>NC_091000.1:16937500-17537500 GCF_041146395.1 Eulemur rufifrons
TTAGTGTTGCTATAACATAACACCTGAGACTGGGTAATTTATAAAGAAAAGAGGTTTATTTAGCTCACAGTTCTGAAAGCTGGGAAGTTCAAGGGCATGGCCCTGGTATCTAGCAAAGGCTTTCATGCTGTGTCATAAAATAGTGGAGAAGGTCAAAGGGGAAGCAGACAAGTGCAAGGAGGAGACAAAACCCAAGGGGTGTCCTACCTTCATAATAACCTACTATCTTGGGAACTATTCCAGTCTCACTAGAGTGAGAACTCACTACCGTAAGAACAGCACCAAGACATTCTTGAGGGATTCACTGTCATGACCTAAACACTGCCCCCAAGGCCCCACCTCCCAACACCTCCACATTGGCAATCAGATTCCAACATGAGTTTTGGTAGGGACAAACTATATCCAAACCACAGCAGATGAACAGAGTAGTAGCTTGCTAGAACTGCCATAAAATACCACAGACTGTGTGGCTTGACTAATAGAAATGTATTTTCTCACAGTTCTGGAGGGTGGAAGTCTGAGATCAAGATGTCAGCAGGTGCTATGGTTTGAACGTTCACCCACTCCCAAACTCATGTTGAAACTTAATCCCCAATGTGGCAGTATTGAGAGGTGGGACCTTCAAGAGGTGATTGGGTCATGAGGGTTCTGTCCTCATGAATGGATTAATTCATTTGTTAATTAATTGATTAATAGGTCATCATGGGAGGGGAACTGGTGGCTTTTTAAGAAGTGGAAGAGATACCTGAGCTAACACACTCAGCCCCCACACCGTGTGATGCCCTGTGCTGCTTTGGGACGCTGCAGAGAGCCCCACCAGCAAGAAAGCTCCAACAGATGCAGACCCTCAACCTTGGACTTCCTAGCCTTCATAACTGTAAGAAATAAATTTCATTTCTTTATAAATTACCCAGTTTTAGGTATTCTGTTATAAGCAGTAGAAAAGGGACTAAGAGAGCAGGTTCAGTTTTTTCCTGAAGCTTCTCTTCTTGGCTTATAGATTGCTGTCTCCTCACTGTGTCCTCATATGGCCTTTCTGCTGTACATCAAATTTCCCCTTCTTATAAGTATAGCAGTCAGAGTGAATTTTTACTAACTTTTTACCTATCAACTCATTTTATCCTAATTATCTCCTTACAGGCCCTATCTCCAAATACGGCCACAGTCTGAGAAACTAGGAATTAGATCTTCAACATATAAATTTTGTTGGGGACTGGGACACAATTTAGCCTATAACAGATGGATTTTTATTATCTCTAATATTCTGAGGTTCAATTCATTAGGAATATATTTTAGTTCAAAACAATTCTACTGATCACTTCTCAATACTGGCTTTTATTCAGTAGTCTCTCCACCTTTTAGCTCCAAATCACTGAGGGCTGTGAGATCAGCAAATGAAAATCACCTGGTGTAACCTTGGCACCCATACTCTTAAACGGACTATCAAAGGTATATATCAATCCGTCGTTGGAATCGTTGGATCCTGCCTCCACTACTGCTAACTATGTGATCTTGTCAATTTAAGTTCCTGATCTAAAAAATGGAACCATGCTATATTGACCTCCTAGGGATAGTGCTAGAATTCATTAAGATAATGCATAAAATAGTGCTTTGGCAATTAGTCTCAGATTATGGATTAACATGGTAATCAGAAAATAATGGCACAGCATTCCTTTTTTTATAAGAATAAACTTCTGACTTAAAATAGCAAATGTGGTGGCCATGGAGAGAATAGGGAGAAAGTATATTCAGTAAAGCCCAGATAGATTTATTTCGCTGCTTTATGGATTCCAGCGAAGTGGAATTCCAGATCAGAAAAAATGGAAAGTGTGGCCCCAGATTCTGTATGTTCTAATCTATATGTTCTGTAGGTGCCAATCAATGCTTGACAAAGTAAGGTTTCCTGATGGTCATAGAAAATATAAACAATGCAAATAATTGTGGGATCTCAGAGCCTTTTCTTCAATGCAACTCTTCTGCGTGGTTATGGACTTTTCTACCATTTCTATGGTGATGTAGCCTTACTACAAGGCATTTGTTCAGGGGTGAACTCTACATCTGGCTCTGTAACCTGCAAGTGGCCATACTATTGCCAAAAGATTGTTTCATAAAGGTGGGAGAAAAGGATTCTACATTCTTGTTTTCTACAGATGATTAGCCAGAGAGAGTACTGCAAGGAGTTTTGCACCTTAATTTCATTTAATTAGGATTTGTTAAGGATCTAGATACTATCATTCTTTTATAAAAGTTGTATTTAAGATAATTTAAAGTACTGGGATTGAGGAGTCTATTAATTCAGGACTCTTCAGTAATAAGTGAGAGAAATACATACAATTAGAACTAGCTTAAAGATAAAAGGGGATTTATTGGCTCACATAATTAGGTTTAGTAGTGAACCTTCAGTACAATCTGTCTCCCTGTCTCTTAATCTACTTTTTTCTGTGCTCGGAAAGCACTCCCCAAAGAGTGGCAAAGATGGCCACTGGTGCTCCAGCCTAAATCTTAGCTTAGCAACCCCAGCAGGAAGAAAATATCTCCCTCTAAACAATAACAACAAATGTCACAGAAAGGCTTCTCGTTGCTCTAGCTTGTGTTATGTCCCCACCCCTGGAGCTGGAGTTGGGGTGCTACCAACTGCAATTGAGCATGTGGACTGAGGAATTGGGCAAGGAGGGATTCCCAAAGGAAAAAGCAGTCCTAATTTCAGAGGAAGGAGGATAGATGTTAGGCAGACAAAAATGAAGGGTTTTTTTTTTTTGTTGTTGATTTATTGGTTGCTCCTCAACAGGGAAAAAGAAGTTAACAGCATTACAAGTATTAATAAAAGCAACAGAGGCTAGACTGTCTGAGCCATCCCTAGGCTAGGGTAGACAAAGTGAGCAGAAGCAAGAGATGAGAGATGCTAAAGGATATATCATTAAAACACTGAGACTATTTTAAGGAAGCCTATATCATGCAGTAAATAATGGTAAACTTTTGGAAGAGACATGGTCATCAGAGGCAGCTATCAAAGAGGATTTAATTGATATGTTTAATTAAAATATTGCAATCTCACATTTTTCTTTTAACAAACATTTTTCCTAGCAAACACCTAGGAACATTTTTTTAAATGACTTCTTTATTAGGAAACTATGTATTAAAATACAATTCAATGAGGGCAAGGTGGTAAAAAAGAGGCTTCTCATGTGAGCTATTTGTCATGAGAGAAATTCCCAAAGCAGGATGAGTGAGAATTCAGCACAAGCCATTGTCATTAGAGGTAAAATTGTCTGACAACAAGCTTCTACACTGTCGAATGTGTAAACATTTTACAAGGCACTTTCCCACGCCTTATTTCATTTTATCTTTGCGAGCATCCTATGATCTTAGAAAAGCTTGAATCATTATGACTATTTCACAGACAAGGAAATCTGCTGTATGTTTCTGCCTTCATCCCAAATGAAGGCTAAATGATAACAATTTCCTTATTAAAAGATCACTGAAGAGGACCCCACCTAAATTAAGGTCACTTTACCAGAAGCCAGTGGCCATTCTGCCTGTTTCAGGATCCTGTGAGCTCTCTTCTCAGCTCCTCCTATGTGAGCAAGACAGCCCTAAAGGTGTATCAGAGCAGGTTTAAAGCACTCCTGTTCTCCTTCATCACACCTGAGTTCTGTGGGTCCAAGAGGAAACAGTTTTCCTGGCCCTGAAGCCCCCGTTTTAAAACTGATCTTGGTAGTAAAAATCTTTGTAAAGTCCAGGACTTGGAAAGCTGGACTTTATAAAAGTCCAGAAAATTTTTTAGAATTTATATTGTTTGCTTTTCACTAGGTATGGGGTGACAAGATCCTGATGCTTTTAGAACTTGGGTGTCCATATGTATTTGCATTGTTTCAATAGGTGGCAGCATGTCCTCTCCCTTAAAAGACATCTTTTTGCTTTCACATTAGGTATTAGGTTCAAATAAATAAATAAATAAAAAGACCTCTTTTTAACATGGCATATTCAGTAAAAAGCTTCTGTTGGGACATGAAAAAGTGACCATAAAGGCACATGATAAATTTTCTCTGTGGCACATCATCAATATATTGTTCATGGTCACAGCTTAAGTCATTTAACAGGTTTTGATGCATTAGGAATAACTTTAGAACAAAAGTTGTCTCGTGACACTTCCACTTCAGACTATAATGCTGTTTACTTCTCTCCTCACTGGGGACTCAGCATATGGGGAAAGCCTAGGGAAAACAATGCTGAGCCCTTTCCCACTCACCATTTTGTCCATGATTCTGTTTCTGTCCTGGCCACACCCTTTCCTCCTCTATCTTCTTCTGTGTGACCAGCTCCCATCTCTTCTCTCTCTCAGGATGGATTTATCTATCAATAGATGTAAATATTGTAATTCCATTCACAATGGAGTTTTTGCCAAGGTGCCCTCTGAGGAATAGTTGGTTCCAGCTGAATCACAGAAGAAAGGGAGAGGCTTACTAGAAGCTTGGAAACCATCAACTGCCCTCATTCCGAGAAGATGAATACCCTTATCAGGGAAAACCTATCCTGTTTGTGAGAGGGGAGTGATGGCTGCCCTGGGATAGGGTGGGTTGGTAAGGAGAAAGTCCTCTTGACACGCAGGACTTAGGGTGCACATCAGTAGTGTCATAGTCTCTCACTTGAGCCCTCACTCTCTGTGCTGTAGGTATTATATATTTATCTCCAAAAATTGAGCTCTTTTAGGGTAAGTGGGCTTAAAGACAATTAAATTGTGACTTAAAAAAGGAAATAACCTATATAAAATATGTATAATAAATATATATAATTATACATAATTTCATATGAACAAATATATCCTATTAACTTTCCTGATGCTGCCTCTATTATAGCAATAAAAATAATCTTATCCCTAAGCCTTCCTCTTATTTTAAAAATAAACTTTTTAAAAGAGAAAAAATTCTTCTGCCTGCCCAGATCTCCTTGGATCCTTTTTACCAGCTCTGTGTGTCCCTCCCCTAATCTTCTCTGTGCTTCTATGACAGCTTGTGTTTGGGACACTCAGAGGATTGTCCTTGGACACTGGAGCAGCCTCACGAGTGATCCTGAAGTTTGGCAGACAAGACTGGCTAGTGTGTGAGTACGAGAAGCCCAGCCACTTTGCCTCTAAGCATAACTAACAACTCTGTGAGGTCACATGTGCACCAGGGCTCCCTGCAGGATCAGGCTGAACCTGGGGCTTCACCTGAAATCACACCCTTGCTTGGCTTTCCCCCTTGCTATTTCTGCTTTCCCACTCCCTTACTAATTTCTCTGGGGGCATTTCCTTAGTAAATCACATGCACCTGAATTCTTGACTCAGGATGTACTTTTGAGGAACTCAACCCAGGACATTTACTGTTTTCTCTCTCTCTCCACCCACCCTCAGTCTTTTTTTTTTCTTTTTTTTTTTTTTTTTTTGAGACAGAGTCTCACTCTGTTGCCCAGGCTAGAGTGAGTGCCGTGGCGTCAGCCTAGCTCACAGCAACCTCAAACTCCTGAGCTCAAGCGATCCTCCTGCCTCAGCCTCCCGAGTAGCTGGGACTACAGGCATGCACCACCATGCCTGGCTAATTTTTTCTATATATATATTTTTAGCTGTCCATATAATTTCTTTCTATTTTTAGTAGAGATGGGGTCTCGCTCTTGCTCAGGCTGGTCTCGAACTCCTGAGCTCAAACGATCCGCCCACCTCGGCCTCCCAGAGTGCTAGGATTACAGGCGTGAGCCACCGCGCCCGGCCCAGTCTTTTTTTTTTCTTTTGTAAATTACATTTGGATAATTGCTTGAATTAAGATTATAGGGTGAAAATGTTAGGTAGATAGCTAGGATCTCCGGCTCTTCTAGGGAGAAGGTGCCCTGCTTTGGTGCTGCCTCAAGTAATTGCCCCACCTAGGAAGGTTAGGGGTGGGTACTCCATTTTTGTGTTGCCCCACGCTTAATCTTATCCCAAACAACTACTACACCTGTGAAAGAAGGGCATGCTTTACCAATCTGGGAATTCTCCAGCCTAGAGGGTAGCTACAGTAACCTAAGGCTGATTTTTATGTCATTAGCTTAAATCTACATTGTGGTTCATCCCCCCACCACCCAGGGCTTTCAAAGAAGCTTGAATATGCTGATACAACCTTGAGAACACTTGTTAATCATTTGGTAATACCCCACACCTTCCAAAAGCCCTTCCCCAGAACAAGCCAATAAAAGGAAACAACTCGAGAATTCCCAGAGAGAGAGTGAGTCAGTGAGTCAGTCTGTCTCTCTCTACTCGCAGACACAGACCTGTTTCATTTCATAATAAAAAGCTACTCTTGTGTGGAACTGCTTCCTTCTTGTGGTCACTCTGTCGCTGGCCCTGCTTGTGATTTTTTTTCCAAGTAAGGAGCCAGAGAACTAGGATAACAGTCCACCAAGAGGCTGGACCTGACACATTGGTGTGTCTGATCCTTCTTCAGCCAAGAGCACACCAAGAACCAAGAGCAGACTGCCACCCTGACAAAAAACACACAATAACAACAACAAAACTTTCTTTTCCAAATCAAGCATCTCTCAGCCATCTTTTACCAGGAAGAGTCTCATGGTAGAGCTTTGGGGATTGGACTAAATCAAGGATCCATAGCCAGTAGGTTTAGGTTTATTTTTATTCCAGGAGTTTGGTAACAGTCATAAAGTTTGTTATAGACATGACTAAAGGGTCAGTATAGTCATGAATTGAAAATGATTTGGGGTGACATATCCAGCAATTCGTTGAATTTCCCCAAGAGGCCAGAGATTGGGAAATTTTAACCATGGAGTTATCTTTCAATGTGAGCGTAAGAGTCAAAGAAACAATGATACACACTGAAATCATGTTAGTCGGTTCCGAGAAGGACAATTAGAAAGACATAGAAATAACATATATATGTCTAATTTTATCTAAGCTTATGAATTGAAATTCTCATTTATCTTTGTCAGTAAAATAAAGATATCTAAGGTGTTGAATGATTATGGTAAGCTAGTTAACAAATAAAACATAATCTATATAAGTTTGAAATGAATAATAAGTTTGATTTTTAATTACACATTTGCAAGTGAAGTGGTTGAAAGATTTGGGCAGCACGCATAGGGAGCTAAGCAAATAGGAAATTAAGAAAATACCCCCAGCATACACAATGTGTAACTATGTAGGGACAGGAATCAGTTATTACTTACCTGTAGATTTTTTAAACATAATTTTTCATTTAAGGTCTGGTCCTGCCTCACAGGTGTAGCTGGCATTAGCAGGAGCGGAGTCTTCAAGGGTTGGCATGACTGGGTCTTGCCAGTCTGTGGCTGGGTCAGGAATCGGCTTAAACAGAGAATGATGGATTCACAGCTTAACTCTTTTTAACAGAAGAGTGTGTTACTAACAAAATCTGATACAGCCCCACCCACCAGGGTTTAAGTTGGTCTTTGGGATAGACATCTCTCCAAAGTTTTGAGGAGCACCCAGTTTCCTGGCCTTACTCTATGGAAAGGGACATCAGTAGGATGTATCATCCTGTTAGAGACAAATTCATGGATGGCATTTAAAGTTAGCCCCAGAAATTGTATATGCCTGACAGTGTCCAACTCTTTGACTTTTAAATTATTTACTTGCTGGTCTAATGGCTCAGAATATAGGGAGGGTCTCCTGTACAAGATTTTATAGAAGCTTAATTTAAGCCTGTTTCTAGGGGCCACTCTAATTTTGATATCTTGTCCCATGTCAGATTTATTTCCAGACAGATTTTTGCAATAGCTTTTTCAGGTGTAGTTCATCTGTTTAGTCTTCCCAGTGGACTGGGGGTCTCTAAGAGGCAGGTGATTTTCATTTAATTCCGAGCTGCTTGGATACCTCCTGGGTTACCTTGGCAATAAAGGCACTCCTGTTACCACTCTGGATGGTGAATGGCAATCTAAATCTGGGGATAGTTTTTTTTTAACAAGGCTGTTATTACCTCTGAAACTTTCTCTGTACACTAGAGAAAGACTTTCATCCATCCAGTATGTACTGTTACTAACAAATATTTAATTTTTTTTAACTCTTGGCATTACAATGAAATTTATTTGCCAGTCTTCGCCCAGTCCATCACCTCTTGCTTGGATCCCCTTTGGTGCTGGTGGACCTGATTTTGAATTGTTCTTGGCACAGATTATACATTTTTATATAACCTTTTCTGTAGTTCTTTGAAGATTAACACTATGATATAATTCTGGATCCACCTGGGCATGGCATCTCTTTCATAGTAGGTGCTCTGATGAATTGAATTATTTTTTTTATTAAAACTTCAGGGATCAGGATTGTTCCTTGCTGGCTATAAGCCAAGAGTTTGGTTTTAGGGCTGCTACATTGAAATCCCACTCTTGTGCGAATCTTGAATCTTCTGGAGAATACATTGGACAAAATATGGCCACGTCTATATGTGGGATTAGGGCCATAACAGTGGGAGTTTTGGTTTGGGTGGCTAATTTAATGGCCTGGTCTGCTTTATTATTTTCGTGAAATATTAAACAGTCCTATTTTTGTTGGCTTGGGCGATGTATGATTGCCACTTCTTTAGGTTCAAACACCGTCTCTAGTAATTTTAAGATTTTCTGTGCATGTCTGATTTTCTTTCCCCCCAATATCAATAGCCCGCCCTCTTTTTTTTAAGTAGCCCTATGTGTATGCATCACAGAGAAGGCATACTTTGCATCAGTGTAAATGCTTATCTTTTTACCTTTTTCTCAGTGAAGGGCATAAGTGAGGGCTATTAGTTCTGCCTTCCAGCTCACGTACCTGGTGGCAGCACTTCAGCGTTTAGGATGTCTTGCAAAGTTACCATTGCATACTCAGCTTTCTGGTTTCTCTGGTCTATGAAACTGTTTTCATTGTGAATAACTCTAGACCTGGTTCTTCTAGGGGCACATCTGTTAAGTCAGGGTGGCTAGAATAGACTTGTTTAATAATCTGAAAACAGTTATGCCTAGGTTCCTCTAATGGGTTAGGGAGCAGGGTAGCAGGGTTTAAGGTGGACACTATTTTTTAGCATCCCGTTTGGATTATCCAAGAGAATATCTTCCCAGCTGGCCTGAAGTAAGCCAATAACCACCGTTTTGCTCTAACAGTGGTAACACACAATGTGGGGTATGCACAATTGTGGGCTGCCCCAAGGTGAATTTTTCAGCTTCTTGCAGTAAGTCACAGGTGGCAGACACTGGCCCTAAGGCACACTGGCCATCCCTGGGTTATGATGTCTAAAGTCTTTGAAAAGTATACCACAGAACGTTTAGCATCCCCTGGATTTTGAGTAAGCACTCCTAACCCTATTCCTTGTCTTTTGTGTACAAGCGGATCGAATGGCTTTCTTACATCTGACAGTCCTAAAGCCTGAGCTGTTAACAATTTCTCTTTAACCATTTGAAAGGCTTTTTGGCATTTGCCAGTCCATGTTAAAGGCTCATGCTCAGTTTCTTTCAGGACACTATAGAGGAGTTTTGCCATCTACCTGAAATTAGGAATCCATATGTGGCACAATCCAGCCATTCTTAAAAACCCTTCTATTGTTTTTTGACAGTTGAGACCTTGCTACCTTGTTACCATCTCCTGGGCTTGGGGAGCAAATTACTCTGTCCTGTTAATTTAAATCCTGGATATTATACTAGGAGCTGAGAAATTTGTGCTTTCTTTTGGGACATCTTGTAGCCTCTCTCAGCCAGGAAATTTAAGATGATTACAGTATTTTTATCTGAACATTTTTTAGTTTTATTTGCTATCAATATGTCATCTACATATTAAAGGAGAGTCCCCTCTTGTAGCTCTAGTTTGCTTAAGTCTCTTGCCAGCACTTCCCTGAAAAAGGTGGGGAAGTTTTTGAACCCATGTGGAAACACAGTCGAGTAATACTGGTGTTTACTCTTTGTTTCTGGACCTTCCCATTCAAAACTCAGGAGTTCTTGAGATTTGAGACTTAAGGGAATACGGAAAAATGCATCTTTTAGGTCTAATACTGTGAACTAATGGACGTCTCCCAACAAAATAGCAGCGTTGTGGGGGTTTGGAACAAGCAGGTGAGTGGCCTCCACTATTTGATTTATGGCCCTTAAGTCCTGAACAAACTGATACTCTTTGGTACTGGATTTTTTAACAGGTAAGATGGGAGTGTTGTGCAGGGATCTATGTGGCCTAATGAGCTGGAATCCTAGCAAGGCAGCAATTAAAGGCTGAATCTCTTTTTAGCCTGGTCCTTCAGAGGATATTGTTTTAAGTTTGGAGATTTTGCCTCCAGTTTTATCTTAACCCATACTGGCAGAGCGGTCTTAGCTTTTCCCAGCCTCGCATTAGCCCAAGAGTCTTGGCTCACCTGTCTTAAGATGCTCTTGGGAATATTGACGGTAGGTTTTTCTGCTCCTTGGTCAAGGAGGGCAGCTTGGAATGAACAAGCTTGTCCTGGCGGCACTTCTATGTAACCTTTTCCCAGAGTGAAGGTTACTGTGGCATCTAACTTACTTAACAAGTCTCATCCCAACAAAGGCATGGGGCATTTTGGTGTGTACAAGAAACTCTGCTTTAGGTTGACTGTGCCCATTTGACAGTCCACAGGTACTAAGATGGGCTTTGTCATAGGTGTTCCGGACACCACTGTGACAATCATATTATTGAGAGACATTATTGTTATTTTGGTATTTAGGACAGGATAAGTGGCTCTAGTATCAGTGAAGAAATCAGTTTGCCTTTTTCTCACTGACGGTTACCTGGGTTTCTAGGTGGAAGATGAGAAATGTGCCTGATTCCCTACTGGACTCCTGGAGCCCACCATTCCTGATCACTCTCGGCTACCTCTGGCATGAGTAAAGCCTTTTCTTCTTCCTCCTGGGCTTGCCTTTTTAAACGTGGACAGTCCTTTTCCCAGTGGCCCTCTTGACTACAATAAGCACATTGTTGGGTCCCACCTTCCGATGCCTTTCTGGGGGCCTACCTTTCTGGTGGGCTTCTTCACCTCAGGCATTCCAGACAGAGCAGCAGAGATGCCTGCTTTTCCACTTTCTGTTGCTCTTTACGATCCAATGTCTGACCCCAGTTGTTGAACACCCTAAAAGCAATCTCTACGAGTTGAGAAATAGACATTCCAAGGTCACCTTCCAATTGTGGCAACTTTTTCTGAATGTCAGGAGCACTTTGACTAATGAAAGTCACGTTAACTAATTTGCTGTTCTTGGGGGCCTCAGGATCTACATATTGCCAGTAAGCTTTAAAAATTCTCTCCAAAAACTTAGATAGGTTTTTGTTTGACCTCTGTCATAATTCCTGAACTTTATTAAAGCTACGCTGCTTTCGGACCCCTTTTCTGAGTCTGCTAAAATACAATCTCTGTGCTACTCTAAGCAGGTTTGACCGTCATGACTTAGATCCCACCCCAGGTCTGTGCTTGAGACAGACTCACAGTGGCTGCTCAGACTAGATACCCAGGAATCTCGGCATGTGGCCGGTCAGCTTCTTCCCCAACCTTTCCTAGGACTATTCTTTGCTTTTCAGAGGTAAGCAGCATATTTAGTAAATTTTGCACATCCACCCAATTAGTATTATGGGTAGCAAAAACGGAGGAGAATAAATGTTCTATCTTTCTTGGATCATCCCGATAGGTAGGCATGTTATTTTCCCAGTTGTATAAGTCAGAGGTTGAGAACGGGGTGTGTTGACCCTGGGCATTGATTCTGCCAATAGGTATTTGCCTTAATGGGAAATGCCCTGCCTGAGCCAGAGTTGCTCCCTGACTGAATAAGTGTCCTGTCGGTTGTGTGTAGGAGAGAACATTCCTCCTCCTGGCCTGTCGATATCACTGTTATTCCCTGGTCCAGCAGCAGTAATAGGGGTTCCCATTTCTGCTGAGTTGGAGGGGCCACTGCCCCAGCTCCCCTCCCCTGACCCCCTTAAGGTGAAGGGGGAACATTGGGCACATTAACTTGTCGAAGCATTAAGTCATCTTCCAATTCTTGAGAATCAGGTAAAACCTTCTTTACTTCTTCTATCTTAGAGGCATCTCTTTGAGCCATGATTTTAAGCAAATTATATTTTCTTCGAATTGCCTTACTTTGGTATAAAAGCATAAGGGCTTGGACATACGGAATTTCATCCCATTTACCTTCCTGTTTGCAAAACAATTCCAACTGAAATATTGTAGCATACTTTAAAAATCCACGTACTGGCCACCCTTCCCAGGGCCCTAGGGAACACTGTGGCCAAGGAGTATTTCTTTTTGATGGGCTTAAAGCTGAAAATGGCGCAATTCTGCAGCATACCCCAAAGAGCTACAAGAAGAAATCGAATTAGTATTTCTCATATCAGCTGAGATAAAATTATACTACACAGGTAACAAAGACAAACACCAGTTACTGTACTCAGTATCTGAATTTTAACTTGGCAAAACAAAGTGGTTACCCTTGAGGCAGGCCCACTGAGCTTTTGATAGTGATTATTTTGGGGTTCCCCACATAGATGTGACAAGGCAAAGACAGACATGAGGCTTCTCAACTCAGAATTTTAAAATCAAAAGCAAATGGAGTGCAGTTTCTCAAAGTCACAGTCCCTTTAGCTCCTTAAGGGGTGTTCCCCATGAAACCAGGTGCTTGGACAAAGCAGAGCCAAGGGTCCAAAAGAAGAATACCTTGGTGTCATTACACATGAATCTGCCACTTACCTAAGACATCTTATAAGCCTAGTGCTTTCTCTGGTGCTGCAAAATAAAGGCACCTCAGGCCGGCAATGCTTGGTCAGCAGCCAAACACATGGGATCGTCACAGGGCAAAAGGGCTCAGGCAGCTGCAGGAAGAGGTCCACAGGTGGCTGTGCCCAGGGACTGATGTGCCATGGGCAAGACACCCACTTGGACTTTTGTCCCATCTACAGGAGCCAATAAATTGTTACTGAACCAAACTGGGGTCCGCTCGCCTGGCACAGCAAAGCCAAACTCTGAAGCAGAGAGTTGTGGCAGGAGGAAAAGGCTTTATTGCAGGGCATCAAGCTAGGAGCGTGGGCAAGTAATGCTCAAGACCTGGACTCCCTCATGGCTTTCAAGCCAGGGTTTTTAAAGGCAATGTTTCAAGCAGGCAAAATTGCAAATTAATACGTGGAGGTTATACATTGGCCTGACCCAAAAGGCAGGATATCCTGAAATGGGGAGAGGCATAGGTAGATACAGAGATTCTTGGATTAGTGCCATTATATGATATTCCACAATATTCATTTTAAAGGAAAGTAGGAAAAGACTTCTATAGAGACTCATAAGTGGATGTATAGATGCTTTGAATTTTCTATTTTTATAAGGGGGAAAGAGACAGTATATGGAAGAGCATAGTTGTATGATTAGAAAATATCAAGGGTTTTATTTACCAACAAAAGAACTCTAGATAGTAAAAACCCAGAAGTTTTCTTTAGAAAAATATTTTTGCTAAAATTTTAACAATAAGTGGGAGAATGTTTTCATTTTTATCTTTCAAATTTCAGACCACTAAAGGCCAATTTCAAAAATAAAGAACAGGTGTGGTTATATCTGATAAGAGAATGGGGGAAAATTTGCAGAAGATATAAGATACTCAGAGATTAGGGTGGAGCTATAAAGGAAAAAATCAATAGCACACAAATTGAATAATAAAAAGGAGGCAAATTATGCCCTGGGAATTAAAGCCCTATGGGGAAAGTCCAAAGCCAGCCATTGCAGAACCCACTAATTCTTTCTGCAAATATTTAATGAATTTGTTCTATGTTCAAGGCATTGTTCTAAATGCCAGATATATAGCAGTGAGCACAAAATAAAAAAATCCCTGCCCACATGGAACTTACATTCTAGTAGAGGACAGAGACAATAAATACATAAATGGTTAAAATATAATGGTGGTACGTGCTATGAAGGCAAATAAAGCAGAGGTGTTTGGAGTGGTGGTGCTGCAATTTAAAACAGGGAGGTAGTCAGAGAGGACCTAGTGGAGAAGATAACAGTTGGATGATGTCGTGAAGGTGAGGGAATGGACACGCGGACACTTGGCAGGAGAACATTCCAGACGGAGGGGACGAAAAGTGCACATGCCTAGGTGGGAGTGTTTCTGGAGTATTGGAGAAAGGAAAGAATGCCTATGTGGCTGGAGCTGTGTAAGAAGAATGAAAAGGAGGTTAGAGAGGTGGTGGGCAGAAGAGACGAAGTAGCCCTTGTTGTAGGACTCAGGCTTTACGCTGAATGATGTGGGTGCCATTGGAAGGTTTTGAGCTGAGGGGTGACATACCCTGACTGGTTTTTAAAGGGAATCATTCAGTTGCTTTGTTGAAAATATATTTTGGTAAGGAGCAAGGACAAAAGCAGAAAAGGTATTTGGGAAGGTATTACAGTCTTCTGAGTGAGAGATTGTGGTGGCCTCCAACATTGTGACAGCTGAACGTAGAAGTGATTGGACTCTAGAGGTATTTTGAAAACAGAGTTGACTGGCTTTGGTGAGAATCGGATTCAGCATGTAAGAGAGAGATGTCAAGGAGGACGAGAATGACTAAATCATGTATTGTGTGTTTAGTTCAATTCAATTTTGCCAGCATTTATTTTCTATGTGTTATTTACCATATATGAGGCACTGTGTTAGCAAGATACAGTTTCTTCTACAAAGAGGCTTATGTTCTGGAAAGGGAAACAAATACATAAATCAATAAATTTTCATTCACCATATTAAGTCTAATAATCCAAGTATGCATAAATTCTGAAAGGGGAAAAGGGTTAACACCATCATAGATATAGAGTAAGGCGGTGATGGAAACACTTCTAGAGGTCATGATTTCTAAGTTGAATATTGTTGGACACATGTGGCTTTTCTGAGCATTAGGAGGGGATGGAGGAGTAATATTCTAGGGAGAGATCATTGCCAGTGCAAAGGCACAGAGGAATGAGACAACGTGGTGTGTCTAGGGAACCAGAAGGAGATTGGATTGGCTGGAATGTGAAATACAAGGTGAAGAGAAGCTGGGAGCTTAGTGGAGCAGATGATAAAGGCTCTTACATGCCCTGATTCTGGCCTGGGCTTTGTTCTAAAGGAACAACTAAAGGAAGAATGTAATCAGACTTGAGTTTTATAAAATGTCACTTCAGTGGCCATGCAGAAGTTGATTGGAGAAAGTAGAAGATGAGAGGCTAGAAACCCAATTGAAAGTTATTTCAACCATTGCAACAAGAGCTGAGCCCCTGAATTAAGGTGATGGCAGAGAGAGTAGAGAAGAAAGAATGGATTTAAAATATGGAAATAAGAAGGTGTAGTGACCAACTGTTTATGGTGAATGAGGGATAAGGTAGAGTCTGGGAAGCTGGGAGGATGTGGTTCCATCAATTAAGATTAGGGAACTCTTGAAAAAGATTAGGGAAGTAGGGGAAAGTGATGAGATCAATTTTGGCATGTGAAGGTGAGAGATAAAGATGGAAATCTTCCAGAAGAAGTTGGATATGTGATCCTGAGAATTAGCAGAGATTTCTAGCCTTTAGTATAGATTTAGGGTCAACAACATATAAGGGGTATTTAAAACAACAGGAACACATTTGACTGGTGAGGAGGAAAGATTAAAGTAGAAAGATGGCCAGGACCAGAATCCTCAGAAATGTCAACTTCTAAGGAGAAGATACAGGAAAGGGGACCAACAGCTGACACTGAGAATGTATGATAAGAGAGGTAAGACAGCAGATAGACAAAAAGGACCTTCCAAAGTCACAGAAAAAAAAGGTAGAGGGTGGTTAAGGGTAGCAAAAGCCATGATAAGATCGAATAAGATAAGGATTTAGACACAT
This sequence comes from Eulemur rufifrons, assembly GCF_041146395.1. Lineage (NCBI taxonomy): Eukaryota > Metazoa > Chordata > Mammalia > Primates > Lemuridae > Eulemur > Eulemur rufifrons. Next base: position 16,953,292 of record NC_091000.1, read on the forward strand.
TTGTGAGTTGGTAATTAGGAGAGGTCATTGTTGACCAGAGACATGGAAATTTTAATGATATAGTGATACAGTGTGGGATGGATAGAAATCATATTATAGTGGTTTGATGAGCAGACAGGAAATGAGAGACATATTTATAGACTATTCTTTCAAAAGGCTTGGCTGGAATATCCAAATCCCTCTCCTCCTCATGAGGCGAGGCCATGCCCAGGCTGACTGGGGACTGGAATATATGGGGGGGAGGGTCTCTTACCCAAAGCTGTGGCAGATATTGAAAGCAGATGAGTGTTCAGAGCTGAGAGTGAAGTGGGAAAGTGACTTTAGTAAGCCATATAGGGAAGTTTGAAAGGGTCCTCAAAGGTGAGGAGCCAGAGCCGATGTAAAGCTGGATTAGGGGACCCAGGATAAGACAGCCAGGTGGGGAGTTTGTAGGCAGGTACTCAAAAAGAATGAGCAGGGGAGGAGATGGTGTGTGCTGCTGGGCCTGCAGTTCAAGGCTCTGATCTGGGGCCCCGGCTCCGTGAGGGAGGGAGGAAACTAATAAACCGAGAGAATGGGGAGAGGTGAAGGCCCACCTTCAGGGTCTGAGGATAGGTGCAGTGGAAGTAGGGCAATTTGAAAGCTAAAAGACTAGTAGGTGGTGGTTTTATATATGTAAAGATTTCAGAGAGAGTGGTGTTCTGGATGAAAAGTCTGGGGCATGGCCATCAGAGTGGACCATGAGATGGGGCAAAAAGATTATGGTGCTTGGACTGAGGAGGTCAAGGCCTGGGAAGCTGCAATGTTGGTGCAATCCTCCCTGTGGGCACTGATGTCACCCAGGATGATGACATAAGTCAGATTTGAGGGAAAGAACATGCCTCAGTCCTCAATGAAAATGGGACAGTGGCCAGAAGATTATGATCATTAATAAATAAGAAGAGGACAGAAAGGCTAGATGGGATAAACTTGAGTGCAGGAGGGAGTTTTGCCTGAGAGTGTGCATGTTATGGTTGCAGTGAGCATTGGGGAGGATAGCTTTAACCGCTCCTGAACATGCTGGACACTTGGGAGGGCAGCAAAGGAAGTGATATCCTTGAGGTAGGGATGGAAAGTAGACAGTTGCATTTCAGTGAAAGCAGGTAAGAAGAGAACGTCATCTTTACCATATATACAGGTGAAAAAAAACTATATGCTCTCAAAAACCAAGGATCATCTTTTATTTTCTGCTAGGACTATTGAATGAATGGTTTCCAGGGAATCACAAAAGACAATTGTACTGACTGGATAGTATTTAATAAATCAGGTCTTAAATAAGAAGCCATAAACATGAACATTTAAAACCAAATATATAATAAATAATTATTAAATTATAAAGTACAAAGTTCATATTAAGACTAAATTCTCAGATGCAAATGTAAATACAAACAGCATAATAATATAGAATAATAATGCTACAATTTTATACAAGTGTCCAAAGATGACACTTTCAGCTAAATAATAAAATTCATGATTAATTTTCCCTGAACTCCCACAGCCTACATCAGTGTCTATTTTCCTTCCTCTCTTTCCTTTTTCCTTCCTTCTTTCCTTCCTTCCTTCTTTTTTCTTGGAACATTTCCCTTGTTCCTGCGGTGAGTATTGCTACAAATGCTATTGAAATAATGTTGAGCAACTAAACCTCAGACTCAATAGAAAGTTTTACTCAGAAGTATGATCAGATGTTGCTGTAAGAGTACCCAGAACTTTAGACTAGTAGACATTTAAAGTTCTAAAAGAGGTAGAATAGACCTTGGAGATAAAGTCTAGCACCCTCATTCTACAGGTAAGGAAATGGAAACACAAAAAGTTTAAGCAAGTGACCACAGTTTCAGAGCCAACAATATTTCAGGTCTCTGTATTATCATTCATAGGTGAAGAGTGATGTTTATGAGTTATCCTTATATCCCTTTTAAGAACTGGCTGAGTTTTGAACACAGAGCGGTGAAGATGGAGCTGTTCAAGTCTTACTTCTTCATCTTGTTTATTCCAATGCATTGCTTTTCCTAGGGTGCTGGTGGGATCTTTACTTGAGTTTTAAATTCTGTTCAGTGAAGGCTCTTAGCCAACACCCCATTAAATTATTTTTACGTTTAAGGTAGAGACCGTGGTCAAAAGGATTGAAACAGATTTTTAACAATAAACATGCCAAAATAAATACATTATTTTAAATATAAAAGCACAACATCAAAGAAGTCAACAGCTATAAAGCCAGAAACATGAAATACAAACTCCATATTTCCCAAGTTATCTTTGTGCCTGCTTTCAACTTTTATCCCAACAACCTGGGCTGGTACCATTTGATACTTAGGCAGACTTTAGACGCATATTGTCATCATTAGGCATGTAATTCCTTTGTAATAACGTATTTTAAAATTTTAAAACACAGTACCTGGTTTATGACAAAACATTTCACTGAGATTTGATTACATAAGTGATGCTTAATACATCTTTTAGAACTATAAATTAGGTCTGTATTTGTTTTTAAAACACCTTTACCTAGGTAACTTTTCTTCTCAGGCATAGAACATTTTCCATCCCACATCCTCTTGCACACTCACAGCCATTTTAACAATAAGAGATTCTCAAATAGCTTATACCATTCTAGCAAACATTTTATTTTTCTAGAGTTTTTAACTTGATCTTTAGACAAACTCTGCTGGATTTGATATGAAATGACAGAGTAGCTCGCTTATTTTTACTACCCAAGGGTGAAAGATTAGAATATTTATGCAAAAGTCTATTTTCAAATCAGACATGTCTCATTTGATTTTGAAATTATATAGGTGACTGAATTTGTCTTATCCAAAGTATGCAAACACAAAGTGTCTAAAATGCTAAACATCATGTTGTGAAATTTCATCATACCAGAAGATTCATTTTAAAACGAGGGAAGAAGAAAGAAGACAGACATTTCAAGTTCTTAGCTCACTCGTAACACAATCTCTATAACAGCTTGAGAAGAGAGCTACAAGACTTTTTAAACTCTATTTGGCTCCAGAAGACTACCTGATGTATGTCCCTCTATAGCTTTTAACTGCCATTTCCACAAGCTTAAAATGTTAGCTTATAAGGGGACTGGGGGTTGGAGAAAAGTAATAGTAAAGCCACTTCTTGATACTCTTTTACCACTTTAAAAAATAAAAAAGACTAAAAGTCTATTCCATAAATACATTCATATCTAGAGTATTTAAATATTTTGATAAACCCCAATAAAGAAGTAAGTCTTTTTTGGTAGCCATCCAGTATTCTTCTGTTACATAAATAAATTACACGTTTATATGTTAGACATTCTGAGATAAAAAGTAAAGTCTTCTGATACAAATTTTTAAACACTCAGTTTTCATTTCCTTAAAAGAATAAAGACTTCAACTTTTCATTTTGATCCTACACTTCCATATTTTCAGCTTGAGTGAAAGTATACACTTTTTAAGTTGTGATCATAATAGACCTCACTTGTGGTAATCAAGATCAAGGTTAATAGAAGATGAATAAACTTCCAAACTATTTTTGGTTAAAAGTTTTAACTGTCTTCTCCAACCAAGAAATGTCAAAGTTGGGCAGTAAGATAAAGTAAAAACTTCAGAAGTCACAGAAATTAATAACATAGGAAATCAGACTCTAATTGAGTAGAAAGTTTTTCCAAGTTGACCAAACACAGAGCATGTGGATTGAACTGAAGGGTTGCATAGTAATTTGGAGGAAATAATCCTAACTTGCACAGTTATCTGAGGTTTTTTTCCCCTCACTAATATATTGTGCTTCTCTACTTGGAAAACCAAGAAGTGAATTTCACTGCTGTATTAGAGTATGTAATATAGTGTCCAGCTTTGAGTTAGATCCTCAGGAATTTTCATATCCCTTGTGTTCTAGGAGAGAGATGCTGGTGAATCATCTGTGGAAAGAGTATACCATGAGTACATAAGAAGCAGTCCGAATAGATAAAGATGAACTAGAAAAGCAAATGTAATTTAAGGTAGATACCTTTTGGAGAAGTGATTTCAGTCTTTCTAGGAATTCCTTGGGTGGTTTTTTCTCATAAGAATCACATGAAGGGCATGTCTAGAAAACAATGAAAAAGTAGCATTCTTCTTTAAAACTTTTTCCCTACTTAATAAAATGATAACTTAAAACTTATTTTTCCCGTTAGAGACAAAAGTCATGTTCACTGAAAAACATTTGAGAAGTAAATAAAATTGTTCAGAAAGTAGCAATGGAAAAAAATCACTTGTAATCCCATCCCCAGAGATAACTACTGCAATTCTTTGATGTGTATCTTCCCAGTGTGTGTGTGTGTGTGCGTGTGTGTTTACTTTGCATTTATGTTATTTACATTAGTTGGTAATTGCTTTTTTTTTTACATTTACATATCACGAGCATTTCCTAGGTATTAACTATTCTTCAAAAATATGATAGATAGTGGTATTCCAACATTGGATGGAACTATTACTGTATTTGGACACATAGGTTGCTTCTAGCTTTTAACTTTTGTATACAATACTGCAAAGACTATCTCTGTAAATAATTTTTCATGTTTGTTTATTTCATAAATTCCTAGAATTAGAATTACTAAATTAAAAGGATAAAAATTTTTAAGGCTTTTAATGTTCATTGTAAAAAAAAATTTACCTCTTTTCACCTAGAACACTCTTACCATTATTGAATATTGTTGAAAATTTTATTTGAAAAAAAAAATTGGATTTCCTTGTTTTAACTTGTTTTTATTTGATTACTAGGGAGATTGAATGATTTTTTATACATGTATTGCCTGCTTACTTTTTTTATATTTGTTGTTTTATGATTTTTGTCCTTATTCCTGTTGAGATACCAAACACCAAACACTTGGTAATTAGCATCTCAGTGCCAATTTGGTACTGTACTGAGAGCATTTCACTAAAAAGTAGTAGATATAAGTTCTAATTCTCATTCTGACACTTAGTAGTTGTGGAACTTGGGGTAAGTCACTTAACCTCCTTGGTAGGTGTCACTTTCTTTATCTATAAAATGAAGGTGTTTAACTGGATAGCTCTAAATTCAGTACCAAAGTTACCATTCTGCAAGTCTTTGATATTAGGTTTTGGAAACATGCGCAGCTCCCTTCTGCCTGAGGAAAGTTTTAGAGGGATATTTTTCATATGGTAACCTGGCCAACCAATCTAAGGAAATAAGAATCATTTTGCTAACAAAATTAAGGTTTCATTTGAATCACATACAGAATCTCTTGGAGGAGGGAGAACTGATAAAAAAAAAATTGAGAGTAATTTACTTTACGTGTTTTCCCACTGGTTTCGATTAATGCTTGAATTACCATGTTCTTGAGTACAGCATTGCTCATGAGTTGACATAAGAAGACATATACAAGAGGGTCTCAGGGCCCCCCAAAACGATGGACTATTAAAATTCCCCAGCCAAGTAATGATAGCTACCTATTTTAATTCAATATTGACTCTGCTATTATACAGGATGGTAATATTCTTTAAGAGAGGAAGGCAAAGTTTGAGATTTACGCTAATCTGTTGTAGACTATCTCTTTTCTTGTCAGAAAACTACTATCTAGCTCCTGGTAATAAGAATACAAGTTATATGTGACCATATAAGGATAGGAACATATTTCCTAATTCCTAAATCTCAACTGGATTCTCTGGCTAATGACTTCCTCACCTTAGGAAGTTATGTTAACATCTTCCGGCTACCAGGGACTATTAGCAAATTCTAATTGAATTTCTGGGCATTTGCAGGTCTGTGGACTTCAAAGAGTGACCCTATTTCTCAAAATGCACCATGTATGATAGGTGTAATTGTAAGGAAGGTGCCAGAGGCTCTGGCTACAAGTGTGTGTGTGTTTGTAACGTAATAGACATAGGTAGTAAGTACAAATGAGATAGATAACGAATGACAATCTTACTAGTTTGTGTTTCTGTCTTCTCCCTGCATTTGTGAGAGGTAGTTTCCTCTTCAGCTGTTTAATTAATACACTGATTATCTTTTCATTGTCTCCTGTATTTGCTGACTTTAGTCGGGCCTTCTGAAAACATGAAAAAGCTGACCATTCACAGTGTCTCTGAAAGAGAAGTAATTTGTATATATGTTAATGAAAGTTATTCAGAAAGTAAAAACTGGCTTTCCCAATCCTGTTTCTACCTCTACCACATCTCTTGGATCACATTCCTTTCAGCAGACAAGTGAGGTATGATTTCACCTCCTACTTAATCTTTGGGATGAAGAGATGGTGGTGCCGGCATGTAAATTTCCTTGTCTTAGGGAAGAAGGAACATTTCCCAGTCTCATAGACAAGAGAGAAGGGAGTCTCACTTCTTCACAGGTCTTTATTCCTAATGCTATATTGAGGGACATTTTGAGGTCTAGGCAGTGGGCAGGACCTTTATGTTTTGAAAGGGAGAATTAGTTTGCTTTAGAAACACATTTGCTGAATTTTGAGGCTCTAAAAGTTACACTGTGACTGGTGGCAGTTTTGGGCAAATTACACTATAGTCTGATTATGAATCTTTTTCATTTGTTTGCTGCTTCTCTCTATAATGTACACAGGAATATCTATCAATGACATGTCTTAGCAGAATTTTATTTTATGTAGCACCAAGCATAATGTTTTGTTGCCAGTGAATTTTATATATATGTATATATTTGTGTAGTCAACAGATGAGGTAAATGGGTTAAAGCCCCTCCTGGGGAAAGGAAGTGGGTGCCTACCTCTGATGGCATATTCCACATCTGAGATTCAATACACTTGCCATAGACCACACAGGACTTTTCTAAAATCCTATTCACACTCTCAGGTCAGTTAGGGTAAGATTGTGCCTGAACCAAGCAGTCGAGGAACAGAGTTTGAGACTTGCTCAACCAATGGGAGGAAAGACCGTTTCTTAGAAGGTAAGAGTAGTGTCTCAGAGAATGGAGAATTGAACAGAACATGCATCAAAAACTTGCCTCTTGGTTTGGCAAAATAACTAGTGACTAGTGGCTAAGCCAAAATCTTGGCAATTGAACTGGAAAGGAAACAGCATTTATTGGAAGAATAAAATTTATACTGACTTGTTGAACACATTTTAATGCTGATCTAAGAGGTTGTATTCAGGTTACTTGTAACCAAGTTACTTTCTTCTTTCAGCAAATGTGTATATATGATGCTGTTTTTCCCCTGGAGTTGCTATATCTTCATTTCACTAATGGGTATGGAGGCCACTACCTTATAACCAGAAACCTCAGCCCCTCCCAGTCCCTACAAGGCAGGCCTATGCATAATAGCGTTACCTGAATCTTCTCATGGACGCTCAGCTGAAAATGGTATCTGGCTTGCTTTGCATTTTCCAACCCATATGCTTACCCGATATAAATGTTGATTAATAACATGCATCTTTAAGACACAAACCCCATCAGGTTTGCTTTGCATATACAGCCACAAGCCGAGAACCAGCTTATCTGGTTTCCTTATATCAGGGCAGCTTGCCTCTCATTAGGGCAAGGGGGGGTCCTTTCCATATGTTTGCCAAAATGCTTATTTAATAGAAACTATTTATAAATGTTAATTATAGCACTTTTTGTTCCTTGAAAACCACATGTTCATGTTTGTTGAAGTTTTTTCTTTTCTCTTCTTTTTGACCACAACCGGCTTAACTTACTGGAAAAAAATAATATTCATATTTAAAGAGGTAAATTTTCCAGCTGAAACTGAAAACACTAACTGCTTCATCCGTGATGATCTGAGAAACCAGCATTTCTCACAGAGGCCCATTTTGCTGAGTTAACATTTACATGTGTATGTTGAAAGAAAATTAGGTTCCAAAGAAGTAGAGGGGCCCTACCAAACAAATTCCCTTAAGACAATATTGCAGGAATGGTCAAGACCAGTGATCAAAGCTTTTACACCCGAAAAAGCCTTTCTGAAAGTCTTTAAATGAAAGTCATCTAACACTGACACCCATACTGATGCAGCTGTGCTATCTCTTCCACCCTTCCTTATTTACCTGTGTTAATAGACAATGGTGTTGTGTTGTGTTGTTGTGCAAGCAGCAAAGCTCTGTCTGGCAGTGTGGTCCAGGACAAATAACTACTGGATTTGGCTTTAGATGCACATCAAAGACAGCCTCAGAGAGGAAAAGGAGTGGAGGAGCTGTTCCTGCTAGCTGCCCTAAGGCCGTGTTGAGAAAGGGAGCAGAGAGATTAACCTTGATTTAGGCAGCCTCAGGCATACTGTCTCTCAGGAGTTTATGGGGTGGCTCAAGTCCATGTTTAGCACCATCTGAGAGCATAGCCACTGCTTTCCTTTGCTGTGCTTTGGTAACAGCAGACTCCAAGGGCAAAGCTTTGTTTCCCTCATCCATTAACACATGAGAACATGAAGAGTTTTCTTCTCCTACATTAGTTTTGCAGACTAGAGGGAGCAGTAATGAAGTCAAAAATAAGAGTAACAAACCATTGCTCTCTTTAGCCAGAGAACAAGTCAAGGGCTGCTTTTGCAAGGAAGCAGACTTGGCTTTGTTGTTTTGCAAGTGAATATCTGACAATACTTTTTTCCTTAAAGCCTATTTAACCTACATTTTTTTCTTTTTTCTTTTTCTTTCTTTCTTTCCTTCCTTTTTTTTCCTCCCCCTTATTTTTCCTGGCTATTCTCACTAAGAAGTCTTGTCAACCAGGCAAGATTACCTTTGTCTTACTACAAACTGGATTTATATCAAGGTTTCTCAACAGTGGCACCACTGACATTTTGGGCTGGATAGTTCTTTGTTGTCAGGGATGTCTTGTGCATTCTAGAATGTTTAGTAGCATCCCTGGCCTCTACCTACTAGATACTGGTAGCACCCTCATCTCCACCCCACTTGTGACAACCAAAAATTTCTCCAGAAAATGATAAATGTTTTCTGAGGGGCAAAAATCACCACCAGCTGAGAACCACTGGTTATATGATTAGACAGAATGAAATAGAAAGATGGCTGGAGAGGCCAATTAGAGATCCTAGCTAATTACTATATAAATGCAACCTATAAATGGTTTTATTTTTATTAAGCTTTTTAACATTTTTAAATCTCTTACAGACCCTGCTTTGATGCTAGCCCTGAAAAGGTTGATATAATGCTAACGTGGCCTTGAACTATTTTCTTTCTTCCTGAGTTTACCTGCTAGTGTAGTTTAAAGATCTCAGACACACCATTACTCACTTGTATCATAGACAGCATTGCTTAATCAGATTATCAAATAGATACAGTATCACTGAGACAAAATCTTCTCATTATGATGTAAGATAAAATGTATCTTTCATTAACAAAACATGAAGGAAACACCCATAGGATCAACTCAAGTTAGAAACTGGGATCTCTTTCTTATTTTGCAACTTATAGACTGTAGCTAGGAAACTCTGGAAAGGACTCTAACCACAGCAGTTAAACAAGGTCTGTGAGATGCTGAAAATATATGTTTTGATAACATTTGATTAAGAAATATTCTCACTTATTAGAAAAGTCTTTCCAATAACCTGAATGTGCTACTTTCATTTTAGATGCAGCTTATTAGAAAAGGACCTAGTAAATGAGAGTGGTTAGGTTCAGAGATGGAGAGTGAATTTTAGAGAAAAGCAATAGTTGTGAGTCATTCACTTTCTAAACTTGTACACAGTCATTTACGATAATTGTTTTCTTTACAATATATTTTCATAAGTCTTCCCCTTTGTAGTGTCCTAGTTACTGGTAACACTATTATAGTTATTCTAATTTATGCAATTAAAGGTCTGTGACAATGAAAACATTTCCCCAGTTGCATTTATACTCTCAGGGTACCAAACCAGAAGACCAGACTGAACAATTTACTGGAGAAAAAGAAGCACTCTTGAACTATATGCCAGGCCTCTTTTTCCTGGGACTCCAATGGATTCAAACGACTTAAGAGACAAGATGAGTTGTTGAAAATGGTTCTTTCCAAAGACCTCACCGAAGACCAAAGACAAGACTCACTGAGGCCAAGGTATATGTGAACTATATTCTAAAGAAGGGCTTTGATTTCCACATCACTATTCCTCCATACTGTCTTTGTAATCTAATTCTTTCCTTCTTTTTTTTTTTAACTTGTTATTAGAGATGAATTTTGCTTTTTCTAGTATGTATCTATATTTCCTAATTAAGATTACAAAGGGGGCTCAAGAGCCTTCATACCCAAGAGCTCTTAAAGTATAACTTAGCTGGTCATTGTTCAGAAACTGATCGTAGTATAGGACTCCTTTCTAGTTTTGTTATTCTATCTCCACAATACTACTTAGGAGTAGTATTGAAGATGATCATACTTCAAGATTGTCGTATTTTATAAGCAATGTAATATATCATTGTTTGGTTGGTTTGTTGGTAAATAAATGAATACTTGACCAAAATAGAAATAAATATTTTACCAATTATTAAACCCTAAATTCATTGAAATTCAGCACATTAAGCACATTTCTCAATCAATATGCTAATGCCTTTCTTATCATATTTAATAGCTTATGTCAAATGTATTTTCAGAAATAAACTCAACTGGTCTTACCTTTACATCTTCTGGAGCTGGCAGAAATTCAGTGTCCTAAAGCAAAAGAAAATTTGTTCTGAGTTATTTTTATAAGTCAAAGCCTCCTTTAATAATAATTGAGAAATAATATTTAAATTTTGTTCTGACAAGTAGGGTCTTACCAAGACATTCACATAATTTTTCAGCTGGTCAACAATATCTATAAGTTGACGCATTCTAATCATGAGGCGATCTTGATCTTGGGAGCTGGATTTATGGACCAACGTCCCCAAGAAGATGACCATTAGACAGATGACTATCCTCTCCATGTTGCCAGGACTGGATTTCATAAGTCCAACAGTAGAGTAAGACCTTGATCTTGTTTCCACTTCAGCCTGACTGAGAACAGGTTGTCAGTAAGCTACCTATTTATTCATCCTTCAAGGAGAGGTAAAGCCCTCCCATTGCAGCCTGGAAATCTTTGTAGAATGGATGAATGTGAGTAACTCTTTTTTCTTTTCCACTGGCTAGGTATACGTGTGCATGTGCTAATGTGTGGGGGCAGGGATTGATGGAGTCAAAGAAATGTGCCCCATCTGCATCTTTGACAGGAAAAGAGAGAAATGGGTGAATTCCAATTTTCAGCATACATCAAGAAGTATGTATAATAAACAGTAGGTACTACAAGACTTCAAACAAGTAAACAAAAACACTTTGATCTCTTTTTCTCGGACTCCCGTGGCATCTTACCTGTTCTTTCTGACAGTCATAACGGCACTTTGAGAATGAGTAAAGTGGCAACATGTGCTTTCATGCAGGACTTTTTCTTATGGTAATAATTATGTCTTTTGACTGAAATCATCCAGTATTCCATCATAAAGGTAAGAGGAGAGGCTGCCTTTTAGGAATTTAAATAAATAGGGTATTTTCCAAATCAGCACGAATATTTCAGGTTCCTATCATGTTTTAAGGGTTAGAATTTCCTTCCAACTCCTCACCAAAGCATCTTTAACTTACTCTAATGTTGACTTTTGACATTTATTTAACAAGCTGATTTATAAAGATCATAAATGATTCTAAGGAAATCTATAGAAAATTCATTTCTGCCAATCAAGATCTCACTCTACCATCTTTACAAAAAAACCCCAAAATTCTCTAATGTCCATCTCTCCTATATTATGTATCAATTAAGTGAATGAAAATTGCTAATATTCATTCTTGTCCAAACTAAAAAAATATTTCCAAACAGCAAAATCAAAAATACTCATAAGTGATTCTTTTTCTCTTAGGATAGTGTTACTTAACTGTGTTAGATACTGTTTCCTCTAGGTATGGGCAACACGTTTCTAACTGCATCTATGACTAGGTAGAGGTTAATAAAAGACTCAAAATCCAGAAATGATTTTATCATTGTTCTCTCTTCTGCTTCTCTTGTACTATGACTCTTTAACCATTTGAGAAAGTTGAATATAGTATTATAGCCAGGAAGAGTCTTGTACCACAGGCAGTTAGGTCTTACAGATAAAACTCTCGACTATAGATTTTATTTTTATTCATTTATTTATTTATGTTATTACATACTTTACTAGAATACCATACTTCATTCTCGAATGTTATATAGCCAATATAAATTGGATTTTTTGGTTTGATTTGCTCTGAAGATTGACTATAATCTTTTTATCATAGAATATCTATTCAAGAGTCTACAGGTTTGGCCTTACACAGTAGAAAAGAATTCTTATAATATGATCAAGAATTCCTCCCTATAATCATTAAATTCTATAGGGGAGGGTTCTGTGTAAACTTATGAATTCATATGGACTGAGGGTTGCCACTTGGCACCTCCACATTGCCTGCATGGCTTTTGCACCTGCTTTCCATATCTACCTAAATAGATGTGCATCTCCTTGAAGACACTAACCACAACAGCTAAGAGTTCAATTTCTAAAGCAAAGTGCTTAAGTCAAACTCAGGCCCTAACAAGTAATAGCACATATGACCCCGAGTATGTTATTAGAAAACGAAGATTAGTATAGACTCTAATCATAGGGTTGTGATGAGGCTTTGATGAGACATTCCAAGTAACAGGGCTACTACCTGCACTTGATAAAATCCCATGAGCTTTGTGTGCTGACCATAAATGAAGTTGGTGAGGAGAACTTAAAGAAGCCTAGGGAGGCTAAACTGATCCATGGAAAGAAGAAAATGGACAAGTTGGTGTTCAGCCAAAATACATGGGTGTGGCTGTGCTGGTGGTAAAGAAAAAAAGTTGAAAGCCTATCGTACTGTTTAGAGATAACTGCTGCTCCTAGCGCTGGAGAGACTCAACCCCCCAATACCTCCCTGAGACCTCCCATCCATCGGGGGCTCCAGAGTCCTGCTCCAGCATTATGACCTAAGACCTTTCTGAAAGTCAAAAATTCCTGCCTTAAGTGGAGTATCAGTTGTTAAGCATTTTGAATATCACCCCTAATGTGGTAGACTGACGAATGATGTTCAGGTCCTAATCCCTGGAACCTGTGAATGTGTTACCTGATATGAAAAAAGGGACTTTGCGGGTGTGATTAAATTAAGGATCTTGAGATGGAGAGATTATCCTGGATTATCCAGTGGAATGTAATCAAAGGAGCAGGAAGGTCAAAGTCAAAGAAGAGGCCACGATGACAGGAGCAGAGGTTGGAGTGATGAGGGGCTAGAAACCAAGGAATTCAGGTGCCTCCAGAAGCTGGGAAAGGCAGGGAGCAGTCTCCCCTCGACCCTCCAGAAGGAATGTAGCCCTGCCCACGCCTTGGTTTTAGCCCCATAAAGCTCAGTTGGGACTTCTGACCTTCAGAACTGTAAGATAATAAATTTATGCCATTTTAAGCCACCGAGTTTGTGGCAATTTGTTACAGCAGCAATAGGAAAATAATATACCTGGGTGTGGAATTTTTTAACCCAAAATTGAAAAAGTGGGAAAGAGAGGAAGGCATCATAAGAGTAGAGAAATAGCAAGGCTGGAATTTTGTTGGCTTTTGGGAGGTGCAGATAGAGAGGACAGAAAGTGTGAAGAGGAAGGGAAGTAAGACTAGTGTAGCTGCCACATGGTCTGGGACTTTAGGGATAATGTATAATGAAGACTTTCCAAGAAGTCTGTGTGTGTCATAACAACTTCTTCCTAGCTCCGATAAGACTTCCCTCAGGATTGACAGTATGTTTTGAAGTTATGGAGCCCAGTGTGCATTTCATTTGAATTTATCACTATGTGGAGATGGACCGTAGGGTGGGAACAAAGAGGCCCAGAATTGTTTGAGTCATGTAGACAAAGTAGATTATTCACTGATTGGAAATATTTGCCTTCTTGCTACCTTTACAGCATCATTTCATTGGGGCCTTAAGGGCTTTTTACTCTTTAAGTTATAATTATTTTTATAATCTGGATATAATCCTGCTATAACATTTATTTTAAAAATGAGAATTTATTCCAATGAGATTAACATGCCAGGGAACAATTTGAGTATAACAAAAATTTTGTATTTGCTTATGTGCAATTTCGTCGGCAAGAAATGCTAAGTGAATGCAGAAAACTGTATCCAGCTGAACTGAGCCATACAGGAACCTCAAAATGCACTCACACCCCAAACATCCACCAGCTGCCCCAGTTCACATGTGTGTGATGAGCCACACCCATCCACATCTGGTGTCACAAACTGCAGCACTTCCAACATGCACCTCCATGAGCAAACTTCAGGTCTTTTTCTAGATAAAGTGCCATATTGATTGTAGTATTTACATATTTCTTAACCATTTAACATGTCTAAAACAGCTATCTTTTTAGTTACATTCTTTTCTTCTTTTTTAGTGTCACTGATGAAGTCTTGGAGTGTTGTGCCTCCAACCTCATTTTCCCTATGAGCCTATGTTTTTTAATTGTGCAATTTTGTGCAGTGCTGTGATTTTTAGAAACATGTATGTTACGCAATAGCAGAACTGACTGTATTTTGTCTGGAAGTGTCACACTTAAGCCTCAACAGTGACTAGTTATATCTAGGCAAAAAGGAAGACTAGGATACATGATTTATTCTTAAGGAGGGAGATAAAAGGGAAGAGAAGAGGAAGGAAAAAGAAGAGAGAATAAATAACAAACTGTTTATTTCTCATTTTTATGCATGGCCCATCTGAGCCCAGGAATTTAAAAACTCTGGTGTCCACTCCTCCCTTGGTCCTTTCCCATTAGCACAGAGGAGCTTATCTTGGCATCGGTGGACTTCCAGGGCTCTATAAATGCGTTTCATAGGTCCATGAGCCTCCTGAAATTATTTGCAAAATTTTGTGTTTATATTTATGGGAAGAAGAATACCTTAAATTTCATCAGCTTCTCAAAGGAAATATCGTGCAACTGCTGTTTTTATTTTCCAGGCTTTAGAGACTTCTGTGGAAGGCAATGTGAACCATTGTTCTTCAGCCCGTGAACGCTATTGTGCATGAGTACAGCAGCTCCAGAATTTCTATACAGCAGAAGGTGAGAGGCAGCAGATTGGCTGAAAGCCACACTTGTGTAGCAAACTAACTGCTGTTACTTAGCTTCCATGTTTATCTGGTACCTTGCAGTAAGGTGATGAGTTTTACTGGATGTGTTCCTTCCAGGAGTACAACCAAAGTTGTTACCATGAAAGCAAGAAGCTTTAGTCATCTATCCAAGGGAATTTATGGACATACGTCAAGCATTTTCTCTAATGGACTGTGTTTATGGAATACCTGGTCTGGGCAGAAATGAGGCCAGGGAACTGAAGGAATGCTTCCAGCCAGGGAGGAGCAGGGTGGGGGTGAGAGGAATAAACAGGAGGAGTTGAAATCTGAAAATGAACGGTTTTGCATGGGAATCCTGTGCCAGGTCTAAAACTGTGCTGGGCACTATTTGTACCCAACTCCCTTGCCCTGTCTTCATAGCTCTCCTTTGTGACCACTGCATGTCAAGTATTCCTTTTCTGCTTTCACTTGCTTTGGCCCCTCAAGGTAGAATCAGATGTTCTGCATGCAAACTCTGGAGGCCTCCAGTGTTTAGAGTGATACTAAGTTATCATAATATGTACCACTACTACATACTAAAGGTGTTCAGACAGGTGGCTTGTCTCTGGGCTGGTATGAACCTTACATAGGAGGGCTCTGACTGGAGGAAAATTTTCACTAAAATAATTCAAGACAGTTTTTGTACTTTCCAGCAATGTTCAGGTAACAGCTGAGAATATTGTAACTTGTTTAACTTGAGGAAGAAAAATCAAGGAGGAGAGTCCTCAAGGACTTGCCCAAGTCTTTCTGTAAAACCTGCCTTGATGCTCCTCTTCTCTCTTCTCTCCTTCCTCTGAACTCATTGCATATATTGATATCACTGGCTTGATTTTTTTTCTAGAACATATATGAAAGTAATATGTGTGTATGTGTGTGTGTGGGGGTGTGTGTGTGTGTATAAATAAAACCCATTATCACATAACAAGGGCAGTTCCTTCTAATATTCAAATGTAATGACTCTAATTCACTATTGTGCATTCCAGGAAGGCCAAGGCCTTACGTAGACCAAAAGGTCAGTCCTGGTCACTCACTGTTGTCTTGAGAGAGAAAAACAAAAGCCTTCTCAGGCCACTGTGTTCCCTCCCTCTTGTTGCTGGCGGCCCCATGGCCTGGTGGTCAGTGAGCACCCCGTGCAGTGGAGGCACGCTCACTGGTGCTGCTCATCTTCAGTGGCTTTTCTGGGAACAGGGCCTCTATGCTGGTAGTAGACTCAGGTGGGTCACTCTATGATACTCTAAGCCTGGGCTCTTTGGGGACAGATCTCTTAGCTCACATTCACACAGACTCATTTTTTGGAAGCACAGTCCTGCTGCTGACATGCTGGGTCCAGAGGAGCTCGGGCAGCCACACAGGCCCTCTCCTCAGAACTTGGCTTGAATGTGTCTAGTCTCTTGTGATCCCCATCAGTGAGGCTAGAGATCAGATGTACTTCAGTCCATGACCACCAGGCATAGAGCAGGGAGAAAAAGAACTGGAAGATGTGCACTGTTCAGCTTGATTTCCCTCCAGCCCCACACCCTGAGATGCGACAAGGTTCCCCAGGCTCTCCTAGCCTCCGGTCTAGCACCTGTGGGCAGGGAAATCCTCCGCTCTCTGGACTCAAGGCCTGCCCCTGTTTCCATCCCCAGGGTGGTGGATGGCTATACCACCTTCTTTCTTGGCCCTGCAGCCCCCAACACACAGTAATAAAAATAAAGTAGTTCAATAGTAGCCTTTGCTGTGTCCTCTTCCTGAGATGTCTGCTGAGCCCTCGTTAATAGGACTAATTATAGGAACCTGAATAGGAACCTCCTCCCCATGCTTTCCCAAGTGGCAGCAGCAGGATCTTACAGAGAGGAGTCTGCAGGCAGAATGGGATCCACATTCTGGACCAGTTATTTCTATTTCCAGGAATAAGAATTATTTTTGGAAAACTACTATCTATCTTTTTATTTACAAAAGTTAATACATATGTGTTATAAAACAAAGAATTAAAAAACATAATTATATACATTAAAAAGCAAAATATAAAATTACTCCCCTTTCTTCCCTAATTTTCACTCCCTAGGGGTACTCTTGAGAGTTTTCTATGTATCATGCTAAGAGACTCTTCCTATGTACACAGAACAATAAAGGAATGGAGAGGTATATAGAGACTGAAGGAAAAAGAATTATATATGAAGATGGAAACAAAGAAATAAATGGCATAAAGATACAGACATAGAAAAATGTGGGGATTTTTTACATAAAAATTTAATTTATCATACATATTCTATAACTTTTTTTTCACTCAACCTATGTCAAGGGACAGCAATCCATACAGTATTCACATACAGGGCCATCTCATTTAAATAACTGGATTAATATTCCACTGTTTGGCAGAAATAATTTATTCGTAACTCTACTGGTAAACATTTAGATTGTTTTCATTTTTTATCTACTACAAACAATGCTGCAATGAATATCCTTAGACATCTATATCTCTAAGCATATGCAAAATATATTCCTTTAGGATTATATTTAGGATATATAGCCTGAATTTCACTTCTTGTGTGGAAAGATTTAAAATTTTAATAGAAACGGCGAAATTTCCCTCTGACATGGTCACACCAATTTACACTCCTACCAACAACACAGTTTTCTTTCCGCCCCCACTCTCATCAATACTTTATTATGAATATTTTAAACATTTGCCAACATGCCAGGGCAAAAAAATAGTATCCTGTCATTGGTTTGTCAACAGTTAGATCTGGCATATTTTCATCAGTGTGTTTAATTTTCTGTAAACAGCCTTGTTTGTACTCTGCCCATCTATTCAGTTGTTTCTTATTTATATGCAAGGGCTCTTTTTCTATTAAAGGTACATTAAACATGGTGAAATTATTTTCTCTGTGATATCTTTTGCCATACAAAGGTTTTAAGTTTTCATATTATTGTATCTGAGAATCTTATATTTTATGGCATGGACCTCAGTTTAATAGAAGAGAAAGTCTCACCTTCTAAAACAATAAATGGTAGAAATTGGTTTAATGTTCCTCTTGATTGAGGAATTCTAATGCCAAGGGGTCATAATGAATTCAGGAGTGCTTTTAAATGAATTTGTATTTAATTCAAGACAAGACTAGTCAAATTCTTTTTTGGAATATAATAATACATTTATGGTTGACTATAATTGAATCAATTTATAGACAATGTCCTGTGGAGCAATGGATTCATGAGCCTACTGAACACCATTATTTTTAGAACAAAGTTTGTATATAACATATAATTTGATCCATATATAGATTCAATCTTATATCACACTAGGGGGACAAGGCACCACAAAATCCTGAACTGACATCTAAGCCATCTTTTAAAAGTCAATTGTGTTCACTATAGTTATAGTGTTGAATGTTTTATTTTACTTGAATTCTTCAAATATGAATTCTCTGTGTACAGGGTGCATGGTAGCTTTATAAGCAAGAGTGACTGTTTAACAAAGTAGAAGACAGGAGAACACAGATTCTGTAAGATTTGCCCAATGAGCGCCAAGGCTGCCCTGAAATCAGCCTATAAACAGAGAAATAGTTACACGTGATAGACTCTTCTGCTGCTAATAAAGAGGATGGATGGCTCCTTCTGAGAAAAGACTTTGGACCAATCAAAAAGATATTAATAATTATTCTAGCAAATACTTATGTAGCTAAGTGCTTTACAGATACTATCTCATTTAAAGCAACAACATGAGAAGTAGGTACTATGATTATCCCTCTCTACAGATGAGAAACCAAAGTATTAATACAAAGAAGTTAAGTAAAACACATTGGAGTGATTGAGGGAACTGCCTCCGGAGCCTTGACCTCTTCTCTCTACAACAGGAAACTACCTCCATTGCCAATGTCATTGAGTTATAACCAATCAGCATGTGCAGTGCATGAGACCCTGTAAAGGGACTGGACCTCAGTGAAGATGTTTCTGACACACAGGTTTGGGGTAAGGAAGAGAGTCCTTTTCAAAATTACTTTTGGTGGTATCTAGAATTTAAATGTTTATCTGGGTTAATTAAATAATCAGCTTCCAATCTGGGTTGGAATACTCAATTGCCTCTCTTTCATTTACTTTACCCATTAACAGCCTGGTTCCTTGTAAGACTTGATAATAATTTTCCAGAGTTTTATATCCATAAGAGAAGAGGGAAAGAAATAAACAAACTTCTGCAATCATTTGGCTCTTGAGTAGAATAGACAAAATCAATCAGGAAATCAAGGAAATCAGCTATCTTGACAACCTAAAGGCCATGCATGTTATTTACATTTATTTAATCAATTATGGTTCACTTTCCATAGTTTTTCAAGCCTTCTCATGCTGATGAGAACATCAGAACATTCATCTTTTGTTCCAGGTGCCTCCCAGAACTTCAAAATGCACACCAAGGAGGAAATCAGTGCAGTGGAAGAAAAAAAATGAAGAAGACAAAAGAAGCATGCTTATAAGGAGAACCAACTAAAAGTAAATATGAAATTAAGAGATGGGTGGTTTAATGTTTTTGGATATCCACAGTTGTCATCACAGGTTATGTCAGCATATTTAGCAAAAGATGCCCTGTTACGTCTATCATCAGTATGTGCATCAACTGGAAGCTTTAATGACATGATAGGGATGAGGGACTCCCTGGCCCTTGACTTGATTTATCCAGCTCTTGGAACCACTATGTTGTTTCTGTGTTCAGGGAATAATTTTTAATGGAGTTGGTGTTTTACAACATCTAGAAATGTTTACATTTAGGCCTTAGAAATGTCAGGATTAAGGTGGCTGAAGAAGGTTACCTATAGTCTTTGAGAGTGAGGACGGTCAGCAGGCCACAGCCCAAACCAGCCACAGAACCTAGCAGAGTCGAGTCCGAGTGTCTACCACCTTCTCCCTTGGTCTCCTTTTTGCGTCCTCTCTGGATCTCTCTATTCTTCCTTCCTCTTTTGTTGCTCATCCATCCATCCCAGATTTCTTCTCTTCTTTCCCTTGCTTCATGTTCTTCTATCACAGCTTGTTTCTTGTTCAAATCCTCATACCATAAAACTAAAATTTTAAATATTAATATTATCAAATATGATTTTATTTATTATATTAATATTAGTATTAAATATTGCAATTGTTTTATTAAATAAAACTTTTTAGTCTCCAAATGTTTGTTTAAATCAAAAATGAATTGAACACTAGAATCTCTCTAAGGAGCAGAGAGAGGCTCTTTTAAATGACGTTTGGTATTTGATCTTTGTTTTTTCCCCTTCCTTGAATCAGTAATCCTTTTACAGAAAAGCAACACTGTTTGACTTCTGATTTATTGATGAGAGAAAGATAGGATTACAGGGCAAGAGCAAGATACAGGTTTACAGAGCATGGTACATATGCTACAGATGATAACTGGACCTACTGCTGCAGCAAAGTGAGAGCCCGAGGAAGGGCGCAGGGAGACTATGGCAATGTTAAGCCATGGAATAACTGTAAAAAGGTAAAAAGACAATATCTCTTTAGTATCCGGGGAGAAGATAATTTGGAAATATCCCATGTTTACTTTCTGAATCTCTAAAGAGCAGTTTTATTTTAGAAAGCATTGTCTTACCTTTTGTTAATTGCTCTCTGTGTTTAAAGCTCTGTCTTGTGTTCAAAGTTCTTTGAGTTGCCACAGCTGTAGACCTCTGTGGGAACTGCCATGCAGTTAGCTCCCACACTGCGTATAACACATACTAAACCTAAGTCACCGAGGCATACACAGATCCAGCAGGCACCACCAGGGAAGAAACACTTTCGACAATTTTGTGTGGGATACCGAACTGAGTATTTCCATTTTCATTTATCTGCTAGGTTTTATGTGGATAATCCAGGAAAAGAAGGTTATATGATAGGTGTATGTTTCTTATGAACTCATAATCGAGATACAAAAACAGTTAAGTTGAATTTATTACTGAGAGGAGGCTTCATGAGACAGAGCTCAAGGAGAGTTTCAAGAAAAAGACATTAGAATAAAAAATCCTTGAGAACAGAAAGCTTTATGTGAAATAAAAGTTCAACATCCTTCATGTTGTGTCCTCTGAGAGCATTAAACTAAATCTGGGAAGGGTCATAAGGTGACTGGTTGAGATGAAAGCGTTGTCTCAGGTACATGAGACAGATTGGAAGGAGTTTAGAGACCAAAGTGGAGGGAAGTGAGAAAAGTACAATTGAAAGTGTTCTGTGCAATGCACAAGTTAGGTTGGGTATTGAAGGATTCCACACAATAAGGTAAAATATGACAAGGTTTAGAGTAATTAATTAACAAACACCTGCAGGAGTTTTAGGAGACTCATTATCTTACTGTGACAACAAGGTGATATTACTGCCGTGGAATGACTCCTCGGAGGGGCTTCCCTGCAGGTAAAGGGGAGGAGAGCTGGGCAGAGCTTTGTGCCCCGCCCCCCCTGCTTTAACCAGAGAAAAATCCTCTTTTATCTGTTTTACACATTGGGTCTTGTGTAAGATTTAGTTTGGAAAAAATATTTACCTGCTAATAATAATAAAAGTTTTACGATGATTAGTCTAATCCGCTGTTTATGGAGGCCCAGGGTGGTGGAGTCACTTGGCTGTGCTAACACAAGGATGGACTCCAGGTGTCCTGCCTCAGAGGGGGAAGCCATACGTGTCACGGCACACAGGAGGCTTGGCAAGCCCACTCTTACACCGTGGTCCATGGGTTGCTAATAAATAATCGCAGTTGACATTTATTGGGCACATACTATGTACCAGGCATTATTCTTAGCTTTGTACTTACATATCTTTTAGTTATTCCGTATTTCATCAATTCTTGGAAACTAAGTTTATCTATTAGTATCTCTGAAAAACGACTGCCTCCTACAATCGATGGCAACCTGGAGTCAATGACATACAATAAGCCTAATCCTCACATTTGTGAGGTAACTACTATTGTCATTTATTTTGGAGCTGAGAAACCTGAGGCACAGAGAGTTTCAGAAACTTGCCCAATGTCACACTTATAAGTGGTGATGTGATAGTTACTGCTAAGACACCAAGATTGCTACTAACAGGGTTATAATAAGGTAGCTTAGGACAATTTCTGTTAGTGTTAGGAAGAGACATGATTTACTATTTTCAGGAATTAAAAAAAAAACTTTCTTGCAGATCATACTTTAAAAATCTGATAGTGGTGGCTGTCACTTCTGATGTTAAATTTATTTGCTAAACAGAATGTAAGCTTTGGGGAATATTGTGGTTAGAACTTTGACAAGCCCAGCTGACTTCTAAACAGATTTATAATAGGTAAAACAATTTTCCTGGCTACACAAGAGATAAGAAAAGTGTTTTGGCAAAGGAGCATTATCTATAATTGCTCACTGGAATACTATGGTGGAAAGGTGAAGAGAATTTAACTTAATAGCTAAGGTCAGGTGCAGAATGTCTTGACTGTTAGGAGCATGAATAAGAACAAGACCAACAGGGGAGCTTAGTATACTTCCGCTTTGTGTGTGTTTGAGGTGGGGGAAAATACATGGTTTCCCTGTCACCTAATGAGAGCAAATGGGCAAATGACGTGCACTTAGCATACGTCACCTAAGAGGTCTGTGGCATAGGAACATGCTGAGTCAATTTGTTACTTGAGAATTTACATAACCATGGTGGACTTCCCCAAAAATGGAATTCTAAGCAACCTCATATCCCTACCCGAGGAGGGCTGAGATTTCCTTTTTCCTCTGTCTTGGAGAGTCCAAATCACGAGGTGGATGCACACCAGACCTCATTCTCTCCACCCACATTTTCCTTTACATAACAACAAAAGAAGAGATTTTTCCTACAGCTTAGTCACTGGCAGATTAAATAGCATTCTGAAAATTAGGAGGTAAAGTGACAAAACTGCTTTCAAGGAATTTTTTTAAGTCTAAGTTGAGGATTCTTTAATTCATTATTCAGCATTTACCATAAAAATGTGCCAATCTGAAAGATAAAATGACTTGCCATTTAAAACAATAAATAGGAAGCATTATGTCATCAGAAAACATGTATTGAGCCTGAGTGTGTATTTGGTATTTCTCTAGATACTATCAGGTCACTGCTCTGTGAAGACACGAGCCAAACCATAATTACACATGTGCTTGAGAAAATGAAAGCACGCTGGCCTTTATGTGTGAACATGACAGTAAATCATGATCAGACCAATATCATTTGAGATTATTTTTCAGACATACTGAGTTTCCTTCCATCATTTCTGTAGCATACTTGCTGCTGGTGACCTATGAACATGTCACGATTTTTATATGATAAGCGAGAGGTAGAGGTATAGTCTTTGTTCATGAAATGATTTTTGTCTTTGAGATCTCAATAGTAATTCAGATCATGAGCAAGCACTTAGCATCACGCTGTGACTGAAGCTTCAGTAAAACTAATCTAGACTTACACGAATTTGGAGAAAGGCTTGTAAAACACCCATTAGTGTAAAACACTAGCAAGATAGGAAAGTCATGATAATATTAGTTACTTTTGCATTCACCTATCTAAGAGTATTAATTGGAGGAATTATTATGGAACAAGAACTTCAGCCATTTAATGTGCTGTTGGCATTCTTTTATTAGGCTTTGCGTCAGAGTTCATCTTGATAATATTGAGTTAAATTCCTTGGTCATTTTTTTCACTGGATTTTAGGCAAGAGAACCTCAGGTAACTGCCTCCTGTCACAGTGTAATGTAAGGACCCCATGTGACTGTTTTGCTCACTGCAGTCTTTCTGTGGCCTGGCACAATGCCTGACCGCAGAAAGGCACTTAATAAATACTTGTTGCATGAATGATTGAGTGAATGCATGAAGTAACTGATTATTAGCACATATAGGAAATATAATTAGATATAGGAGGAAAACAATCACCAGCTCAATCCTGATTCCTGCCAAAAAGAATAAGATTTGGCATGCATCAAAATGGGAGGAGACCACCCACAGTCTATTAACCTAGGTGTCATGAAAATAGGTAGCACAGGTTCTAGAAAACGATGATGGTAACTTCCCTGCAGTTACATCCGCCCCCAACAAAGCCTGCAAGTGTACCTAGATAAGATGACTGTTTCCATTCATGAAGCAGATGCATTTGTTAATTAATAAAGAAGCGGTCACTTGAGCAGGGCTAGGCACACGCCTTGAGCGGTTAAAAAAATTTCCTGCAGAAAAGCATTTCTTTTGATGATAACTTTAAAAAATAATTTGAGTAGTTTCTTTTTCAGTAGCCGTGCTTGATCTGTATCGTGCAGCATTACTAGCATTTGTTAACAACAGAAGTGGTAAGGAAATTACTCACCATAATTGTTACACCGGGTTATTAGAGACAGAAAGGGAAGAGTGGCCTTTATGAGTACTCAGTTCAGATCGCTGCAGTCAGCAGAGGTGTGGGCCACGGTGGGGAAGGATGTGAGAATAGAGGAAGCCATTGGCTTGCCTCGGTTTCTTGTGAAACATTAAAATTTGTAATGCAAGACACTTAGCTTGGCAAGGACAATCAGTTTCATCTGTTCTAGAAGACACAGGTTGCTGGGGATAAAATTCAGATGAGAAATAATACAGCCCTATAGTTTCGTTGAGTTTGAATTTCATGAAATAGAAATATGGAAGTAAGAAATATAATATTTATATAAAAATATAGAAATTATAGAAATAAGGTGATGTCTCAGGAAAGCAGTGTATATAATTTTTTTTATTTTTTTAAAAATGTGCAGAAATTAGATTGTGTGATTTATTTCCTGTGGATTATTTGGTGCCGTAGGTTTGGGCTCTGGTTACAAATTTGTGTGTCGCATGTGCTTTGGTCCCTATGTGTCTGTGCATAATGAGGACATCTTTGTTCATTTCAAATTAATTCATTCAACAAGTATTTACTAGGCACCAACTATTCATACTTTCTCCTATATTTTTTTTTATGTGTGAAAAAACGGGAAGCTGTTTAGCTGTGTTTCATTGGGCACAACTTGCAAGTGTTTTGGCAGGCACTTCCTGGTACATGTAGTGCTTTTGTGGAAAATACACACACACAACAAAATAGCTTTGAAAATAATTATTTCAAAAGTGCCTCTTCCTCTGCAGGGAGGAAGACCCTTGCCAGGGCACAAGGCTTGGTGAGGAGGGTGCACTGCAGATTTTAGCCCCTACCCAACCTTCACCTGGGCACCATTTTGCATACACGAAAGCCATACCTGTAGTGGAGGCTGGCCTTAGTTGGAGCCTCACAAAAACAGTTTGAGTTTTGTTCAGCTTTTGGTGGTTTGGACCAAGAGTGGGGAGAGTTCCTTTAATCCTTATTAGCTAAAGAATCTCTACACCAGAGACTTTTGGCTCTCAATCATCCATCTGCTAAAAGAGAAGGTTAGACTACATTCCTTTTTTTTTTTTCTCTGAAATAATAAGTACAGAGTGTCCCAAAAGTGGCCAAAGGACTTTGCAGTCTCCAAAGGAAAAAATTTGTAATTAATGTTTTGTAAATAAAGGTACATTTAGCTGCAGTTTCCCATTTTCCCTATGTATAGCGACTTTTGGGACATCCTGTATTTTGTTTATATAGTAGGCATGTCAAAAACATCTGCTTTTCAATACCACTGCATTTGATCCTGGCTCTGTGACTTAAGCACAGAGAACTTGAAGAAGTTCTCTGAGCCTCAGTTTCTTTACTTGTCTGTTGGGGGGGGGCGTTGTCATTGTTGTTTTGTTTTTGTTTTGATTTTTTTTTTTGTTTGTTCATTTTGAGACAGGGTCTTGCTCTGTTGCCTGGACTAGAGTGCAGTGGCATAATCATAGCTCACAGCAACCTCAGATGCCTGGGCTCAAGTGATCCTCCTGCCTCAGCCTCCTGAATAGCTGGGACTACAGGCGTGCACCACTATACCTAGCTAATTGTTTTATTTTTTTGTAGAGATGGGGTCTCGCTCTCATACAGGCTAGTCTCAAACTCCTGACCTCAAGTAATCCTCCTGCCTCAGCCTCTTGAGTAGCTGGGACTACAGATGTGTGCCACAGGCCCAGCTAGTTTTTTAATTTTTTGTGGAGATAGGGGGTCTCACTGTGTTCCCTAGGCTGGTCTTGAACTCCTGGCCTCAAACGATTCACCTACCTCAACCTCCCAAAGTGCTAGGATTACAGGCGTGAGCCACCACACCCAGCATTTCTTTACTTGTAAAACGGAGCTAGTGGTAGTAACTAGTAGCTAGTTTATAGAGTTATTAAGAGAAATGAGAGAATTCATGTAAGCATGTAGTACAATGACCGAAATATAGTGAGTGCTCAATAATCATGAGCCATCGTCATCATCATCATCACCATCACCATCATCATGTAGTCACTGTGATTCTGTATCTCTGGAAAACCAGGGCAGCCAATCCCCATCTTCTACCTACCAGAGTTGTATCATCACTCATCTCACTACCACTCAGTTTATCCACATTTGCCACTCACCCAATTACAACACCCTGAGGTCACTTGCCTATAGTAAATGAAAGCATTGATCTGTAAGCCGCAACAAAGCTGCTCCCTCTATCTCCTAACACTGTTGTGGTAATATTAATAATACCCTGCAGACACTCGCTGCCTTTCTAGGGGAGAGTCAAGTGGCAGACAGTTTTTCCTGTATCAAACGATTGTTGTCTGTACTGACACCACGACATGCTCCCCAAAATGGCCTCTAGAGATTCATGAAAAAGAATTACTCAAGTAGATAAAATCCTAATGCACCTAAGCAGAAGACAGGGTATCAGCTAGCCAAAGTTGTGTAAGCAACAACTCCAAAACTTAGTGGTCAAAAACAACCACCCCTTATTATTTCTCATGAGTCTGCAGGATGGCTTCATAGCTCTGCTGATCTGGAGTAGGCTTAACTGACCTTGGCTGGGCTTGCTCGTGTATCTGCCGTCTGTGGCAGGTTGGCCTTAGCCAGGACAACTCAGCTGTCCTTAATACTGCTCTCACATCCCTCCAGCAGGCTAGCAGGCACTCTCTGGCAGTGTTGGCAGGGGTCCAGGAGAGGAAGTGGAAACGAGCAAATCCTTTTCCAAGCCTTTGCTTGAGCCAAGTTTACTACTGTCTTGTTAGCCAAAGCAAATTACATGGCCGGGCCCAGAGTCTGTCTGGAAGGCTACCACCAAAAGGGAAGGCTATAGGGAGGCATGAAAACTGGGGCCATTACTGCAATCCACCATATATGGAAAACACTATTTTAAAGATTTCTAGCTTATAAACTCATCTAGTAATTAACTTCATTGTTTCAAAAGTCACTCACTGTTAAGTTTTTATATATATACACTAGTTTTAGTCACAGGACGTGTGTTAAAAAGCAGTGCAAAACTGAGAAATACGTTATTTTCTAATTAAATGGTAAAATCATGTGTGAAGACCTGTTTTATTTTTGACTTCCCTGCACAGCTCAGTCAGGGTCTTCAGAGTGGTGGTCTCACAAAGACGTGATTGCCAACTGCCAGAGCAGCTAAACCACCTCTCTGTGCCTCCACCGTGTTTCATGGAGGTTTCAGTCTGGGGAGCCACAGCTTGCCCCTGAGATCCTATGGGCTCTGAACATGAATGCTTTAGACACAGAACAGAAAGCAAGTAAGCAGGCATTTAAGGAATGTTAAAGATGGAGTGAAATCTTAGTTAAATTCTCTTCATGAACTTCTAATTTGTACTTTTGGAATTCATTGAGCAAAGTCCTTCTAAGGTAGATTGATGAAAAGTGCATTTATCCCTATTGAGGTAAGACTGAAACACTGAATTATACAGTTAAATCACCTGCTAGGGAATGCCACTGCAGACAGTGTGGAAGAGAGCTCCCTTTTATACAACTGGCTATCAGAACCAACTAAGAGGGGGCAGAGGGCACCCATCAAAGAGCTGGTTCCAACTGGTTTGCAAAACCACAGTTATTATGACCTACAAATTCTCCAAAGTGTAAATTGTCTATAGAATTCTCATTTGGACCTTAGCTCTAGGAGCTGCAAAAATATATATATATATATATATATTCTCAAAATTGGTGAATCTACCTTATAATTTATTTTATGTCTCCAAATTCTGCCACAGCAACACAATTGCTCACATCCTTAAATAAAACACCCCATATTTAAAGACACCATGTAGTCTGTTCTTTAACTTTTTAACCAAACTGGCTTAGTAGTTTCTTATAGGATCTAGTTTCCAAAAATACCATCATTTTTTTCCCTGTTTTTCTCTAGACCTTGCAGCTCTTCGCCACACCTGCTCTTAAATGTGGTGACACTGCTGCATTGGGTATGGCAAATTGGGACAGTTCCCAGGCCCTACACCTGCCCCCCCACACACACACACACATTATATGACAGTTGGCTAGGAAATGACTCAAGAGGTGGAGTGTGCAGGAACAAGAGGAGGCTTCCAGAAGCTAGTGTGGAAAAAAACTTGAGAGTTTCATATATGTATACTCAGTTAATAAACTCATCCTTCCTCACCAAGGCAATGATAGTAGCAGAGTTCTTTCCTCTTTCCACAAGCTTTTCAGGATGGATTTGTCTAATTGAGATTCCTATTAATATTTCCCTCCAAGTTTATCCTTCATATTCACTGTAACAAGAGAGTGGTTATAAACTAAAAGTCAGCACCCAGTGATGAGATTTGCCCTCACCTATCTCATTGCATCAACCATCATGACCCCAAGTGGTAACCTAAATTTATTAAGACTCATAATGGCAAAACAAACAAACAAAAAATTCCAGCTTTCATAAGTCATTCTTATAACACTGCATCCTGACAAGTGTTTCTTTTGGTCCAAAGCCCACTCTGTTCAGCTTTGGTCTACTTCTACTCCCAGGTTTTTTTTTTTTTTTTTTTCTTACCTACTCAAATCTTAGTATTTTCTCACAAAAGTAGCTCAAGTGAGTTGGTTTAGTGTGTGTAGAGGAGGGTTATCCCTACAGATTCTGCTTTACATATTTGCCTCTGATTTATTCTATTCTGTCTAATTTAGAGTTTCTAAAAGTGTATTTCAAATAAATAGTAAGGCATTGGGAATAAAAGTTTTCTCTGATTAACTATGCGTGGGAAAAGAATCTAACCAGGCTCCTTTATTGTAAGGTATTCCTGACCATTTAATATGCTGTTACATCTGTGACTTTCCAAGACTGCACGTGGCCATGGAGACCTTTCCTCGTGGAGCATCAGGGGGACAAGGATCCTACAGGATCCACTCTGGGAACTCTAGCCAACTTGTCACAGGCACACCCCCAGCCCAGATGTGGAGTATTTCTCCCAAGCGATGCTTTTAAAATAACAAGCTTCCGCTGGCCAGGTTTCCATCCAGTCACTGGGTCTCAAGGGGCTGATTTTCAGCTGCCACTTCTCAGGCAAATGGGGAGAGTCTATAAAACGTCTTTTAATTTCTCTTTGTTAGTGATCTAGCATGCACGTAGGGACACTTCCTATGTTTTCATTTATTTTCAGAATCTAGAGTTTTAGATCATCCATTTATACAGTAAATATTCATGAAATACATACTTTGTGCCAGGCAAATACACCAAGAATCCCAGCTCTCATGGAGCTTATATTCTGGTGGGTAGAGACACATAATGAATGGATAATAACATAAAATGTAAAATATATCAGACACTGATAATTGCTTAGGAGAAGAAAAGCAATGGAGGTTAGGGAGTGGGAGATTAGAAGTAGATGCTATTTTCCACAATGTGCACAGGGAAGGCCTAATAGATGAAGTGAGGAAGTCAGTCATGAATATCTGCTGGACTGACATCATAGGCAGAGAGATAGCCAGTAGAGATGCAAGGAAGGAGTTAGAAGTACAAGTCTGGAGTTTGGGAAGGGTGGAGAGATAAATCTGGGAGTGATCCGCATGTATCTTGTGTTTAAAGCACAGAAGCCAGTTGAGATCACCGATGGGGTTAGTGCAGATTATGAAAAGAGGGGGTATGAAAATTAAGCCTCAAAGTTTAAACACTTCAAAGTTTAAAGATTGGGGTGATGAGGAGCAATCAGCAAAGGAAACTGAGAAGAAATGCACACTGACAAGGGAGTAAAACCAAAGGGGTGGAAGCCAAGTGAAGAAAGTGACTTACCCAATGAAATGCTGGTAGATGACGAAAGAGGTAGTCTGCCAAGTGACACAGACATAGCAATGGGGAAGTCACTGGTGAACTTGAAAGGGGCTATTTCAATTAATTAGTGAGGACAAACAGTTAAAAGTGGGTTTAATAGAGAATGAAAGGTGTTCCTCCAGTGTAAAAGAAGGAGAGCTGAATATGTGGTTGCAGATACAGCTAGGTGGGTAGATATGGTGGTGGGAGCATGAAGTTCCCTTCTGGTTACTTCTATTTTTCTCAAAGAAAATGGAAGGTCATTAGCTGAGAGTAAGGATGGGGAAGGAAGTATTGGAAGAGAGGATGTGAAATAATATGAGAGTGGGGAGAGTGAATGGACTAGGGAATTTAATGAGATTATCAGGCAGCTCTACAGCCCATTTGAGGTTGATGATCATGCATTTTAAACGAGACCAATTCGCATCGATGCACATGTTTCTCCAGCCAAGCTCAGCCATGTGCATATGATCACAGAGTAGGTGTCCAGGTGGATTTAACTATGATTGTACTTTGGCCAAGAGGAGACAACGAAATGAGAAAGGAGATGATGATAATGATGGATAAAAAGAGAAGTGATGACATGAGAATGGAGTAAGGCACAATCCATAGATAGTAGGATCAGTGCGTTGTAAGAGATGAAGCGAACGATTTTTGGAGTTAGGGCACTGGGGAAGGTAAGCTGGAAAAATAAGAGGTGGTGGTCAGAGGGATGGATGCTTGAAGCTGAGGTTACAAAGGGACTTCAAGGATTCATAATGACAAGATCTAGCAGGATGTGACCATAGAAGTGAGTGACAGAGAAGGTGTAGACGACATCTTTGAAATAGATGAAGTCAAGGAACTGACGGGCCAGAATATCAGGACTATGAAAGTATTTAAATCACCAAGAATTATTAGGAGCAATGTTGGAGGGCGTGACAGCTGGGAGCTAAAATTTCAAGGACTGAGGGTGGTGAGAAAGTGTAGAAGGTTGACACATGGAGAAGTGGCTAGTGGTGTGGGCCTTAGGGCACAATTCGAAGCAGGTGTGGTGTTTTTAGAGCGAAGGAAGCAAGGATAGCCTGGAATTAGCAATGAGGACAAGGCATTTGCTGTCTTGTCTTCTTTCCTCTTTATCCTTTGTTCCCTCTACAGTGTATCCTTCCAGTCAGGTGCTTTAGGGACATATCCCTTCTTGGTTTTCTTTTCTCCTAAACTTTTTCTTGTTGTGTTCAATTACAGGTGCTTATTCTCGGCCCTAACATTAATACACATTAAAATCGCCTAAAGAGCTGTACTGATGTAGTTGTTCTGAAGGGAAGTCCAGGTATGCACAGTTTTTAAAGTTCTCTGGGTGATGCTAATGATCTGACAAGTTGAGAACCACTATCCTGGGGAAGAGTTTGAGTAGGTTCATCTTTGTGGGCCTATGAATTTTTATGGAGAATGATCCATACTTTTCATCATATTCTTGAAAATATTTCTGACTCAAGAAGATTAAGACCAAGCCCCTTATTTTGTCAATGAGACAACTTAACTGATTTTTTTAAGACCTTTTTTATTGGGGATGGAGGTGGGAATTGGGAAAGGAGAGTTTATTAAAATCTGGAAAGTAGAATATCAAATTAAGTAAAATTTCCTGGTGTTTTTTCCATATCATTCAGATTTTGAAACCTCCATGAAACGGAATCCATGGGGCTAAACCACTACTCTGTGCATCTAAGATCCTTTCTGTCCTCCCTTCCCACTCTCTAAAAATGCAAAACGTGCTGGTATAACTGACTCTTGGGTTCTCGGTCACTGCTGGTTTCTGCGTAGGAGTGTTGCACACACCAGGCTCACTTAGCACCTGTGTTTTTATGATGTGAAAACTGCATATCCACCATACGAGCATTACCTCAAATTGTATAATTTTTTTCTCACAAAGTGGAAAAAAGAAGTTTCAGAATATGCATTCAACCTCTTTTGGCCTCCCATAGGAATAATATGGGTTGAGAATGGGGTCACTGAGGTTGGACAGCCCTGGAGGCAGAACACCCTCTGAAGCCGTGGTGCGGTGCACCTGCTTGCCTACTGCGTCCACTCTCCTGTTCCTTCACTGCTGAGGCAGGGCTAGACCACTAGTGCACTAGGTTTTGTAAATTGACTTGTTTAATTAGTAAAATACTTGCCAACGTTAATTTGATGGTCCTGGTTCCTTCACTGCAGACCTTAGTTGTTTGATAAGGAAAGCAGCAAAGTCTTAGAACCATGCACTTCAATTATAGCCTTTATCCTTATTTAGCCACCCTTTTCCTATTCAGTTGGATTTCTGAGATACCCAAACCAAAACCATGACCTTTCTAAGCAGTTAGCACAAAGACAATAGGGAACAATTTGTAACTTGGTAGGAAAGAAAGATTCTGGTGAAAGCAGTAACCAGAAAAAAAATCCTGAATTTATCTGCCTTAGTCATGCAACTGCCCATCTCTGGCCTAGTGAGTGCTAACGCCTAATGGCCCCTGCATGTACTGGGGGAAAATAAACGTAGGCAGATGTCTTCAAGCATGTCTGCAAATGCACTGGGTGAAAGTGCATGTGGCTTCTCCTTTCTCTCTTCCTTATCTCCCTTTCTTTCTACCATTGGCTGTCATTCTCCTCACTTTTCTCTTTCGGCTCATAGTCCTCTCCACCAATCTCACACACACCCCCAACTCCCACTCCCATGTGTCATCCACTGACTCACGTTCTCAGTCACCCACACAGAGTTGCTCACTGTGCACTTCTACTGTGTCCGTTGCTGTCCGGGTGCCTGGGTTTTAAGGTCTTACCTGATTCTCGGCAGCAGTGGCCTACAAGTCTGCAGAGCAGCCAAACCAACCACAGAACTGGGTTGACTTGTGACCCTCCCCACCCTTCAACAGTATTTGGACCAACTTTTGGAGGAGCCTGCAATGACATGCAGAAATTCAAGGAAATCAGGACAATTCTCTCCACAGTGGAATGGCAAACTGATGGTTCTTAGTTGCCTCTGATCCATGTTCTGTTTAGCCCACGCAGCAGCTTAAAAATACTGTTAGGGCCACGTTACCTTTAACAACAATACTGAGATGACATTTAAAGTTGGGAGATGTCACAATTTGTTTTACTTGATGCTGGGTCTGCATTACAGCCAGGCAAGCACTGGCTAGGGTTGATTAACTCCTGTGCCCCTTAGCCACGGTATGTCTCCCCAGTTTGCTCGAGTCCCCACCACCGCCCACCATCCCACCATCCCAGCCTCTTCACTCACGTGTGCCGGCTGCCTGGCTCATGGAGGCATTTGTGCTGGGCACCTAAATTAGAACTAGCACAATGGGCCACCAGCCACACCTAACAGGAACCCAGACCTAAACTACCCAGTTGGTGGTTGTGAAAAGTGAGAAGGAAGGGCAGCCTAGGGGTCTAGGCTGTTCCAACCCCTTTTGGTACAATATAAAGAGCATCTGGCTTGGGTCTAAGTCCAAGCTCAGCTACTTGCTGGTAGTTTTAACTTGGGTGTTTCACTTAGCTGCTATGAACTTAAGTTTTATTTTTTTTAAAGTAGAGGTATTAATTGTTGTGAGGATAAGAGATTTTATATATAATATATATATGTATGTGTATGTATATGTATATATATGAAATAAAATACCTAGCACAATAAATGCTAGCAATTATTGTTATCTGCTTCCCCTCCTCTCTCTGGCCTATACACATTCTTGAGTATAATGAGTACACATGTACAATACTAATGTGTCTATGTCAGCAGGGACAGAGGAGGATGCCAGCAATATTGGCCAATAGGGATGAACCCAAACAAACTCATCTCTGGTGTCCCAGAGATTTCCGGGTGCCCCAAAGAGTGAGGCAGGCAGCACTTTGGCATAGTGGATGGCTTTCTGAAGTGTCTCCAACCAGGACCTGAAACTCATCAAATGTTTTACATGTCTGCTATGCTGATAGACCAGGAGAGAGAGGCCAGGTATCTGAATTAGACCAGCGGTAGTAGAGAAGAAAAGGAATGGACATATTTAGAAATCTGTAAGAATTGTAATTGATTGATGTGTAAAGAGAATGTTGGTTTTGTACTCTGTCACCTTAGCTAAACTGGAATTATATTTCTCAGGATTTCCTTCTCTGTATGGTTCTGGATTAGGAGT
Source organism: Eulemur rufifrons (assembly GCF_041146395.1). Taxonomy (NCBI): domain Eukaryota; kingdom Metazoa; phylum Chordata; class Mammalia; order Primates; family Lemuridae; genus Eulemur; species Eulemur rufifrons. The sequence continues at coordinate 16,987,568 of NC_091000.1, forward strand.
AGCCATGCATCTGGATGTGACTTGGAAGGAGGAAGTGAAATAGCAGCCATCGTATTATCCCTGATATGCTGGCTCTCCTGGGCCCTGGCTGCCCCACAGCCTGTCCAGCTCCCACCCAGCTCCTCCTTGAGCCTGTCCACATGGACGGCTCTCAGACTAATGGTACACCCAGCTTTTCCTGCTTGTTCATCATCAGGCTAGATGCAGTGAGAGGCAAACATGAGTTTCAGTTTTTCCTTGTGGGTTCTAGTTTATCCTCATGATTCTAGTTTTTCCTCACTTTTTCAGAAGTATTTCCAGCTTTCCTTCCTGACTGCTGGCCCTGCTGGCCAAGAGTGACTCCAGGCCCACCACCAGATGGTTCACCAGGGTTCATAGAGATAGTCGCCACAAGGAACAAAAAACCTTCCATGGACTTCGACTCCAGCCTTCTTCACAGTTCCATTCTAGCAGCTGGTTAGTGACTTTTCTCTGATCATTTTCAGGCCTTTATTTCCTTAGCTTTTCCCCATAATTGTATAAGGTCTAATTCCTACAATAAATTCCCTTGTCCTTTATGTCCATGGTGGTTCTGCTTCCCCGATGGTTCTCTGACCAGTTCAGGGAGTGAGGGAAGAAGAGGTTAGAAGACTTTCAGGTATATGTTAGAAGTATATGAAGAATGTCCAAACGGTAGCTAGAGAGACACATGCCTAAAGCTCTTGGAAGGACTCCACTGATGGCTTTCAAAAGAACGGAAGAGACAGTTAGATTAACCCAAAGAACCTAGAGACCTAAGGAAGCTCTCATTCCCAGGGCTCACTTTCATCAAGGCTTCAACTCCAGGTTATAGACTTGTCCCCCCTACTAATCTAGCCGTGCAAAAAGAGATTCATCTCTAGATAAATCTGTCTTTAGTGATATCAGAACACCACTGTCCTTGTAGAAGTAATGGTCAAAAGTAATTTACCCTAGATCTATATTAATACCACTTCTTTACAATCTATTTTTATATTAGTTTGATATTTTTATTTTTGTTTCTATATGCCCATCATATGCAGCCTCAACAATCATAACAGATTGAAAAGACTTACAGGATTTATAGCAGGATGATTTTGGGACCTTAAGACTAAACTTGGTTATGCATTTTGGAGGAAGGGGCTGCAATGGAAGGAAGTTCTCACCCACTGTCCTTTTTCTCCTCTTCTTAAAGTTGGGGAAAATTACTGGGAAGAAATAGCTAACCTTGTTTGAAATATGCAGTTTATTTTCAGGATCCATTTTCAAAGCCTGTCATGATGGCCTCCTTAGTTTTCTCCTCCTGCTCATCAGTTATACTATCTACCACGGCTACAGGCTTCCACCATGGGAAGGAGAGGGAGATCTGAGAGATGCGATAGGAAAGGCAACTCTGTGTTTGGCCTAATCTCTGATTTTAAAATGATTTTAAAATGAAATTTCAAGGCATAACTGATAATCATTGCATGTGTTTAAAGGATTCTTTTCCATATGGATGGGAATGACCCTATAGTGTATGAGCATTTTCTAAATATCCAAGATAATATATTATAACTTTGTTCCTAGGTATCAGAAAGTTGCTTGGTCAGCTTATTGTTATTTGAGAATCAACTGAGAAAGGAAAAATAGCTAAGAGAAGTCTGAGCTATATGAGGTATGCACAATATATCAGGCCCAGAGATTTGTTTCTTGAATATGTGGGCATACTCCCTCCCCAGGACCTTTGCAGTAGCTGTTCCCTTTGCTTGGGACACTGGGTCAACTTCCTTAGTTCTTCAAGGTTTTGTGCAAATTTTACCTTCTCTATAAGGTTACCCCAATAGCCCTATCATATGCCAAACTTCTACCTGCCATCTGTATTCTGATCACCCTTACTCTACTTTTTCTTTTTTTCTATTGCAATTATCCAACATCCTATATAATTTATTTATAGACTATGTTTATGTTTATTTTCTGTATCCTCCCTCTAGAATGTAAGCTCCATGGGAGCAGGTATCTTTGACTTTTTGTCCACTGATACAACCAAAATATCCAGAACTGTGTTTGGCACATAGTAGGGGCTCAATAAATAGTTGTGGAATTGAACTGAATGTTTGTCCTAGATAGTGAGATCCAGCAACTGTAGTATAATGGGCTTTATTATGATACATTCAGAATTAGAAACAAAAGTACAAAAAAGATGAGGAAAAGACTTAATCATGGAAGTTCTCTCTCACATATATCATGATGCAAATCAGAATTAGAGTGCTTACAGCTTTTGTGTCCAGAGGTGATTATTATTCAATGCACACCAAGATCATAGCCAGCATTGTTGCCTGCACAATGATAGAAGAAGCTGTCTATCTATCAAAGTATCGAAAGAGTCAAACAAATGTTTCAGAAGGGATGCTCAAGTACTAGCATCTGAAATCAATTATCATTTGTGGGTAACATTTAAGGACACTGTATTTTCAGTAATTTAGACGCGCTTAGACTTTTAATAGCTATCAAATGCATCCAGTGTGGTAGGCACTGTGTAAGGTGCCTTACATGTTTTAACTCTAATCTTCACACAAGCTAGCAAGAAGATATTATTATTTTGCAAATGAAGAAACTGAGATACAGAAATGCTATCCAACATCCTCAATGTCACACAGATAGTAAATGGACTGGCCTGAACCAGGTTTCCTCCTGGGACTGGTTTCTTTGGTGAGCATATAGACGGAAAAAACAAAATTGCGGGGAATTTTTCCTTGCTTATTTGTGTTATGACATGGACACTCTCATCTTCTCTTCCTCCACTCCCCCCAGAAAAGTACTTGGTTTTCAGGATGGTTCCTGGGTTCCCCTTTTGTTGTACAGAATGCAGATACAGTCATCCCTTGGTATCTGTGAGGGATGGTTCCAGGACCCCTTCTGATACCAAAATCCACAGATGTTCAAGTCCCTTATATAAACTGGTGTCGTATTTGCATATAACGTATTTCAAATACATTTCAAATCATACCTAATACAATATAAATGTTATATAAATAGTTGTTATATTGCTTAGGGAATAATGACAAGGAAAAAAGTCTGTACTGTTCAGTATAGATGCAGCCATCCATTTCCCCCTGCTCCAGGCTCCCTGAATATTTTCAAATCAAAGTTGGTTGAACCCATGGATATGGAGAGGGCTAACTTAATGAGAAAATGGGAAGCTGAAAAGACAGGATTAACACATATCTATATAATAGAACTCTGTTCAAAGAAGAGAGCAACAAAAGCCTACATGACTTGAGTTTATGGTATAGTTTTTAGAAAGATCTCAGAGATGGATTTGGGGTTAATTTGGTATCAAGGTAATATTGAGAATAAGATAGAAAAAGGAGATTTTAAAGAAATTTAACTAAGAATTGTGAAAGTAGTTCCCCCATGTCACTTTTAGGAAAGACTGTTGTAAAGGTTTAAAATGGTTTATCTACTTTTCAGTTGGCAGACAGTTGCTTCCTTGAATGAAAGTCTATATGAGATTGTATCACAAAGTGACTTGCTTGTATGGATTATGTTTTAAAAAGGATGAAAATGGGTAATTATCTCCACTATCACCCAAGCTTAACACATTAACTGCCATGAGAGTTGTACCTAACTCACTCTAGTTTTGACCCCGGGGCCATCTGAAGCGTATATAAAATCTTACTTGTTGATGTTCTTATTGTTATAATTAATATTGACAATTTAATTCTAAAAACTTGGATTAAATGAATAGAAGTCAATAAATTTCAATTTTCTATTTATGTTGACCTTTAAATTACACTCAGAATTTTTATTCTATTTTCGTAATAAAACATTGTGGCCCCAAGGAAAAGTTTCTGATTTTTTTGTGTGGCAGTCAATGTGTTAAAATCAAAAGCTATCTAATGTCTCCTCTATTGGCTACATATTACTGCATAGTAAATCACTCCAAAACTTAGTGGCTAGAAACAACAATAAGCACCTCTTATGTCTCACAGTTTCATCCCCATGAGGACTTCCCTACAGGACTTCTTGAGTGGCCTCCCAGCATGTGGCTGGCTTCTCACAGAGTGAGCCACCCAAGAGCAGGTGGAAGCCACAATGCCTCTTATAACCCAGCCGTAGAAGTCTTACGCCATCACTTTCACCATATCCTAGTGGTTACACAGGTCACCTTTAATGTGGGAGGGAGTCACCATGGCATGAATACCAGGAGATGAGGATCACTGGGTCATCAGTGGGGGGAGAGGGTCATCATAGAGACTAATGATCACACTTAGCTTTTTCTTCCTCCCCAGATCCAAATAGTCCCATTGTAGTAAGTATTCTTTCTTTATATCTTTTCCCCTTTCCATCTCTATTATTCACCTCCTACATCCTGTCTTGATTATGGCCTAATACAATGCCCTCTTTACTGGTTTTCCTATTTCTAATCCACTCCATATTTCTTTTCACTACATTTGTCATTCTTTTTTAACGGAGTTTGTTCGTAATTATAGTTAGTTGTACACATTTCTGTCCATTTATTTCCCACACTTGATTGAAAAGCTTTGAAGGTAGTGACTGTTTTATAAATTGGCAAATCTCCACAGCTCCTACACTGTGCCCTAGAGGTATGATAAGGGGAAAGGCAGTAGAGCATAGTGATTAGCACATGGTTGAGCCACATAAGTGCTGAGCTGGAATCCCAGCTCTGCCACTTGCAAGCTGTGAGATCTCTGGCAAGTTATTTGACCTCTCTGAGCCTCTGTTTTCCCATTTCTAAAGAGCAAGTTAATAATTATTAATTTAATAATTACAATAATTGTTATTATTTATTAGTAGTAATAAATATTAAAGTAATTAATAATGTCTGCCTTTCAGAGTTTGAGAATTAGATAAATGATGTATGCAATGTACTTGGCATCATGTCTTGCACATACTAAATGATTAACAAGTAGTAGCCATTTATATGTTACATAGTTGGCATTTAACAGTTTTTGAATAAATTAATACTGAAGAAGGGAGTATTTGGCCTGAAAATCTTGCCTCTGGAAGTTCTCTTTCTCCAGTTTTCACGGGCTTTCTGCAGAGTTCTAGAGCAGCACCATCCAATAGAGCTCTCTTAAATAAGGAAATATACTATATCTGCACAGTTCCATAGGGTAGCCACTCAGCACATGTGGCTATAGAGTACTTGAAATGTGGCTAGTGTGAGGAACTGTGTTTTTAATTGTATTTACTTTTAATTAATTTTAATAAATTTAAATTGAACTAGTCACATATATTGAGTGGCTACATATTGTTCAAGACTGTCCTATATTCATCACAGCATGGTGGGCATCTCACTAACCCTTCTTTCTCTCTTCTTTATGGCCATCTGTGGTGCTATAAAAACTGCCCTGTAACTATCTGAAGTTGAATGATTACAGACAGAGCCAGGAGAGTGATGTAATTCCACTACTCAGGAAGTATTCACTCACATACACTCTTCCTCTGCTGACAAACCAGGCATGCTAGAGAATAAAAAGAAGATATGACTTCTGTTTTGAGGAATATATGATGAGCCAGGGAATTCAAATTACATACACACTATAAAATAACTTGGGTTAATATGGTAAGTGAAAGAAAATAATGAGCATATAATTGCTCTTTATGATTTTATTGTCAATGGAAACCATTTTAATGTAATCCCACATACATCACCCTCACCCCCTCAACATCTCATCGTCTGGTCCTGTGGTTCATGTTGGGTTTAATCTTCATGAAGCCCTATGGTATAGATGGGGAAACTGAGTCTCAGGAAGGCTGGGACGCTTACCTAAGGCCATGCTGTAAGCAAGTAGAGGCTTGAGCCCAGGACTGTCATGACCCAAAGCCCATTTCATCAACCTTTCTGCTCTGCTGTCATTCTTTATAACATGCCCTTCACATTGCTTGCTTGGTTTTGAGTGTCCTTGTGTGTGATTTCTTTTTCTCAATATTATTTTAATTATACAATTACATGTGTTCATTGAAGGAAAATTTTTAAATATAGAGAAGCAAAATAAATAAACACAGTTTAAATTTGACATTAGCGTAGCCGGGTTGGTTACCTATTGTCAAGAGTAATCACAGAATATAACTTACAGTGTCCTATTCTGCCTACTTGTCTCCACTAGGGAGAGGGGGACAGCCCAGTGTCAACTGGAAGCTTACCTGTTTTTACAGGGGTCTAGCTCTTGATGTTTCCTCACATGTGCACAATGTAATGTCAGAATCTGAAGGAAACATACTGATAATTTCATGACTCTAGGCCAATTTCCTCATTTTCAGAGGAGAGGACTATAGAAGGCCCAGGAGTTTGATGAGGACTTTCAAGAAGGTAAAATTATCCCAGACCAGAGAAAAAAAGCAGCAAAGCATTCAGAAAGTCCTCTATGCACGTACAGGTTACATTTTATTTCATGGTATTCTTAAATCCATTTGTTCATAAATTTGAAGTGACAGTCTGCAGACAGCCGCTACTGCCATCTGTTGGTGCTGGGCAGAGTTGATGCATATCTGTGTAGGTGCATAAAATGGTTCATATCTATGAAAATCCTTAAGCTGAAGTTCATCACAAGAAGAACCTCTGTGTTCAAGAAAGAAGGGAGGGGTAGGGAGTAAGGGAAGGAAAGAATGTGGAGTCAGACAGATCTAAAAAGAAAGAAAAAAAGAGAGAGGGAGAGAAAGAAGCAGGCATGTGGAGTCAGACAGACTTGGGTTCAAGTCTTGTCTGTGCCTCATGCAAGTGTGACCACTTTCCTTCTTGGTTTTCCATTTGTAAAATGGTGTAATATATATTTCACAAGGATGTTATAAGAATTAAGTAAAGAATGTGTATTACTTCAAGTAAATGCCAGCCAAAATCCCAGTTGCCCAACATGGTAGTACTTTATTTCTTGCTCACGTCGCAATTCAAAGTTAGTGCTCCTGATCACCAGACAACTGTCCTCCAAATGGTGACTTGGGACCACACTCATTTCATCTTATGATCCTACCATCTTCAACTTGGGCTTCCAAGGTCACCCTAGAGCCCACCCCATCCAGCAGAGCAGGCGGAGAGGCCATGAAGGTTTGCAAAGGAGGTTTTATGGGCCAACCAGGGAAGCTATATGCATTCTTCTGCACCCATTCCATTGGCCAGGACTCAGTGCTGTGGTTCCATCTAACTGTGGGAATGCTGGGGAACATGGTCCATCAGTCTCTGGCATAGCACACTAATTCAAGAATGCTTGAAAAGCAATTAGCTCAGCTCCTCCTTTATGGTAGGTGGTCAAAAATGGTAGTAGACGCAGTTTTTAGTAATAGAAACATAAGCAGCACACTAATGCAGCTATGCATTTTTCCTCATATATATAGTAATACTATTTTTATTTTTCTCAGTTTTTAGTATGACACATATGAAACTAAGTGGCAATGTGGTGTGGTGAAAATAGCATGGTCTTGGCTTCTAATCCTGTGTGATCTTGGACAAATCACTCATGATCTGAACCCCAGTTTCCTCATCTGGAGAATGACAGGGTATTAGTGAAGTCTCTCCCAATCCCATCTCCCCAGATCTAAGCTTTTTACATGGAATTAATGCAAAAACAAAACAAAATATGAAGTGACTCTCAGAATAGACAAGTGACAGAGTACAAGTCTTGGATGGACTTAGATGGGAATGATTTCTAAAAGAGAAACAGCTTTACACCAGTTCTCGGAGGAGGTGATGGTCCTGAACAGTGGGAATGAGGGATGGAATGCTGTGCAAGAAAGTTATGAAGAGGACCACACACAAGAAGACTGTGGGGAAGGGAGCATGGTAGGGAATAAAGCCTGGCTGAGAAACAATGTGTTGGGGTGAGAGTGGAGAGTGAATTAAAGACGTAGTTTAATAGGTGGAGGGGAAGAAAAAGTTAATGATAGTGATAGGCTACCGGGTTTATGAGGTCATATTTAATCCCAGTAGGAAACCAGTTGTGTACTTTTGGATTAGCAAGTGACATCGTGAAAATCTACTAGTCATTATGAGAAGAAATCTGATTGGATCATAGCACTTGACATGGCAGTGCCTTTTCTTAAATTGCTGAACTTCTAAAGTTTAAATTCCCCATTAAAAATTCCTTAGTTACCTGAATTCTGTACCCATTTCAAGGAAAAAGAAAGAACTTTACGTGGTAATGAAGAAAAGATGAGGGAGTGCAAAGAATCACATAGTGTATGTTGAAAGAGAGCCCTCATTTTTCTGTTTTATTTTATTTTACTTTTTAAGTCAAGGGTAAATATGTAGGTAAGACATGAGTCAGAGCAAACTCAGAAAGTACCTAGAAGCCTTCAGCATTTGAAGCATGCTAGCTAGTTTCATGTGGGTGAAGTATGGTTTTCAAGAAGACAAATTGAAAATAGAACTTGTTTAGATTTTGCCATTTTCTAGGAGAACTTACAAGGATGTTCAATGAGCCATAGGGGGAAGAATTTCTTCTTGGTAACTGCTATAGAGAGCCTTGTTTGGAGAGAATACGGCCCCAGAGTGGACCTTCAGCACATTACAGTTGTTCTCTGGATTAAGACTGGGGAGAAAATGGACCAAGACTGGGGAGAAAATGTCTTAGCTGAGGTAAGCATAAACAGAAGTTCAGTCCAGTCCTCAAACCAGGTTTCTAATAAAGGTTTCGTTTCTGTCACACCCTCGAGAAACATGAGAGCTTTGAAGCACTCATGTTTCTCGAGAAAAGCCGTAGGAAAGCTGTTGGATGATGCCCTTGACTCTCCTTCCACTCTAATAAGCTCTTGGGAAGCACTGTTTGTTTTTGTTTTTAAGAAACAGATTACATTTTAGATGCATAACCATTTGTTATTTACTACATATTAATTTATTTATGCAAATGAAATATTCTACTATTACATAACCACATGACTTTGGCAAGTCACAAGTCTTTTCTGGGCTTCAGGCTTCAGTTTTCTTCTTTGTAAAATACGGGGACTAGATTATATAATCTCCAAAGCCTCTTCCTGCTCTAAAATGGTAAATTCAAATTCAGACAACTTCCTCTTTCTGATGAAGTAACATGAAGCTTGAAGTTACTTTATCACATCGTTCTGAAATCTCCATCACTCTTAATGTATAGGGAGAAACTAGCAGACCATGGAGTGAGTGCTAAGGGAATAATCCCCCATTCAGTACAACAGCACGGAGCGGGGAGCACTGAGCTCAGAGCTACCTCCCTTTCACCCCCAAGACAGCAAAGGACAGGACCTGGTGTCCTCACCTTCACACTTCTTAGAAACACCGTTTTTACTGTGCTCTATGACAGATTCTCTGGCTGCATACACTTTCCGGTTTGGCAATAATTTAGTTGCTATCTATTCTTATTCCTTATTCCAATTCAATGTTTTTAATGTTCTGCTTCTCTCTGAGAAGGTAATTTCCTCTAATACAGGACCATATCCTAAATAGAACAATTTTATACACAATGTCCAGGACAGAGTATGTGATAATAGTGTGATAGATGATGATGAGAGCTAAAGAAAAGGAAAAAAAAAAAAAAAAAAAAAAACCTCAGAATTTTAGAGCTGGGAAAGACTGTATAGAGCATTGTCCAGTATGGTAGCCATTGCCCACATGTGGCTATTTAAATTTAAATTAAGGAGAATTAAATTAAAAATTCAGTTCCTTAGTCATATAACCATTCAGTAGGCACATGTGGCTAGTGACTACCATTTTGGACAGCACAAATACAGAACATTTCCACACAACTAGTCATAGAATCATATTTGTAAGAGATGTCAGGGAACTTAGAAGTCACTTATACATTCGTCTATCCAGGATGGTTCAAATATTTCCAATACCAAAGAATTTATCACCTTACAAGGTGCTCCATTCCACTTTTGGAAAACTTTGTATTAGAGAGTTCTTCCTTAAATGGGGTCAAAAATCCATATCCCTGTAACTTCTGCTCGCTCTCTATAGATATGACAACTATAACAATTCTCACAACTGGAACTTCATCAGCATCGATGCCAGCTATTTTGTCTCTACTTAGACTCCTCTTTTCCAGTTAACCTGGTGAGGTGGCTGAGGCCTGGAGGAGTTAGCAGGCTTCCCTGAAGACCCCATGACAGAGCTAAGACTGCTGATGTCTTCCAGGCAAGCCATACTGCTTTCAAATCTCACAACTAATTAATTAAAGAACGTGTGTACATAAATTTATAGAGTTCAAGTTCTTGGTCTTTTACCTTTCTTTCAATTTTTTTTTATTGTTGTCATCCCATTGTTTTATTCTCTTTTTGCATTGTAGGCTTCCTAAGAGATTCTAGGCTATTTCTTCCCCAGCAGAGCAAAGATTACTCAGACTCTCCATGAGTGCTTTAGAACATAAAACAATTGCCCTCATCCCCACCCCAAATAACCCCGGGTGCCAAGAATAGAAATCACTGAATGGCTTGCCTCAGTTTGAGAGTTCAAAAGCACTTTGAGAGTAAAAGAGGAAACTAGATCAAGGACATACTTCCAAATGGTGTCTACAAGAGAGGATGGTAACGTACTCAGTAAGAAAGGGTATCTACCTCTACACGACGGTGACCCTGCAGGTGAGATGGTCATGTTAAGTGTCAGTTGCAGCTTCGGATCTGGTCAAATGTTCACTGAAGTGTGGGGTCTGTGCTGGAGCAGCAGAGGTGATTGAAACATTGTCTTTGCCATCCAGCCAATAATCAGTTATCAGCCTAGATGACTCCACTGAGCACTCCGATGGGTGTGTTTCAAAGGAGCCAGCAGGTCAGTCTTAGAGGTCAAATAGTCACAGGCAGTTGCTGTTACAACAGAGCAACCCCTGAGAGTCACTAAATAAGGAGATCCACAGACCAGGCTTTTTAGGGAAGAAGATTCTCTGACCAAACCAGCCTGGGTCCAGCAGGGAATACGGCGTTGTGTAAGCAGCTATTTTCTTTACAAACAAAAAAGCTGGTACCTGATCCACTTCATTAACTTTGGCAAACAATCAGAAATAATGCTACCGTCTGTACAGACCCGTTTCTTCCTTTTGCAAAATCACCAGCCTCTACCACCAACCACTCCCCTCAATACCCAGTACAGTCTATGTCCATGGTTGGCTATATATTATATATACGTGTGTGTACATATATATTAATATATGCATATATACACATGCATACACATATACACACACATACACATACAAAACTTGCTTTGGTTTAGGTAGGATTTTATATAGAGTAATTATATTTAATATATTTGTGTATATATATACAAATAGGTATGATTTTATATGTTATATGTTTGTGGTCTTATAATTTATACATAAATGTATATTCATGTAATTCATATTTCTAGTCATGTACACATATAAGATTTTATATGACACACATGCATGTTTGTGTATGCACACATACACATTAAAAACATTTCTGAAAGGATACCCAAGAAATTTTTCGTGGCGGTTGCCGTGGTAGAGTAAGAATGGGGATTTTGGGGTTACAGTAGGGAAGGATATAGTTGTATTTCATTTCGTAGTTTTTTATATACTATAATTTTTATACTGTATGTTACTTATAATACTACAAAATATTTTTATTAATATTTGGTTATTCTAAGGACACCATCATGTATCTTCACCCCTCATAGTTCCAAAATGCAAATAGAGTTAAAAGACCTTGTTCCAGGCCGGGCTTATCAAGGTGTATTACCTGAGACTATTTAAGTTGTTATGGTTTTTCCCACATCTGATGATCCGAGATAACTTGGCCCAGAATAAGATCAAATGAGATGATATATGTGACTATGTGACAATGCTTTGAAAACTGTAAACTCCTGCATGTAGGTCCATCACAATGGCTTATTGGAGACTGCCCGGAACTACTGAAATCATCTAGGTCCTGGTCCTCTTCTGCAGCGTTTTTGAAAAGAAATGAGAGGGGATTGTAGTACAGACTAAGGTAGGAGAGGGTAGGGAAGGAAGCCTCCAGATGTGCTGATGTAATCCCCATCTCCTTTGGAGGGATGCTTCTGTCTGACACGAGGCCTGAAGTGCCATAACTTCCCCCTATTCTTAGCCAATGAGTGAAGATCTTTGCTGGGACAATGAAGTATCATGCAGGGTAGTTTCATAAAAATATGATGAATTAATGTCTCTTTGCCCAAAGACTGAGTCTCCTCCACTCTTTTTCCATTCTCCTTTATTGACTCTCTTGAATCCTCTTGTAATTTATTAATTCAACCAACATTTATTGAGTCTCTCCTCTACACCAGGCACTGTGCTCAGTCCTGGGGATATGAGATGAATATGATATAGTCCCAGCCATCAAAGTATTCACTGTTAATGAATTCACTGTTAAGAACATGGAAATAAACAATTGCAATCCAGTGCACTGAGTATTGTGACAGTGACTAGCCATGCGAAGGGAAGAGGAGAGACATTGAAGAATGGGTAGGAGTTTGCCAGACAGGGATTTTGAACAGACAGAGTAGCACGTGCAACTGCAGAGAGGCTGGAAAATGTGCGAGGGATTCAGAACAAAGTGAATAGTTGGGTTTGGCTGAAATATAGAGTGAGGACAAAGTGACAGAGACAAATCTAAAAAGGCTGAGCAGGGTCAGGTTGTAAATGGCATTGCGTGTTGTGCTAAGGAATGTGGACTCTACCCAGTCAGCAATAAGGGGCTGGGGAAGATGAGTATGAGTTCATTTGATTTTACACCTTTTGTGAAAGAAAACTTACATAGCTACACAGTTATTTACCTTTAACCGGTTAATAATTTGTTCATCATAAGAGCCTTTTGAACCTACTTATTTTATTGCAACGTGAAATTTGCCATTTATATTCTATTTCTCTCAAATAATTGTACATGTATGTGTGTGTGATAAACACATCTATGTGTGTGTGTGTGATGTATACATGCATTTATATTAATATTTTCTGTTTCCCTTTTTTTTACATTTCCTGTGTGCTGAGCTAGGGTATTTATTCTTCTGAATGATGCAATGGGTTAACAAGATAATATATCAGGAAGGAAATCTTTTAAGGTACAAGGACCTTGACACTACCTTTTCTTTCGGTTTGATTAAACAGATGGAATTCCACGCAAGTGGAAAGTTGTGAAGGCGTACACCTATAACATATACAACATCAGTGAGCAAAAGTGGTGGGAAGTCACTTAAAGGAAAGGCAGCAGAATGGTTTCTAGCATCTCACTCTTTACCAATAATATGCTACTGCTTTGAGCCCTATTGTTCAAAATCCAAGTTTTGTACCAAAAAAAGTGATGCTTTTACTTGTAAACTGCTAACACTCCTAATCATCAGAGAAAGGAGTGGGTGATTGCCTGGAAAACGACTCATACATTCTTCGAACATTTCTCTCAAATAGTAATTATTTTATGAACATATAGAGGGCACTGGAAACTATAGTAAATGTGGGGTTTTTTTCTGAATAAAAACTACTGAAATCTTTCATAAGGATCATTTTTCATTTCATATAGAGACACTACGGTGATAACAAATGTCAACCAAAATTTTAAGTGTAATATTTTGGAAAGTTTGGCATGACCTAATTTTAGTTAACTGGAAATATTTCTAATTAAAGATGAATATATTTGAGATGACAGAATGCTTAAAGGACACTTTCTTTCCAACTAATTCTTGTAATGTTGAAATGAGAATTTATGAAAAACAATAATATAAAGATCCAAATTTAACTTTCTTCCTCATTTTTAAAAAAGACATAAATCTTGCCAATTGAACTAGAACCTATTTTTTTCTGCTTAGTTGCATTTTTATAGTACACCAAGTTAGAGAAATTATCAGCACTACAGTAAATATTTTAATATCATATTAAATTTAGATACATTGTTTTAAATGAAGAAAAAATTTAATTCAGTTTAGTAAACAGGAAACATGTTTAATGTTAATGGGTATATGAATTATGATCCATTTGTAAATAAAACAGTGAAGGAAGAGCACATGTAGAAAAGTATCTGCCATCCAGTAAAACAAGAAATTTTGATTTTTGGGGATTTGACACTTCTACCATTATTGTGTACTGGATATCCCTTTATTTCTTTTATTTGGTGGCGCAAGTGCTTTGCAGCCATAAAAATTCATATGGCTTAATTATTTGCCATCACTGATATTCATCAGACTCTGAAAAATAGCTGGCTACTCAGCAACAGTAAACAAACACTCAGGAGAAAACCACTTCATAAAATGCAGGTCAATGTCCACAAGAGGACAGTTTTACTGCAAAGGACCATACAGAATAAAAATTACTTGCAAACAGAGGAATGCTTAAGAAATAATGCTATTGAGGAAGAGAAGACACAGAAAGGAGCTTACACAATCAAAATTATATGGTGTGGAGGAAAATGCAAGGATTTGATTGACCTGGGTTTCAATCCCAGCTAGAAAAAGTCACTTAAGCTCTCTGTACCTCTGTCTTCTCATGTATAAAATGGGAGAAAGGATGCATATTTTATAAGATTGGTACAAGTATTAAATAAGCGAAAAGAGGTAAGTGCTAAGGTCAGTGCCTGGACTATAGAGGGACTTATTAGTTTCCCTTCCTAGTATTTCTTCTTAAAACAAATTAATGAATAGGTTTATACTGATTAGGCGCTTTAACACAATCATCTACTTGTTGACCTGTGCTTACATGACATACTTGGGCCTCCCACCTTGGGTGAACATGGGGGGAGTCATTAGCCCCCACCCCAGGCTGCTCTATAAGCCTCACATCTTGAGGCTTTTCTGACCCACCCCCATCATAATTCAGAAACTTCAGTTGAATTCTCTGAGCTACATCAGTTTATAATTATGTTCCTCTCACCCAGAGAAAACTAAGGGTTTTTAAATCCTTTCAAGAGTAATTGAAATAATCCACAGAGTCCTCCTTTTCTATGAGCTTTAATTTCCCTCACCGCCTTCTCCCATTTAATAATTATAATGGTAACGGTAACGGTGAACACAGTGACAGCTGTCATTTAGTGAAGGCTTGCTACATACCAAACGCTGTGCTAAGTCCTTTATGTAAATTATCCTTCCAACAATTCAGAGAGAGAGGTATTTTTATCCACACCTGTGTTTCCTGAAGAAACCAAGAACCACTCCTCAAGGCAATCTTCCTGAAAGAGCTGGAACTCCCTTAGAAGCACATTTCCTGGACGTCCTGGTTCTGCAGGCCAGAGGTGCCCCCACTTGCAGGGATCGCCTTTGTCTTCTACAATCAGAGAGAACATGGACACCCGGGCCACATGGTGAGTTCCTTCCCTTCAGCCACATTCTACGTCCATACTTTCCACATCCTTCCCCCAAGCCTAGAAGAATCCTGTTGGCCCAATTCGAGGCCTTTCTGTCAGGCCAGAGGGTTGTCACCTGGTTCTTCTTAGCCCTCACAGTGTCCTCTTGACTCTCTCACCTCTTCCCACCATGCATTTTTGCTATATATCGATTCTGCACCTCCCTAAATCAAACCAACCCAGATGAACCCCTCCCTGTATGTAACAAGCACCCTCACAAAAAGTAATCTTTCTCA
Organism: Eulemur rufifrons; assembly: GCF_041146395.1. Taxonomy (NCBI): domain Eukaryota; kingdom Metazoa; phylum Chordata; class Mammalia; order Primates; family Lemuridae; genus Eulemur; species Eulemur rufifrons. Next base: position 17,003,068 of record NC_091000.1, read on the forward strand.
TGCCCATAATGTTGGATATTACAGATAAGACAATGACTGAGGTTCAGAGATAACAAAAAACTTTGTCTAAAATGACCCAGGTAGTTACAGCTTGGAATATGATTTAGACCTTTTGACTTCAAATATACTATGCTGTTCTGCTGCCTGATCTTGTCAACTCTTTTTTTTTTGAGACAGAATCTCACTCTGTTGCCTGGGCTAGAGTACCATGGCATCAGCCTAGCTCATGGCAACCTCAAACTCCTGGGCTCCAGCTAATTTTTTCTATTTTTAGTAGAGACAGGTCTCACTATTACTCAGGCTGGTCTCGAACTCCTCAACTCAAGCGATCCTCCTGCCTCAGCTTGCCAGGGTGCTAGGATTATAGGTGTGAGCCACTGCACCCCGCCCTTGTCAACTCTTAATATATTTCCAGGAATGTCAGAAATCAGACAGTATATTCCTTTACCTCATTTAAATATTCAATTCTGTGGAAAATGTTTTATTTTATCAAGATATTTACCAGTATTCATAAATAGTAGCAATTAGCAAATTTATTGAATGTTGAATGCTAAGGAACATTAACTACTTAAAACATTTTAAAAGAGTGATTCACTATCATTACTAAGAAACTATGAAATTAAAAAATGGAGATGATTCACTATAGAAAGTATAAATGATACTTTGAAATAGACTGTGTACGAATCATAAATTATAAAAAAAAAAGAGAGAGTAAAAAAAAAACCCTTTGTGGTTGCTTTTCTTACAACTGAATATCATGTTACTAGAAAAAGGTTTGGCTGACCTATTGATTCATCCTGACGGATGCTGTTTTTTGTTTTATATATATTTTTAAAGATCTAAAGTTTTAAAGTTCATTTTAATTTCATTTCTCCTCCTTCTCCTTCTACTACTTCTTCTCTTTTCCTTCCTCCTCCTCTTCCTTCTCCTCTAATTTTCTCTTTTCTTTTCATTTTTGAGGAGTATTAAAATTAGTTCATATAAAGAAATCACATATTGTGCTATAAAATTAATATCTATCAAAATGAATTTTATGTTTGGCTTTCTTTGTCCTTTCTCTTTGTCTACAGATAATGCCCATAATTTTTTTCCAAGGAAGATAAAGATACTAGAATAATCTTCCTCTAATGGTAGGATGGGAGTAGGGTCAGTGCTGATAGAAGAATGGATTCATTCTTTAGGGAAGTTTCCAAGCTTATGTAGGATACTGAATTAGTCAGGTTTCTCCAGAGAAACAGAAGCAACAGAATGTAGGCAGATAAATATATAAGTGGATCTTTTTACATCTATCTACATTTATATCAGAGAGAGAGAGTTATTTTAAAGGATTGGCTCACACAGGAGTGCAGAGACTGGCAAGTTCAAACTCTGCAGGTAGGTCTTCAGGCTGGAGACCCAGAGAGGTCAGTGCTACAGTTCAAGTATGAAGGCAGTCAGCAGAATTCCCTCTTCTTCAAGGGAAATCAGTCTTTTTCTAGTAAAGCCTTTAACTGATTGGATGAGGAACACACACATGATTGAGGGTAATCTGCTTTACTCAGATTCTCCTGATTTAAATGTGAATCTCATCTAGAAAATACTTTTTTACAATACAGTAACATATAGAATAATGTTTGACTAAATATCTGAGTACCATGGCCTAGCCAAGTTGACACATAAAATTAAGCACCACAGATAGGCAGATACTCCCTGTAGAGAGATTGTTGCCCCATCCCAATTTCAACCTGGTCAGAATAAGTAGACTGGTCCCATAATAAATTGTATCAGACACACTCCTCTTCTTTCCCTGGTTTAACCAGAAATATTTGTATTTTTTACAAACTAAAATCTTGTTCCCCACATTTATGGGCATTTAGAAGGGAAATTATTGCCTCAACTCTAACTGAAGTGTTACGAATCAATGGTAATTATATCCTCCAAGCTCTAAAGATTTGACAATTCCCTCCCTATTAGTCACTACAAACAAAGATGTAAATCCATGGGGTTATGGGAGTCACCTTCCTAGCATTTTAAAATAATTCCAGTTCTCCAATTCCTTTCTTTAAACTTCTATATTGATTCATCCTTTGCTCTAACTTACAGGTATAAGAATAGCCCAACAGCAATTGAATCAGAGTTGGGAAAATGTAACTGGTTCCATGAATAAACTTTAATGACCCTTATATATATTTATTTATAATCCTCTCCCTTAACTAACTACTTGAGCTTTTGAATTGTTTCCCAGAAATAGTGGATTTTATGCAAGACAAAGGAGTTGAGATTCTGAAGACCTCAGGGCAGACTTCCTGATGCCAGGACACACAATCCCCCACAACCTGTCCCCAATGCATGTAGCCCCTTGTTGGTTACACCATGACCTGCCCAAAGGCATCTGGCACCTCCTTTTTTAAGCCCTTTTTTAAGCTTTTTAGCCCATGATCTCTGTTAGTCAGAGAAATGGATTTGAGGCAACTTCTCCTGTTCTCCCAACAAGATATCTCTTGTATTAAAAAATTCCTTTCTTCTTTGACAATCCTTGTTGTCTCAATAATTGAATCTTTGTGCAAGAAGCAACTGGATCTAGGCTGAAATCCCCTTGCAGTTTTGATAACAATTATGGGGGTTCATCTGGATGATGTTGTCCTGGTTCTGTGGGGAGATATCAAAAACCTGCCTTAACAGCTGCCTGGCCATATTTGCCGGAGGGTGGCTTTGGAGTCTCCTGCCTCCTAGGCCACGTCTGGTATCCAGTGCATTCATGATTGCCTCCTAATTGCCTATTGATTGTCTCAGAAGAGAGGACCTCGGGACATTTTCAACCAGATGGTGAGTGATATTTAAAAATACCTCACAGTGGGGGATGCCCCTCTCAATTTGGGGGATTCTGAGGGAATTCCCATTTGTTTTGGGTTGGATAAGCCCCTAACCAGTTGTGAGAGTAGGAACTAAACTATTTTGATTTGGTACTCCCAGGGCTTACTAGATGAAACTACAATTTGTTTGGAACCTCTTGAATTTCTCTTTATATTGAATGTTTGTCTGTATTGGTGTGTGGCACATAAATGTGGAGTCTGTTAAGCTCTGTCTTTATTTTCTTTTTCCTGTCAGTGGTATTACAAGCACAGCCCAAGGTCTGGGAGGTTGAAAGACACCTCTGACAGTAGTTTCTCTTGTGGCAGGTTCTAAGGTCTGAAAGGTTAAAAGACACCTCCATCCTAAGGTCTGGGAGATTGAAAGACATCTCCATCCACGGAGGCAACCTGCCCAAGATGTGGGGACACCTGCTGTTGGACAGGGAAAGAGGAAGAAAAACATAATGTATGCAGATTTCTGTGGAACTTCAGAGGATCTCATGGCTGGAGTTCTGAGATGAAAGCTATTGAAACTTTGTGTGCCAACTCTCTCCAGGAGAACCATAGAGATGTCGTATCTTCATCATTCCTTATAGCTGAGTAATATTCCATGGTATACATATACCACAGTTTACTAATCCAATCATGTATTGATGGGCATTTGGGTTGTTTCCACATCTTTGCTATTGTGAATTGTGCTGCTATAAACATTTGGGTACATGTGCCTTTGTTACAGAATGACCTATTTTCCTTTGGGTATATGCCCAGTAATGGGATTGCTGGGTCAAATGGCAGGTCTACTTGAATCTGTTTAAGATATCTCCATAATGCTAGCACTCTGGGAGGCCGAGGTGGGCGGATCGTTTGAGCTCAGGAGTTTGAGACCAGCCTGAGCAAGAGCGAGACCCCATCTCTACTAAAAATAGAAAGAAATTATATGGACAGCTAAAAATATATATAGAAAAAATTAGCCGGGCATGGTGGTGCATGCCTGTAGTCCCAGCTACTCGGGAGGCTGAGGCAGGAGGATCGCTTGAGCCCAGGAGTTTGAGGTTGCTGTGAGCGAGGCTGATGCCATGGCACTCTAGCCCGGGCAACAGAGTGAGACGCTGTCTCAAAAAAAAGAAATTTATATGTGATCAAGTTGGCTATAATTAAAAGGAAAAATTTTAGGTGAAACAACAAGGTTCTCTTAAAATATTAGTTTGTTCTTAATAAAATTACAAGACCTTCTAATTCTATACTCTGCTTCTTTTGAAACTTTTCAGATTTATATCTCAGAAGTTCAATTTTTGTTATCTTACTGCTTTCAGCTTTTCCTCCCCTTGAGAAAGGCTGAGATGATAACCCCTTTCTTCAACCTTTGAATCAGATCCTGTAAATTTTCCCCCTCTGGTTCTAAGTCTCCTGTTAAGGTCTAACACTGAAATGTTTACCTTAAAGATCAAAAGCAATGTTTTCTTCTTAGCTTCTTGATATGTCTGAATTGTTCAACATTATAAAAAAAAATCTTCCTATGCTGTTACTAAGAGTCGTGTATTCCCCTTCTCAAGGTATTAGTTTTCTAGTTTCTTTTTTCCATTACAATACAATGTTCACCCATAACCCTGGACACAGTCTTCTTATGTGTGATAAATTCTGGTACCCTTTTCATGAGGTTTGATTCCCTAGTTGTCTGAATGGGTTTCCCATAGAAAAAATAATCATACTAAAGAAGATTTTTCTTTACCTTTTGGTAACTGGCTTAAGAAACAAAGATTTCATGTTTTATCAAGATCATTCCTATGTTGTATTAGATTTTTGAGTACTTGGGAAAACTGAGCTTTAAAAAGTTAAGTTTTTTTCTGTATTGTCTTTAAAATCTTCTGATTATCCCTCTTGGTTAAGTGAATTGCTATTATTTTATAATAACCTGTGATTCTGTTTTGATCAAATGTTTTGAGCCTTTTAACATCTTTGGCAAATATCCACAAAATCTAGATAATTTTTATGTTTAGCAACCTGTAAGCTTACATTTTCCTGTCATTGTAGGAACTAGACAGGACTTATAACAACCTTATTGTTTAGAATGTTGTTTGTTCATTCTGATACAGGAGTCTCTAAATTCTTAGCTCAAATGGTTTTATTTTATTTTTTAATTTAATTTAATTTAATTTTTTTGAGACAGAGTCTCACTCTGTTGTCCTGGCTAGAGTGCCATGGGGTCAGCCTAGCTCACAGCAACCTCAAACTCCTGGGCTCAAGTGATCCCCCTGCCTAAGCCTCCCGAGTAGCTGGGACTACAGGCACACACCATCACGGCCGGCCAATTTTTTCTGTTTTTTTTAGTAGAGACGGGTCTCGTTCTTGCTCAGGCTGGTTTCAAACTCTTGAGCTCAAGCCGATCCTCCTGCCTTGGCCTCCCAAAGTGCTAGGATTACAGGCATGAGCCACCACGCCTGGCCTCAAATGGTTTTAACAAATACTTATGTTTTGTATCGCAAATTCCTATAAGTCTGACATTAGCTCAATGCTTATAGATAAGTTAATTTTATAACCTTGCTTTTGGCATTTGGGTTTTTTTGCTCTTGTGTTGCTTAAAACGTTTTCAAGGTTGATAAATGTTTGTCTACTTCCATTCCCATCTGACCTAGAACATTTAATTGACTGTAAGTCTTTTGGCTTTAAGTCCCTTGGCCACAGGGCCCACCGAGGAACAGGCTGGAACTGGGATGGGTAGCCACACCACACCACCCCAGCAACAGTGGGACAAAATAAAAGTTTGGCCATCAATGCTGCCTCTGGAAAATTTTGGCCAGAAAGGGGGGAAATGTAAACTAAAATAAAACCTTAGACACCTGCCCATCTCCCGTGGACTAAACAAACCTCCCCTTGGCCAAGGGGACCCCCCCTAATAAAAGCTTAAAACTGAGTTCCTATCCCTAAGGGACAGGGAGGTCAGGCATGCCTCATTATACGCCCATTCTACCAGTCAAAAAAGAAGAAAAGAAATAAACCTGGAACCCAGGAATACCTGTTTGTTCATGATCTAAGGGCAATAAACTAAATAGTGGAAGATACTCATCTGGTGGTACCTAATCTTACACCCTCTGTACCACTTTATCTGGAAATTTTGCCTGATTTTCTGTAATGGATTTAAAAAATGCTTTCTTTTGCATTCTTCTTGTTCCCAAATCCCAAGAACGATTTGCTTTTGAATGGGAAGACTTAAAGTCTAAAGTCAAATGCCAGTACTGCTGGACTGTCCTTCCTCAGGAGTTTAAAAACTCCCTAACAATCTTCAGAAAAATTCTGGCCAGAGATTTGAGGGAAATAGTTTTGAGTAAGGGGAAATTTTACAGTACGTAGACAATATCCTGATAGCCAGTGAGACTGAAACTAAATCAAAGCAACATGCCATAATTGTAGTAGGCTTCCTGGCTGACAAAGGATATAAAGCATCTCAGGTAAAGCTCAGATCTCACTTCCCACTGTCAAATACTTGGGCTTTGAATTATCTCAGAACCTCTTCTCAAATTGGAGAGAGGCTGTAAATCAAGCAGCAGCCCGTACCACTTGCAAGCAGTTGCAAGGATTCTTGGGTATGGCCAGGTTTTGCTGGATTTAGATTCCTAACTTCAGGCTAATAGTAAAACCCCTCTATGAAGCCTTAAATGGGGACGGAAAAGAACAGCTTACTTGAACTGTGGCTTGCCACAAGGCTTTCTTAAATATTAAAGAAAAATTAATGACTGCTCTCGCATTGGGCCCCTGAGACTTATATATGCCTTTTGATTTATTCGTTCATTCAAGAATGGCAAGGAATTGCACTCAGGGTATTGACACAAACTTTAAGTGACCTGTAGCTTATTTCTCTAAGCAATTGGATATGATAACAAAAGGATGGCCAGCTTGTTTGAACGTGGTCGCTACTACTTGTGATGTTTCATGGGAAGCTGAAAAGTTTACCCTCAGCAACTAGTAACTGTTCACACCATGCATTATATATTACCATTACTAGGACGTAAGGGAGGCTTTTGGTTAACGGCTGGCCAGTTGGGTAAATATCAAGCTACTTTGTTAAATAGTCCTAATATAAACTCTCAAGGTGATGTCCACCTTAAATCCAGCCACCTTGCTGCCTGTGGACTCTTGTTCCCCAGTCCATGATTGCATTCAAATTATTGACCAAGTATATTCTATTTTCCCAGATTCAACTGGTCAGCCCCTGTTGGACACAGATGAGGAGCTCTTTATGGATGGAAGCAGCTTTATGAAACAGGAACAATGCAAAACTGGATATGCTGTGTTTACCAGCCAACAGGTAATAGCGACACAAGCTTTTTTACCCCCTGGGACATCTGCCCAGAAGAATAAATTAATTGCACTAACTAGACTGATTCTAAGTATGCCTTTATGGTGGTACATGCTCATAAAGATATTTGGAAGAAAAGATATTTACCTTACCTCTGAAAACAAGAAAATTAAATATGGACCACAAATTCTTAAGTTATTAAAAGCCATTTTACTACCCAGGGAGATAGCCTGGGTAGTCTGGAAGGAAAGATTTGGGAGACATCTACATAAAGATATTTGTTGATGAAATTACTCAAGAGAATAGAGTGATATGCTAATTAGGGTTGAGCGACCCAGGTGTGCTAACTCAACCAAAGTGGTGAGGTTTCACAATGACTCAATAGCCAATTACATATGTTCAAATTCACGGTTTATTGCACAGCCTTCACACATCACCAATCGTGCAATTAATATTCAATACACAGGCAGTAATAAGAGGGGGTAATGAACCACAGTGAAGGCTCAGGAGACCAATGTGCTGGCAGACCAGTCCAGTGGGTCCAGAAGTCCTCTGGCCAGGTCATCAGGAGAATCACTGCTACTCTCAGGCAGAGCTTACAGTGGCAGCCATCAAGACTGGATAAGACCTCAGAGTTCTCACTGGCACAGCCTCCAAAGACATCTTAGACAAGGCCAGGTCTTTGCTGCTTTTATGATCCTCACAGATGGATCTATTCTCATCATCCCAGCCACCTTTCATAGTCTGTAGGTCCGTTTCAGGTCTGGGGTGGTATCGGGTGACAGCAGGTGTATCACATCAGTCTTTTACACATATGTTTATCCTTTGAGTGGGGAGCAACTTCACTGGGGCTCAATGCTACTTGACATAAGTGACTCCATTTGGGGACATTATTATCACAGATCATTATGATATATCATGGAGATGAAAGTAGAGGTCTGAGAACAACTCCTTGGGCAATAACCATCATTCGGACAGAGTTCAGGTAGGAGAAATTGACTGAAGAAGAGAGAAGAAAAAGAGGAGTAGGAGAATGATAAAATAGTGTGGAATCAAGGAAGGGGCAAATCTCAAGGTCTCTTAAAATTGCCAAAAGCTACACAGAGTGATCCTAGGGAAATCAGCCTCTCTCCACAGCTCCCGCCATTTCTGATCCTACCATCTGAGTTCATGGCTTACCAAGAATCCATTGCCTTTGCTCCCAAACCTATTTGTGCCTTCTGTATTTGCAACTGGAATTACATGATTTAATTAAATGCTATTGTTACCACTCAACCGGGTTGTATTGCCTGCTGCACAGAAATGAGTCAACACACTCAGACAGCAGGAGTTACACCAGAGAAAGCGTTTAATATCACAGGATGCCAAGTGAGGAGATGGAAGAAATTTCTCAAATCCACCTCTCTGAGAATTTGGAGACTGAGATTTTTAAGAATGGATTGGCAGGCAGGAGGCTAGGGAATTGGTATTGCTGATTGGTTGGGTTGGGGTGAGATTGTAGGGATGTAGAAACTGTGTTCTTGTGCCTAGTCAGTTTCTGGGAGAGGATTACAAGATCAGTTGAGTCAGTTCCTTGGTGTAGGCCACTGGTCTGTTTGGGTCAGTTGGTCAACCCAAATGCAGCATCTAGAAGATATCCCAAAGACCAGCCTTAGGTTTCACAAGGGTGACATTATCTGTGGGAGAAATTATGTTAAGAATTTTTATGACCATGAGTTATGTGACTCCTGAGTAGTAAACAATTCTAGGAAAGCAATCTAGGAAAAAATGGCTGGTTATTATTATTATTATTTTTTAGTTATGTCTATACTTTTGCAGAGTTCAGGCCCCTGCCTTCCACCTTGCAGCTCTTTATTAATTTTATGAAGGGCAGTTTCAGTATATAACTTGATGAAATATGAATGTGGAAGGAGTGTCCAAGAAACAGTTTCTGTGACAATTAAGTACAATGCCTTGGTTAAATTTGACGAAAGTGAATACCTAAAATAATTGATACTAAATTAACTATGGGTGAGAAAGTTATTTTAAAAATTGGAGAAAATATCTAAAACTCCAAAGGGATTCTGGGCTTAGATTACTTCACAGGTATCTTTAAGGTTTCATTCCACTTCAAGGAAACTTAAACCTCAGATCATAAGATGATGCAGTCTGAGTGTGATTAGGTAAGAAGACACCTTTGAACTCCACCAGAGGACCCCTGCTCAAGACAGGGCCCTGGCTCCAAGCACATGTGGCTGCCTATGTTTCATGACAAATATAAGATATTAGAGTGTATATACAGCATTTTCTATGATTCCTCATTTTAATTGACTTGTTCAATTAATCACTTGGGACAATAAGGAAGCACTGGAAATTTTGAAGCAAGGAAGTAACATATTTAAGACAATTAAGGTAGATTTTGTTTCTATTTAATAAACATTTTAATCTACCTCTCAACATGAAAATTTCAATACACTGGCATTAAAAATATGTTAACTTGAAGGATGACTTAAATAAAATTCCTTCTATAATTTGATTTGAAATCAAGGTACAAGGGCAGTTTGCAGTTGTGGGTAAGAGTTAGGTTGCTGGAGGCAGGTGGTGTTATAGTCCTGGCTTTACCACCTACCAGTGCTTGGCTTTGAGCAAGTGAGTTGGCCTCTCTTTGCCTCAGGTTCCTTATGTGTTAAAGGAGGATAAGAATAGAACCTACCTGAGAGGATAAGGTATACCTTATTACTATTACCATTATTATTAAATGAAAGTTAAGATAGGTGATTCCACTGACCACTAAGTAGAGCAGAGATTAGAAATGCTCATGCCAGAGACTTGGTATGTCAACCTGAAATAATCAAAAGGGTTGGAGTCCAGTTTTGGTTTTGTTTTGGTTTTTGGGTTTGTTTTTTCTTTTTTTTTGTTTGTTTGTTTGTTTTTTTTTTTTGAGGTAGAGTCTCACTCTGTTGCCCAGACTAGAGCACAGTGGCATCATCATAGCAAAATTCAATTTTAAAGAGTTTATTCATGTGATGAGGCGCAGTAATCACTATACCTTTGTGAGCCACAGTAAAGCCATCTTGTGTACAGGCTCACTGCTGCTGTGTGATTCATGAGCCCGTGACCTATGAGCTGGGAAAATATACATGGAAAACAGGAAAAATAAAGTGACTAACTTATAATTGATTGTTTAAAATCACTAGGTGTGTATAGTTAAATTTTACTATGCTTGAAAAATGTTCCTTGACTTAACTGATGGTATCTGCTTCTGTAAACTCTCTTGCGTATAGAGTGTAATCAAAACAGGTGGTCTGGGGCTGGTCCCACGCCCCCTGGTAATGGAATTTATTGCAAAACTGACTCCACCTGGTGTACTCAGAGTCATGTAAGACCCCGATGTATAGTAGTATAAAAACCCTTCCTCTTTTCCGGTTGAGCGCTGCTCTCTGTGCTGCCGCCTTTGGCAGTGCAGAGGGTAACACAGACTCCTAATTTGGCTCAATTCGGCTTTCAAGTGGTCGTTTTCTTGAGTTCTAAACCATAACAATTCAAGTGAAAAGTTGGGAATAGCCATTCTGGTATACACAGACCTCAGAGAAATGGGGTCCATGCTCCAAAGTTAAAAATTAAATTCTTGCTTAGATAGGAAGAAGATAAAGAGATTTAACAGAATTATAACATATTCTCTTCAAAGCTGGTTTAAGAGTTACAATTAATTCATTTTAGTTTTGTTTTCTTTTCTTTATAGCTGGTTTTCATTTCCTTTCCAATGTGAGTGCATTTAACATTCCATCTTAAGACAATGTGATAACCATGAAGTCTTTGTGTGAGAAAGGTAAGAGGAAGGTTAATCTCTAATGAAGCTCAATAGTGGAGAGGGAAGGGGGTCGTCCCTGGTACCCTTCAGCCATTGACAACATCTTACAAAACAATGTCAGTAAGGAAGAAGGGCAATAATCAGAGAAACGGAGGTTACAGCTGCCTGTCACATAACTCAGGCCACATAATCACATTCCTTTAAGGCTCAAAATAATTTAGAGTTCTGAAGAATATCAAAATATTTTACCCTTAAATATATATATTTTTTTTACATATTTTGAGGTGGCTGCCAAGGACCAGAAAAAAGAAGTAGCCCTACAGAGCTGTCTTCTGGGGGGGAGATTTGCATTATAGAGAATCAGCCGTGATGCAGTCAGGCCTTGCAAGGCCTGGATCTAGGGAGGGTCTGAAAGAAACTTTTACCGTCTATTCTCTCTGAGGGCTGCAACCTGTGAGGTTTCATCGACATAACAAGACCACCTTTACTAGCTAAGCCTTCACCTCCCCTCCTCCCATAACTTGACTTGCCCCTAAAGCCTGATTTATCACAGTAACCTGTTGTTTGGCCATGGTGTGGGCCCACATTCTTTCTATAACCTCAAGATGGTATATAAGCTTCCGAACTCCACTGCGGGATGGGGATCTTTCTGAGGCCTCCTGTGTATACACATTAAATGAACTTGTATGCCTATCCTCTTATTAATCAATCTGCCTCATGTCAGTAATTTTCAGTGAACCTCTAAGGGGCCAAGGCCCTTGATCCCCACAGCTGAATCCAACAGCTTAGATTTTGTATTACTTATTTTCACAAAGATTGTAGAATACTTTGCCTAATGTAGAAAGATGAGGTTTTGGTGAATTTGTACTATGCCTTTCTAAAATATTGCTAGAAAATAACTTTATACAATGAACACAAAACCCCATTAAATCACTACTTTATACCCTGCTGCTTAACTATTTACCAGCCTGGCCAATTTTCAGCTCCTCTAGGCATCTGTTCTTGTATTGTACAAGGATGATCTAGTCAACTGGGAATCTCCTCTGTGACAAATGAATTCTCAGCCTTCTCTCAGCTTCTTATATTGTCAAAACTGCAAGGGGGTTTTGGTCTAGGTCCGATTGTTTGTTGCACAAACATCCAATTATTGAGACAACAAACATTGCCAAGGAAGAAAGGAAGTTTTAATATGACAGATGCCTTGCTGGAGAAGCTGCCTCAAATCCATTTCTCTCCCACTAACAGAGATTATGGGCTTTTAAAGGAGGGTCATGTGCCTTGGGGCACAGTCCTGGAACTTTTGACTACTGTCTGTAGTGGGGGATAGTCTTGTAGGAACTGAGCCCTTAACCTGTGGGGTCTGTCCTAGCTCCACGCAGTTAGCATTATAATTGAATTGTAGAATACCCTGTTGGTGCCCCAAGAGTTGGAAAATTGTTTACTGTAAGGAAAAAACCCACACATTTCCTGTCAAAAGTGAAGTGGTGAGTAGCAGAGAAAAAGAGTTTTCCTTTTAGTCCCTAGACTGTGAGGATGCCTGTCACGTTGTCAAAGTCAAATGAAATATGTAGAGATGATTCTCTAAATTTACCATTTTATTTGAAACAAGAATTGCAGTTTGATACACACAGACCAGGTGGTCTTCAGTACCCCTGAAGAACAAAGAGGAGGTTGGAGGTTTTATGAAATTGAGAAATGTTCATACTGTTTTTCCCGAAAGTTCATTGGCATTAGTAAAGTTCGGGGGAGGTGGCAAACTCTGCTGGTAAGTGACAGTGGTGGGTAAAACCAGTCTTAGATTTGCAGCAGGTTGTTTCAGTAGCCCGTAGGTAAAACTGGCTTCAGGTTACAACAGAAGTTTCAACAGCCAGGCTTGCAGAGAATTAGTCTGTGTGCCCTGAGTGCCCTCCCCCATCTGGCTTCTCAACTTTGTCTTAGTTGGGTATGATGAGGATGACTCAATTCTTATGATCAACTCAGAAAATTCAATCATGGTCATGGTTGTTCTTACCAGGTTTCATAGTGAATAGCGATAAATTGTAAAAGAAAGAAAAAGGGAGAGAAGGAAGGGAGAGAGGGAGGAAGGAGAGAGTGAGAGTTCTATCACCCATCATTACCATAAATGAAAAGGGAGAGAAACCGTAGGTGGGGATGGTCTTTCTGGGGCATTCCAGCAGATAAACAGTCCCCCAAAGATCAGACTCTCCCTTTGGGTATCTCTCCTTCCGTCTGGCTCCCTCCCGGCAGAGCTGGGACTGGGCACTAGGAGAACCGGCAGAGAGAGGGCAAGAAGGGTGTGCCCAGGCTGGACTTTTCCATTTCCTCTCTTGGGTTCTGTTTTTCCACCTTGCGGTTCTCCTTGATTCATAACAAGAAGGTAAAAACATACAGAGAAAGCGGCATCAGCTCCCTTCCTGGCTGTGCCCAGATCACACAACACCCAAGCCTTGGTTCCAAGGAGTGCATGAAGCTGAAGCCATTCAGGACAGCTCACTTCAACGCCTGGGTCCAGTTTAACTCAGTGAGTGTTGGGCTTTCCCTGCGGGAAACGTTGGAGCCCTTGTGAGCAGACTTCCTGGCTGCCACAGAGGCGTCTGGATTCCTTCATGCAGGCTCACAGACTGATGCTTGCGAGCTGCCTCCTCCTCTGGCCTGGATTCCCCTGTCTTGTTGCCCGCTACCTGTGACGCAGGCGTGATTTTTCCTTTTACTCATCAGAACCCCAATCTGTGGGGCTGTGATGGGTTAGCAGCGTTTTTTATTAACAAGAAGCTAGTTGGCCCTATGGCACAGAGGCCACATGAATCATGGTTAGAAACATCTATCCCCTCCCTCCCTTGGTACGGTGCCATCATTTGAACCATCTAAAAATAGAAAAGAATCTATTCCATTTGTAATGCTCTACAGAGAAAAACTGAGTTTAAAACTTTCCTTAATTGTGCCGATATTTAACAATAAACTTTGTAATATATGAAAATCTCATCTTACTGCCCAGTATAGTCTTTGACTTTGTTTTTACGTCAAGAGAAAAATGTGTTTGAACTTTCTTGAGTCATGCTAGTGTTTTAAATATATATATGTATATATATATATATGAAATCTAAAACTCTAGGATCACTACTCAATATACTGAGTATGTTTTTAAAGATTTGTAGATGGTATAAGCATGGAGTGTTAATAGAGTTAATGCTGCTTTCTGCAAACATCTGTAATTGCTCTTCACAGGGAAGTTTGTTTTGTTTCTGGTCTTGGAGTGTTGCAGAAGGAGTGGGGTTTTATTTGTTTCATAAGAATCCTCTATTTTAAAGTATTATCAGTCCGGGGTGAGTGGGGAGAACAGAACCTCTCCCCTGCTCCTATTTCCTTCTGTGTGGAGAGGGCGCCCTTCCGCTTGCCCACCACCCCTCACTCCTGTGTCCAGCAGGGGAAGATGGACTTTGTGGAAGATTGTGTGCAAAGGCAGTCACAATAATTCCTCCCTCCCCAGGCCCTTTATGATGTGGATTTTCCACTCCTCCCACCAAGAGGAGGAATTAAGTTCTCCACCTCTTCCAGCTGGCTGGCCCTGTGTCTTGCTTTCACCAACAGGATGTGAGCAAGTGATAGGCTGTGGCTTCAGAACCTCTCAGCCTCAAGCGGCCTTGCAGCCTCTGCTCTCATTCCACCTGTGTGCTGCTGCTGCAAGAAGCAGCCCAGGCTAGACTTCTTCATGATGAGAGACTGCTTGAGAGAAGGGCCCAGCCAACAGCTAAATCCAGCCACCAGATGTACAAGAGAGCCCACCTTCCACCCTCCAGCCCTAGGCGAGCTGCAGGTGACTACAGCTACGTGTGTGCCCCAGACAAGACCCGCAGAATGGCCTCCCAACTGGGCCTCGTGCAAACTGCTGACCCACAGTGTCGTGAACAGAGAGAATGGTGGTTGTTTGAAACCACTGAGTTTTCTGGTGGTTTTTGAACAGCGATAGATAATTGATACAGACTTAACCTGATTGATGATCAGAAAGAGATTGAGAGTGCACAGCCCAACTTCTTCCTCTCACTCTCCTTTTGGCAGGAAGCAGACCACTGAAGATCCTTGTTCTCTCTTCCTCCTCAGGACCATAGTCTTATAGTGCATCTCTACTGACATTTTGATACCTATTTTTTTCCGGATGCTAAAAGGCCAGGAATTAAAGTCAGTATTTGGCTGAAGCCAAGGCCGAAACCAAATATTGCCACGAAACAAAAAACTTCAAGGAATCAAGAATCAATCTGAAAAATAACAAAACTTTTTAAATTATTATAATTTTAATTTTAGTAGTCACATTTTTAAAATTGGATTAGTGAAATTAAAATGTGGTTTTTTTTCCATGTCGGAATTGAAAGTAATTTATCGAGCTTTAAAATTTTTCCCTCCTCATGAAATTTTAAGGTGGCAAAAATGATAATTTAATTCATCCTTACAAGGTGTGAAAAATTCCCAGATAGGACTTTTTATTGAAAATACACAAGTATCTTTGTCTGAGATTTGGCCTTGACACTTTCTGTTACTCATTTTTATATGAGCTTAGTTTTCCTGATTATTAGGAGATTTTGTTCTAACAACTCCTGTTATTTCAGCTTAAAGGAAAAAAAGGTGATTTTTCTTTTTTTGAATTTTTCTTGCTCTATTTGCCTGTCCCACTTTTATCTGGACCATCCCTTTCCTTCATTTCTTATTCCTTCCTGGTCCATTTTGATTCCCCTCCCTCTGTTTTGCCTGGGTGTGAAGCCCCGTAGGAAGGTGGAAAGGTGCTGCCGGGCTTACCCCCGGCCCCTTGTCTCACCTGCTAGTCGGGGGCAAACCTTTCCTTGTTCCTGCTGCTCTCTGTCTGGACTCCGCCTCCCAGAGTCTGTAAACCATTTTGGGGTCTTCTATTGTCAGGTCATTTGTTGTCCCTGTGGCTTCCGCCTACTGTGTCCTGCCCAGATGCTGTTAATGCACAGTCTTATGGCTCTTAGTTGTTTATACTTTGGGGTTTGCTGGGTACCTTGTCACCTAGTTTTGTTGTAAATGTCCATGTGTTTTTAAGTTTCACTTTTTTCCGTGGGATTCAGAAAGATCTAAAAGCTATGCTACTTCCTCCACTGGCATCTTTTCAGAATTTGATAAGAAGAGTTTTAACACAAGTTCAATGTAGACTGCTTGCCCATTATGTAAAAGTGAATGCTCAGATATGTATTCCAATCAATGGTAAATCCAAATGGCCTCTCTTGTTCATGTCTCTCGTTTGTATTAATGTTACTGTTCTACTACACTGAGAAGCTGTGCTGCTAATCTGTGCTATCACAAGATCTCTCATCACCCATAAGATCCAGGATTTCTCCAGGATGTAAGAAATAACCTGAAAGAGGACATCTGCCAATTTGCAACATACCAACACCGAGATCAAACTTCAGAACATCCTAACTACATCAGTGATGTAAGTGTGATCTGCCTGCCCCGCCAATGAGTGAGTAACCTGAACTCGGCCTCAGTATTAGGGAGCTCACCTGCACATAGAAACCTCATCTTCCAGCTCAGATTTTATCAGTTTATGAAAAAGTTTAGGTTTTACCTTCAAATGCCAACCAACTGTGTTATATCAATTTTTTATTACTTCAGAACTTAGGGAGAATTTTTCTGTTTATTATTTTAAAAATAAATGAGTGACATGTTGGAGATCATTGTTACACCTGGAGATTAAGGCATCTGGCAGGGCCAGGGAGGGTAACTTTAAGTTTCCACAGATCTTAGTGTTATGGATTGTGAATTGTGCCCCCCCACAAAAGACACGACATGTTAACCTCCTCCCCAGCATCTCAGAATGTGCCCTTATTTGAAAATAGTGTTGTTGCAGATAAAATTAGTTAGTATGAAGTCATAAGTAGGGTGGAGCCCTAATCCAGTGCACCTGATGTCCTTACGAGAAGATGGCCATGAAGACAGAGACAGAGGAACACCACGTCACAACAAAGTCATGTAGCTGCAAGCTAAGGAATGCCAAAGATTGCCAGCAAAGCACTACAAGTTAGGAAGAGGCAAGGAAGGATTCCCTTACAGATTTCAGAGGGAGTGCAGTACTGAGACACCTTAATTTCAGACTTCTAGCCTCCAGAACTGTGAGATAATAAGTTTCTGTTGTTCTAAGCCACCCAGTTTGTAATGCTTTATTATGGCCAGCCAAAGAAACCAATACACTAAGTAATTTCTATGGGGGTGTCTTAGTCAGCTCTGGCTACCATAACAAAATACCATAGACTGGTGTCTTAAACAACAAACATTTATTTCTCACAGTTCAGGAGGCTGGGAAGTCTCACATCAAAGTGCTAGTAGATTTTGTTCCTGGTAAGGGTCCTCTTGCTGGCTTGCAGATGGCTACCTTCTCCATGTGTCCTCCCAAGGCAGAGAGAGACAGGGAGAGGGAGAGAGAGAGAATTCTCAGGTCTGTCTCTTCTTCTTGTTACAAGGACATTATTCCATCATGGAGGCCCTCATGACCTCATGTAAACCTAATTATTGCACCTCCAAAACATATCACATTGGGGGTTAGGGCTTCAACGTATCAATTTGGGGGGGACACATTCATTCTGCAACAGGAAGCTTCTGACCTTTGTGGTCTTTAGCCCGTATTGGGCAATGCAGCTGATTTTTGCAGTCACAGAGATGGCTTTTAACTAGTGCACACTGGAAAAGAGACCCCCAACCTTAGACCACATGGGATTCTTACCTCGGCTGGTCACTACAACTTGTGGCATCTTTATCTACAAGTGAGTTGTTGTTTTCATACAAGAAAGTGGCTTTTTTTAATATAGGCTGCAAGAATGTGAGAAAAGGTTTGGGCCTCAGCTCCACAAAAGATATGATATAAAGAATCTCGCTGGTTCTATGGTGAACACGGAACTCAACACCCAAGAATTTTGAAGCACCTAATATCTACTAATGTCTCTTCATAGCAAATCTAACTTTTTCTTTTTGTTGAATGTTTGCTTTAGCCAGACAAAGCTTTACTCAGTGCAGTGTCAAATTGTAGCAATTTCCACCTGAGACAAGCTTAAAGCCCTTATCTTTTTGTAATAGTCCCTATTCATAACTGAACTATTATCCAAGAATTCTCAGTCACTCTCCATGGAAAATAAATGCCTTCACAGATTATGCCAGATGCCTACTTACCACCTGTTCCCTGGGCTTTGCTTCAGTACCATCTCTTCAATTTCAGAATCAATCTCATAGTTTATAGACCTCCTTTTCATAGAGATAATTCCTGGGAATTTTAAATGTAATGTGACTAAGCTAACACCATGATTACCTTGTAGAATAACAGCCATCTTAGTCCATTTACGTTCCTAGAAAGGAATAATCAAAGCTGGGTAATTTATAAAGATAAGAGGTTTATTTGGATCATGGTTCTTCAGGCTGTATAAGCATGGTGCCAGCATCTGTTTCTGGCGAGGACTTCAGGAAGCTTCCACTCATGGCAGAAGGTGAAAGGGAGCAGGCATCACCTGACAAGAGGAAGGAAGCAAGCAAGCGAGAGAAGAGGAGGTGCCAGGTTCTTTTCAACATCCAGTTCCCCTGGGAACCAAGAATGAGAATGTACTCATTACAGCCAGGACAGCACCAAGACATTCATAAGGGATCCTCCCTCATGACCCAAACACCTGTCAGCAGGCCCTACCTCCAACAGTGGGGATCAAATTTCAACATGAGATTTGGAGGAAACAAATATCCAAACTATACTGGCAACACAGCACATTTATTTATTTTATTTTATTTTATTGTTTAATTATTTTATTTTATTTTTTTGAGACAGAGCCTCACTCTGTCACCCTCATTAGAGCGCAGTGGCATCATCTTAGCTCACTGCAACCTCAAACTCCTGGGCTCATGCAATCCTCCTGCCTCAGCCTCCTGAGTAGCTGAGTTTACAGGTGTGCTCCACTATGCCCAGCTAATTTTTCTATTTTTAGTAGAGATGGGGTCTTGCTCTTTCACAGGCTGTTCTCAAACTCCTGAGCTCAACTGATCCTCCTGCCTCGGCCTCCCAGAGTGCTAGGATTACAGGTATGAGTCACCACACCCAGCCTTCTTTCTTTTATTTTAAAAAAAAATAGTTATGAAGTGTCCTTTATATTCCAGCACTGCTAGGTACTATCTTCATGAGGTAGACATGTATTAATTGAATAATGAATGGTTGAATTTATGCAAACAAATATATAATTGCCTTTATAAAAAGTGCATAAAGTAAAAGCAAATGATGAAATATGAGCATATTCCAGAGGGGTTTGACCTAGTATGAAAGGTAGATCATTTGAGGCCAGGAGTTGGAGACCAGACTGGGCAACATAGTAAGTGTCCATCTCTATCAAAAGTAAAAAAATTAGCCCGATGTAGTGGTGCACTCCTATAGTCCCAGCTACTCAGGAGGCTGTGGTAGGAGGATCTCCTGAGCCCGGGAGTTCAAGGTGACAGTGAACTATGATCGAGCCACTGCACAGAGCAAGACCTTGTCACTGAAATAAATAAATAAATAAAATTTTGCTTTTTTAATTCAGATTCAGTAACCAACCCCTTTAATATATATTATGGGTGTAATATGTAACAGATTGTGTTGACTGTGTACTCCAATTCTTGGTGACAGAACTTTGATTTGGGTAGGGGTGGGAGGCTATTCACTGCTCCCAACATGACTTAGGTAGACCCTGATTAACCTGAGCTTATCATGGTACTTGCATTTCCCTTGTCGGTGATTGGTTTTGAAAAGGGTGTGGGATCCAGTTCTGGCCAGTTAAACAAGAGGAGCATCTGCTGAAGAAATTCTGGAAAAGGTTACCTTCATGATTAAAAGGGAGGAGACTTATCTTCTTCTGCCTGACATTGTAATATTTGGACATGACACAAGGAACAGCTGTAGCATCCTGTGGCATTGAGTAATACCACCTCAAGAACAAGACAACTAGTAAGCATGATGGAAAGATGAGAATGTGAGTCTTTGATGATGTCGTTGAAACATTAAATTAACCAACCTGTAAGCCATTCTTTCTCTGGATTCTTTCTGTACAAGGGAATATGTTTCCCTTATTGTGTAAGCTAGTTGAGTAGCGGCTTTTGTTTCTTGCACAGAGAGTATGCCCAATAATACAATGTAAATGAATTTGAGGATAATGTTGGGGAAGTATAAATTAAAAACAAAATCTCCTGCCAACCCAAAAAAATTCTCCACAAAAGTAAAAAAGAACAGTTTTATTATGGAGTAAGTATTAAACCAGAATGTGATGTGCATCACAGGCAATCCACTAAGGGATTGCAAAAACAGAAATAAATCTCACCCTTTTATATAGCTAGGCAGATACAACCCATTACATACATGTTCTCAAGATAAATGATAGCTGGTCTTCAAGTAAGAGGACTTGATAACACCATTTGTCACATATAATCCATCTGAAATTCACCTGGTGTTTGGGGTGACCATTTGTGAGAGCTAATTGGCTTTATCCAAAGGAAAAACAAACTTCTTATATCTTTCGACAGGAAGTAGTTTTGCAATTTGGAACAAAACTCCTGCTGAAGTTGGCTTTACCACAGGGACTGAAAGCTCTATCTATCTACCATTCTGGATGATTACATTTCAAAGAGAAATACCTTCCAGGTGCTTGAGGGAAATATTCCTAGGTTGTAAAGCTGGAAAGAGGCTTATTTAGCTTTTAAAAAGATTTATATTCATCTCAAAGGAGGCAGAGAAAAAAAAATCACAATTACAAGTCTTCTTAAGTAAATGCTCTGGGAAAAGGGATGAGTGGAGCATCCCTTTCTTGGAATGGGGAGGATTAATTTTTTATTTTTTATTTTATTCACCCTTACAACAGACATGTAATTATCTCCTAAATTCCTTCACCATTTGGCCATTCACATTCCTCACTCCTCCTCCTAACCCTCCCTCAACCGGGGTGTCTCTCATTGAACTCTCAGGAAGCTCAGGTTGAGGGCACAGTAATGTGACCTTTGGGAGGCAGATGGAGGACTGGGTAGAAAGAAGGCGGGAGGGGAATGACCGGCCTTTAATTCCAGTGGAGGTCACGACTTGCTAAGCAACCACCTCCACCCCTCAGTAGCACCCGGGCCTCTGAGCACAGCTGTGCAGTTGCCGCTCTGTACCGAGAGGCCAGCAGGGGATTGAGAGGGGCTGGAAGCCAAAATCCAGCCTGTGCTTCCATCAAGCTCTGTGCCCTGGAGGAAGGAGCACCTGTTTCTTCACACAGAAGTGTTATGTGGCTGCCAAGTCTTTAAGCCAAAGGAGTATGTCCCCATTTGCTACCCTGGCCCCCCACCCAGACCAGAAGTATTTTTTTAGAAACTCTATGTTCTTGGTGATTAAAGCACTGTAAGGGTGTACTAATTAGCTAGGGCTGCTACAACAAAGTATCATAGATTGGGTGGTTTAAACAACAGAAATTTATTTTCTCACAGTTCTGGAGGATGGGGGTTGTAGATCACGATAACAGCAGGGTTGGTTCCTTCTGAGGCCTCTCTCCTTAGCTGGTGCGTGGCCACCTTCCAGCTGTGTCTTCAAATGGTCTTCCCTTTGTATGTGACTGTCTCCAGATTTTTTTCTCTTATAAGGACTCCCATGGTATTAGATTAGAGCCCACTCTAATGACCTCATTTTAACTGAATTATTTTTTTTTTTTTTTTTTTTTTTTTTTTTGAGACAGAGTCTCACTCTGTTGCCCAGGCTAGAGTGCCGTGGCGTCAGCCTAGCTCACAGCAACCTCAAACTCCTGGGCTTAAGCGATCCAGCTGCCTCAGCCTCCCGAGTAGCTGGGACTACAGGCATGTGCCACCATGCCCGGCTAATTTTTCTATATATATTTTTAGCTGTCCGTATAATTTCTTTCTGTTTTTAGTAGAGACAGGGTATCGCTCTTGCTCAGGCTGGTCTTGAACTCCTGCTGAACTTCTTTAAAGAACTTATCTTCACATACAGTCACATTCTGAGGTACTGTGGGTTAGGACTTCAACATATAAATTTTGAAGGGACTCAACTCAGTACATAACAAAGGAGCAATCTCCTTAGCATGTCCTGAAGGTAAATAGATATTTGTAAAACCGTTTTATAGGTAGAGAAAATGAGACCTAAAGCAGAGCATGAATGACCTGTGGCCTGCAAGTTATGAGTAGGGTCTTTGGAGTCTGACTAACCTGGATTCAAATTCTGGCTCTATCACTTCCAGCTGTGGCCCAACCACTTATTTCACCCACGCCTCAATTCCCAACCTGTAAAATTGGGATTAATAATATATACTTCATAGTGTGATTATGAGGATTAAATAAGAAAATATATACAAAGCACTTAGTAAATGTTCAATAGTGGTTTTATCACTGCTAACAATAATCAACAGCCTTCATGTAGTATTCTAATCAGAAGTTGCAGGTTGTTGTTAAAGGATGCTTTAAAAGGTCAAAGATTTTATTTAATACATTAATTAATGAAGAAACCAGTAAGAGGATACAACCAGTTCAAAAGCCCACACATATATAGGCTATCAGGAATGCTGAAATGAATTTGCAAACAGATAGAAAGCTGGTCAATATCCACAGAGCCATAACCAGTTGTATTCCACATGAAAGTATGCAGCTTTTCTGTGGAGAATCATTTGCATTACTATAAGTTTTCTACAGCTCAGCTATAAAATTGCTCAAAGACTGAGGTCTCAGACCCCAAAAAAACAGACAACTGGGAAGGGTGTGCTAGACAGGATGCCTAGTGATTTTTATTTTAGTTTTTTCCCATTTAAATGACTTTCAAGGTTTTTTCTGATACAAAGGATTAAATTTCCTTATTAGTAAAATAAGAGATTTGGACTAGTGATTTCTGAAACCCCTTTACTTCCAACATGCCATTATGCTTATTCCTTGGCCATTATCTGTGTGTGTGCATAAAACTCCTGGAATCTTTTGTTGGTATGTTAGGACTACTGTAGTCCTTCGTATTAGTTGAAATTAGCCATAGCTGTGAGTGCATCTTTATGCTCTGTCTAAAAATAAAATCAAACCAAAATCCTCCTTTCCTTTCAGCTACTTTTAGGCTGCGTGTGTGTGTGTGTGTGTGTGTGTGTGTGTACACATGTAAATGGAAGAAGAATCTGAGACATTCTAGGTGTATTT
The DNA here is from genome assembly GCF_041146395.1 of Eulemur rufifrons. NCBI lineage: Eukaryota > Metazoa > Chordata > Mammalia > Primates > Lemuridae > Eulemur > Eulemur rufifrons. The sequence goes on from NC_091000.1 coordinate 17,026,148, forward strand.
GTTTACCAAATGCTACCTACAGAAGACACAGAAGACACTGGTGGTAAATTAGTTAATATGACACACCAGGAAAATATTGTGTAGATTTTGAAGATGGTAAAATTTTGGGAAGCAATTAATTAAGATTTCCCTAATTCTTACAGACTTTTCCCTACAGGGCAAATACAGCAGATCTTTTTAAGGTTGCTTTGTTGTGATATGGAGATGGTCATGGTAGTGTTGACACAGGACAGTTCTTCAGGTGGCCTTGGACTGACCTAATTCTCCCCCTTTCTCATTTGTAGTTCTCGAGAATAACTGCAGAATGTGTTGAGAACACAACATCCTGAGATAATGGGGGAGCTGGCCAGAACATCTTGGGCTCTGTTCTGTACCCTTCCACGCCAGAAGAGGATGTCCTTAACGCTTTAGGCCAGTGAGTCATGTGACCCTGAGGCTTATAAACCGGGGTCCCTCAGCTGCATTGCAAGTGGGGCAGTGCCGTTGAGGCTCATTCATCCCAGGCAGCTTTCTTGGGCCTTGGGCAAACAGCTCACAGCGAATCCTGGGCTTCTGTTGTCCCTTGCTGCCTATCTGTAAGTAATAAATGCACTTCATATAACTTGTTGGGGGTGGTGGGGTAGTAAGGTTTGCCTCACTGGACTCAGACAAGTTGGTAATGTTACTGAAAGCTCGGCATCAAAATCTGTTATCAAAGGCTCTGCATTTGTCCTTGAGGCTGTATCAGAACGAGAACAAATGGTTTAAGGAGAAGGAAAGAGAAGTTTATTACTTTGCCAGTGAAGGAGAAAAAAATGGGAGACTTTCTCATCTCAAAATCCAAATCCCCCACTCTCAATTTTATGCCTCCACATCTATGGGAGGAGGAGCGACTACTCTGTTACAGTAACTAATGCACAGTGAAACTGCTTCACGGTTGGAGGGTGTCAAAATTGGTGCTAGCACTGGTGGGGCCAGTGTTAGGTAGTGGAGGAGAATAGGAAGAAACTGAAGTGTGATTTTGTTGTTGTTTACCTCATTTCTCCTCTATTAGACCCTAAGCTCTAAACTTTAAAGTAATGGAGATGTTCAGAACCTCTTTAGCTATGTAATTTAATACTTAATAAATGTTTGTTGAATGAATGACTGAACCACCTTTTCCTTCCTCTAACCATAGAGCCCATGTAACCTGAAAAGCTCTCAACCTATTAAGATTTTAGAAAATTTACCATTTTTGCAGGTGCAAAAGTATGAGTAATGATTCTGTATAGCTGATATTTTTTGAGGATAAATACTCTGCTTTGTAGATTTTATCAGGTAAAACCCTGTTCAGTTTAGAAATCAGCATCAAAATTTCTTTTTTATTTAAATTTGTTTATTCTCATTTAAATGATTTCATTTTAACTAAAAGGATATTCTTGATGGTAAAACATAAAAACAATTACATTTCTTTATTTTAATCTTTCTTTTCTTTCATCCTAGTCATTTCTGTAGAAACAAAGACTGAAATGACTGGGTGGCATTATGGAGGATTTCTGGTAATAATACACCCACACAATGTGCTGCAGGAAATACAGAGTCCCATGCCTGATACTTATGACTTGATGAGTCATATAAGAATTTAGGAGTGTTGCTACTGAATGTTGAAGATTTATATCCTAAATATATTTGTATTACACCAATAATACATGGATTAAAGGGGGAAAAAATCAAAGGCCTAGATTTCATCCATATACACATATGTGTTTATATCATTCTACATAGATGTATACATGCACAAATGTAGTTGCAAGTCAGGTGCAGGAGGCAGACATGGAAGACGGGGTGGTGGGAGAAGATAACTAATAGTGATCAATACCTCTAATGTGGGAGTCAAATGACATTTGTTCATTTATTTTATCATTGAAATAACCCTGGCAAGTAGACACTAATGACACTGTTTTACAGATGAAGAAACTGAGACTCAATGGTAAGTAGCAGAGCCCCGTTTTGAAGCAAGTTGAGCCCAATTCCAATAATAAGACATATCATAAGACGTTTCCTGTTGTCCCTGAACTGCAGCTAGGACCCTAAACTAAAGCCAAAAGCTAACAAGTGCTTCCACACTTTAAAATCAGAGATCTGCCAGAACCTGCAAACAGCCACATTCTTCTGGAGCTTAAAGTAGCACAGTTGCTCCTACCACTAATCCTGTGCTTCTCCTGCCCCTACTTCCCATGCACTGAGAGGACCAGGAGGGAAACAGGTTTAGCTTTCCCCTCCCCAAAACTAATGGGAAGAGGAAGAAAAAAATTAGAAGAAGAGAAAATTTAGAAGAATTTCTTCTAAAGATTGAGGTGCCTACAAGAAGAGACCAATATTTGTATCCCCATAATGAGGCTTGCTTCACAAGTGGATGTGTTGCTTAGTCCCTATGTGATGAGAATAGGGGCAAAAAGGTTTGGAGAGGGCATGGTGAGGTCCCAGGACCACTCTGCCTTAATTTGTCATTTTCTGTTAGAAGATGGATCCCACATGTGCCTGCTGACCTAACCGTTTGCTGGAAAATGAGAACTGGGGGTGTCTGCAGTGTGTGTGAGTATGTGTGCTGGGATAAAGGATGCTGGCAAAGAGGCACAAACACACTGCAGGCTAAATACTACTGACTGGCGGGCGTAGTTTCTTTTTCCTAATCCCCAGCCCCTCCATACTCACACAGACACTGAATCTTCAAGGAGTAGAGCTAATTTCAGTTCACTGGGCCAATGATCATCGTGGGAGGATCTTTCCAAGAAAAGCCAGCCAGGAGTTTTCTCATCAAGTCAGCCCCTTCCTGTATCCGTGCCCTTTGCCATGGACCTTGCAATTCTTCCCACTAATGAAACAGGATATATCTCCCCATGTCTTGACTTTGTGTTCAGCGATGTGACTTGTTGTGGACAATAAAATAAAGTGGAAATGACAATGTACCAGTATGAGCTTGAATGCCTTGAATTTACCACTAGCCCTCTTGCATACCTGCTGTCACCATAAGAAGAGCTTCCCCCAAACATTGCTGTCCCCTCTGTCTTGGCACCAGAATAAACACATGGGAAGCCAACCTGAGCCCATATCACTATGAGTTGCCAAGCCCAGCTTGGTACATAATTTGAAATGGGACTTCCCACATTAGCTCAGTTTCAACCAGTCAATCCTCAGACACATAAGCCATATAAATAGTTTTTATTTTAAGCCACTGAATTTTGGGATGGGGTTTGTAATGCACTAAAAGCTAACTGATAAAATCATTTCTCTAGTACAGTGAATAAACATGGTAGAATTTAAACAAGAACAAAATGTTATTATTTCTAGAATAATTTCCCCTTTGATTGTACTTCCTTGTTTAAGAAGTGCTTGAATTAATTCTAATTTGTATCATTTGCTGAAATGTATGTATTTCCTCGAATTGGCTAAGAGGAAAATATATCTACATTCTCATACTTCTGGACTGGATTGCAGTGGTGTGATCACAGCTCACTGTAACCTCAAACTTCCAGGCTCCAGCGATCCTCCTGCTTCAGCCTCCTGAGTAGCTAGAACTACAGGTACGTGCCACCATGCTGGACAAATTTTTTTTATTTTTTATGGAGACAGGGTCTTGCTGTGTTGCCCAGGCTGGTCTTGAACTCCTGGCCTCAATTGATCCTCCTGCCTCAGCCTCCCAAAGTGCTGGGATTACAGTCTTGAGCCACCACGCCCAGCCACTCTCATTCTGTAGAACTCTGGGAAGGCCATCCAGTCATTGCTGATAAAGCACAGCCCTACATTTATCATCATAGTACATGAGGTGCTTGTACAGTTCATTTGAGAAAGAAGCTCAATCATCTTGATATATTGCAGTCCAAAACTTTATTTATGAGTCACTTTTTTAGAACTCAGATCACCACCCCATAAATTAACTGAATGATACCAGTAATGCCAGGGCACACAAAGGGAGAAAGCCTTATCTCCCACTGCTCGAGTTTTCTTCTCTTTATGCTCTCTCTCTTCCTTGTTTACTCCTGCTGAAGGAAGAGGGGAAGCTGATTGGTTGAAGCCTGTTGTTTATTGGGTCTCCTTTCCTAAGTGGGCAGGATGATTGTATTGAAAGACAATTAGGACCTACCATTGTCTCTTAGGCCTGTGTCCTCTCACACAACTGTTTGGCTTCATAGACTTGGAAGCTGCTCTGCAGTCAGTCTCTCTCTTTCTCTCTCCCTCCTTTCCTCTCTCTCCTCCCAGATATACCTGAGCCTATAGTTACCATGTTTCATATTTGCAAAGACAGCAGGAAATCCCTTGGTAGTCTCAGGCATAAGATGAGTTCTCCATCCGAGAATACTGAAAATCCTTTATTCAGGCAGTTTTAAAAAATGCTGTGTAGATTAATGAATGAGTGCTTGATTTCTCTCATTAGGCTGCAACATTGGTCAGAAGGGTGGAGAACCAGGGATAACTGGCATTTAGAATTCCTAAGACCCACTCCCTCTGTTCATGATCCCTTTGAGAAAATTCTTTCTATGCTTCAACCGAGGACGACTGGATACATCTTGAATGCAATCTCCTTTTATATCTTAAAGGTAAGACCCCCATTTCCCAATCACTCATCTTTTGAAAGAATCTCTAGTTCTTTCAGGCAGAAGTAATGGTTGTGTTTTGTTAGAAGAAAAGTTGATTTTGAAGAAAGATAGGTAGAAACTGTGTGTGTGTTCCATTTCTTTAAAACTTCCATGAAGATGCATTACTTTTTTCTTCTCAGTTCTATTTTAAAAAACCAAACCATTTATTATAGGCATGTGGTCTTATAGATCTGTTTATAACTGGAATCTTCTTTTTCAGTTCTTTCTGAAAGCCATTTCTCTCCATAGTCCTTGTCTCATATCCTAAAAAAATCATGTAAATTATCATTTAAATAGCTTCCCTATGAATTTTATAGCCAACAAAACACCTTATTGATTACCATATGTTTTAACTATGAAAATTTAATAAAAATTTTTAAGACTCTGAGATTTTCCAGCCTTCCTTTAATATAGCTGGTATTTAAAAATAAGTTTGAACCTGTATATTGCATCTTATACACAATTCAAATACTTAATAAGGCCTCACCTTCAGATAATAGGTGACTTGAACCAAGAGCTTACAGATTAAGTGAGGTCACCTTGTGAATCAATTCTGAGTACCTACCAAAAGCACTTGAAAAAGTCTCTCAGGAATGTCAGGTTCTCACACATTGCTGGTGCTCAGGGCAAACCCCTACCCCTGCTGGGCCAGTGGAAGAAGCTCCCACTCTCAGCCAGGCCAGATGCACAGGTCCTGGCTCTTCTTTGTGGTAGGTAGAGATGGCAGACTCTGGTGCAGTGGGAGGCTTAACTTCTCCTGGGTGAAGAAACTCGCCTGTTCTGCTGTGGCAGAGCTTAAATGTTCCAAGAGAAGTAGGGACAACAGAAGGAAAGAGAAAGTGCTGATGGAATTTAATCCTGGCTCCATGTGCCCAAAGGCCAGATACATCCCTTCCCCTCCCACAGTTGCATGAGTGAATCAATTCTCTTAAGAATACAGCAAGACACGCCTGTCTTTGAATTACAGAAATGAGGATGTTTCTGAACCTGAGCACTACTTTTGGCAACTCCATGGGCTCTCCTATCAGAGAGCCACCAGCTGTCAGGAGGCCAAGAAGGAGGGCCAGACTCAGGCCGAAGTCCCCTAAAGTCCCTGGACATGAGCACACACTCTTCCAAGATGCCCATTCTCCTAAGCTTTGGAGGAGGTGGGGATGACACACTGGCCCTAACACTGCTTGCACCTGACATACATGGAATGTTTCTTTCTTTTAGAAATCATAGTAAAACTAGTAGCAGTATTAATAGTTTACAAATAAAATCTCTTCTGTCTCATAGAATTTGGAATGTAGTATTAGAAATATAAAGAAACTATCACTAAGAGAGTAAATTTCAAATGTCTCACCACAAAAAGTGCTAGGTAATCAAGGTGATGTATACGTTAAGTAGCTTGATTTAATCATGCCACATCGTATACCTTCTGTATATCAAAACATTATTGTGCCCCATAAAAGTATAAAATATATAATTTATCAATAAAAATATTAATATAAATTTTTACATCATAAAGCAACTCAAAAAAAGAAACTGTCAGTTAATAAATATTTCCACATCAAACTAAGACCTTCTTATTGTTACTACTATCAACAATATTAACAAGCAATAATAAAGCAAATAAAACTTTTGCTCTTTGGGGTTCCAAGAATGACAAAGCCTGTGCCAAGAAAGCAAAACAACACCAAGAAACTGAGGATACAAACAATTTATTTCTGAGTACGTGTATGCATATATATGTATACATACGTATATGCTTCTATATACACTGATCAAAAAAAATGTAACAGAGGGACAATATCTACAAACACACAATTCATTTTTAGTGTTTGAGCACTTAATAAAGGTGGATCTTTAAGTTAACAGCTTGATTGAAGAAAACTTTGAGGAAGAATTTTGACTACTTACGGGATTTGTACTTTGGTCCATTTACGTAGAAACTTCCCTTCAGGACTTATCATGGCAGAGTTTACTCAATGTTTCTAAAAAAAAATCATAAATTGTGAGAAATGAAGTAAAGGAACTTGGTAAATGAGCACTTATTAAACAAATAATAAAAAGGAGCTAAAAACACAGATTAAAGGACAATTGTGTTGCAATAATATAAATAGGGGTTTCACTTTCGCTGGATAACTACATGAATTCTCTGTCTCATTCTGGCCCTGCTAAAAAAGTTGATGAATGACATGGTTTCTGACAGGCTACTTAATGTCTTCCAAAGAAGTGGCCTAATAATGATCATCACAAAATAGTTTAATTTGTTTAATTACTAGCTATAAATATCATGCTTATTTTGCCATTTCTCACACACACACACACACATTTCAAAACTCTCAGATCCTTTTTATATAGCACAGCTCCTAGGGAGTAGAAATTAAGATGTGGCCAACAAAAGCCAAACAGCTTGATACATAGAAATGTAACCTAAGTCTTTTCATAGGTATCATGCATATTGCCTAACGGTGTGACATAAACACATCACCCCTCTCCCCACAAAGCAGGGGGAGGTTATAGCGACTTCTTGATTTTTCATGCCAAAGTTGACGGTAGGGTGTCCAAAATACTCTTATTTGACTTTCTACTTTACTTTATAATTGTACTTGACTATGAAAGGAATGCTCTAAAAATTCAGTCTTTAAGATTAAATAATAAAGATCTCAGGCAGGAGGAACTGGAAAGCTGTTCAACTTCCCCATGTTGACTCCTACTCAGGAAACTTTCTTTTTCCCCAGTTAATGCAGGAAATCTGCCTAACACTAATCGGATAGTATTTATTGGTTCATTGCTCAGAAAGCCACATATATGTATGGAATTATTCATACTAGTTGCACATTTTAGCTGTTAAATATTTTTCCAGTTCCTGCTGGGTTAGAGAGGCATGATGTTACAGTGGAAAGAAAAAGCCATGGATAAACTGACAGGCACGGAAAGAGGAGGGAGCAGGGGACATCGAAGGGGAAATGGATTCATTATGACACACTAATGTAAAATTCCCTAGTTAAGAACAATGCAGCATTTTTCTTTTGTTTTAAAAAATACATAGAGGTATAATTTGGTACTTTTCCATTAATTTTTCAAAGGTCTTGACCTCCTAAAGAAAAATTTCTGACTAAAAGGGGTTTTCCTCAGCACTCAGTTTCTTCTTCTGCAGGGTCCTACAGTGAATCAATGATCCTATATTTGGTGCTTCAGACGGAAATGAGATTGGTAGACACTTTCAGCTTTCTGGCTTCACTGATGGGATCCAGAGTAAAACATGTTTGAGTGTCGGAGGAGCTTCCTAAGTACAGTTTTACCTGATAAGTAAGAGTTTCCAGAAAAATGGTGACACATACAGGAAGAAAAATAGATTGTTTAACTCACTCTGAAAAATCCCTTTTGATTCATAGACTGTCTACATGATTGAAACATAAGAAACCATCTCTTTCTCTGACCAGACTCTTCTCAATTCACAAACAAGTACCTCAGGGGGCAAATAAAACTTCCCTGTGTTGGCATGAGGAGGAATCACATGAGTAAAAGGAAAATAAAGTTCTTGAGTGCTGAAGAAATGAGAAAACAAGATGCTAAACTGGGGAAGAGAAGGTGGCAGGGTGACCGAGAGGGGTATCCGGGGCCATTTAAACCATTTTTAAGGAAAATTAAATATCCTGATTTGGAAAAAAAAAAAAAAAAAAAAAAAGAGGACATCACTGTGGATGTCAAAGAACACTGGCTTTCCACAACTGGAATCAGAGACAATTTGGAATTTGAGGGGTTCCATTGCAATGGATTTGAAACTCTATTAGTATCATTTGGTCCCGGCAAAGACCTGGCTTCTCTGGGAAAGAATTCTAGCTATTAGTTTGAGCCCACTGAGTAGCTTTATCCAGAGCAGATCATAATCCTGAATGTTGAAATTCCAAACAAGCAAAATCCCTAATGTCTAAAAATCCTCAAAATCACAATCCAGAAAGATTAAAATCCCAAATGCAGAACTATTACCTTACCGTTGTCTTTATTTGGAAATTAAGTATGGTTTAAGAAGATGTGTGTGGCTGCCACGTAGACAAGGGGTGGACTTGTGGATTTAATTTTAGGTGTCAACTTGGCTGGATTAAGGAATGCCTGGAAATGTGGGAAAGCATTATTTTGGGTGTATCTGTGAGGGTGTTTCCAGCGGAGATTTGTACGTAAATTTGAATGGAGTTGGTGGGGAAGATCTGCCCCCAACGTTGGCAGGCACTATCTAACCAGCCAAAAGCAGGAGAGAACAAGTACAGAGACAGATTGGTCTCTCTCTGAGAGCTGGGGCACACTTTTCTTCTGCCTTCAACATCAGAACTCCAGGCTCACAGGGCTTTGGACTCCAGGACTACACCAGCGGCCCCTGGGTCCTTAGGCTTTTTGGCCTCAGACTGAGAGTTACACCATCACCTTCCCTGGTTCTGAAGAATTCAGACTTGGACTGAGCCACCCTACAGGCATCCTTGAGTCTCTAGTTTGCAGACAGCCTTTCGTGAGACTTCTCAGCCACCATAATTGCATGAGCCAATTCCCCTAATAAATCTCTTCTCGGTCTATATACATATCTTATTGGGTCTGTCTCTCTGGAGAACCCCAACTCATATAGATTTGATATTGGGGAAGTCAAATACCATTTTTTCTTACTGTATTTCTTACAACACAATGGAAGAGATCTGTGAAATAGATCTTGCAAAAAGGCTATGATAAGCTAAGTGTTGGAGGCTACTTAATGGAGAAAGATAAAAATTTAAAAGCTAATTATTATTGGTGCTGCCAAAGCAGAAAATCGCTTAGTTGCAATGGGTAAACAATAACCAGACTTTCAAATGGACAGCACATGCTTACAAACTTTGTAGAACACAACCACTCTCCAAGTACAAGTGCAGTGAGGGTTTCAAAGATGATAGAAGAAATGAAAACACGGGGAAGAATACAAGAAATCTCCCCTGCCAGATTATTCAATCTTGTATAACTTCTGTCCCTTAACACATAGTGCCAATTTGCTATGCTATGTATTTCATCTTCACAGCATTTCCAATATTGGAGGTATAAATTTTGCAAAGACATTTAGAGAGTTCTAATTCATTTTATGTATTTTTTGCAAACTTGACTCCACGAAAATGCATTATCACAACATTGACTTTGTGTGACTATACATAAAAACATTAAAACTTCCTCAGTAAATGAAAAGATGTCCTTTTTGTACGTCTGCATTTATGAAAGATAAAATTTCTTGCCATCTCAGCTACTTGGGCAACTGCATATGCAGTGGTGACTCACTGTGATTTTTGATCAATCTCTTCAAAAGAATTAAGTTGTTGGTCACAGTATTTCAGATGACCACAGTTACAAAGCTGAGTACACACAATTACCAACCATGGTGATATGCGTTTATACATTTTATTTTTGGACCTATTTCATTATGAATACGGTTTGCTCATAATTGTTATACCCATGTAGCTGTCATTAGTATACCTGAATGTTTATGCTTGCAAAAATATGTGTTATTATTGCCTATTTTATTGTGTAAAGTGGCCTGTGAAATGTTCTGTTGCATTTTTATATGTTTCTCAAATTCCCTTTAAAAATGTAAATAAATGTCTTTTAAAGCATTTTTTAAATTATTTCTTCCAGCTGGGTGTATGGTGTGCTCCTGTAGTCCCAATAACTCGGAAGGCTGAAGCAGGGGGATCACTTGAGCCCAGGAGTTCCAGGTTACAGTAAGTATACTATAATCATACCTGTGAATAACCAATCAGCCTGGGCAACACAGCAAGTCCTTGTCTCTAAAAATAAAATAATTAATTATTTTTCAGAATTATATTTTTGATCTTTCAGGATTTCAACATTCAGGATTATGGCAATCAGGATTGTGTCTTTTGAGATTATGGCCCAAACCCAGTTCTATCCACATCCAATGATGAGATTCCATTGGATTGAGTAAGGTCAGTGTTTTTTATTTTGGGATTAGAGAACTGAACAAACCACTCCATGTAGTGCCATGGCTATGTGATGAGAACTGATTAACAGAAAAAATAGGCACCTGCTTGGAAAAAGACGTGCCAGATATTGGTGGAACAGGAAAGAGAAATTGCAATTTAAAATGATTATAACCTCTAAATTTCATTTGGATTTTTTAAGTTCTTCCAGTTTAAAATATCCCATCATCTATATAATTGCCGGTGGGTGTGCAAATTATTACAACCACTTCAGAGAACAATTTGGAAATACCTAGAAAAGTTGAAGATGCACATTCCATACAACCCCACAATTTCACTTCCAGGTGGTTTCTATGGACTGAATCGTGTTCCTCTCAAATTCATATGTTGAAGCCCTAACTCCCAAGGTGACTGTATCTAGACATAGAATCTTTAGGAGATATTTACGGTTAAATAACGTCATAAGGGTGGGGGCCTAATTAGATAGCACTGTGTCCTTATAAGAAGAGGAAGAGATCTTTCAGTATTTCAACGTTCTTTCTCTCTTTGCTGTGTGGGGACACAGTGAGAAGGTGGCCATCTACAAGGCAGCAAGAGAGGCCTCGCCAGCACCCAACTATGCTCAGTGCCTTGAGCTTGGACTTTCATCCTCCAGAATCATGAGAAAATAAATTTCAGTTGTTTAATCCACCCCATTTATGGTATTTTGTTACCATAGCCTGAGCAGACTAAGACTGTGGCTATCCTAGAAAAGCTACTGTATGTATGTCCAAGAAGGCAAAAATATAAGGATGTTCATGATACCATTCTTCCTAATAATAAAAATCTAGAAACAATCTAACTTCTTATAGAAAAATAAACTGTTTATTCATATAACAGAATTCCATACATTAGTTGAAATAAATGAACTCTAATAACATGTATCAGTACAAATAAATCTCAAAAACATAGTGTCAAGAAAAGAGTCAAGCTGTAAAAGAATACTTATGCATTCTAGCGAGTAAAATTTAAAACACACAAAATAATAGTTTATAATTTTTTGGAAACATGCTTATACAGATAAAAATAAGCATTGTTTAATGCATGCTTATCATAATAACACATGTCTATCATGTTTTACATAGCTGAGGCCACAGAATTTTGGCTGCATTAATTAGGTAGGACCACCCATGTCAGATACCTGGTGGGATCCTTTAACCTACATTTAATAAAAAATAAATAAATAAACATGGTCTTGAAAGAGAATGACAAATTATTCTGAGGAATAATGACTAAATATACAACTTATGCATAATTTCATTCTATAAATTTACCAAAAACACACAATTGGGAGGGATGATATTAGATATTATTTATACAAACACACACACACCCCACAGGCACAATCACTACATGCTTAGCCAGAGTGGTTAAGAAAATGGTCTCTACATTTGCTCAAATTGGATTACAGTCTTTGTTCATTACCCAGGTTTTGCTGATTTTCTAGTATGTCCCAACTAATCTCATCCATTGCTTCCATCATCAGAGCCCATTTCTATTTGAAAAAAAAAAAAAATGCTCAGCCTCCTGTTTATCTGATTGTTCCAAATTCATTTTAAATCCTATCTTGATAAGTAATATTCTTAAAGATGCTCTCTCCTGTCAACATGCTCTGTGTTCTCTGGCCAGATGCCTCTATGATGTTCTCTCCTAGGTTGATTGAAGGGATATTTCAACTCTAGTCTTTAGGCAGGAAGAGTGCCTTTTGATTTGGGCTAGCAATAAAAACATGAAAGCCAGGTGACTTCTTGTGTTCCACCATTAAGCACTCCTTGGGGCACGACAGTTCAGGGGGGCCTCCAGGAAAAAAAAGAAAAGACAAGAAAATAAATCTTCAAATAATGTATTTTTCCCTGATAATTCAATGGTTACATTTTGAATAGTGTCAGATTTGGTTTTAAGTGAAACTCTTGACTTTTCATTAAAGTAAGTAATGAGTTACCAAGGAAATGGGTTAAAGAATAATACAATTTATTTACATTTTTCTCCCAAATTGTGCGAGATAAATTACATCTTTAATATTAGTCTTTCTTTAAACCCTTCACAAATTTACGTTAAACTGTCAAAACAAGCATAAATCAAACCACATCCTCACTCACCAAACTGAGACAAGACCTCAACGCCCTCTAGTGGGGTGTCCTCCACGCTCCACCCTATGGGACCAACCTCCTATTCCACTGGGTGAGATGAAGTGATAAGAGCTCTTAATGAAGATGAGATTATAACTCGTCATTGTTAGTACTCCCTCTTTCATTCATTTAACAAATATCTAAACTTGTTTTTAACAGAAAATAACTTAAAATGAGCCATCACCAAGAAAGCGAGGAAAAATTACTAGAAGGGGAATGTCCACATAGAAAATATCAAGTAATAACTTCATCACTATAGAGAATCAATCCCTGATCTTCCACGTACCTCTTTGTCTTGACATCTTATCCTTGGCCACATCATAACTCTCTACTACTAAATTTACAAAGACTTAAATCTATTTTTTCATTAAAAAAAATTGTTTATGTTTTCCTTTAGTTTCACCTCTCTGGATTTATCACTTTCTTTAAGTATTATTTCACTCACTTTTCCAAACAACAGCAAAAATAACCACTGAGTTCACGTTTTTGCTTTCTCCCTGTGGGAATGTGGGCTATCCTCTTCTTCCATTTAAATAAGTCCTATTAAATGGAAGATTTAATAGGGCATGATGAGAGGCAGAGAGGATAGTGGTTAAGAGCACAGAGAGTGGAGCCAGCTGGCCTGACTTCAAAGCCCAGAAGAGCCATTTACTGTCCATGTGTTTTTTTTTTTTTTTTTTTTTTTTTTTTTTTTTTTTTTCTTTTTATTTTGTTTGTTTTTCAGCTCATCAAGGGGGTACAAAAGATCAGGCTATATACATTGCCCATGCCTCCCCATCCCCCCGAGTCTGAGCTTTAGTTGTGTCCATTTCCTAGACAGTGCACATCACTCTCATCATGTAGGTGTGCACTCCTCCCCTCCCCCCACCCCATCCCCCCCCCCCCCCCCCCCCCCCCGAGAGAACTTCAAACGTGTGTCCATGTGTTTTTGAGCTGGTCACTTAAATCCTATGTATCTCTTGTTTTCTCATCTGTAAAATCAGAATGATGTAATAGCATCCAACAAGCAGAGGGCTTAAATGAGAAAATCCGTGTAAAATAGGTAGAACAGTGCATAACACATAGTCAAGACTCAATAACTGCTGCTTGATATTACTGCCTCATCAGAGTAAATAAAAATAAGGCACCATGAATGAAAGATTTGACTCCTTTTCAAAACTAAATGCAGCTGTTCATGAGTCAGGTCCCCACCATCCCTTGTTTAAATGATTGCTATAGCCTCAGAACCGGCCGTTCAGCCAGCAGTCTCTCCCAGTTCCAGTCCACTGTCATAAGTTAGATTTATTTTCCAAAAAATAATATTGACATTTCTGGTTCAGAATATGATGAACTAATATTCCTGCTGAAAATAAATATAAAAGCTAATATATAAAAGGACTGTGTAAAGGAATGGAAAATCACCCAACTCAAGCAGGATTGGAAAGGAAAGGCTACAATCCTTGAGAGAGAACAGCAAGTGAACTCTACTCTCACCCTGGCTTTTTCCCTGATGGCATTTTCTAATTCATAAAACAGGGAAAATAGACCCTAGCAGAAATCTTATTGGGCTGAGGAAAAACAGATTGAAATTTGGGGCTGCCAAAGTGGCTAAGAGTTGAGAGGAAAAATTATACTGTATATAAGCAGGGACTCAAGGTGAAGTGAAATAATAATAATAATAATAAATCACCCAAACCCTGCCTCCACTTCCTTTTAGTTCAGTGACTAACTCCTTAGTTACGTATGCCCAGCGTCAGCAGCACCCCCATCCCCCCAACCCCTGGCCGCAAAAAAAAAAAAAAAAAAAAACCCAGCAGAAAACAGGGTCTGAGAGAACAAGGACCTGAGCAAGAATTTAATTGTACAGCTGTGCAGTGCTGCAAAGGTAGAAATCTGAGTTCAAGCCCAGATAAGATGAAGAGGGTGGGGTGAGGGGATATCAGTAAATACCCTGGACTTTCTGTTGAAATGCAGAGGAGTAATCCTAGGAATGAGGGCAAATCTGAAAGAGAAAAGCCTTAATAATGACTAAAACCACCCCCAGAACAATCAAAATGATCCTGTTGTATTTTATCTACCAATTGGAAGAAAACTTAACCCTCTTTGGAGGAAGGTAACAATATTCATAGGCTCTCCAATTTTTCATTCACAATATCTGTCTAAAAAGCAGGACTAAAGAACTAAAAGCTCCAATTTTAAAAGGACAATAAAAATCGACCTAGAGATAACTGAGGTATTGAAGTAATCAGACAGGGACTTGAAAATAAAGATAATGTGTTCAATAAAACAGAGGAAAAGTTCAACAAAGAACTGGAAGCTATTAGATATATGAAAACAGAGAACTTTCAGTAAACTGGAAAGCAAGTCAGTAAACTATATATCTAGTGTGAAGCACAGAGGGAAAAAGGGTCTATCCCTTTTACATAAAGACAAGTATGAGAGCTATATGAAGAATAGCAATAAAGCCTAACATGCTTGTAATTAGAGTCTTAGAAATAGAAAGGATATGATGGTTCGGAAACAACATTTGAAGAAATACTGGCTAAAAATGTTTCAGAGTTGCTAAAAGACATCAAACCACAGAATCGAGACACTATGAACCTCATGGAGAAAAAAAGTATAAAGAAAACCACACCTGGGTACATCATAGTTAAGTTGCTAATAACCTAGGCAAATAGAAAAATCTTAAAAGCATGCAGAAGAAAAAAAAAACCACATATTACCTTCAAAGAAGCAACAATAAAGCTATTAGCCTGCTTTTCAGCAGAAATTATGGAAATCAGAATATAATGAAATGGCATTAAAAAGATAAAATATAAAAAAATTTTCTACTTTCCCACCTAGAATTCTATACACAGTAAAAATATTTTTCAAAAAGGAAGGCAAAAATTAACGCCTTTTCAAACAAACAAAAGTGAGAGAATTTATCACAGAAAGTCTTTATTAGAAAAAATACTAAAGAGTTATTCAGGCTGAGGAAAATTATTCCAGATGGAACCACAAGCCTGAATGAAGTACTAAAGAGCACCAGAAAGGGTAAATATGTGGGCAATCTAAATGAATATATACTGGTTTATAAAAGACAATGACAATAATTATATCTTATAGGGATTTGAATATATATAGGAGTAAAATATATAACAATAGTATTATAGATGAGGGAGATAAATGGAGTTAATCATACATACATATAATATATAGTGATCAGATCAGGGTAATTAGCATATCAAATATATCACACATTTACCATTTCTTCTTGTTGGGAACATTCAGGATCCTCCTTCTAGCTGTTTGAAACTATGTAGTACATTATTGTTAACTATAGTCATCCTACAGTAGTACAGAACAACAGTCTTCAACCTTTTTGGCACCAGGGACCAGTTTCATGGAAGACAATTTTTCCACAGACTGAGAGATAGGGGTGGGGAGGATGGTTTCAGAATGATTAAAGTGCATTATATTTATTGTGCAGTCAAACCTCTTTGCTAATGATAACCTATATTTGCAGCCCTTCCCCAGGCAGTTTAAACCATGGCAGCTTGCCTCATCAGAGCCGTTCATCACCACCTCAGCTCCACCTCAGATCATCAGGCATTAGATTCTCATAAGGAGTGCGCAACCTAAACCCTCGCATGTGCAGTTTACAGTAGGGTCCATGCTTCTATGAGAATCTAATGCCACACCTGATCTGACAGGAGGTGGGGCTTATGCAGTGATGAGAGTGATGGGGAGCGGCTGTAAATACAGATGAAGCTTCACTTGTTCGCCTGTCACTCACCTCCTGTAGTGTGCAACCCGGTTCCTAACAGGCCACCTATGGAAACCGGGAGTTGGGAACTGCAGGTATGGAACACTAGAGTTTATTTCTCATATCTAGCTGTAATTTTGTATCCTTTAACAAATCTCTCCCTATCCCTCCCTTCCTTTTACCCTTCCCATCCTCTGTTATTCCCCGTCCTACTTTTTATTTCTGTGAGAGCAACTTTATTTAGCTTCCACATATGACTGAGAACATGTGGTGTTTAGTTTTCTGTTCCAGTTCCATCCACGTTGCCCTGAATGACAGGATTTCATTCTTTTTTAATAGCCGAATAGTATGATATTGTGTATGCTATGAGTTTTAATCATGAATGGAGGTTAAATTTTATTGAGTGTGGCATTTTTTCCCCTACTGAAATGATTACATGATTGTTTTAATTCTGAAAATGTGATATATTAATTACATTGATCAAATTTTGAATGCTAAACCAATTTGTTTTCCTGAAACAAACCTAACTTGATTAAAATGAATTATCCTTGTAGGTTATAATTCATTAAGATGAATTATAAACAGGTAACAAGCCATTGCTGGCCTCAAAAAACAAGTTTGGAAGACTTACGTTTTTTTTTATTCTCTGAAAAAATTAAAGATTCTCTTCCTTAAATGGTAGAAATTACCAGTGAAGCTGTATGGGCTTAGGGTTTTCTTTTTGAAAAAGTTTGTATTTTCAGATTCAATTTCTTCAATAATTAATTAATTGTTTAGAGTTTGCTTATTCCCAGACCTGACTGTCATCCATTTAGTACAGATTTTTATCCATTCTAGCATAAAAGCAAGAACTAAAATTTGGTGTTTTAAGCTCTTTGATGTGTGTATCAGTCTTGCTTTTGTAGTGGACCAGGTTCTGTCAGCATTTGCCTTGAATTTACCCTCACTTCTGATGCTACCTAAAGCCCAGCAGGTAGTTAATTTCATTGTCAACAACATGATAGCAACTGAAATGTCAGTCAGAACTCCAGAACATCTACACCAACCAATGGCTCAAAGGAAGGGACCATTTGAGTGGCAGCCTCAGAGCTGCAGGAATTGCAAAATGGAATTTTAAAAAAAAGTTCTTAATAGTCCTCTTGTGGGTGGACTAAAGTTCTCATGATATCCAAGCTACAGAAAGAGGCAGAGGATTCACTGGCTTTCAAATGAGTGGCTGAAAAATGAGTAGTCATAAAAGAGTAGCAGCCTAATAAATGGTATTGCTCTTTAACTATATCCTCATGTGATAAGTCTAATTAATCTCCTCTCTACTTAGTATTTGATAGTTGGAATGCTTCCTTGATTCCTTACATTAATATATCTAGCAATACAATAGGGAAGAAGTCAACACACAGGTTTCAAGATGGAGGACTATATTAGTTATCTATTGCTGTATAATTACCCCGAAACTTAGTAGCTTAAAATAACATATATTATCTTAAAGTTTCTATAGGTCAGGAATCCAGGCTTGGCTTAGCTTGTTCCTCTGCTTCAGGGTTGTAATCAAGGTGTTAGCTGGACCTGCAACCTGTCTCAGAAGAGGCTGTCCTCACTTGCCATGTGGTCCTCTTCATAAGGCAGTTCAAACCATGGCAGCTAGCTTCGTCAGAGCAAGCAAGCAAAAGGGCTCACGAGAGAGAATGCCAGAAAGATAGAAGTCACAGTCTTTGGTAACCTAGTCTTGGAAGAGACATCCCATCACTTTTGCCAATACTGTTCATTAGCAGCAAGTTACTAAATCCAGTAAAGGATTACACAAGGGTATGGGCACCAGGAAACTGGGATCATCGAGAGCCATTTGGGAAACTCCCTACCACATGAACTAAATCTGTGACTTAGTTCTTATTACCAGTCAACTTAAAGACAATAAGATCCATACCTAATTCACAGCATCTGGTACACAGTGGACAATCCAAAAATTTTTATGTTAAGTGATTGAAATAATTTTCCTTTTAGTGCCTATACGTAAGCATTATTCTAATTTCAACCACCTTTATGACAGCTTCTTAAATTGTCCACATACTGCTGAATTTGATCTTCCTCTGAAGAAAAGAGGGAAAATGTAAAAAACTAAGTAAGTTTAAATTTGTTCTGTTATGAAAGCAAGTAAATTCTTTAGCATTTGGCTAAAATGCTCCAAGCCTTATCTCACATGTAAGATGGAGTCTCATCATCTTACCTTGTCTGCCATTATCTGACTGTGAAACCCTACTCATAACTTTCCCTTTTTTCACAAAATTTATAAATCTAAAAAATATTTTGAGTAGGGAATCATTTTGAGATGTTAAGCACCCTATCAAATTTCACTATAAAGAGGTTAATTTCTGCCAGGGCAGTCACAGAGGCCTGAATATGTTCCAAAATAGCTCAAGAGTTCTGGCCTGGTCCTGGATTTTCCTGTTTCAGCAATATTCCCAGGGCCATTCTTAGGGTTTAAGTCATTTGAGTTGGGTATGTGAGAGGTTACCCCTCAAATACAGAGCAAACATAAACAAATCTATTACTCCAGTATGAGATTAAATCTAGATTATCTCAACTAAAAAGTGAAAATGATTATGTTTCAAATGGAAAATACAATAGCATGATAAAACATCCCTCTCTTTTTTTTTACCCTCAGAATTAGGCTACAGTCTGAAAGGAATAATATGGTCATTGTGAAAGTAAATACTGTTAAAAGACAGCATTGCCATTTTACCATTACACAGTTCAAACATCTGTACAAATCTTCTCATGAAGCAAACTTTTTGAAATGTACTGAACCATATTCAAAATAAAAAGGCAAAATAACAAATGGGAGAATGCATGCAACATATATGACAAAGATTAATTTCCTTTGTATGTAAAGAGCTCCTAAAAATCAATCAATTTTAAAAATCTAGTAGAAAAACAGGTAAAGGACATGGATAGACTATATACAGAAAAGACAAGACAAATAGATTCTAAACATATGAAAAGACACTCAATGCTTCTCATAAAAGAAATGAACCTTAAAGGTACAATGAGATATGACTTGCAACTTGTCAGACTGACAGGAATCAAAAAGTTTGGTGACACTTTATCAGAGAATGGTAACTTATAGGCTCAATTTACAGGGAGATATGCACGGTAAAAATGCTATTTTGAATTTCTTTCTTTACAACTATAAGAAGAAAATTAGCAAATAATGTAGTTGCCAGTTTTATTTAATACTTTACATACTTGAATAGCTAATTAAAAAGCAAATGTTCATCAGTTTGTTTAGAGTTGCACAAAAGGATATAGAGGGAAACTAATGGTATGTTTGTCAAATTCATTTGGATGTGGGGCCAACTTTGTCAAACATAAAAAAATTCTGTCTTTGGAACCTGAGGTTTTAAAAATAGCAGTTAGAATTAATACTGTTCTTGGATTCATGCTTCAAATTAGTCATCATGTTTTCTTGATGCTGTAAATTTAAACACATATTGGTAGAAACATGTAATTTCTCACATCAAGAGACAAACTTGTGCATATAAAGTAAAATTAAGATGAATACATTCAGTATTAAATTATTGAACTGTGTAACAAGCACAAATTTGTTAACAACTTTCCAGAAGGAACAAAACAACAGTATTAATAAAGACTGGTCTTTTTCATCATTCTCAAGAATTCTTCCTCATTTATTTCTCCATCCCCATCACGATCAGCTTCATCAAGCATTTCCTGTAAAACAAAACATAAATATGATATATGAAATGTATTTAAAATGAATAATGATATAAATGAGTATTCAAGTACATACTAAAAACCAAATTGTTTTAAGTATGTTAGTATAAAGTTAGAATATAATTATAATCATAATATATAAAATTTATAATTACATGTAATTATAAAAATAAGCAAAATTTACCTGAAGTTCACCATCTGTTAAATTTTCCCCTAGTTCCTTAGCAACCCTCTTGATATTGTTTAGTGTTATGCTTCCAGTATCATCATCATCAAATAATTTGAAAGCCTTCAATATTTCTTCTTTTTCATCTTTTTCGCTCTTTAAAAAAGGAAACAACTATCATTAGTCCTTCATTTATTTATTCTATCAAGCTGGACTTACTAGATCTTTGAGGTCTACAGCAGCAATGTGTCAGGTAGCTGAGTTCTGACTTTATTTATTGCTCAGACTTTGAACAATTATTCCAATGTACTCACATCTATCCTTAAGGCATTTAAACACAGGGTTTATTGAAGTGAAAGGGGCACAAGGTGGTAAAGAGAATGCGTCTCTCATTAATCATAGTAATCCAGATCCATTACCCAAACTGTAAGCTCCAAGAGAATAAGCAAGTTGTCTCATTCAATACTCCTTAGAACAGTAATAGTACCTTGCACAAATAGGTGCTCAATGTATGTTTGCTGAATTCAAGGCTTCAGAATTCTCTCTGTCCTGCCATATATCCTCATTTCCTGACAAAAACCTCTTCTCCACATTGGACAGTCTGTTCACTACCACCCTGAAAACATCTTTAATCTTGATTTTCCTATCTAAATCCTACTCATCCTTAAAAACTTAGTTCCAATTCTTCCTCTATGAAACCTCTGATTGCTCCAGCCCCAAGAGGTAGAAAGCTATATTGCTTGTATTTCTTTGAAAAATAAAATCACAACTATACCATTTTTACACTCATAATGGCAAAAAAATCTTCAAAACTAATAGTGCCAATTCCTTCTTTGTCGATTTCGGCTATCATTTTTTTAATTTCTTCTTTCTTTGGTAGAAATCCTAAAGCCTGCATTGCAATCTGAAATAGGAAGGAAATAAATTATAACACGCCATGATCTCATTCCAAGTTTTTAAATTATCAACTAATAGCTTCTCTCTTTTTTACCATGGAGTGGGCATAAACATGGAAAATCAGGTCAGCAGGCGTAGGTTCCAATCCTACTGTGACATAGAATATATAAGCATTACACCCTGGGCTTTGGTCTACTCATTTATAAAACACAATTAAAATGCTTAACAAGGTATTGTTTTGTTAATGCAAGGTAGGTTTATGCACTGAAGAGACTTTATATCAAGCTTTCAGAAGACTACTAGTAAAGTCTAAAGATTGCCACAAATAAATGGTTTTTTAAATATTTTAGAATTAGATATAATTTCAGAACCTTCAATTCTTTCACATCTATGGTTCCAGACCCATCAACATCAAATAAATCAAAGGCCTCTTTAATTTCTTGTTTTTGGGTTTCATTCAATTCAATTTTTGCTGCCCTTTTCTTCCATTGCTCTGAATTTGTGCAGTGGTTGGATGCCTGTAAAAAAGACACATGTGGTTGAATGATAAACTATATAACTGGAAACTTTAGCAGAACCAGAATAACTGATGATAAACTAAATTTAATAAATAAACACATTAAAGTATACATTTTCTACTATATAATGAACCCAAACAATTTTCTCCTTTTCCCTTTGCCAACATTTCTGTGTTTGGTTATTAATGTTTAAATGGGAAGCCTTGTTTTCTTTTTTTACTACTTAGATTTTTCTTTAAAATTACTGTCTTTGAGAGGGAAACGAGGCAAAGGAAGGCATGCTAGGCCTGCAATGAATGGTGTTATGTCAGAATGCAATTAGCCTTACTTGGGACGTCTAAAAAACAGTCGCTTCAGGAAAATTTACTTTCATAAATACCTACATGTCTCCTAATAAAATTTGTTTACTTTGTGGGATATGCTTGATTAGAACATAGTATTCTTTTCCACTTTCTAGCACGCTGCCCTGTTCTACAGAGGCTGAGAAGTGGAAAACTACTCCAGGGATCTGGAGTTTCTCCTCGGGTTCTACTGCAGGTTTATGTCTGTCTCTTGTCTTCAGCTTTGGGTTAAGAAGCAGTGGTCGGGAGGCAGCAACTGGACTCCTTGTTTCTGTGGATCTAAACGGCAGCCTTGATCCGTGGACCGCACGTACACTGGTACTGTCTTGAGCTCGACAGCTCCAGGGCAGCCTTCTGAATCCGCACCTTCCCAGCACGGGCAGAGTGAGCAGCCGCCCGGGCCAGCCAGCTGCTCGGAGCCCGCCTACAGTCCGCTCCCCTGCCTCCAACAGTTTTGAAGCATCTTATTCTCTGCATTCAGTCCCCTTCTGCTCCCAACACTGAACCTATTGTACACTGCTGGCATTAGCGATTGATGGGGTTGATGAGGGGAAAAAAATGAATTGGAGAGCCCTCTTCTGTCCCTAGAGTCACGGACAACGCGCTTGTATTTGGTGACACGAGGAAGGGTTACTAATGACACCCGAAGATCACGAAAAGGAAGCTAATAATACATTTCATCAACTAAACAAAACCTCCTCTTTGCTGTAGGAAAAACTTCACAGATTACAACTTTACACTCACCATATACCCAACCAGCGCTCTCAGCCGGGACCCCTCCCCGGCCCCACCCACCGGCCCGCCGCGCTGCGCCGCCCAACCGTAGTCTACACAGCTCGCCAGGGGTTGCTAAGGCCGCGCTCACGGACCTCTCACGGCCCCGCCCACCCAAGTCCTGAATGATTGACAGCCACTCCACCCAATGGAAAGAAAAACGCCCTTGAGGCCAGCCCCCTCTCTCTACTCTCTACCAATAGAGTAGCGTTCCTGCCTTTTCCAGCCCACCGTTAAGCGGAACTGTCCTCTCTAGCTGCGTTTCTTAGCGACCAGGCCTCCAGCTCCACCAGAGCTGCACGCTTCACACATGCGCAAACTGCGGACGGGAGATAGAGGGCGCCTTTACCCTGGCGTTTTGGCGTCGGTGTCCCAGCCAGAGCTGCGTCTGGCGGGAAGGGAAGACGGGAACTCTAGACCCCGTCGGAGTGCAGAAAGGAGCGAGGTTGGTAGTGAGGTGCTTCTACTGACTGCTAAGTCTTTGGTGAAGTTGCGGGGAGCCCTTGTTTGCCTTTCTGACCCCATTGGGCCGAGACAAGGATGAGATTTTGGGGTCTGGTGGGCCTGAGGTGAATTGGTCCAGCATCCGGCTGGGAGCTTGGCCTTTAGCCATTTCCCTCCTCCCTGGTTCGGGCAGGGTTTCTGGCATGATAGGCACAAAAATTTCTGTATAGGAAGGGCATGGGGCAGCGGCGTGGTTGGAGGGAAGTGGGTATGGGAGTAGGGTGGGTCTTGGGATGCACCTGAAGCTTCACTGCATAGGAAAGTTTTTATTAATGCATATGTTGTGTGTAGTGTTTGTTTGCAGGGTAGGACTTTGGCCCCACCCATAATCACTATCGAACACCTCCACACACACACAGACCCCCAGCCATTCCCTTGGCTGAAGAATCCCAAAATTTGGCCAGTTGTCCAACCTTATCAAGCTTAAATCTGCACTCTTGAGTCAGACACAGGTAGCCTGATTAGCCAATTAACTCAGTAACGATCTGGAGTAAACTTAGACGCCCGTGTAACTGCTGTAAACCAAATCAAACTCTTATCCAGAGGACCAGACTTGCTGGTTCTGCCTGTTCTGAATCTGACCAGGAATCAGCTTAAAGGATGGAGAAGGACTGAGGTAGGGTGGACCACTGACTTCCTGGTAGAAATGAAGAGGTAATAGTCTCTTAAAACTTCTAACCTTTCACCTTTAATTGCTCAGACAATCAGACCACTTTTATGCCTCCTGTAGCGTCTTCTCTAAAGTAAATAGTTTCTAAAAATCATACTGGATTCTCCAACGGTGGATTCAGGAAGAATATTAACTTTTATCCAGTCTTTTTCCTCCATGAAGGTAGGGCAAGAAAAAAATGGGCAAAGTACATTCTTGAAGCAGTCTCCCAAATCACTTTTCATGCTTTAATAAGTAGAAACATGGCACATTTTCCAAAGCTATCGGCCTGTCCTGTTCACGTTATATCTCAGACCGACACTCAAGCATTGTAATCATTGGTAAAAATCTCATTAGGCTTCTGGAAAATAGGTAAGGTTATCCTAGTGTTGGCAGGGATTTTTCTGTATAAAGTTACCCCAGTGGAAATTGATAAAATTCAAGATATTTTATGAATTAAGTAAAATGTTAAGTCACTTAACTGTAATATATTGATTTTGTAGGCCATTTAACTCACATGGAAAGTTGCTCTTGATCAGTTTCAAGCTCATATACTTCATCTTTAATACTAATATTAAAGGGATTTCTGAGACCCAGAAATGAATAGTGACCGAGTATATACCCAACCTAATCCTAATTTCTGGGATCTCCTGGATCAAGTTTGATCTAATGGCAATTAAAAGGCTGAATAGTATGTTAACCTGTTTTTACATTACTCTATGATTTGGGCTCTTATGTTTGGGATATTTACTTTTAGTTAAAATGGTTTTTTACTTTTTTTAAACAAATATTTACAATCAGGCATAAAATGGTTTTTTAATGAGAATTCCCAGATCTTGGGTAAGATGTACTTAGTCCTGAAACATAGCTGTTACTAATCTAATTACACTTTAGAACATTAATGATAATAGTAATCTAGGAAAATATTAAACCCATAGGCACTCTTAAATCTACCAAGTTTATTCAGTGCTTTCTACATGTTATGCACTATGTGAACTACTAGATGAGTTTGAAAGGAATTGGGTATAGAGTATAAAAGATATGTAAAACCAAGGAATCCTCAGATTATTGGGAGAGATATACAAACATAAATACAGTGATTTTACTACATGGTGCTAAGCTTTGGTAGAAATGTGTAGAAAGTGCTTTAGGGACACAGAAAGGAGGGACTACTCCACCTTGGGGCATTGGAGAAGGCAGAATCAAAAATGTGGCATTTGCCTTGGGTTATGAAAGATAGATTGTATTCATGGAGATGAAGAAAAGGTAGGATATTCAAATCAGAGTATAGCTACTAAAAATAAATTGTATGTTCCAGTATAGCAAGATCATGGAGTTTATGAAAAAAAATGGAAGATGAGTCTTATAAATTAGATTGAGGTTAGATTGTAAGATACATATGTCAAGCTAAGGAGTAAAGACTTTATTTTCTAAAATAAATAAGCCTGGCACAGTTGCACACATCTGTAGTCCCAGCTACTTGGAAGCCTGAGGCAGAAAGATCACTTGACCCCAGGAGTTCCAGGCCAGCCTGGGCAACATAGTGAGATCCCACCTTAAAAAAAAAATGTTTTTTGGCAGTAGAGTAATCTGTTTAGGTTTGTGCTTTTTCAGAGATAATTCTGACAGCCATGTAAAGGAGGAACTTTCTTTGGAAGCAGTTAAAGAGTCTCGACCAATGGAGTGCCAATTGAGAATCATGGCAACTCCAAAGGTGGTTGAACCTCACATTCATGTTGAAGAAATACTAACAGTGGCATCTGTTTTCTCTTGTTTCAGTTTTGTACTTAAATTTGGGATGACAAATACGTTGAAAACCATTCATTCATTCACTTACCAAATATTTATTGAGTGCCTGCAATGTGTCAGGCAGTATTCTGGGTACTTGGGATACCTCAGTGACTAATATTGCCCTCCTGGAAATTACATCCCAACAGGGAGAGACAGTCTCTAAATAATAAATAAGTAAACTATGTATTAATACTATGTTATCAGGTGATAAGTGTTATGGAAAAAAGAAAGTAGAGCAGATAAAGAGAATCTAGAGAGAGAAATCTGTAGAGAGAAAAGAGGAGTATTTGGGATGTTCAGGATAGGCCTCATTGAAAGAGGGGAAACTTAAGAAAATATTTGAAGGTGATGAGGTAATAGATTTCTTGGGGAAGAACATTCTGGAAAAAAGGAACAACTAGGGCAGAAACACTAGGATAGGGAGCATACCTTGCATGTTCCAGAAACAGAAAGGAGGCCAAAGCAAAATGGTCAAGGGTCAGAGTAGTAGGAGATAAAGTCAGAAGGGTAAAGGGAGGAGTGCAAATTATTAGGTGTTATAAGGAGTTTGACTTTCACTCTGAGTGAAATGGGGAGACTTTGCAAGATTTTGAGCACAAAGTGAAAGGATCTGTCAATGCTTAAAAAGTTTCAGATTTTGGATTTTTGGATTTAGGATGCTCAAACTGTAGTTGTGTTGTGGCCTGCTATTGACCTTAAAATATGTATATATACACACATACATATATATGTATGCATATATATATATAAAACTGTGGTGCTCTTCAGCTTCAAGGATGCATTCAGATGTTACAGAAACAAACTTTCCAGTGCTGTGGCCAGTATTAGAAGAAAAGCAAAAATCTGAGTTGTTTGCTTTTTGAAACTTGAAATTTAAAAGATTGTGATTAAAAGAAAATTATCCAAAGAGTCATAAAGTTTAAAAGTTGGAAGTGAAGATTATAATGTAGATTATTATCTATAATCTTAGCTCCAGCACTTTAACAGAGAGCTCACACCTCACAAGGCAGGTAATTTTATTATAGCTTTTCAGTTAGGGAGTAGCTTGTTTAAGAGTTCTTTTTATTGGGCTAATGTCTTTCTCTTGTAACTTTCTATTCATTTTGTATGTGAATTCTGAAATATTATGCAGAATAAGTCCAATTTCTCATGAACCTCCCTTTAAATAGTTATGTTTGTTTTTTTAAATAATCTATTCAATAACCAAATTCATCCCTTCCCCTCCATTTCTCTTCCACATTTCTCACCTAGATAACTATAGCAGATTCTTAACTGGCCTCTCTACTTCCAGTCTGACACTCATCTAGTCAGTCTTCTACAGTGTTATCAGAGTGGTAATAGATCCAAAACAGCATTATTATTATCATTATTCTTATAAAATAAGCACTTGTAAAACATTGTGCACTGTTTTAAGCACAGTGCTCACTTCTTGTTATAAGTCTATGAAATAGATCCTATTATTATCCCCACTTTTCAGATCTGGAAACTGAAGGGCAGAGTAGGTAAATAACTTGCTGAAGGCTACACAGCTAGTAAGCAGTAGAGCTAAGGTCAAACCCAGACTTCTACATTCAGGAGTACCTGCTTTTAAACAATGTATCAAGTTGTTTCTTAATCTTCCTTACTTAAAACACTTCCATTGTTCCCATTACAGGATCAAGTTTAAGCTCCTTAGCATGGCCCATAATGCCCTTTATGATCCAACTCCTTTCCTCTTCTTCCTACTATTCCCTGCTACATATTTTTCCCCATAAAACCAAACTACTTGTCTTATCCCCAATACACTGTGTTTTTTCCCATATATGTACATTTACTACCACCTCTTTCAACTTGCTTACTCTTTCCAGTTATTCTCCAAGACTCATTCCGGGAATTGCCTGCTTCTGGAAACCTTGCCTGTTGTCTTCATGCTCCATTTCTCCTGTTGGAGTGCTTCTCTTCCATGCACACCTACCTTTATCATTAATATTATTATAATACTGTATCATTGCACTGACCACATTTCATGAAAATTATATATACCTCAAAGGTAAGGACATATCTTATTTTTCTGTCTATATAGAATGTATAACCATGAATTATACTGAATAAAGTTCCAAGTTTTTATTCTGTTTGCAGCTGATGATTCATGGTGATGGCTTACGGGGTCATAAACAAAAGAAGGCACATAGGACTTCAACAACTTTCATCATTCGCAGAAACGGGAAGAACTTTCCTAGGCCCAGTAAAATCATCCAAATTTATTATAGATGAAGAGTGTCAAGAAAGTGTGTTAATCAGTTCAACAGTAAGGCTTCTTGAAAATTTGGATTTAACCAGTGCAGTGGGACAACTTCTCAATGAAGCAGTTCAAGCACAAAATAACACATACAGGACTGGAACCAGTACTCTTTTGTTTCTTGTTGGTGTGTGGAGCAGTGCAGTTGAAGAATGTCTTCATCTGGGTGTCCCCATTTCCGTAATAGTGTCAGTAATGTCAGAAGGTTTAAACTTTTGTAGTGAAGAAGTAGTTTCCCTTGAAGTACCTGTCCACAATATATTTGACCATATGGGCAACACATTTTCTGGACTTCAAAGATGTAGTGTCAGTTTGTGTCCTTTTCTACAAGTCCCTTCAGATACTGGTTTGATACAGGAAGAGCAAGATCTCAAAGATGTTGCCTATCAATCATTGACCATTCACAG
Source organism: Eulemur rufifrons (assembly GCF_041146395.1). Classification (NCBI taxonomy): domain Eukaryota; kingdom Metazoa; phylum Chordata; class Mammalia; order Primates; family Lemuridae; genus Eulemur; species Eulemur rufifrons. The sequence continues at coordinate 17,054,628 of NC_091000.1, forward strand.
TCTTTCTGGGGGACCTGTTAAATCACCTAAATTCTTCAAATGTCAGTCTAAGGTTGAAACAGATAAAAACACATCACAAACTCTGAAAAACAGTCTGCTTGGAGATACCCGCTGCAGAAAATCAATACTAATCCACAGTAGGCATTTTAATAGAACAGATACTAAAGAATGGAAAAGCAAACCAGATGGATTTCTTGAACATGGTACAGCTACTCCCAAAACTTACAGATGTAATGATTTAGTAGAACTGGCAGTAGGCTTGAGTCATGGAGATCACAGCAGCATGAAATTAGTAGAAGAAGCAGTACGACTGCAATATCAGAATGCATGTATGAAACAAGTTAACTGTACAATGCCATTTATGTTTGACATTTCAAAGATCTTCACTTGCTGTCTACCAGGTTTACCTGAAAGTTTTTCTTGTGTTTGTTCAGGCTATATCACTGTTGTATCAATATCTAATACTACTCTGATTAAGGAATTGCAGAATCAGCCTATCCAGTTAGTTCTCATTGAGGGTGACCTTACGGAGAATTATCGCCACCTGGGATTTCATAAGTCTGCAAATATTAAAACAGTATTAGATAGCACGAAGCTTCAAGAAGACAGCTCAGAAGAACTGTGGGCAAATCATGTATTACAGGTATTAATCCAGTTCAGTGTGAACCTTGTCCTGGTACAAGGAAATGTATCTGAACACTTAATTGAAAAATGCATACACAATAAGCGGTTGGTAATTGGGTCAGTGAATGGCAATGCTATGCAGGCTTTTGCAGAGGCTACAGGAGCAGTACAGGTGGCCTACATTACACAAGTGAATGAAGACTGTGTGGGCAATGGGGTCTTTGTGACCTTCTGGAGAAGCAATCCTTTGGACGTTGTAGACAGGAACAACAGAATACCAATCTTGTTAAAAACAGAAGGAATTAATTTGGTTACAGCAGTGCTCACTAACCCAGTCACTGCACAGATGCAAGCCAAAGAAGACAGGTTCTGGAGTTGTGCCTATCGTTTGTATTATGCTCTGAAAGAGGAAAAGGTCTTTGTTGGAGGTGGTGCAGTTGAATTTTTGTGTCTTAGTCATCTTCAAATTCTTGTGGAGCAATATCTGAAAAAAGGAAACCATGTTTCTTCAGGGCAGCTTCCTAATACCTCCTCTTGGCTGGCTCCATCTCTGGCTATATACAGACCGACTGTGCTTAAATTCCTGGCAAATGGATGGCAGAAATACCTTGCAACTCTCATATATAACACTGCCAATTACTCATCAGAATTTGAAGCCAGCACATTCATTCAACATCATCTACAAAATGCTACAGAGTCTGGCTCTCCTTCATCGTACATCTTGAATGAATATAGTAAAATAAATAGTGGAATTTTTAGTTCAGGCATTTCAGATAAAGTGGAGCAGATTCCAAGAGTTTATGACATTGTTACACCAAAGATTGAGGCATGGCGCCGAGCATTGGGTTTAGTACTGTTAGTACTTCAGACAGACAGTGAAATTATTACTGGACTTGGACACACACAGATAAATTCACAGACATCAGAGGGCTTTTTATTTTTGTAGTATTGTTGGCTGAGTCTTTGGAAAATAATTTCTTGTACTATATCATCGTAATAATAAATTTACTAAAAGCCAAATCATGGTGCCTCAAATGCTAGCTGTTACTAAGAAGGAAATAATTGATGTCTGTCAATAACTGTGCACGGTCTGAGATTTTGCCCTACTTAAAGCTAACAAGTTAGCCCGTTACTGTTTCATGAGGTGCTACAGAATATACAAGACACCTAGATCTGAGACAAAGGGCTTTTATTATTCACAACAAAAGCTGTAGCCAGAGCTTCATGTTGGTTTTATTCAGTTCCTCATTTCTCTGGGTCCCCAGGGAGCAACACAAAAGGCCAATGATGGAAGCCTACACACAGTAGATTGTGTAGGCTTGGGATACACACAATGTGAACACTGAGCTTTTATAGTAAGCAAAAACAATCTTGCTCTTTGTACAAGGGGAAGTTCATACTTGAAAATTGCTTGGTGTAAACACAACCCTGGAACATGGACTAGGTAAAGGTCAACCAAGTCCCTGCATTCTTGGCATACTTCAGTAAGTATGCAAGGACACTCAGAGCCCGGAGTGGATCGCTTCTTCCAACAATCCACTCCTCACCCTTGTATGTTCTTAGCCAAACTTGAATTTTCACATGACTGTGCCACTCTATCAGCTACTCTGATTAATCTGACAATCAGGTTGTTTAGTCCATTCAATTGGTCTTACATAGCAATTAATTAAGGCTACTATCAATCGACACTGAATAGCAGGATGAAGTCAATCTGCAGTATTGACCTCAGTCCTGTCCCCCAAGGTCTTAAATTCAATCAGCTATAAGTTCCAAGGAGGAGCCAATAGGTCTTTAGGCAGCCAGAATGTAGTCAGAGACAAATTTATTGTTTGTTATGACCCATGCAAGGGAACTTTGACTTGCTGATCTGTGGTGTCAAGGCCAATAATTACAGGGGAAATAGCTGGGCCAAAACGCAAACTCTGTACCCTCTGGAGAGACTTTCCATGGTCCATTTTCCCCACATACAAGCACATAACCCCAAAGGGTCAAGGTTACTCTGGTTCAGATTTTATGTCAAACCTGATTTGAATCACCATTGTATAGATTTGATAAAATTACGTAAGTAGTTGCAGACTCAATTGCTATATGTGGTATAATCCAAAGCCACTCAGACGTCAAGAGAAGTATATGATCAGTCAAATTGAAACAAGGCCCTGCTGGTCCTTGTGTTTCTGTTCACATGTGGGAGCTGTACATGGTTTCATGTACTGCCTCCAATACTGACCGAGTCTTAAGAAGATATTGGTTCTCCATTTTGGTGGTGGGGCCAAAGAAACAGCATTGTTTGTTTCATTGCCGGGCGTATTGAATGCTATAAATCTGTCCAAACAGTCTCAAGAAACTTTATTGGCAAACAGGGCCCCAAATTTTGTGTAGGCTTACTAGCCATTCCTACTGGTAGAGGTATGATAACACCCCAGTCAGAACCATTGGAAATGGCTTTTGATTTCAACCACCAGAACATCATCTACAGTTGACCCTTGAACAATGCAGAGGTTAGGGGCACTGACCCCCTGCACAGTTGAAAATCCTCATACAACTTCTGACTCCCCCAAAACTTAACTACTAATAGCCTAACTGTTAACCAGAAGCCTTACCAATATCATAAAGTCAATTAACATATTTCTTGTTATATGTATTATATACTGTATTCTTACAATAAAGTAAGCTAGAGAAAAAAATGTCATTAAGAAAATCATAAGGAAGAAATTCCATAACAGATATTTATTGTACCAGTTTTCTTTTAAAATGATTACTTAAATGGCCAAACTTTACAAAGGATGACTTTCCTATGTAAAGCATGGACCAGTCTAACATTAAAGTCACCCTCTGGAACTTTTCAAAGCCGTTAAGTTTAGGGGCAGTTCTTGGCTCACTAGCTCATGCCATTGTTCTACTCTAAAAGGCTCCGTTTAGTGAGGGGAAGGCAATGGGGGCTCAGAGGAGTCCACGGTCTCACAGGGTGGCAGTGCCTTGATACTGGCATCACATGAAGGGTTTCCAGGATCGTAGCTTTGTAGGTCCCCAAACTGTTTGGATAGCAAGAGATAATCAGCAGCAGCAGGACTAACTCATATTAACCAAGCTCACAGAGAAGATGCTAATTTCATATTTATATTTGTAACATAACTACCAAATAAACCAGAATACTCATATGAACTGAGCCAAGAATGTTCTCTCACGTAGGAAAGTCTCTCTGGGAAGCTAGGAAGATTGTTTGTTGAGGCTGGAATTGAAGCCAAGAGACTCCTCTAATATAACCACTAGTGAGACACCCTCTCTTCAGGAACACCATTAACCAGGAAGGCAAACTCTTTGCTCAGTTCTTCTGTTGTATATTCTTTATTCAGACATTAAGATAATAAGACACAGCTTTCTTTTTACTCAGTTTTATTTCAAACTTCCCTCTGGAGGCTACACCTCATAACCCCTTAAATGATAACAGCTTCCTGCTTTAATTTGGGACACATTCCCCCCCCACCCCCCGCAAAGTGACATTTTCTAATAACTACATTCACCTACTTCATGATATTTGTGTAACCCCCAAAGCATAATCTTATCTCTTGGGACCGACAGGTTATTGTCTTCCGTGGACCAACTAAAGGCGCTCCTGCTATGGTTTGAATATTTATCTCCTCCAAAACTCATGTGGAGGGGTGGAGTCAAGATGGCTGACCAGAGACACCAGCTGCCAGAGCATCTCAATAAGAAGTTTTAGATGAAAGAGGACAAACAAACAAACAGAGATTGGGTGTGGATCTGAGGGAAGGGTGCCAGAACCTTCAGGAGACTCCATGGAAAGAAATTGCAGAGCAGAACAGGAAGAAGCAAGTTATCAGCAGAGATCAACCCCCAAGAGGCTTGGACTCCAGTAAGAAGGGTAAGTTGGTTTCTCCCTCCCTCGCATTTCTGACAGTTGCAGATTCCCCAGCTGCCAGAGAGACTTTCTGTCCCTACAGCAGCCTGCTGCTGCCAGTGAGCTGGGAGCCTCTTGTCAACAAAGTCATGGAAATTAAATAACCTAGTGCTGAACAATTATTGGGTCAAAAAAGAAATTAAGGTAGAAATCAAAAGATTCCTCCAACTAAATGACAAAGGGGACAAAATTATCAAAATCTGTAGGATTGGGCAAAAGCAATCCTAAGGGGAAAATTCATAGCCTTAAATGCCAGCAACAAAGAGACAGATCACAAATCAACAATCTAATGAATCATCTCAAGGAACTAGAAAAGGAAGGGCAAACCAAACCTAATCCCAGCAGAAGAAAACAAATACCTAAGGTCAGAGCAGAACTAAATGAAATCAAAAACAAATAATGCAGAAGATTAATGAAACAAAAAGTTGGTTCTCTGAAAAGATAAACAAAATTGACAGACCTCTCACTAGATTAGCCAGAAATAGAAAAGAAAGGACCCAAATAAGCTCAAGAAGAAATGAAAAAGGAGATATTACAACTGATACCACAGAAATATAAAATACCATCTGTGAATACAATAAAAATCTCTATGCATATAAGCTCAAAATATTGAGGAAATGGACAAATTCCTAGAAACACACAACCTCCCAAGTGTCAATCAGGAAGAAATAGAACTCCTGAACAGACCAATAACGAGTAACGAAACACACAGTTGCAATTTTGCAAAAATCTAAAAAGTCATGTAGTTATAATAGCTCCAGCCTTGGTAAGATAATGTAGGAAAAGGGCACAGAGATATGGAAGAGTAAGGAAATACAGCATATCTTTTGTATTATTTTATATGAAACAACTTGAATTCCTAAAATACCAGATATAATCAACTTTAATTCAGCAATCATCTAAAGAAGGATTGTTCCATATGAAGTTTCCAATCACAGCCACCATTAAAGTTCATTTCTTCACGCCAGGTGTGATGGGGAGCACTCCACAGGCAGTAGCACTTTTCGTCCTCACAGCAGTCCTGTGAAGCAGGCTCTTGTACTGTCTTCAGTTTACAGACAAGCTGAGGCACAGACATAAGTCTCTGGCCTAAGGTTAAGTATCTTGCACAGAGGGTCACTACTCTTGCCCAAGCTATAGAGGTACAGTCTAGCAGGAGGCTGAAGACTGCTGGTGGCCAGTGGTCTCTGAAGAGGGGCAATACACGGATGAGAAGGGCCACTGGGCTTGACGATATACTAGAATTTCTACTTCTGTTTATTTTTAAGTTATTCTGTAATTTTTTTTTCTTTATGTCATATAATTTACATACCCTATTCGTTTGGTAGGATGTATAAATTTAATATATAAATATACATATATTGGGGCACATGATCAAAAATGTCTGAAGAGCCCTTCTCCAGGAGCTAATCAAATTCTACATGTGGCAGAAAATGAACTCTGTTTTGATAGAATAGAAAGTAATCTAGGAGCAGATAGTCAATAAAAGGTGAAAATCAAATTAATTTTGATTAGTTCTACCTTCTATAACTAAATAAAACTTGAAATATTAAACATGTAGTACATTTTAAAGAAATACTCTCAAAATTTTTGTAATACTTTTGGCTGGGCAGCATGACTCATGCCTGTAATCTTAGCACTCTGGGAGGCCAAGGCGGAAAGATTGCTTGAACTCAGGAGTTCAAGACCAGCCTGAGCAAGAGCGAGACTCCCGCCTCGACTAAAGATAGAAAAATTAGCCAGGCTTCTTAGGCGATGCCTGTAGTCCCACCTACTCAGGAATGCTTGAGCCCAGGAGTTTGAGGTTTCAGTAAGCAACGAGGCCACTGCACTCTTCCCTGGGGCGACAGAGCAAAAAAAAAACTTTTGTAATGCTTTTCAAATGATTCTTTTAAAAATCTAGTTCTTTGTTATTTTTAAATGAGTTTTCACCTGTGACCACTTAGTAATATATTATAGTAGAGCTCTTTAAATAGCTTAGATTTTTATTTAGGCTAGAAAATCTATTAACTCTTTTAGATTGACTCCTGGAATAACAAAATTCATGTTTTGCAAGCAGCAGGCATTCCAAATTGCCTGTGCTGATTGTAGTTTACTTCCAGGCCCCTAGATCATGTTGTATTATACAAGCTCTTACTTTCCATCTGACTTTATCTTTGACCACTTTTATTGCATGTTCTGGCACCTCCATTCATCCTAAGTACTTTCATTTATCACGTCATAGCCAAGCCCCATTCTTCTCGTCTTTAACCGTAGATTGCCTTTTCCTCTTCACCTATTTGCACGGCCATCCTGAGATTTTTGAACACATTCATCCTTTAATTTTTTCCCTTATTCTTCAAGAACATTTTTAGGAGAAACTCTTGGTCTCTTTCTGTTTTTTCCCCACACACCAAGGTTACCATTCTTAATATGACTTTCCAAGGCTCCTTCTCTATATGTGGATGTAAATCCGTTTTTCACAATCCAAAAATGGGATCATACTAAACACACTGCCATATAATCTATTTCTGTCAATTAATATAGTAAGAAATTTCCACAATATTAAATAGAGTTCAGTAAAATAATTTCAATGACATATTATTTGAGCATAATAACTTCCTATAATTTAATGCATATTCTAGCAGACATTTAGGCCAATTCCAGCTTGGGAGCTATTATAAACAAGGCTATCTTAAAAGCATTTGTAACTGAATCGTTCCTCTTATTCATGATTATTTCCTGTGGACAAATTCCTAGAAATGGATACTAGGTCAATAGGCAGATGAACATTTTTAAGCTTTTCTGATATATGTGTGCCAAATTGTTCTCCGAAAGGCTCTGCAAATGAATTTCTCCAATTCTTGTCAACAGTGGATATTACTAAAATTTTGACCAATTTTGGGTAAAAATGCTATCTCATTTTACTTAAACTTTATTGGTGAAGAAGAAAGAACAGTAATTTTTCTTTGTTAAAAAAATGTTTGTAAAATGTCTATTTTCTTCCTTTGGTGTTACGTTTAGAAAGGTCTTCCCAATTTCAAGACTTTGTTACAATTCTCTAGACAGACTTTTTAGTACTTTTATGATCTTATTTATCCTTCACGTTTAAATATTTAATCCATCTGGAATTTATTTTAATATAACGACGATTATGAGTTAAGATTCTAAATGAACTTTTTCTAGATGGTTATCCATCCAGTTGTCCCATGTAAGGTTTCTGTTGCTAATTCAGATATTTCTTAGCAGTGAGGAGGAAATACCAACAGAAAAAGAGCTATCATGTTCTCAGTTGCTAAGAAACATTTCCATGCCTTTCTGATTACGGGTTCACACTGTTTAGCATTCTGTCATTTTTTTCTGCCACCCTAGCACCATATACTACTAAAAAATAATATAGTGGAAACTTGTTGCCACAGAAGTGCTGAGAATTAAGGCAGTAACCCTTTTATAAATGTCTTCCTATGCTAAGAGCAATACTAAGAGCTACACTCCCAAAGAAGTGTTTTAAAACACATTTTTGTCTTATTTCTTCAAAGCTTTGCTCCGAAAAACTTAAAGATGTCTTCTTTCTTTTGACCTGTAGGTGGCAAACTTCCACTCTTACGCTCTTTCAAAATTTTGACCTGCAGATTTAAAATCACAAAATGAAAAAGATTATTTTAGTGTGGTAGCATAAATCTGTAAATAAGAACCATTTGGGCAGTTCCTTTTTAATTATGGCATGTTTGAGCTAGTCAGCATAGACTAGAGGCAGAGTCCTGGCTCTGCCGTTACCTAATAGTGACCTGGGAAAGTGAGTCAAGTTCTCTGGGCCTGTTATCGCACCTTTAGATGACAAAGTTGAGTGAAGTCGCTTTTACTATACTTTCCAGCTTTACATTCTGTGATTCTCATTGCTAATTTATATCCCTGACAGATTTTGAGTGATAGTGAAACCCACTTAAAAGGGGGCAAAAATGTCAAATAATTGTTTCTTAAGAGATTGTAATGATAAGGCCAGACTTGAAAATTTATTACCAACACAACAACATGAATATATTTAATGATACTGAATTGTGTACTTGAAAATGGTTAAGATGGCAAATTTTATGTTATGTATATTTTACCACAATTAAAAAATTTTAAGTAATAAAATTTATACCATGTTTACAACATTAGGGTTTTTAAAAATGGCCAATTATAGATTCAAACTGTTATAATGATTTATTTTATTGCAAACCACAACCCAAGTAATACAGTAGAGAATGAAATAACTTTTTTGGTATATGGGGGAAATGAATGAACTTAGATGTATTGTTATTGTAGCCATATCAGCAAATTATAATGGGTTAAAAAGTAGAATATAAAATATAAATCTACAAGAGGACAGAAAATAAAATGGAAAACACAAACAAACCAAAATAACAAACTTACTCCTTTTGTGATAAATTAGTGGCTATTAAAAAAGTTATTGAATATAAAATACATATTTCTGTATTATAAGCATGAAAATATTTTCAAATGACAGAAAGAACTAAATGTGACACACTATAAAAAGGTTACTATTTTAAATATATAAATATGCATCTGCTGGGGTCTCCCTAAGTGAAGTTATACCTGACCCAAACCTTACATGCAGTAACTCCAACAATCAAAAGCCCTCCTCAGAATTTTATTGTGCCCCCAAAACACACACACACATGCACACATACACACAGGCACACACACGCCCTTTGCTTCTCTTTGCCTTCAGTGTTTTATCGGCACTTTTTTTGCTTTCCTCTCTTTATTTCCCCAGTCTTAGTGTCTACAACTATTCCACCTGTTTATATCAAGTACTTCATGGGTTTTTTACTTTACGATGGGTTGAGTACTGTGTAGTTTTAAAATGTCAACTATGTATTTTACTTCAACACATAAAAATGTGTATAAAAAGTGATAAATTAAAAAACAGAACCCAAGAAAATATTAACTTTGTGACTATATGTAAAAAACCAAAGATTAGAACTCAGAGGAATATAAATAATTTCAATTCCTGTTCAATTTGTAAAGTTAAATCCCAAGTTTTAGAAATGACAAAAATTCCAACTACTAAAAATCATAGTTACTCTGTATAATATTATATCTCTAGAAAAACTAAAACCAATTGTTAAAGTCTATTTGACTTGATTTTAATAGTATGGACCATCTCCAAAAGATTTTTTTTTCTTTCTAGAATTAAGCCAAATTTTCCCTATATACTAGAATTATTTTAAGTCAAACTTTCCTTGTGCATTAATTGAATCTAGGAATAAATTAGATATCTTTATAAGTTTATATATAAGTTTATTAGTGTGTGGCATTCTTTAAAATACCTGACCAGTACTGCTCAGAACTGTCAAGGTCATCAAAAACAAGGAAATTCTGAAAAATGATCACGACCAAGAGGAGTACAAGGAGATAAGACAACTAAATGTCATGTGGTGTCCTGGATAGGATTGTGGAACAGGAAAAAAGACATTAAGTAGTAACTAAGGGAATCAGAATAAAGTCTGGACTTTAGTCAATAATTATGTATCAATGCTATTATTGTGACAAGCGTACCATACTAATGTAAGATGTTAATAACAAGGGAAAATAGATGTGGGCTGCTATGGTCTGAATGTCATGTGTTGGAAACTTGTTCTCCAATGCAATGGGGTTGGAGATGGGGCCTAATGGGAGGGCTCCATTCTCATGAATGGATTAATGCTGCCATAAAAAGGGCTTTCAGGACTGGATTCTTTCTTTCTCTTCTGCCATGTAAGGACACAGCAAGAAGGCCCTCATCAGATCCCAGCACCGGCTTCTAGAACTGTGAGAAAATAAATTTCCATTCTTTGTAAATTACCTATTCTGTAGTATTCTGTTATAGCATCACAAAACAGATTGAGACATGGGGTATTGGGAATTCTCTGGGCTATTTTTACCATTTTTCTGTAAATCTAAAAAACTCTTCTAAAATTATAAATTATTTTAAAAATATGTGAATGTGTTCAGACTGTAACACCACCTAACGTATTGAGATTAATATACTAAATAACAGAACCTATTTTTCTGTGAATGTCCAGCTAATAAGATGAAAATTTGCCAGGTCATATCTACAATCATGCAATAGCTCAAGAGAACACATCAATAACTGAAGAGATGGCCGGGCGCGGTGGCTCACGCCTGTAATCCTAGCACTCTGGGAGGCCGAGGTGGGCGGATTGTTTGAGCTCAGGAGTTCGAGACCAGCCTGAGCAAGAGCGAGACCCCATCTCTACCAAAAATAGAAAGAAATTATATGGACAGCTAAAAATATATATAGAAAAAATTAGCCGGGCATGATGGTGCATGCCTGTAGTCCCAGCTACTCGGGAGGCTGAGACAGGAGGATCGCTTGAGCTCAGAAGTTTGAGGTTGCTGTGAGCTAGGCTGATGCCATGGCACTCACTCTAGCCTGGGCAACAGAGTGAGACTCTGTCTCAAAAAAAAAAAAAAAAAAAGAATAACTGAAGAGAAACTTCAATAAAGAGGAAGATAAATTATTAAGAGCTGAGAATGTAAAAGGTGCTATATACAGTAAAAAACTCTCCTTGCCCCCAGGTATATATACACGTTATCTCCAACAGGAACAAACAATAAAAATACATTCCAAGGACAGAATGCCAACTCTAGGGTCTAACAAAATGTTTGCACTATCAAAATGTGAAGTTGTTACTATTATATTACAACATGTAATGGAGTCCATTTCATATTATATTTGAAGTTTCTTTTCTGAATTTTTTTCTTTTTCCATTTCTTTTGCCAATTTTCTTGGCAGTTGATTTCCCAATGTGTTTATCTGGTGACGTAAAAAAAGATTCTTTGTACACTGTCTACTATGAATGAAAGCAAATTGGGACGTTCACAGCCTGTTGACAATATTGAGTACTGGTTTGATGTCTAAAAAAAGTGACCTGTTTCCTGTGTTAACCTCAGCGTAGGAGATGGAAAAGGCTACTTCCCAATAGGTTTCCACTTTGGACTAAACATCAAATTAAAAGAAATGAGACAGATGTAATACATCTTTCTCTCACCACTTAATTAAATCATACATTAAAATAGTTTCTTGTTAATGAATTTAAAATGTTTTAAACTAACATTAGTGTTTTCTTGTTTGAAAGCAATAGAGACTTCTGTTGATGAAGTCATTTATTGTCCTACAAATATTCATTGGTTTCCTGCAGTATTTCTGAAATGGCCTTATAAGAGTCACATGAGCCGCTTGTCAAAATGCAGATTCCCAGACCCAGAATCTATCTTTTTAATTAGAGCCTTCTTCTGATCAGGTAAGTTTTTGTGGTAGTTCTTAACCCTGGCTGCACAAGAGAATCACCTGGAGAACTTCTAAGACTACGAATGCCCTAGCCCACCCCTTTCATACCCCGGATTTTCATTTCTTTTTCTGGGTGGGGCCTACACACCAGTGTTTTTTAACTCTCTGGTTGATACTAGTGTGCAACCAGGGTCGAAAACCACTAGTCTTGTGTATGGAACCAAAATTAATGAGAAAAACCTGCACTTTGCTCCTTAGGCTTTATTCAACACACATTGGCTACTGAACACGACATATGGATCTCACAAGCATCAAGTTGAGCAAAAGAAGTCAGACACAACAGAAAACATGCTAATTGAGACAAAATGCTAATAGCTATGGGGTTTCTTTTTGGGGTGATGGAAACCCCAAAAAGTGTTTATCTGGAATTAGTGGTGATGGTTGCAAAACATAGTGAATGTGCTAAAAACAACTGAAGTGTTTCAAAACAGGCATATCTAAACCGAAGGGTTAGGATTTGGGTTCGTGGTTAATCTTTGGGGAAGAGGGAGGAAGTTGTGACGGACAAGGAGAACAAGGAGGGCTCTGGGATGCTGGCCGTGTTCTTACTCCTTATCCTGGGTGGTGGTTAGGGGGTGAACTCACTTGTGAGCGTTCATTTTTGAGCTGTGTATGTATGATTTGTGCTTTGGGAAGACTCTGAGTCATCGAGAGAAGGTTAAAAATATTCAGGCTCCTCTACTTGATAATGCAGGAAAGATTGACTATGATTCTATCTTAACCTATAATCAAAGCAGGTCTCCTGAGACACAAAGATAATTTTTGACAGTAGAGATTATTTTATATTGCAATAGATTACCACAGGAGACTATAGAATCTCTGTCCTCAGAACTCTATGAAAAATAGCCTTGCTGTAAAATCAGTTCTGTTTTGGGATAGTATCTTGTGGTAATTGGCCAGATAATGTTTGACACCTAATCCAGTCTACCTTTAATTTATATCTACACTTTGTTGTGGAAATCAAAAATAAGATAAAAGAAAAACTCAGAGATCCTCAAATTCCCATACTTGCCAAAGAGACTTAGATAATTCATCTATTGTATTTTTAGTTACAGCAAACACTAGTACACCATTCATCAAGCTGAATTTCCCTAAGCTCAACTTAAGTTTTTCTTTCTTTTATATTATTGCCAATATATTTTTCTTAATTGCTTCTAATATGCTGATAGTCCTAGACTCTCCTTCCCTTCATTCTTTACTTATTGCTTCTCCAGGCTCTACGAATTTAATTCTTTCTTTCTTCATATGCTTAGGGTTTCATCACTTTATTGCCTCTTTTTGTGTTTCTCTAGCTCTACTCATATTTCTGAGACCTTTGGTTTCCAGAAATGACTACAGTATTGTGAGATTTTAGAAAATGTCCACTTCCTTTTGCAATCATGTTTGTAGGCAAAAACAATATGGTTCAACATTGAGCCCTCGGTTCCAGGATTACGTCTTTAGAATTGAGTCAGTTTAGCATTGCCACTGATTTCATAATCTCTGTTTTGCATGCAGTCCATTCCCACTGAAATCTTTTCATGAATTTCCAAAACTCCTTATTTCATTACTTGTAGACTATGCATTTGTATTCCTACATCTAAGGTTTTATTTCTCTTATAAAAAAACAAACAGCAATTTTAAATTTGCTTTGTTCTTCATTGTTCTAATTTCTGTGAGGCTATCACCATACTGTAGTACTTATAATATTAGCCAGATTCAGAGAAAATGAATAGTTTTTTTCTAGTTCTCTATTTTTCCAATTGTTTCTTCATTGATTGGCAAATCTTATGTCAACTCTTTTATTAATGATGCTATTTGTTTTCACTTAAGGAAAATAAAATTACAAAAAGAAGAATACATCTTGTTTCTCAGCTCCTAAATGCTTTAAATGACTCTTAAAAAAATTATACTGGCAGAAATGAAGTTAAAGCTTCTAGAACCAGAAAGAATCTACAGAACTTTCTTTGGAAGGTTAGAATTTAATTGTTATGCTATAAATCAAATAGAAGTCTAGAAATGAGTTCAATGGTGCAGGCATGATGACTCACACCTGTAATCCCAGCACTTTGGGGGACAAGGTGGGAGGATTGCTTGAGGCCAGGAGTTTGAGACCAGCCTGGGCAACATAATGAGACACTGTCTCTACAAAAAGAATAAGAAAAACTAGCCAGGTGTGGTGGCACGCACCTGTAGTCCCAGCTACTCAGGAAGCTGAGGCAGGAGAATTGCTTGAACCCAGGAGTTCAAGGCTTCAGTGAGTCATGATGACGCCCCACTGTACTCCATCCTGGGCAACAGAGGGAGACCCTGTGAAAAAAAGGAAGGAAGGAAGGAAGAAAGGAAGGAAGGGAGGGAGGGAGGGAAAAAGAAAGGAAGGAAGGAAAGAAAGAAAAGAAAAAGAAAAGAAAGAGCTTCAAGGGATAAATAAGGAGGGAGGGAGAAAGAAGCAACCCCCCGTATCAAAGAAATAATATTGGATTTAAAGTTAGAAAATCTAAAAGATACAATTTTCTCTACTTTTTTCCACTTCTCTGCTTAAAACCATTCTGAGGCTTCCCAGTGCTTCCAGACTGAAATGCAAATGCCTGCACCAAGGGAAACAGTCTGGCCCTTGCCAGGGTCTCAGGGCTCCTCCCTGCTAGTCTTCCTTCCGATCTCAGATGCCCTAACGCACCATGACTTCCATGCCTTCCCACACAGTGGACCCCCTTTTTACCGCTACCCTTTCTCCAAGGGAGTAAATGTTCCTTCTTCACCTATTCTGAAGGATAATCTGCATGTGACTGGCTAACTTCCTGATGTTCAGAGTCCCTCATGTCTTATCCACAGTGAGACATTTTTCATTTCCCCCTTTCTTATTTGTGAAGTAGAAGCTGTGTGATCGATCCATCTACATAGAACTCCCTGCCTGTTCTCCTAGTTAACTACCTTTTCCCAAATTGTCTAATGTTTTCCACTATGCTACTAGGAATAAGAAGAAAAAGTATGAGTTATATATCACTGTATAATAAATCACCCCAAAATTTAGTGGCTTAAAATAATTTGTTATTATTTCCCAAGATTCCGTGAGTTGGCTGGGTGCTCCCCTGCTGTTAATGCGGTGGCATACAGCTGGTACAGCTGGGAGGGCCAAGATGGCCTCAGGCAGGTGTTTGGCAGTTGATGATGGCTGTCAGTTGGGGCATGTTGGTTCTCCTCCTCATAGCCGCTCATCTTCAGAAAGCTAGACTGGCTGCCTCAAATGTCAGTCTCAAGGCAGCCTTCCCAGAGGACAAAGGCAGAAGCCGGAAGGCCTTTTAAGGGTCTAGTTTTGAAGTCACACAACTTCCTTTCTACCACATTGTTTTTCTTAAAGCATATGACAAGGACAGACCAAATTCAAAGTGTGAACTCCTTCTGTTGATGAGTTATAAAAGAGCGTGCGTGTGTTTTTCAATCTACAGCAATGCAAAAAGGAAAAATTGACTAGACTACCTGAAATAAATAGATTCCTTGAGGCCCAAATAAAATATGACTTTACTTTTCATTCAGGTAAATAAGAATGCCAATTGACTACACATCTTCAGTCATAGTTACTACTATAAAATCACTGTAACACTAACAGGTCACAAGAACAGAAAACTAAGGAAACTACTAAACATGTCATAGGCCCAGAAAGTATTTGCAAGAGGAAGTGGAGATACTGAGTCTTATTTCTCTAGACAATGCAACCTGACAAGTGTGCTTTCCAAACCTCGGAGTTATGCCAGTTTGACTTCAAGCCTCTTTTGTTAATAATAGAATGGAGAATGCCAGCCAAAAATTTTGTTACTTAAAAGGGAATTTGCAAATTAACTCTCTTAAGTAACTATTAGTTGGCCAACCTTCACTGACAGGAGTTTGCATTTTTATTACCATCTACCTTGCATAACTGATGAAAGTTAAATGAGATAATTAATGTAATGTGCCTAGTGTAATACCTGGCTTACCTTTGCCTCTAATTATATACATATGATTATATATAATTATATATGAAATTTATATATATGTATATAAAATTTATAAATATGTATATATGACTGCTACTATTGTTTTATTCAAAGTCTCACCAAGAATTTACATTGTTCAATGACAGACATTCTATTAGGTACTTTACCAATAATATATTTTTAAGGTCAAAATGGGGCAAAACTTTGGAATATCCATTGTCTATTTATCCATATGATGAAAACTGACCTAGCACAATTGCAACAATTAGCCATCGCTGTGTAAAAAGTAACCACGAAAAGCTCTGTGCCAATTAACCAGAAGCATTTATTTTGCTCATGGGTCTATGAAGTGGCTGGGGCAGTACTGCCTTGGCTTGTGGTACCTGATTGGCTCTGCTTCATGCTATAAGTCCATGCATAGGTTGGAACAGCTCTGTTCTGTGTGTATTTACTCGGAGGCCCAGACTAAAGGGGCAGCAAGTACCCAAAAGAAGCTCTTTTCATAGTGAGAAGATGCAAAAATACGTAGGTTCTCTTAAGGTCTACATTCAGAACCAGTACCCTGTCGCTTCACTCAAGCCAAGGGAATGGCCAACGTCACCTTTCATGGGAGGAGCTACCTTCTAAGTCACAGGGAAAGCTCCAAGGTACAAAAAGAGGCAAAGAATTGAAGCCAATAATGCAATCTGCCACAATACTGTTTAAAGAATCTTGGCCAAATTGTCCGCAGACAATCCCTAGACCTGCCCCCATATAGAAACATGTGTCCTGGTTTAGCTTCTTATACTTTCCTAATAGGACATAAATCCCTTGGCTGACTGTTAAAGCTTAGCAGTAATATCTCTATTATACAATAATATAATATCCCTATTATTGTTCTATTAAACAATAATATGGGATGTCAACCGGTTAGTTACCTAACAGAATATATCTTTGAATTCTGTGCATATTCTGAGTGATATATTATTTTATATCTGAATCAAGAGATTAGAAGAAAAAAGATAGCAGTTAAATTACATACAGATAATTAAAATTAGATACAAAAATGTAGAAAATTTAATTATGCATTAAATTATATTGTAGATAAATGTAGGTTTTTTAAAGACAAAAATACTACTATAACATTTTCACAGGATGCAATGTGGCAATATCTATAAAAATGGCAAGTGCCAGGAGGAGGATTTTATGTGTCATTTGTGTGTAAAATGATGTCTGTATGTGACTATTCATTGCAAAATTGTGATAGTAAAAGATTGGAAATAACATAAATGTTCATTAATTAGAAACCACTGGAATAAATTATCTCAACTCATACACTGGCATGTGCAGCCATTAACAACAATGCGGTAGTTCTTCATGTAATAATAACACAGTTTGTCCAAAGAAGTGTGGAGGCCACATCACAAAGATTCAACCTATAAATAATTGACATCATCAAAGTATGTACGCTATGATTCCATTTTTGTAAAGATAAAGCTACACATACAAATGACCTTATATTTGTGTGTATAAATATCTACATATGTACTTGAATAATAAATAATAATGGGCAACATAAACTGTACCAGGCACTGTCCTAAGTGTGTTCTGTACATTGGTATTTAATGTTCACAACAACTCCATGAGGTAGGTAATTATTGCCACTTGACTTATGGGGGTTCCGAAGCCCTGAGAGGTCGGTTCCTTGCCCCAGAAACACGGCTAGTAAGTAACTGAGGTGAGATCTGCACTCAGGTAGTTTGACTCCAAAATCTGCCTTCCCAACTACTGAGTCTTGATTTCTCACTGTCATGTAAAGAAAATACATGGGAAATAAGCATAGTCAGTTAATATCTGAAGAATGAAACTTGAGAATTTTTATTTTCTATGTTACATGTTCTTATCATTTGAGTGTTTATAATAAAGCACTGCCTTTGCCACCCACAGAAGGTAGGTGTATATCAAAGGGAGGGTATAAAACACTTAGAAAGTATCTGAGACCACCATTCCTAACTTATTGGCAGAAGTTTTGTAAGGGACCATGTTTTGTAAGAGGTCTGCAGAGTCTGTATCACCACTTCCTCCAGGCCAGGTGTTTAGGGTTCACGCTGATGCTCATTGGTTGGCTAGTTAGTAAATTACTCTGATTGCAGGTAAATAATCTCTACTTGGCACTCTCTTAAAACATGGTGGTACCAGGATTCCCAGTCCCTTCAACCTGAAGCCAGACCCTCGAAGCACTGGGCTCTGGCTCTGATGTCTACGTATGTAGTTTAACCTTGCTGCCACTCTTCTAACCACCATGGTAGCATCAAAACTCCAGCCTGGACGTTATGGTCTTCTCTGCTAGGATTACAGTGTAGGGGAAAAAAAGATACATTTCTTTCCCATGTCAGGTTCATGGCAGAGAACCGTATAACAATGACAGATTAACAATTGGTAAACATACTAACTGATTTAATAGAAGTTTTACATGACACAGGAACATTCATAAGGAAATGAAGACCCAAAGAAACAGGGGAACCCGTGTATTTTTTTATGTTTAGGTTTAATGAAGAGTGCACAGTCATGCCGAAGGACAACTGCACGAAAGGAGGTATGATCCGATGGCAGTACACTGGGGGACACTTCGCAAGGCCTGTTTGTCTGAGTCTTCATTGACAAGGATGTTTCTTTCCTCCAGGTATAGGGTGGGTGCCTCTCACATGAGGGTCTTATGACCTGCTCAGGGGAAGTTCAGCTTGGTGTTATGGGCTGTTTTAGGGGAGAAGGGGCAAGCAGAAGGTAACAGCAACCTCCCTGCCTCTGCTGTTTTCTCAGATGCCAAAGTGTCATATTTTGGGGTAGTGTGTCCCAAACCCCATTCTCATTTCATTTAAGTAACACCAGCAACATAGCAAATTTATGGAGGTAGGCCTTATGATAGCAATTGCAATGCTTCCAGACCCTCAAATTTCAGAGATGTTTCAGAAAGCAATGCTGTAAATAACATTTTTCCACTTATAATTTCTATACTATAATTCAATTCTTATACTATTATAATGTAACTTGTACAATAACATACTATACTATTATATATCAGTACATATATAATGGTATGTACTATTATAAACACACAGAGTTGTATTTTTCTTCTAAATTGGTCTTGAGGTCTCTGTCGGGAGAATGGCTATACAAGTCTTGCTCTGCCCTGATGCGGCTTCAGGGAAGGTGGTCATGAATGTTTACGGTATACCTTTCACACAATGTGTCTACCTGGTGGACAGCCTAATGCCTAAGTGTCCGACCATGACCAGGTGTCCCTCACAGGAAACTTGTTTATACTGGCAGATGACCTTGTGGCTCTTGTCTGACCTGTGTCCAGTTTATTCCTACCATGACAATCGCTCTCTAAGAGAGCCCTGACCGGAAGGAGACTTAGGTTCAGGTTGTGTCAGTCAGGTTAGACACAGAGGGGGCAGCACCACAAAACACTTGTAATAACAGAAGCAGTGTATTACTTACAGATCCCAGAAAGAAGAGGGCAGGACCCCTCTCAGGGCCAATGGAAAGGGGGAGCCATTAGGGACATGCATGCTCAACCCGGGGGTGGGGAGCAAGAGAGAGAGAGAGAGAGAGAGCACGTGCGCACACACCCAAGGGACCTGTGGGCCAAAGCCTTTATTGGGGTCCAGGGCGTTACCCAAGCAGGTTTCCCTGGGGAGTTCTAATTGGTGGGTCTACAGCAAGTAGGCATGAGTTCCATGGAGTCACGCTGTGACTGAGAAGGGATCACCGTGGCATATCTATGTGTTCCATGCAGGGTGTGGGAGTCCATGAGGCAAGTCAGGTAGATTGTGCTGTATCTGTCTATCCCATAGGGGGTCCTGGTCACCAGGAGGCAGTTGTATAAGGCAAAGGTCTGGATCAAGCACCTTGAGGAACTGGGGAGAAGTAGGGAACTAGACACAGTGTTAAGACTGAGCCCTGCATCTGCTATCAGAAAGTCCAACTTATATTCAAAATGGATGTCGAGGCAATATACAATTATAAGAATTCACTTCACATGCACACATTAGATATTTACCATGTTAATGATGAGGAGCACAGATAATTGAGGTGTATTTTAAATTTTAGCTTTTAACCAGGGCATTGCTTGAATGGCTGTTTCTTTTATCCTAGGACTTCTAATGCTAAGGCATTTATTCTTCCATGATGTAGGATCTTCCAAATAGTAAAACATTAAAGCTTAAATACAACATTTAAAATTATTAAGAACTAGCTAATTTTAAAATCTTAAGGGTGTCTTTCCCTCTCAAGAACATAGATCTTTGGGCTGGGGATGATAGTTCACACCTGTAATCCCAGAGCTTTGGGAGGCCAAGGTGGGAGGATTGCTCAAAGCCAGGAGTTTGAGACTAGCCTGGGCAACATAGTGAGACCCTGTATGTACAAAAAGATTTTTTTAAGTAGCCAGGTTTGGTGGCACATGTCTGTAGTCCCAGCTACTCAGGAGGCTGAGGTGGGAGGATGGCTTGAGCCCAGGAGTTTGAGGTTACAGTGAGCTACGCTTGTGCCACTGCACTCCAACCTGGGCGACAGAGTAAGACCATGGCTCTAGATCACATTAACAATTAAGATTATGGTAGAATTAATGAACTCTACCTATTACTGACTCTGGTCAAGTTTATTTAGATATAATAACTTCTACTTGTGTGCATACAGTAAGAATATAATGACAAGATGTAATACATGTTGGTATAATAGCAGCTTCTATGTCTGTGTGTGGAGTGGGGATCCCAGCTGTGAACTCAAAGGGGGATCCCAGCCCGGCTGTGAACTAAAAGTTATACAGTTTCTACAGAAGACTGACAATTCCCATCCTCCCCACCCTGCCATTGGATTGTCAGGAGTCCTTGGGGAGCTTGGCTTGGAACAAATCCAGTCTCCCAAACATGCCCGGGCATGTTGGAACAATGTAATATTCCACTGCTTATAATTTAGTGTAGTTAATGGTGTGGGTGTCCTACATAACATAGGTATAAAAGAGAAAGATTTTTCTTCCATTTTTTTCAGTAGATCTTTTATTTTCATGTTTGTCTCTTTGTGTGGCTAACAAATTAGAAATTCCTATAAGCCCTAATATGGAAAATGAGTTTCCTGTTGGCCTAGTTTCCTTAGTATTTTATATTAATGATTTAATCTTGTATTCCATCCTTTTAATTTATTCTTTTAATTCTGGAACCTGGTGCTTATTGAATCATCTAACTACTAGCAAGTACTTTTGAAGTATAATACCACAAAGAGACAGACCAGAGGAAGGCATTACACAAAGGATTTCCTGTTTATACATTTGCAAAATACAATAAGATTAAATGATTAAATGTGACAGATGTAATAGATCTAAATAATGCACTCAGTAAATGTTTCTGCGTAAATGTGCTGGGCAGCTTCCTCCAATGTCTGACTCAGAGGAAAACATTCTAGTGCATTCGCACACACAGAGAAGGAATCCAGACTGACGGTAGCTGGATGTAATTGCTGATGTCTATTGGGAAAGAAGTGGCAGTGTTAATATTTCCATTAAGATGATTTCATCCAAAATTTGATACTGGGATGACAAAATTTTTAAATGACATCATATTACACCATCAAATTATCCCATAACACTACAGGCATACCTCAGAGGTTTTATAGACTCAGTTCCAGATCTCAAAAAAGAAAATATTGCAGTAGAGAGAATATCACAATAAAGTGAGTCACATGAACTTTTTGGTTTCTCAGTGCATGTAAAAGTTATGTTCACACTATACAGTAGTGTATTAAGTATGAAATAGCATTATGTCTAAAAAAACAATGTAGATACCTTAATTTAAAATTACTTTACTGATAAAAATGCTGATCTGAGCCTTGAGCGAGTCCTAATGTTTTTGCTGGTGAAGCCTTGCTTCGATGCTGATGGCTGCTGACTGATCAGGGTGGTTTGCTGCATTGACTGATTCTCCCTTTTATGAAAGAATTGTATGTAGCATATGGTACTGTTTGATAGCATTTTACCCACTACAGAACTTCTTTCAAAATTGGAGGCATTCCTCTCAAACCCTGCCACTGCTATATCAACTAAGTTAATGATGTAATGTTCTAAATCCTTTGTTGTCATTTCAACAGTGTTCACAGCATCTTCACCAGGAGTAGATTCCATCTCAAGAAACCACTCTCTGCACATCCATAACGAGCAACTTCTCATTTGTTCAAGTTTGATCATGAGATTGCAGCAATTTAATCACATCTTTAGGCTCCACTTCTAGTTCTAGTTCTCTTGCTGTTTTCACCCCATCATCAGTTACTTCCTCCACTGAAGTATTGAACCTCTCAAAGTCATCCATGAAGGTTGGAATCAATGTCTTCCAAACTCCTAGTAATTGCTGATATTTTGACCTCCTTCTGTGAATCACAAATATTCTTAATGGCATCTAGAATGGTGAGTACTTTCTAAATGTTTTCAATTTACTTTTCCTAGAGCCATCAGAGGAATCGCTATGTCAGCTATCACCTTATGAAATTTATTTCTTAAGCAGTAAGACTTGAAAGTCAAAATTACTCCTTGACACATGGCCTGCAGAATAGATGTTGTTAGTAGGCATGAAAACAACATTAATCTTCTTGTACATCTCTGTCAGAGGTCTTGGGTGACTAGGTGCATTGTCAATGATCTCTTAAAAGGAATCATCTTTTTTGAAGCAGTAGGTCTCAACTGCAGGCTTAAAATATTCTGTAAGCCATGCTATAAATATATGTGCTGTCATCCAGGCTTAGTGTTTCCATTTATAGAGCACAGAGTGGATCTAACATAATTCTTAAGGGCCCTAGAATTTTCAAAATGGTAAATGACCAATGGCTTCAACTTAAAGTCACCAGCTGGAATATATTAGCCCCTAACAAGAGAGTCAGCCTGTTCTTTGAAGCTTTGAAGTCAGCTTTGACTTCTCCTCTCTAGCTATGCAAATCCCCTATGGCATCTTCTTCTAGTAGAAAGCGGGTTCATTTACATTGAAAATATATTGGTTACTGTTGCCACTTTCCTCAATGATCTTAGCTAGATCTTCTTGATAACTTGCTTAGCTTCTCCATCAGCATTTGCTGCTTCACCTTACACTTTTATGTTACAGAAAAGGCCTGTTTCCTTAAATCTTATGAAGCAAACTCTGCAAGCTTCCAATTTTTTTCTGCAGCTTTCTCACCTTTCTCAGCCTTCATAGAATTGAAGAGAGTTAGGGCCTTACTCTGGATTAGGCTTTTGCTTAAGAGAATGCTGTGGCTAGTTTGATCCTTCTATCCAGACTATTTAGCTTTTGGCATATCAGCAATTAGGCTGTTTTGCTTTCTTATCATTTATGTGTTCACTGGAGTAGCACTTTCAATTTCCTTCAAGAAAATGTTTCCTTTGCATTCACAATTTGGCTAACTCTTTGGCACAAGAGGCCTCGTTTCAGCCCATCTTGGCTTTTGACATCCCTTGTTCACTAATCTTAATCATTTCTAGCTTTTGATTTAAAATGAGAGCTGTGCAACTCTTCCTTTCACTTGAACACTTAGGGGCCATTGCAGAATTATTAATTAGCCTAATTTTATATTGTTGTATCTTAGGGAATAGGGAGACCTGAAGAGAGGGGAAGAGATGGGGGAACAGTCACTCGGTGGGGCAGTCAGAACACACACAACATTTATAGATTAAGTTCACTGTCTCATACAGGCATGGTTTGTGGCATCCCAAAACAATTACAATAGTAATATCAAGAATCACTGACCATAGAACACTGTACCAGATATAATAATGAAAAAGTTTGAAATATTGTGAGAATTACCAAAATGTGACACAGAGACAGGAAGTGAGCACGTGTTGTTGGAAAAATGGTGCTGATAGACTTGCTCGATGCAGGTTGCCACAAACCTTCAATTTGTGAAAAATGCAATATCTGTGAAGCACAATAAAGCAAAGTGTAATAAAATGAGATATGTCTGTATTCAGTTTCTCTGTCCTGGTAACTTCAACTTCAATTTTCTGTTCTGTTTTACCATGATTTTTTGAAAATAAACATGCAAGAAAATCACCAAAAATAAACTGCCATCATTTTCCATTTTTCTAACTTCAAGGAGGTGCTGACTGCTCCCTTTTTTTTTTTTTTTTACAGTGTTTCTAATGTACCAGAGGGGATTTTCTGATTCTTAAAAGTTATAACAATACCTGAAATTTCAGTATTTTTGTCTTTTTTCTCTAAATCACAAATTAATCTTTTGTACCTTCCTCAAGAATTACTGATAGTTTGTATTCTGATTAAGACAGTAATATCTATGCACAAAAAAATGAAAGAAAGATAGTGTTCAGACCCATTATCAGGAAAAAAGAAAAAGGAGAAATCTACATTTTCTTTTTTCCCCTATTTCTATAGTAAATATGGCAAGAAGTTCCTTAACGCCTTTAGAGAAGAAAAAGAAAAGTGAAGTTAAAAAAAAGCAAAAAAAATGGATGCTGCTCAAGCTCAGAAGATTCTTGACTTTGATGAAGTTGTAATATAAACAGTTTAGGGGAAAATGAGATTTAAAAGCAATTTTAAATGTTGGAAAGCAAGGAGCATTTCCGTAAGACTACTTTTGGAGTATGTACCTATGCCAGTTCCATCACGAGTCCCTTAGCCTACCTGGACTATTCTTAAGGTTGGTGGGGGAACTTGTTACCAAATGAACATTTTATATGTATTTCCCAGCTAATTATTTTTCTTCTTGCCTTATTGCAAAATTTAACAAGTTATTTCTTCTAGTTTCCACATTTGAAACCCTTTCTAGTAAATATGATTGTTTTAAAGATAAAAAAGAAACTATATAAAAATTATTTTAAGTATACAAAGAATCATATAAATATAAGCTGAATATTGTTATGAAACCCACATTGTGATACGTAACTTTTCTCCTTTGTTTTAATTTTTCTCCTTTATCCCATACTATTTTTTTAATAATCAAAACTGCTATGTTGAAATTAAAATGTTATTCAGTTAGGTTGAAAATATTAAAGATTTTTGGTTTTGGTTTTCAGTAAAACTAACAAAAATGCTCTACATTACAAATTTTCACTCTAGATTGAGGCTGGTGTGTTTAAAAAACGATGAGAAATCACAATCTAAATATCCCATTTTCTAAAAAGTAGTTTTTCTCCCGTTTTCAATGCTTAATGAGCCGCTTCTTTGT
Organism: Eulemur rufifrons; assembly: GCF_041146395.1. NCBI lineage: Eukaryota > Metazoa > Chordata > Mammalia > Primates > Lemuridae > Eulemur > Eulemur rufifrons. The sequence goes on from NC_091000.1 coordinate 17,079,661, forward strand.
TCTTGTTGTTGTCATCAAAACTGCCACAAAATTAAAATTCTGTAGAATGGTAAACATCCCTCAGGAATCTCATTTTTTACTTGAAGGTAATTCAAGCTGTTACAAATGTCATTTAATGCGAAACAAAACAGTGGCCATGATGAATTACCTTCTTAGCGTTTATAAACAAAAATCTCTTTTGGGGAACAGGGTGTGTGTAAAAGATGGTAAAGAAAACAAGAACAAATTGTCAGATGTCTGCACGAACAGGGAGTGTGGTCCGTGTTTGGCTTGTGTCGCAGTCCTAGGGGGCTCTGCTTAGAGGAGCTGCTGCATGCAGCAAGCCCATGGTTTGTGTATTAAACATGTGAAAAGGAAAAGCCAACACCTGAAATGTAGTCAACGTCTAGTAATCTGCATGCTTATGAGATTTTTTTTCCCTAGTTTATCAAAAAATGTTTCACATCAGTCTGGAGTTCTGTCTTACTCCTATGCTGCTTTCCCTGACCATTGTCTCATTTTTTATTATTAGCCTAAGTAAAAATAAGAAGGAAAGAAGAAAACCCATTTGTTTTTAAACCAGAATGCATTGCAAAGAAAAAAAAGATTTGGGGGTTAGCTATAGTTCATGTCTTTAGGATGGATAATCACAAAGACTCCTAGGTCAGAGAATACTAAACAAAACAGAGACACATGCACAAAACAGACCTATTTCACTGTTCATCATTGGTTCTTAGTCTATCCTCACTCGGTTTTTGCTTATATGAAGGAAACCAACGTGGAAGAGCCAATGCCAATAAAAGAATGTTCTACATTCTTCATAATATCCTTTCCTTTAAAGATCCTTTTTAGTCATTTTGTTCCTTTCACCTTTAAAAATTCATCAAGTTGAACTTACTCTTGAATCCACATTGAGGTCAAGTGTTGACATTATATAATGATTCATTATCTAATGATTCTTTTAAATGGCTTTTTCTTTATGCCTTGCTCTTTCCTTGACTGCCTGCTTTGAGTAGGTATTAAAGAGGGAGGCACTTGCATAGGAATTGAGATAAAGACTTTTAAATGGCACAATCTCCATATTTTATGACAAAGGTTTTATTTTTTGTGGGTAATTATTTTTAATACTAAAAATTTTCCATAATACCAGTGCCTTCTCATTCTTTTTAATTCTCATTTAAGGGATGAGTATTTTGAAATATGTTACATAAAAGAAATGGAAAGATTTTTTGAAAAAGTAAAAAGTTATTGCGTATGTGATACAAAACCCCTGCATTTCTATTCATCATTTGTTGTATTAAATTGAATGTGCAATCATTGACACTAATAGGAAACACTTGGTTTGAAATTTTTTATTGATTTTAACTAAAGCCCACTTGCCTCTATTATACTTACATTTTTAAAGACCATATGTAATAAGCCAGAAAAGTGTGTTTTAGATTGAATTATAAAATTACATCATTTAATAAAAATAAAACACATAGAAGCCTAGAAGAAAAGAAATAGAATATGAACTAATGTAAAAAAAAAGTATTAAATCAGTTTTGTCATAGTGACAAACAAAAATAGCAATTCAGGGCTAAATTTGGATCACTCGTCAAATTGTATGCATCTTGAATTCATCTGTGCTGTGGAAGTTAATTCAGTTCTTCAAATATGTGTGAAATATGTTTGTGAGTGTGAATACATCATGCATCACTTCACAACAGGAATCTATTCTGAGAAATGTAATATATTAGACTAATATATTAGTCTGTAATTAGTCTAATATATTAGTCTAGAGTTCAGAACCAATAGGAGATTATATGTATGTGTGTATGTGTGTGTGTGTATATGTATATATATATGAGAGAGAGAGAGAGGAGAGGGAGAGAGTGATTTATAAGAGGAATTGGTTCACATGATTATGAGTCTGAGAAGTCCCATGATCTGCATGGTTTTCCTTGACCCCAGAGTCCCTAGGTGCAGAGGTGGGATTGGGACAAGCAGATAAAACTGACATTGTCCACACAAGCTAGGAAGCTAGGATTTCTCTGTGTGGAAACTTCATTATGCTGTAATCCTGTACTCTTATACTAGGTGTTCAATCACCATCTAGAACTTACACCATATGTCATTCCTTTTAAGGGTAGGGGGCTTACAAATACCAGGCTTTCCTGGTCCTTGAAAGTGCCCAGGTATCCCCAAATAATATATCCACCTACCTCCAGTTCTCCCAATACCCTACCAAGCCTATTTCCACTCTGTGCTGGATGTTCTCTGTGGCCTCCCGTGTCCCCTCTCCACACTTCTCTGCTGTGTGCCCTGGAGGCTGATCCCATATGGACTGCACCAAAGGGATCTATCTTGTCTTCTGGATTCCACTTGGGTTTAGCCAATAGGAAGCACTTGAAGGACACTGGAGTGTAGGAGAAGGAGGCATTAGGGATTTATCTCCTGCCTCCCTCCCTGCAGGGTCTTGATCAGTTAGCTGCAGCCTCCCACCCAGACCACAGCTCCTATCAGCAAGTAGATCAAGGTTCTGGCAACTGTTCTCTCTCCTTCCCCTGTAAGGCTAATGGGGCATAATGACTCCCACTGCTACTAACTCCAGGGTAGAGCAGAGTGTGGCTTCCTTAAACCCCACCCAGACTTCTGTAAGTAGACTGTCTATTAAACCCTTCAAATGACCCAGGTTTAGGTGCCATTTGTTTCCTGCAGGACCTGACTGCCAACCCCATCCCATGGCAGACAGCCCTCAGCTCTCATGCCAACTCTAATCAATTGGCAGGAGCCACTTGGAGCATTTTTTGTGATAGATTCTGGACCACATCCAGAAGTGAGTTACTGGGTGCAGGATGGAGAAGAGTAACTTTCATGCCAGGTGTTGGCGATCCTTGTTCTAGAATTTAACAGTCATGGTTAAATCTTCAGAAGATTTAAAACCAAACAGAGAGATTTGTGACAATTAAGCACACCAGGCATAGCCAAAGTGATGGCTGACAGACTAGCGGGAGAGAAGGAGATTAAAAGGAAAACTTAAAAAGCAAACAAATGAAAAAATCACACATGCAGAAAATAGCAGAGTGCAGGCCAATCCAGTGTAGGGCAGCTACGTCAGTCTACCCAGGTGACGGTGGTCTTGAGAAATCAAAGAAAAGGGTAGATATGTTAGCTATACTTTCTTTGGAAAAGGCAGCAAATATATCATACATTTTAGAAAGATTTCCATCCCAAAAGGCTAAAATGTTTATCAGGTCTCTGCAGAGCTGTCCTACAGCTTGCTGGCCAGTTTGAATTCCATATTGGTCAGTGCTTCTGTATCTAAAGAAATTTCATAAAAGGTCAACTGCCCCATTCCCCACTGTTGCCATTGCCAAAATTCCTAAAATTCCTGTCCATCCTCATAGGCGATGCCAGCTGATGACTCTCACACCACGAGGGACCAAGAGCCAGGGATGCCAAACTAGTGAGGCAGAGGCAGCTCGAGCTTTGTTCCCCACTTGCTCTGTGCCTGCCGGGTCTTGTTGCTACCATCCCTCTTCTCACCCCATTGACATTTAGTCCTTAGACCAAACTCTGTAGTGTAACATTCTGATAATTTATTCGGTGTTAATAAACTAATGGGAAAAGCCATCAGAGCCTTCCTCTGATCAGAGAAAGGAGGCCCAGCTTCTCAGCAACCTTCTGGAGCAACGTGGCAGCGGCTGCTAATTGAGTCTGGCTTGCACCAGAAACAGCTGTTACGCAGTTCACAGTGAACAGACCACTGTGCTAAGCTTCACAGGGGAGTGTGAAGTTGTGAGACTTTGGAGCTGATCGTGACAAGCTTCAGTCTGGAGAAGAAGACAAGCATGAGTATAATAGAGGGAATGGCCTGAAACACAACCAGCAAAAATATTTTCTGTCTCTTTAAAACATCCTCCACTCCCTTTTGAGAACTAAAACCTGCATCCCTGCCTGAGGCCAGTGGTTGGGAGGGGCAGGGTAATTTTTTTGTTCTTTGTGTTACAGAAGATAATTCAGCCTTCCCAGGCCCCACCAGCCCCCCAGGTGGGCGGAGATCACAGGCTCTGTCTTCTGCACAGATGGGATGATTAGAATCATTAACATAGTAGCCTAGAACACAGGGCTCTCTCTTGAAAAGCTCTGTATTTCTGCTTATGTTCAGGAAATTTGGATTTTGAGACGAGAAGGTCTACCATTTTTCCTCCTTTGCCAGCAAAGTAATAAACTTCCCTTTCCTTCTCAATCCACTTGTTCTCGTTCTTCTGATGCGGTCTCCAGGACAAGTGCCGAGCTTTCTGTATGTAACATGAACACTGCTACCTACAATTACAAAAAACATTGCACCAAACCAGTCTGACCACCATGCAACCCCAAGTAACCTAAAATGCCCTGTGGACTCCATCCTGGACCTCTCTGGGATCTGTGAGAACTCTGAGAACAGGACCTCCCTTCCATGGCGGAAGCCAGTGTGATGACCAGCTGGAAAGAAGAATTTACAGTCTTCTTTATGGGCCAACTAGAGATGTGAACTCAGAATCTGGCTTCCTTTGGTGAATTGCCTCCTTTGTGCTCTAAATCTAGCCTTTCAAGTCCTGCTCCTGGAGACCAGCTGAAGTCATTTATTCAGTGACATAGTTCTTCCTCTTGGAAAGAAATATGCTCATATGCTCAGTTTTCTTTCTTTGTTTCTATTTTTTTTCAAAGACAGGGTCTCACTCTGTCACCCAGGCTGGAGTGCAGTGGCCCGATCATAGCTCACTGCAGTTTTAAACTCCTGGGCTCAAAGAATCTTCCTGCCTCAGCCTCCCAAGTTGCTGGGACTACAGGCATACACCATGATGCCTAGCTATTTTTTTTCCATTTTTTGTAGAGACAGGGTCTTGTTCTGTTGCCCAGGTTGGTCTTGAGCTCCTGATCTCCAGTGATCCCCCCCTCACCTCAGCCTCCCAAAGCACTGGGAGGTGTAAGCTACCACGCTTGGAGTTTTCTTTTGTGTTGGTTTTTGGACAGCTCTTCTGGTCTTTGTATTTTGATTGGAAACTAGAAACAATGCCAATAACATGCATGCTGTAAAAAAGTTGAAGTTGATTGAGAGGAGAAAAGGCTTTCTAGGTATAGTGGGTTCAATACTTCATAAGCCACAATAGCTGGTGTGAAGAAATATAACATTTAAAATTTTTCTGTAACTAAATCTAGTCTTTATCTTTCACTTGATGTCTCAAAACATAATTGAGCTAGCTCCAGATAAATTCAATCATTTCAGTGTGTTTCTTAGTTATTTCAAATTTAAACCTGGTCAGTCATTCAAGAATTTTCCCCAACTCCTCATTCCCCCAAAGTAGTAGCAGTGTTTGGGAAAGTGTCTTCGGTCAGATTCCTTGACTGCAGAGCCTGAGATGGGGATTCTTATGCAGTGATTGATTGAGGGAGTGTTCTCAGCAGAAAGCCGTAAAGAAATGAAGGAAGTAGGATACTTCAGGGAGCCCAGGATGCGATTGACCCTACTGGGGCACGGGGCCAGGTTTTTGTGCCCCGTATCAGTCAGCCACTGGTTCCCAGGGAGGATAACCCCCAAGTAGTTCTGGGCAGTGCCCAGGTGAGGGTAGTTCCCTGGAGAAGGATAGCCCTGTGAGCTAGTATCAGCCAACACTCACAACAGCTGGTGATGGGTGTGCTGCTCAAATAAAGGGAATGGAATGGGACCAACAGTGCTACTAGAAGGAGCTTTCAGGATATCCAGGCATTGGGCCAGTGTCCTGAGTACTTGTGTTGCAGATTCGTCTGCCCGCCACCAGCCAACTGGACATAAGAGGTGAGTGTTGGTGAAGGAAAAGTGCCGGCAGCCTGAGGAGATGGTGGACTATTGTTTCAAAGACCATCTCATCTTTCTCTGCTTACCAAGCAACTTAGAAAGGGAAGGGGTAAAGGAGGTTGGTGACAGAAAGCAAGCTTTGTGCAAGTCATCATGACTTGCTCAATGGTTATCACCAGATGATAGGTTGTCTGGTGAATTTTGTCATCAGCAGCCTATTCCAGACTCTGGATCTGTTTTTTCCTCAAGGTCATTTTCTAATCTTGTGCCAGAAAGCTGGGTAAGCAGGCAGCAGGTTAATGCTAAACGTTTAAGATGGAACAAACAGAAAGCACACTGGGAGCAAAATGGCTTCCCTTTAGCCAGCCTGGTGTTAGAGTCTGAATGGCCCTTGGGTGCACCGACACTAGGTCTTCTACCACTGTGCCACCCAGGGGTCTCCATTTACCAGCAGTTATCAACACTGGTGCTGCACAGTTGTGCCAGCCCCTTTGGTCCACGGGTGGCCATCATCAACTGAGACCTAACTGAAAACACCTTTGTAGCCAATGCTGTCGCACCTCTGATCCCAGCCTTGAGGCCCCTCCAGGCAAGCTTCCTCTCCCTCCTCCCTCCGCCCTTCCTTGGAACCTTCTCAACCCTCTCAGAGCCTAGAAACCTCTGACTGCTGGGTCAGACCTTGGACCTTGCTGGGTAAACAAAGCGTGTGAGGCTCCACAAGGGTCTGTGTGGGTCTTCCGCGGGTTACACCCAGCCCTGAGGCTCCCTCAGCCATGGAATTATGAAAACTTTTCAGGAGATTCTCTTCTGGTGTCCTCCAGGGTTTGAAGGAAACAGATGTGCCTCTTCTCAAACTTGTATGTGCCAGCTGCTTCCACTGAGTCGCTGTCCTCCCTCTGCCTGGGCGAGCTTCTCAAGTCTCTGGGCTGGTGCTGCTTCATTTAGTTTCTTTACAGTTGAGGAGTGAACTCTGATCTTTTCTTCTCTTGCCCAAATTCCTTTCTAAGAGGCCATGCCTACAAATGATAAAATCTCATTAAACAGGCTTTTATTAACCCTGAATAGTGTGGGTTAACTTTCCAACCTGATTCATTCCCCCCTCCCCCGCCTTAAGCATTCCTCTCTACTGACTCCCAGTCTTACAAGCTGAACTCTTTCAACCAATTGCCAACTAAAGAATCCCTAAAACCCACCCATGACTTGTAAGCCCCCGCATCAGGATGTCCTACCTTCTGGGGCGGAACCAATGTATACCTTCCATGCACTGATGTATGATTTTACCTGTCATTCCTGTCTCCGTGAATGTATAAAACCAAACTGTAGCCCAGCTATGGGCGCATTTTCTCAAGACTTCTAGAGGTCACGTTCCCCAGGCTACAGCTGCACGTATTTGGCTCAGAATAAACCTCCTTAAATTACAAAGTTTGGAGTTTTCTCCCATTTTAACACAGTGTGTTGTGAGGGTTAAACTTCATGCCTGGGGATTTTTCTATGGACACTTTAAACTTTTGGAACTAAAACAAACCTTTTCTCTTTCAGCAGCCTTGATTTTTTTTTTTTTCTTTCATAACTATTGTCTCAGCTGTGGGTTTCAAAAATTTATTCTTGAAACACAAAAGCTGAACAATAACTATGTCTTTCTTTTTGCATTCCTGCTTTAATAATTCTAATCCTCCCAGAGGCAACAAATGCCTCCGACTAGAGCCTCAGAAACAAGCAGGTTTTCAGGAGCGCGCAGACCCCTGCCGCAGACAGGAGTGCAGGGCAAGTGCAGGCCCCATCGTGGGGGCGGCTGAAGGATGGGACGTTCACAGAGGGCGAAGGGTGCCAGGAAGGCGAAGGGGAAATAAACGTGGGATGAGAGGTTGGAGAGGTTTCAGTTTCAGGCTCGTTAGGGGAACCCTAGATCACTCCGCCTCCGCGGCCCGCCCTGCACAGGGCATGTCAGGACTTGCAGGAGCCGGACCCCATAGGAGAGAATGGCATGGAGACAAACCACTTAAAATTTATTCAAGATATTCTAAATACGTAGCAATGAAAATGTTGGCCTAGGTCCAGGTGTACCAACAAATATCCCAAAATGTCTACTACTGGAGAATTTTGAAAACAAAAGAATTCGGTTCAAAAATGTATCTGACAACTAAATAAAAAGAGTAATAGGGAACTGGTAAAAGGAAAATATTATTTTCCTTCATTCTAGGGAACACCTATAAAGATGGAATATTATTCTGGTTTAAAAAAATAGAATTAGTGGCATGACTGCAAACGGGTTTAGTAATTTAAATGAAAAGTACGACTATCCAGTGTGTTATGGAAACTCACCAGAGTAAACTGAGGCTTGGCCACATAATCCCCCCTTTGGCTCCAGTTATTTGAGTCAAAGAAACTTCTGTGAACTTTTTTTGGCAAGCATTTTTGTCTGTTTATAAATAAGTGTTCAGAGTTGGTTTTTTCACCTTTTTGGCCTTTTAATTAATAATAACTCATTATCAGTCAATCATCTCTGGATTGGTTTGTAGTTGGTACTCATAATGTTAACATTTACCGAGTGCTTATATGCACTTTAGATATAACTCATTTAATTAATAACTCACAATAACTCTGGGAGATGGATATTGTAAGTATTCCCATTTTACAACTGAGGAAACTGAAGAAAATTTAAACATTGTGTACCACATACTAAGTGTTTTGTCTGTAGTATCTCACGTATTCCTTTAAAAAATAGCTTGAGGTTCTATTATTTTTCCCCATTTTATAGTTGAGGAAATTAAAACTCAAAGAGGAAGATTTGTTTTAAGTTCACACAACTTTACGTGATGAAGGAAGAATTTTAAACGAAATGTACCTAATACTCAAATTCCTTGTCATATAATGTTAAAAAGCTAGAAATAATCTATATATCCAATAACAAGTAATTAGTTCAATAGATTAATGGTACAGCCACACAATGGAATATTATGCAACTGTCAAAAATGATGTTGAAGATATACCATATTGATCTTTTAAAACAAAATTTTCAGCTAAAAAAACAGATAACAATATGCACAATATAATTTCATTTTAAAATACATAAACAGATAAACACGTTTATGCTTTCCTAAAAAGGAATATGGAAGCAAATTAAAACTTTTTGACTGTTGTTCAAAAATTATTAAGAATTTTAAAATGACAACAGCAAAGCATTAAACCTTCCGAGCACAGGCCCTGTGCAACTGCACAAGACACACACCTGGGAAGTGGACCCTGACAGGAACTACTCTTTATGTTCTTCTTTTTGTTTGGCAGTGTTGCATTGCTTGTAGGTCTTGCTTTGAAAAAATGGTAAACAAAATAAGCAATCAAAGAAAGGGTATCAAATGTGGTAGTGGGAGTTTTGGAATATATACGTACAAATATAGATATATATATACATAAACATGTAAATAGACATTTTTTTTTCTCATTGCCTTTCTTTCTTTCTTGCCTAAATAATTTGGGCCTGGGGAGTGGGGTTAGTGGCCCAGCACAAGAAGGTGAAGCCTAAAAGAGATGAGAAAGGCCTCTGTATAGAGTGGGGGTGGCAGTGGTAACATGGCGTGAGGACAGTGGCAGCATGGCATGAGGAGACCGAGTCAGATAAGGAAAGCATGCAGACAGGGGCAGCTGCCTGCCATGGGGTGTGGAGGCAGAGTAAGGTGAGGAAGATGCCCACTCAGGGAGCAGAGATGGAGCACGTTGGGGTTGACCAATAAACAAATATATTGAAGTCATGGGAACCAGATTTCTCATTGTTAGAAAAAGAGTTACAAATATGGTAAGGGAGAAAACTGGATAAATCCTGCAGTGTGTAAGATTAGAATTGGGTATATCAGTGGTTTTGTGTTTTCCACCGTATATGTATATGTGTGTGTGCGCACACATACGTATTTGTAGATATATAATCCCCCGGCTCTTTCCATTGAGTAGGCTGTGATGACGTTGAGCATAGCTAGTGTCCAGATATCAGTTTCTAAATGCTATTCTCTGCAAAAAAGCAAACAAAACAACAAACTCCAGATCTGTTTGAAGAAATACCTGATTCTAGGTCTGGGGCAGGAAAAGTACAACATGAGCCTGGGGCACTCGAGCGTGTGTGTGTGTGTGTGTGTGTGTGTGTAAGTAAAAAATGTTCAAAGAATGACAGCAATATGGCAAAAAAAAAAAAAAAAAAAAAAAATCACAAAAGCCAGCCTGACTGGACCTCCACTAGCTAAATCTGGGACAATCTGACCATAGATAAATAATGATAAAAACAGATGTTGCCTATTGAATAAAAAAGCATCCATGAGTCCATATTAATTTACATAAACACATGAATAAATGAAGAAAAAATAACTCTTTCCTTATAGTATAATGTCCTAATAAGTGTGTAAGGAATGATGGAATTAGAAAATAACAATTGGCATCATGGTAGAAAATCTTACATGCTTCTAGGCAAAGAACAGAAAACATTCAGAAAACTAAGAAGAAAAGATAATTGGATTAGTAACAGACTTCTCTGTAACCTTAGCTGAATCAGATAATTTGCATTTACATTCACAGTACATTGTACATTGGCAATATCCCCATATCAAGTAACTTTGTCACTCACATGTGAGAGCAAAGTAAAGTTTTTGCCTGTTGCAAGGGCTCTAAAAATATCCTACCCATACACCTTTCTGAGAAAATTCTCTCACCAAATGAAAGTTAAATTTCATGATAAAAAGATAAGGATAAAAGTTTCATGAAACACTGATGAATAATGAACCTTATTTATAATTAAATCTAAATGGATGATGATAGTTGGCTGGGAATTATACTCTGTTAAGAATTTTGAAACAGGAGAGACATTCTGTGAGAGAATATTTGCTAATAGTCTGGGATTTAAATCCTATAATTATTTCATCCAAATTTGAGATTTGGATGATAGGAATGATATAGGTAGTTAAATGTTCTAAAGGTTTCATTTCAGTGGAAGGAGTGGAAAAGCATAGAACTATTAGTCTAGTGTAGTAGGAAGTTAAAGTTATTTAATTTGGGGCATATCAATAGACATACATGAATTTAATTGTAACAGTTGAGGGCTGGGTATCGTGGCCATGCCTGTAGTCCCAGCTACTTGGGAGGCTGAGGCAGGAGGATTGCTTGAGCCCAGGAGTTTGAGGTTACAGTGAGCTATGATGACACCACTGCACTCTACCCAGGGTGACAGAGTGAGACTCTGTCACACAGGAAAAAAAATTATGATAATTAGGAACTAAAAGACAATGATTAGTAGGTTTGAAAAGTACATGTGAGTTAGGGAGTGAGCAAGTTGGAGGTCATAATTATTTAGTTTTCACATATAAATATGACTATTAAATTTAGGAAAGTTATTCATGGAGATGAATAGTGGAAATTCCAATTTACAGGAGGAATGAAATAAAAAGAAACTTGATCAATCCAATACAAGTAAGGAAAGGAGATAAAAAGACATAATGTACACAAATATACAATAAGATGCCAGGAGTAAAATCATATAAATTTTTACTATAAATGTGAAATTCTCTAATCAAAAGGCAAATACTCTCAGAATGAATTTGAAAATCAAGTTTGATTATATACTGTATCAGGATCCCAACAAGATGGCACATTCAAAAATAGGGTAATTTGAGGAAGGTTTACTACTTAGGAAGGGGTGAGTGGGGCATAAAACTATGAAGCACAGTGTTAATACTGGGGCTAATACCAGCAGAGCCGTTACGCCTCCTAGGACCAAAGGGCCAAGGGGAAGATACAGTTACCAGAACCTACAAGGAAAGTCATGTAGAGGAGACTACCCAGAGAGGTGCAGTAACCGTTAACTGAAGTAGCAGCTGGCCGGAGGTGACATCACAGAGAAGGAGCTGCCGACTGACTTCACTCTCCTCCCTTTGATCTAGCCAGAGGGCAAGAGTAGAAGTTGGTGTCACTCACACAGGTCAATCTCTTGAAGCAGGGTGCAGGGTTCAGAAGGGCAGGGAGTGGACCCAGAGCAGCAAGCAAACGGGAGACACCTGCCACGTGCTCTATTCACAGGAACTGCACCTGAATTAGTGAGGAAGCTTTGCACCTAGGACTCGGAAAAGGTGCCTGTCTTCTGTTGCTCATAATAGAATGCCTGAAACTGGGTAATGTATAAAGAAAATGAATTTATTTCTTACAGTTATGGAGGCTGAGAAGTCCAAGGTTGAGGGGCCAATCTGGTGAGGGCCTTCTTGCTGGTGGGGACTCTCCGCAGAGTCCGGAGGTGGCACAGGGCATCACGTGTTACGTGAGTGTGCTAGGTCATGTCTCTCTTCCTCTTCTTAAAAGCCACTAGTCCCACTCCTGTTATAACCCATTAATCCATTAATGGATTAATCCATTAATGAGAGGCCCAACCTCTCAGTATTGCCACATTGGAGATTAAATTTCAACATGAGTTTTGGAGGGGACAGATATTCAAACCATAGCAATACCTAACTGTAACGGGACATTTCCAAATATCCAGAAGTTGTGGAATCCATGCTAGGCCCAAAACCTGGGGGCAGGGGGCTACTAAATGTCCCCTCACAAAAAAGACACCTCAAAGCCAAGTTATCAGAATATCCCTGCAGGACTTAATGGTCACACCAAGCAATATCCACCTCCCCCTTCCATATAGAGAATGAGGAGGAGGAAAGGTGATTTTTAAGCCTTGAGGACTACAGTATTCCTGGTGAGAGACGCCTGAAGAGGAAATGCTGGCAAGATGGGGTGACTTGCATCTAGTTCGCGGCTGGTTACTTGCTGAGTTGAGACTACACGGGTCCATTAGGTGATGCGCCGAAGTCATGCGTGGTCAGAGGGTTTGTGGGAGAGTGCTGTGGTCTTCTGAAGTGTGGGACAGGCAGGAACATGGACACTGTGTCTGTTCTGGCCTAGAGAACCTTAAAGGTGGAGGCCACTCCTGCCAGCAAGGCTTGAAGGAACTGTGGTGAGGCATAAATAGGAAGACGATGAGGCAACTACCCTCCCATCCCGGCTCCAGCTGGATGTGCTGCTGTAGAGGATCTCAGTACGTGTTCAGTGGTAGATAGGGTACTAGCCACTACTGCATAGGACAGTCACACCACTTTTTAAGACTCTTTTACAATATATTAAATACATGAACAAATAATTCACATAAAAGCTATTTGGTAAATTATGTACATAAAGTGCTTAATCACTGTAACCACTTGTAACACTGCAAGATACCACTTAAATGGCCAAAAATATCAGGATAGTGAAATGAATTATACTTGATTAAATGTAATCAACTTGATGAAATTTAATTCTTAAAATACTAATTCTATAAATTTTGTAGTAAGTGAGGAAATTATAACATTAAGTAAGGAGAGTAGCATGTAAAAATATTTCTAGACTGTGGTTGCAACAGTGCAAGAAAGGACATAAGCCAATGCACAAGTAAAACAAGAACAATTGATATCTTAGGCTAGTGGGATGTGGGTAAAGTTTTCTTTGAATTTTTTTTTTTTTTTTTTTTTGAGACAGGGTCTCGCTTTGTTGCCCAGGCTGGAGTGCAGTGGAGTCATCATAGCTCGCTGCAACCTCAAACTCCCGGGCTCAAGTGATCCTCCCGCCTCAGCCTCCCAAGTATCTGGGACTATAGGTACGTGTGACCACATCTGGCTAATTTTTCTTGTTTTTCTGTAGAAACAGGGTCTTGATATGTTGCTCAGGCTAGTCTCAAACTCCTGGGCTCAAGGGATCCTCCCACCTTGGCCTCCCAAAGTGTTGGGATTACAGGCGTGAGCCACCATGCCTGGCCCGTATTTACTGTTTTCATTGTCATAAAGTTGCTTAATCAATAAATGAAATTACAGGCCTCAAAAAGCAGAACAAATGGGTAGAAGAAGAAGAGGCCGCTATTAGACAACCCTTGAGGAATTTTGCTATACAGGGAAGCAGAAAATGAGGTAGTATCTGGAGAGTGGTGTGGGGTCTGGGGAAGAGGGGTTTTTTTGAAGATAGGAAAAATAGATACATATTTTCATACTGATGAAAACGATCTATTAGAAAGAGGAAAAATTGATGCTGGAGAAAGCTGAGTGACAGCAGCAAAGTCCTTCAGTAAAGGAGAGGAAGTGTGACCCAACACTGAAGTGGAGGTGGCCCTGGGAGGAGCAGGAGGCCTCAGTCTGCAGGAACAGCGGGCAGGGCCCAGGCCAGGTGGAATGTACGAGAACAGATGCAGGTGCCTTGGCTCTTTGATGCCAGAAAGTCCAGGAAGTTCTCGTTTGAATAATTCCATTATCTTAGTGAAATAAGAAGCAAGTCAAGGGGTCATCTAAGAGTGGAAGTTGTCAGAAGTTTAAGAAACATGGAGAAAGTGTGAGATGGTCTTCGTGATTGAAAGAGTTAATGGACTAAAGCAATATGGTAGAATTTCCTGAGAGAACCAGGGGGCAGTAAGAGGTCTTATTGCCATAACCTGTGTCAGACAACCTATCTCAACTGTATGGTGTCAATGCCTTGAACACAGTCTTTGTTCTTTCCCTTACTCTTAAAGAAAAGAATTGGGTTTCCATTCATGAATTGTTCTTAATTTTTAAAAGGAGTTGGTTCATCGTCCTTTTTTATTTTATGCAAACAATGAGATTGAATGTACATTTGTAGGCAGCTGTGAAGTGTCAGCTTGCATTTATTCTTTGAGTGATTTATCATTATGCAAGAACATTTTCTGGAAATGTCAGAATGAACTGATCTTAGGCACTGCTGCCCCACCCATCAGAAGACATGACCCGTGATTTATGGGTGTGAATTAAACTATAGATTCTCAAGGGAAGTGATACTCCTCAGCAACTGCAAAAAAGAAAGAAAGAAAGAAAGAAATCTGTATCATTTTGCTCTGTATGAATGATGTAGTCTGTTTTGTTTTGTTTTTTTCCATTTGATGGCTTTAAGTGAAGACAGGGCCACACAAATTGCATGACTAACTCCTCTCAAAACTTAGATACTTTTTGCAGCCTTTTGCAGCCTACACACCAATGTCATTAATAGTACTTAGTCCCAGGGAGGTGGAAATGCGTGCACATTGGGATTTATTCTAAGTGGATCAGGAAATGGAGGAGAGAAATGAATAGGAAACCCTGAGGGAAAAACAAACTCATTAACAAGGGGAAAAAAATTAAAGTAAGCACTTAAAATAATTGACCAAGAAATGGTCAATATGTATTTTATCTTTTGTTCCTTTAAAAATATATGTTGTGTAGAGAGTGTGATAAGCAGAAAAAAAACACTAAAAGGTAAGGGTACCTGACTGGGATTTCCTATCTATTCCCCAAATGTCCAGCTCATAGCATCCACCTCTGTGCAGAGATGGCAACCTTTCCCTCCAAGACTGCCTTTCCTTTCTAGACTGCGAGTCAAAATTCTGAATGCTGATAGCTTAAAGTTGTTGCCTGTCTCTCTGATGACTTAAACCAGAGAGTATTGCTTTGAACGTTTGTGTTTTAGGCACTTTCCAGATAACACTGAAATGACTGTTTCCTAGCACTTACCAGACTTAAGCCTACCACATTCCAAAACAAGAAATACAAATGTCCAAGAAACTCATGGAAAAATGTTCAATTTGTATAGTAATTTTAAAATTCAAATTAAACCAATAACAAACTGCCCCTTTTTGCGCTGTTGTCAAGTTGTCCAAAGATCGTTTTTAAGACAATGACTAATGTTGAAGAGAACGTGGAGAAAGAGAGACTCTCACGATGCTTTGGGAAAGGTTTAAATTGACACAACTTCTTCAGACCGACTTGATAAAAATGTACCAGAAAGTCCTAAAACATTCATTTGTTTAATCAAAAGTATTTATTGGATGTCTTCTATATCAAAACCTAGTAATTAAACTTTATCAATGTATAAGTATCATGTAAATAATTACAAGTACAATGAGTTCTGTGAAAGAGAGATCAAAGGGACATAAGAGCAAGGAATTAACCCTAAGAAAGTAATCAGAATTAAGCAGTAAGATAAAATGAAAAAATTTGGAATTACCTAAATGTCCACAGTGTATTAAATAAACTATGATATATCCATGCAATGAAATAATATGACATTAAGAATAAAGTTACAGAAATACTTAATAACACATAGAAATGTTTATAACATATTGATAAATGGAAAATAAGTTTATAATACAGTGTGTTCGGTATGACCCAATTTTATAAAAACAAAAGCTCTGTATCTATGTATCTCTCTCTATTCATCCGTCTATCTATGAAGGATTGGCCAGCAAAATGTTCCAATGATAATTTTTGGCTAGGGATATTATAGTAATATTTTCTTTTTTCTTTATCTTCATGAACATTCTTAAAGGTATAAAAAATAACAATAACAACTATATATTATAATTGGACATGAGGTAACTATTCTTTGAGAGAGAGGACTTAAGGGACATATTATTCAAATATTCTTCTAAATTATCTAAAATCTGTGGTTGTCTTAAATAGATCAACAGAATGCAATGCTCTTGAAATGCGTTACTTTAATCCCCTGCAGAAATGCTGTTACAAAATTATGATTGAATGTGGAAACCTTGGCTTTTATTAAGACAACATGATGAACATTTCCTTAAGCTTTTGCAAAATTACAAATCAAGGCATTTGCCCTTATATTACTGCTCCTTTTTTAAGGAGCTGCTCAACGGGTTTATAAGAGAATTGGTGCTAGAAAAGAGTTTACTTTCCAGTGAGCTTTTAGCCAACAGCGCAAAGTTTAGAACACCTTATTTCCCTGATTGCCTTGTCTAACAGAACGATTAGAGCTAAATTTAGTGATCAATCAAGGTCAAGATCTGGCTCCTGGTACAATTAGTTCTGTCCTCTTGAGTGATCTGTGCTCCTCATTTTTAATTTTTAAAACTCTGCTTTATGTCTTTTACTAGCAAGTTACCTCAAATTATTTTTCAAAGTAGACATGTAAGGTAGAGAGATTTCCAGATAAGTAAATAAAAAAAATTAGAAATCAATATACTTTTCTGTTCGTATATATGTTTAATACTAAAGCTTTAAAATAGTTGTCCTCATAGTAGTCAAAATTTTTTTCCTATTAATAATTTGTTTTGCCTTTTACATGGATAGTAAAAACATTAACTTTAGCTCGGCCGTTTTGAATTCCAGTGATTCTAAATTGAATCTTTACTGTAACTTCATTATTCTATTAGTAAACTACTGGTCAAAACATTAGCTTTTCATACAGTGTATTGTTTTGGACAGTTAAATTAATGAAACGCATTTTCCTGTCATAGAAATATTTTAATAATATTGTGAAAACATTTGAAATTTTCAAGTTTAGCCAAATCCCACTCCAATTTTTTAGAAATTGCTACTCATTCCATCTGAGTTACTTGTGAAAAGACCTCAACCTTAGGAACACTAAGTTGAGACAAAATTTCGTATTCTCCTAATGACTAGGGGCTGAGGTGTTTAAATGACCTTTTCCATCCCAGAGGGTGATTGCTGTAGGTCAGACTTGAGGTCACTGGCTGGAGAGTTACAAACAAAGTCATAGTTTTGGCGGAGGGTATAGTAAACTTGGACTACAGACAAAGCTAATGCTTCCTCAATGATGAAAGAAAAAAAAATTCCGTCCTCTTCTCTGAACACAAACAAACACTGGCTATAATCAGCCACTTCTGGTGAGTTGCAGTTTATAATATTCTGAATCTGGTGTGCATTGCTGTTTGACCATATGTGGTCAGGTTAAAGCTACTGATGTTTGGGAACATTTCTGGGAAAATGGAAGTATTTCCAAGGAAATATAAAGAATTTTAGAGCTGTACAGATTAAAGAACCCTGTGGTGGTCAATTCTCCTGTGTCTAGAAAGGCTAATAAAGGAAGAGTCTATAATAAGTGGATACTCTCTTTGGAGATCTGAAGGGAAAATGTCTCTGTAACTTTTTGCTATAATAGACTCTCAGTTTTTGAATAAAATAATCTGATGATACATGGGACTTTGAACAATTACCACAATACATGATTATGATAATCATTGTTGCCCTCTCTTGAAAACCATCTATCTTGTCCATGTCCCCTTAAGCTGAGAATGTTCCAGATATAATCTGTTCAGAGGAATGGTAACCTTGTATCAGCTGGTCACTAAACGTGTATTCATGAAGCCCAGTTATGTTAGCTTGTTTGGCAATTACTTTACCCTGTTAGCTTCAACTCACCATGTGATTTCTTTGTGACTTTTTTTCCAAGCAAGTTTCTGCCATGCTATATTTGCCAATTTGATTCTTTTTTAAAAAAAACTTAGATGAAGAGCTTTACTTGTCTCTACATTACAAATTTTATCTTAAACTTCCAACTTGTTAGAAAAGTTTTTAAATTTTAATTTTGTCATCTATCCTACTAATTAGCATCCTCAGCTTTATGATGCTAACATTTTGGCAAGAATGACACCTCTGTGAAGGTGTGAACACTGTTGGTGGGACTATAACTCAGTAAAGCCAATTTGGAGGTGAATTTGGCAATGTCTCTTTTTTTTTAGCATAGTAATCATATTTATTACAGATAACATACACCAAGACATATCAGAATTTTAGGAATCTCATATAATATTGGAGCTATTAATAACATATTTATACAAATATAACCCAAAGAAAGTTAAACACCATTTCACATTTGACAATGCTTGTTGTATGGTTTTAACATACCAAATAAGCCTAATATGTCTCTCTTAGACTTTCATTGGCTCTAATATTTAAAAAACTAGTTTGAGGTTGAAAAGATTGGATTTAGAATTTTGATTTTGGAAAGTTTGTCAAATATCAAAGGCTTAAAACACTTGCTATAATAAAACACTTGTTGTCATAAAACAATATCATAGATTGCTATAAAATTATAGTCAGTCATTTAGCCAAACTGATAATTTGAAGATTTTAAAGAGCAAGAACCTTAATCTTTGATCAGGAGGAGACTCAGTTTCCCAAATAATCAGAAGACCTAATATAGACAAACTAAAAGACAAGCTAATAAAGAGGCAGACTGAATCTGTCTCTCTTTCTCTTTCCCCCTCCTTTTTGCAGTTTATCCAAAAGGTGAACAAAAGTCTTTTGCTATTTCTATTAATATCACATGAAAATCTTGTTCAAAAGAGAAAACCAAATTTTACCTTTGCATTAGTGTATTAATAATGATAAAGCTAATTTTAAAAAATCTTATAAAGAAATCCATCTAATTTTAATCAATTTGATAATGTAAGATTTTTATAAACCTTTTATAACCTTCATCATTTTTTTCAACTTTTCTATCCATTTAGTTATTTTAAAATTTCAAAATAATAATATTAAGGGGGTACAAATGATTTTGGTTACATGGATTGCTTTATAACGCTTGAGTCATGGCTATAAGTGTGCCCATCACCCACATAGTGTTCATTGTACCTGTTAGGTAGGTTTTTGCCGTTCCCTCCACCCCCTCCCTCCTGTGGCAAAGTCTCTTAAAATTGAACATGCACAGGCCCAGTGAATCCATTACTGGGTAAAAATTCTGAAGAATAACTTGTATGTATGCACATGGAGGCAAGTACAAAGATGCTCACTGCAAAGATGTGTATAACCTGCATGTACATCAGTCCGGGAATGGTTAAGTAGTATGGCTATCCTATGTTCTGGAATACTCTGCAGCAGTTAAAATGAACAAGGTAGATCCATACTTAACTAAGGTAGAAAAACTTCTAAGATATATATTGAGTGAAATGCAAGTTGCTGAAAGATAAGGACAATATGATACCATTTATGTGTAGAAACACACATAGCCACACAAAACAATACTTTTTCTTCTCCACGGGTACATATATGTACATGAATGCACAAAGAAATCTGAAATGCTACACACCAAACTAGAAAAATGGTTTCATCTGAGAAGAAGAGAAGTGACAGGATTTGGGGGTGGAATCCAAAGGATACTGTCACCATTCTCTGTAATACTTTAATTTTTTAACAAAGATATTGTATTAATATGCTCCTTAACTAATTAAAAGCTAATAACAAAAAAGAAGGAAAAAAATCTAATTCAAATTGTCAATAAAAATGTTCAAAAGGAAAATAGCCTTAAGCTCATATTTAAAAATATCCCTTTATTTTAAAGAAATAATTTAAAAAGAAGAAACCAAGAACATCTTCCCATTAGAGGATTCCAAATGTGCACTCGTGAGCATTTGAGAAATGAGCACTAAACCTCTCCTTGCTACCTCCTGTAGCACAGTGTGGACTGTTTCCGGGCCCTCATCTGTTCACATGCAGTAGGCTCTGGTACAGTATGCGTTTCAGTTTCACCTCTAATACTGGAACTGAAAACTAAAATACCTGATAGTCCAACCTGGAGGAGGAAGGCAAAAGTGGATGAAGGGACTCTTACAGAGCTCCTCTCCCGACGTACAACTGCAGCCGTTTTTCCAGTGGGAAGGATAAGATAGGAGTGTAGAAGTCACCGGAGAGCTGTGCCCTGGAGTCCCACAGGACATAGCCAGAGATGACACATAGCATCTTTACCTTCTGGACCCTCTGCATTTACTTTCTCTTCTTCCTTCTTTCCTTCTTGCCTCCCTTCCTTCATTCCTTCCTTTTTTTTTCTACCTCTCTCTCTCCCTCCTTCCTTTGTTCTGTCTTTCTTTTTCTTCTTCAATTTTCTTTTTTTGCAACGTTGCTTATTACTCAAAAGCTTGATTTTTTGCTTTACTCAAAAACTTTCTGACTCTGCCGTGCCTTCAACACTTTCACAATTCTGCTCCTCGATAAGGAAATCTCGATCCAGTCACAGACACATTTAACACACACGGAACCACCATAGGTTCTGCTGACACGGGTTGTTTGTTTATTTGTTTGTTTTTTCCATTTTAGACAACCTCATAAGAACTTTCGGTTGCATAGTGCAACTCCCTTGAAATCAGCCTGGGCACAAACTACATGCTGGTTTGGGTGCTTTCTCAAATTCCTTGGGGTAAAGGCAAACAGTTCTGTTACCAGGGTTCAGGACAGCCTAGTTTTGTTAGAGACTGTATTGTAAGGAAGCCTAGGACAGTATGTCAAATGCTGAACCACTCTGAGTGCCTCTAGACCAACCCCCAAAATGAAAAAAAGCACTCTTCTTGAGGCATTTCTTATCAAATTTTTACATATTTTTCTCACTACGTGATTTTTAAAATAAATTAAGTAGAAAAAATAATACATGCATGTGGTGAAAAAAATCAAGCAGTACAAAAACCGTACAGTGAGAAGTCTTCCTTTGGCTGCAGACCAAAGAAGTCCCCAGTTCATCTCCCCGGCGGCAGATATTCCTCAAATATTCTATGTCTGTGCAAGCATATGGACTGTATATGTGCACGTGTTTCCCCTCCAAAAATGAAAGCATATTATGCATATTGCTGTATATCTTATATTTTTCACTTGTTTTCCACTTTTTCAATATATGTTGGAGATCATTCCATAGCCATATCATATAAATATACTTCATTTTTAAACTTCATTATAGAGCTATATCTGGTAATGATAGGTTCTGAATAAATATTAATTAAATGAATGACTCTACTATAATTTCTTTTTACAAGCCACTATTGATAACCATTTATATTGTTTATTTCCAGTCTTTTGTGACCACAAGCAAAGTTGAAGCACACATGTTCACACATCTTTGTGTGCATGTGTGAATATGTCTGTAGGATAGATTTCTAGAAAGGAAATCTGGATTTAAAGGTAAACTTATCTCAAATATTGAAAGCTACTGCCAATTTGACCTCCCACCAACAGTGAGAGTACCTATTTCTTCATATTTTGTAATATTATATTTATTAAACTTTTTGACTGTGCCCATCTGACTAGAAGAACAATAGATCTCATTCTAGGTTTAATTTGTATTTTCTTTTACTCATATGTTCAAAATCCATTTATATTTCTTTTTCTGTGAACTATCTGTTCATATTGCTTTGCCCATGGGTCTTTTCTCAACAATACTTAAGATCTCTTTATTTATTTAGAAGATTAGCTTTTTTGTTTTAATTTTTATTTTTTGAGACAGAGTCTTGTTCTGTCACCCAGGCTAGAGTGCAGTGGCATCATCACAGCTCACTGCAACCTCAAACTCCCGGGTTCAAGCAATCCTCCTGCCTCAGCCTTCCCAGTAGCTAGGACTACAGGCATGCACCACCACCCCTGGTTAATTTTTTCTATTTTTGGTAGAGATGAGGTCTCACTCTTGGTTAGGCTGGTTTCGAAATCCTGACCTCCAGTGATTCTTCTGCCTCGGCCTCCCAGATGTGAGCCACCGTGCCCAGCCACACTTGTACTCTTTTAATCTGTCCTCCCAAAGTGCTATAATATTTAATTATTTAGCCTCCCTCTGGCAGTTCATGAGGTCTTTTGTTGACCTCATCCTTAGCAACACAAGATTATACTATATCTTGTATTTTCTCCCAACTTTATGGAAGAAAAATCTCATTTTTTGACATTTATTTTTTTCTTTCTGTTTTTTTGATATAATTTACAAACCATGAAATTCACCATTTTAAAGTGTACAATTCAATGGTTTTTTTTAGTTCAAAAAGTTGTGCAACCATCACCACTATCTAATACCACTCTTTCACCACCCCAAAAAGAAATTCCATACTCATTAGCAGTCACTCTCTAATTCCCTCTCCCCAGCCCCTGGCAACCGCTAAGCTACTTTCTGGCTCTATAGATTTGCCTATCCTGGGCATTTCATACAAATATGTGGCCTTTCTGTCTGGCTTCTTCCACTGAGCATGATGTTTTCAAGGTTCATCCATATTGTAGCATGTATCAGCACTTCATTTCTTTTTATTGCCAAATATTCCATCCATTGTATAGACAGACATTTATTTATCCATTCAAATGTTTATGGACATTTGGCTTGTTTCCACTTTTTGGTTATGAATAATGCTGTTATGAATATTGGTGTATGTATTTTTGTGTGAACATATGTTTTAAATTCTCTTGGATATATACCTAGTATATATTCTGGATGCTGCTGTTTGAAAATACCATGACTTAGATTTTATCTTCTTGCTCTTGGGATACTCAGGTTCTACAACACAGAGTTTACGTAGGTGCTATAGTAGTGCTGAGCACTCCCTAGGACACCTACAGAGGTCACCTGGAAGGGAGCTATTGTCTCAACAGATGGATTTTCAATGAAGAGAGAGATGCTAGAGAACTGATGGGGTTCAGGACATGCTACCCCAAAATATGGCACCTTGGCATTTGAGAAAACACCAGAAGCAAGAAGATTACTCTTGCTTTCCCTGGATCTTCTCCTGAGACAGATCATAAAACCCTCATTCCAGAGGTCCCTTCCCTATACCTGGAAGAAAGGAACATTATTATCTCTGAAGACAATAGGGACACAGAGAAGAATCTGAACAAACAGGCCTTGCTAAGTTCCCCCAGTTTATGACCATTAGATCACACACCTTTGTCCAATCTCCATGATCATCAACTTCATCAAACCTAGCCTAAAAAATACACAGGTTTCCCTGTTACTTTGTGTCTTCATTTCTGAAAACTCCTGTGTCATGTTAAACTTATATAAATAAATTAGTATGTTTTTTTCTTGTTTAATCTGTCTTTTGTTATAGGGACCTCAACCATGAACCTAGTGATGGGTGAAGAAAAGATATTTTTCCCTCCTCCACAAAACATATACGGAGCCTAGAGAAGGAAGAAGAATATGCCTGGTTTTAAAGCTTCAAAGAATTTACTCACACTCCCTATTTAACGTCCTAGAAATGCATCAGGTGTTAGGGCTTTCTTGGATACTTAAGAACAAATGCACTCAACCCATGACCTTTTGAAAGGAAACGTGTTCCTGTTAATACAAAGAGGAACTTCTGTATTTGCACCTCCTTCTGGACGCTTCCCCAAATCTCCTGTGTCTCCCTGAGCTGAGTTACCCCACGTCTGAAATGTCACAGCATTGAGTCTTATTCTTCCATGGGCTTATTACTTTCTGCTGGTATTTGTGTTATCCCTGCTCCCCATCTTACCTGCCCCACTGTGAGTAGCGACTACCTGATTTGGCATCCCCCACAACCCCTACTAATGCTTTGCACAGAGTAGGCACTCATATATGCAAGTTTTCTGGACGGATATTTTCCTAATCATTTGTAGCACCTGTTAGATTCTACTGAAAATTACCAAAATGCAATTAACTTCAATTTTATAGTTGGGGATTTCCAGAAAATTACTCTCCCTCCAAGAAATGCGTAATTTAGATAGGGCAATGCTGGCTCCGAGTTAAAATATAAATACGCTTCTATTAAGATAAGGCTTCCAGGCCCAGCCTCATCTTTCCACGTTGTCCAATTCAAGTTAGGTCAGTGAAAAGGAAACCTTTTCCTCTTAGCAACCCAATCCGCTCCCCTTCTCTGGCCTCTTTCTCTCCTTTTGTTGGTAGACTGCTTCAGCCTCTATCCTTAATTTTAACAGTTTATGTCCCACGCATACCCCTTGTTTTTTGGTGAACAGAGATTTTTAAAGCCTATTCTGACACAGAATCCTTCCTGGCTTCTGGCCCTTCTATTTTAGGGGTGGAAACAGCTTCTCCGCTTTGAAACTCTGGCAAGGAAAAAGAATGGGAGAGAAAGTTGCATTAAACTTTTAGAAGTTGATTCACGGCTGGTTGCACAGGAAAAGCTCCGCAGTGTGGAGAAAGACTAAATGTGGTTTGGGTGGCCCCGGCTTAGGCGGGGGCGACTTCTGGGGAAAAAGGGGGCGTCGACCCTCTGGGTCTGGGCCGCGGCTTCCCGGCGCGCCCCCCGCACCTCCCCCGCCCCCGGCTGAGGTCGGGCTCCCCCCGGGGCTGATGTCGCGCGCTTGCGTGCTGTGGCCGAAGGGCCCGACTCAGAGGCCAGCCCCAGAAAACCCCGAGCGAGTAGGGGGCGGCGCGCGGGGAGGGAGGAGAGCTGGGGGCCCGGGAGGCTGGTGGGTGTCGGGGGTGGAGATGCAGAAGATGTGACGCCGCGGCACGGCCGGTGCCAGACCAGCGGACGCGGTGCCCGCGGTCGCAGCCGGATCCCGGGCGCCGCAGCTTGGGAGGCGGCTCTCCCGAGAGCGGCGGCGGCGGAGCCACCCATCGCTGCGCCCAGCTCCCGGGCGCCGGGCTCGCCGCGCGCTAGGGCCGGCGGAGAGGGGAGCGGCCAAGCGGCGCGAGGCTGGGGGCCCGCGGGCGGGGCCGCGCGCTGCCAGGCGGGAGGCTGGGGGGCCGGGGCCGGGGCCGTGCCCCGGAGCGGCTCGGAGGCCGGGGCCGGGGCCGGGGGGCGGCGGCTCCCCGCGCGGCTGCCGCGGCTCGGGGTCCCCGGCAGGGCCCCGGAGGGCCCATGGCAGCCGGGAGCATCACCACGCTGCCCGCCCTGCCCGAGGACGGCGGCAGCAGCGCCTTCCCGCCCGGCCACTTCAAGGACCCCAAGCGGCTGTACTGCAAAAACGGAGGCTTCTTCCTGCGCATCCACCCCGACGGCCGAGTGGACGGGGTCCGGGAGAAGAGCGACCCTCACAGTGAGTGCCGCCCGCTCTTCCTCCCCTCGTCCCCTCCTTTCCAGCCCCCGCGCTCTTTCCTTCTCTTCACTCCCCTGGTGGTTCGTGCGGTTTCTTTCCGCGCGGCCCTCGGCGGTTTCAGGTTCACCACTCGCCCCCTCCTCCCCGGAGCTGCGGTGGCGGGTTGGACGTCCCCCCGGGCTCTGGGCTGTGCCAGCTTCCCCTGGGAACCAGCCCCCGGGCCGGAGCCGCAGGGGCGGCGGGCTCCCTTGGCGCAGACAACCTGTCGCGTTGGGGATGCCGGCGACGGAGCAGCCCGTGTCCCGCTGCGGGTTCCGACCGCAGCCGTGCCGTGCGTGCTGTCCTTGGGACAAAGACGCGAGGGACCGCAGCACAACGAAACGCTCTTTATTGGAAAAATAACTTTCCAGAGCTCTGCCCTTAAATTCCCACTCGGTAGCACCCGAGGCGTGTGGCACACTACTCTCACCCAAAAATATAGAAAAAATTCTATTTTTTTCCGAATTGACTAAAGCTAAAGAGCAAAAACAAACAGAAACCAAAAAAGCCCAGACTTTGTTAATAAAGTGTGACAGACTTTTGTTTCATGGTAAAAAGAAGTGCAGAAACCTTAATCTTTCACCTGAAGTTATTAGCTGTGGGACCTTGAGTGACGCTTAACTCCAGAGCTGGTTTCTTCATCCTTAAACGTGTAAATAATATCTACCTTGCACCAAGTTTGAGGAAGAAATGAGAATTACAGTTTTGCTTTCTGCAAAGAAAAAAACAAAAACAAAAACAAAACAACAACGTTTGTGGTTCTAGAAATAACATTGACCTAAATCAGTAGTTCTCAAACTTTAGAGGTGCGTCAGAATCACCTGGAAGGTCTACTATAACACAGATTGCTGGCTCCTATCCCCCAGAGTTTATGGTTCCCTAAGTCTGGAGTGGGGGCTGAAAATTCGCGTTTTCTAACACGTTGCCAAGTGGTGCTGATCTGGGGACCACACTTACAGAACTACTGGCCTAGAGAAAAGAGGGAAGAAAAGGACATTAGATGGGCTGATTTACAACACCGATGGAATTTGAAGTGAGAAAGACAGGACCAGAATATATTTTAAGCTTTAGTTCTGAAAGTGTAGGTAAACATATGTTTTAAAATTGGTGTATTCTGGCATTCCTTCCTTTATGGATTCTAGGTGGAGAATCTGCGAAAAGACCTGCATGGGTTCAGAGCTCCACTTCCCAATAGTTCTGTCTTTGTTTTAGGGTGCTAATCTGTCTTTGTCTAAGGATGCTAATGGAACGTCATTCACTCTGGGGGAAGAGGAGCAAGCTCTACAACCAAGCATGAGTAGATAGAGGGATGGGAAATGACTTTTATATTAGCTGTGTCTTTATTGCTTCCAAAATAGCAACCAGCGAAAGATGCAAATCTTTAATTTTTTCAGGTCTGCCATAATTTAAAAATGTATCAATCATTTTATCCAATAAAGCTGAAAAGATGCTTGTAACCTATTATATGGGTTAATGCTAGTTCTCTATTCTGGTAACTTGAGTAGATTTCACAAAATTAACTTTGTGACTGAAGTTTGTTCTGGGTTGTCTGCTAGGCTAGCTCAGCCGATTAGGGCAAGGTGCATATATGTCCCAATTAGTTTTGTTCTTTTTTAGTATCAAAAACTGTTAATAAAAAAGCATGTTTTATGACCAGAGAACACTCCTCCAGATTAGGTTCATATTTGGGGCTTCCCTTAATAGTCTTTTTCAGACTCTGTTAGTTGCTGAATCACTTTTTCTTTGAAGCTCTCGATACTGTATTTGCCTTAGAATAAGACTATGCAGAGACTAGCCAGTGGGGAGAATTCTGAATTGCATACCACATTACCACCCACGGAAAAAGCTGTTAATTTTTTCGACCCCACTGTGGTTTGTATTTTAATTTTTGTAATCTTACTTTAATTCAGTGGTTCTCAAATGGGGGTGATTTTTCCCCCCAGGGGACCATGCCAGGAGACATTTTTGGTTGTCATAACCTGGAGGGTGCTAGTGGCATCTAGTGGGTAGAGACCAGGGATGCTGCTAAACGTCCTACAAGGCACAGCATAGCACTCCTGACAACAAATTTTCTGACCCCAAATATCCTTAGTTAACACTGCCAACTTTATGACTAGCTAAAGACAGGACGTTAAGAGTGAACAGTAAAAGTTGAGCACAATGGTAGTCCCAGACTAAGACAGAAGGATTGCTTGAGCCCAAAAGTTTGAGACCAGTCTGGGCAACATAGCAAGACCCTGTCTCAAAAAAATAAAAGTGAAAAGTAGAGTAACTCATCCAGATTTGTGGAGATTACTATTTTTTTAAAGGATATCTTTTTACCAAGCAATAGACTGACAAGAATACAAACCTAAAAAATGACGAATTTGGTCCACTTCTATGTAGCTCAACCTGGGCGTAAGTTTAAGCACAGTAAATATTTTCTTGTATGTCAAATGTATACTGATAGTTGACTAAACCAGGAGACTTATGGGAAAGATAGGAGAAAAAGATGAATATATAGACTTTACATGATAATATATCCTCTCAACCACGCACCCCATTCCCTAAAACAAAATTGACCGGCAAGCATGGAGAAATAAAAGCAGAGTTAATGGTAGCTCCAGTTTTCTACCAGATTATGTCTCAGATATCAAGACCTGTTTGAAGAGTTGAAGGACCAGAGTTTGGGGAGGGATGCTTTGGAGACTGTGGTGTCATTGGAGGGGCGCCGGTTAGGTGTGGAGGGAGGGGAAGGGGGTAGCTGTGGGACAGGCAAAAACTGTGCAAGGAGAGGCAAGAGAAAAAAGACTGAACATAAATGTTTCCAACTTTTCAGTGTTGCTGAAGGTCAGTTTTGCTTCACACTTGGGTATTCTCTTGAGTTTTCACTCTACAGGGCCCCCTTTCTGGCACTTTTCTCATAGTCCTGGAATAATCTTCATTTGACATGAGAGTCTTGATCAAAGCAAGATGTTATAAGTGGTTACAGAGTCTCTGCTTCTCCAGCATGTGCGCTGCACACCCGCCTTCCTTTTGGCATCCTGGACATTTTGGCAGACCTCTGCCAATGTCCACGGGAATGCATCCCGCTAAGTACATATACTCTAAAGTAGTGAAGCATGTAAAAACTTTCAGAAGAGAGAACATTTTATCCCAAGCAGCACGTACAGCATGTGGTGGAGTGAAATGTATGCTTCTTATGTACATTTTAGCATTAAATTTATTCCAGATGCTCTTATTTAGGAAAACAAAATGAAGGTAGAAGTGGTGGATCTGCTTGTGGGTTTCTCCCAGAAGGGAGCTGCCTGTCTGCCACTCTTCTGTGCTTCCAGGCTCCAGAGGATGTGGAGACTTGGGGAGACTGAGGGACCTGCCATCCGGTGTGGAACAGGGATGGGGTCCAGGTGGGGCTGACCTCTGTGCTCTTTGCCACTGCACGTGTTCCATGTAACCCCAGTCATAAAAACATGGACTTGTGGAATTCAAAGGGAGGCTTCAGACCTTCTAGTTGACCAATTTCATTTTATGGAGGACACTGAAGTTCAGGAAAGTAACCAATTGCCTGAGTTCACCTGTTGATTTCCTCTTGTCATCCTGAACAAGCTTCTTGCCCACCTGGCTTCTTGTCTTCTATTCCTGGTTTGCCTGGGCCTCCGTGCTCTCTTCCATTCAACCAGACAGCACCCTTCTGCACCCCTGTTTGGTTAGGCTTCATCCATGTTAGGTTACTGAGATAGCCCCTCTGAGGAGTTCCTACTAGTTCACGGTTGCCTCAGGGGGTATTGCTGGGGTTTTGGACAAAGCAACCTTTCCTTCTCTTCACCACTGCCCTGTGTAAATGGAACTACTGACTTAATAATACTAGATTCCCTCTCCCTATTTCCTTTTGGCAATATCTGAGAAGTGGATCCCACTAACTTGCATTAATAAACACAGTATTTACCGTAATGCTATTTGTGTGTAGTAAACAAACGAAGTCAGAATCTAATAGCGCATTTAATTCTGGAAATCATGTAATCAGTGCAGCAATGAAAGGACAATTCATGAGTCATAGGTATTACCACACCTTAGGAGCCTTTTAAAATGAGTTTGACGCCAAGTGACTTCAGCCTAGAAAAGGCAATGTCTCCTCATGACATACCCTGAGGGCTTTCGTTTTGTTTATAAAATGGCCCTTATGTAATTAGACTTTTCAATGGTGTAACAGTCCAGTTCTAAGTATTCTCATTTTGATTTATGACTTATGGAAAAACATGGGTGGCCATAATTTTAAAGTTTAATTACAGATGTAATGAACAAAACAGGAACCACCCTTTAAACATTATAAGTGTAAAATTGGCTCTATTAATCCACACACTGTTTCTGAGAAGTCACCATCAGTGATGTTGAAAAAAGGGACTTAAGGTTTCATGTTATTGGAATTGCTATTTTTAAACCACAAGATGCCCGTACAATAGATGGTAACTAAACACGTCATATTCTTTGCTTGTTTTTCCACCTCCATTGTGTGTTGGTTTTCTGAATACCCTGCTTGGGCTCCTTTGTCCTGTGGCACACATCTGTAAGAAGGCTGGCCTGGGTTAAGAGTCTATGACCGTGAAATGGAGCAAGGCCCATCTGCACATTCGGGGCATAAATCTTAACTGCATTAGCATATTCTATCCAAACAAGTGTATTTTGTTATGTTTTGTTTTTTAGCTTGTCATTTTCTGTGCTCTGTAATTAGGGATCTGATCTTGTACTTAACCTGTGTATTGTCAGTGCTCTGTAAGTAGTTAATGCTTGGTTACTTGCAAAATAATTTGGGATAATGATTGTCAATGTAGAACTTTAGGTATGCACTTGTGGCACCATGATTTTCAGTGTTTCCTTGTTGTATCCATGGTTCAGTCAGATCTCATGTTCTCTTTTCTTATCATACTCTTCATCTAATAATTTACGGCTAAGGAGACCCTCTAAGTGAGGTTATTTATAGCCACAGGAACTTAGGAGAGGTTGCCAAGAAAAGTGGTGACTCCAGGGGAGCTGCCCCATTGAGCCTTAGACTGTGGTCCTTAGAAGACAGACGAGTCTCATTCTAAACCCCTACTTTAGTTTATTTTTAGTGTGAAGAAATTTGGAGGGCCTGGAGGCAACAGACAGCCAATATTCAGTGTTTAACTTATGTCTCATTCCAGCTGTCTTCTGTCAGTCTTCCTGCAAGGTAACTTTTGACTTGACCAGTGTATTCTTAATGCTTACTCATTCGTTACAGAAATCTGTAATGGGTGTGTGTGTGTGTGTATATGTATTTGTATTTTCAAAGGGCTATTGATTTACCCAAGTTAACTTAACCTCTAGGTTGAATTATCTAATAGAATTCGGAAATGAAAGGTTCACAGAATTTCAAGGTATTTTGGAAATGAAAAATGAAGAGAAGGTATGTGGATATTAAATGTTATATTCCAGGTATAATTGAACTGTTGAAAGGAATGATCCTGGTTTAGTTTGTAATTGCTATACATTCATTTATAATGAAAGTTTGTAATTAAATGACAGATCAATTGAGAAAAAAAGGAAATTTGTACAGAGTAGTAATGATCTGGCTAGATTATGTGAGGAAATTTTTCTTTGTTCATAATTAAAGCACTTTGAGAAGATGCTGGCACCTTAAGGTAGGAACCATGACTTCTTTATATAAACAAACATCATAAAAGCTCAGTACCTTTTAGTCAGAGAGTGTCACTAAATGTCAGCCAATGATGAAAACATTCTCCGTGGGCCTTCCTGTGGAATAACTATTCATGGGCCATATACTGTATAACCTTGGTCAAAGTTTATAGTTCTCCTGATGAGTAATATGTACATTTAGATACGATGTGGTATATCTTTTAATGAAGATAATTCTATATAACAAAGTTATATTTAGAAAACATTTGGGAATCTTGGAGGCTGGCTATTAGCTTTTCTTAGAATAATCTACAGAAAGAAGAATCATTTTTCAGGATATAAAAGTTTAGAACTTTTTTTTTAGTAATTCTGATTTCTTTAAAAGCATTTGAGATTTTTTTTCTCATATATCATTATATCATATACATATCATATACAATTTTATATCATATGTGTGATATAAAATTTCTTCAGGTATGTTGTGCATTGTTTTTCATTCTTTCTTTTGTAGGTAATATCCTGGAATCCTGTATTTTATTCTTCTACTTCATCTTTTCTTTTTTTAACTTTCTTTTGAATTCTGAATTCTGAGTTCGGGATTATTCTACTTAAATCATGCTTTACGAGAGCACCAGCAGTCTTCCAGTTCACTCACATTGCCTTTTCCAGTTTGTCATCCTCCTCTGGCATGTGGCATTATTGTCTGCCTCTGACTTCCTGAGAATTCCTTGGCAATTGTTACACCGTGTCAACCTGCTTCTCTTCTCCCCCATCCAGCTGTCTTTTCTTCCACTGTCTCTTTCTTCTGGTTTTGTGCTTTCAGTTCCCCAGAGCTCTGTTCTTGGCCCTCTACCCACCTTTCTGTCTGCTTGCATTCCTTCAGCAGGTCATGTATAGCCTCTGCCTCTGTTCTGATTCCCCATCTCTCTGTCTCACTGCTCGAAGGACGGACACACCACCAGTTTCAACTTAACATGCATAAAACAGAACTTAACATCATTTTCTCAAACAAGCAACACTTCCTACTGAATTTATGCTTATAGTAAAATTATTCTTCTGGTCTCCAAAAGCTAGACACCTTGAGTTGTCTTTGATACCCTTCTCCACTTATTCCTGTGTATCTCTCTCTCCTTAAAATGTTTCCCAGCCTTAGTGATTTATCTTGCCCTGTTTTTTGATTTCACCTATATTTTGCTATCCTCCTACCTTAAGCACTAACCAGACCTGCCTGGCTTTCCTTCTCAAATACGATCTCCCTGCTGAGTCTTATTTTCCTCTGTTTACCACCCATCCTCCCCTGAAGCTGCCAGCACTCTGTGTTTTAAATTATATAGCCTTTCTGACGTGTAGCTGTTGTTGCAATGATTGGCCTTTCCTCTTGTGATCCTTATTTTTGGAAAATCCTCCTTTTCCTTACCAACTCCTCTCTCACACCCTCCTCCCATTCTCACCTTTCTTTGGAAAAATCTTAAGGTCCAGCTCAACAGTCTCCTCTGTGAAACTTCCCCCTACCTTCCCAGGGAGAATTAATGGTTTCTGTCTCTGTTTTCCCATAGTACTCAGTACATAGTCTGAACATGGAACTTAATGCTTTTTGAAATAGTTCATTGTTTATGCGTCTGTCTCTCGCACTGGGACTGTGAGCTCTATGTAGGCAAGGACTGGGTGAAATTTTCTGTATCCGTCTTCACACACAGTGGCCACTCAAAGAATGCTTGTTAAATTGAACATGTACCCCAATAAATTAGTCAAGTCTCTTAATTTCTTTTTTGACCTTCCGTTCACATCCTCCTTCTCTTCTTAGCCTTCAAGCAGGCTGCTTTCTTGAGCTGGAATGTCCCCTCCATCCTCTTGCCTTACTCTTTGACATCATCACGTACCCACCGTTCCTTTCCTGTGTGCTAGCTAAAAATTTCCTCTAATAGCTTGTTGTGTTTCAATTTCATGTTTCCCAATTTTACTGGAAATTTCTAGCTGGTAAAGAATTTTTATTTTATTTTTAAAAAGTCATACAACATTACCCAGCAGTTCTGTACTCTCTGTTCTGTTCTGAGGGTCTGAGGCAGAAATTACTCATCCCAGGGGCCCTTGGCTCTGCTGCTAATGGAATGACCAACCTGAGGCCCATGAAGAAGTTTAATCTATATTTGTAAAATGAGCAAATACTTTAAATAATTAAGCATAGATAATAGTACAAGGCATGTAAAATGGGGACCTTGAATGTAGCAGCACTGGAGCTCTTTTCTGCAAATACCTTTCACGTTATTCAAGGGAGGCAATAAAGGTGAAACATAATCATTTGTTGGAATCACTTTTTATTGTGGAAGGTTTTCTTTTCAGCTGTTAAGTAACATATCAATATTTCTAGCTAATACTAATGCTTAGTGCCAGAACTAAGGAATGCATATCTGGGAATTCATACTTGATTTCAGCCACTTTAATCCTTACCTCAGTGTGTGTGTGTGTGTGTGTGTGTGTGTCTCCCTTTTTCTCTTACTCAAATCTAAAACCAGTGAATCGTTTTAAAAATTAAGATTGAAGACTGTCTGGTACCATTGTTAGTATCCTTTTAGGCTGTGATGAAATGGTACAGATAGTTTCATGTTAATATTCATTCAGATTTATGAGCCAGTATTCATCACAACAATCTGTAAAACTCTTAAAAGGATAGAAGTGGTATGACAAAGTGAGTCATAGTCTTTGTGATGTGATGTCTGCAAGGGTGGGTGGGAGAAAGTGCTGAATGACCAGTCTCATTCTACTCTCTTCTAAGCTGAATCATTTTGCAAATAGAAAACAATTCACAGGGTATTAGGTGGTCATTACATAAATAGGAAATGGAAAAGAGTGAAAGGGTCAAATAATACCTCCATTTTAAAAATTACTTTTTGAAACACAGCTCTTGATGAGTAGACCTTAGTTTGAATTAGAAATGGAATTAATCTTTCTACTGCCTGACATGTGTTTTTTATCTGTTTATTTATTTATTTGAGACAAAGTCTCATTCTCTTGCCTGGGCTAGGGGGCCGTGGCGTCAGCCTAGCTTACAGCAACCTCAAACTCCTGGGCTCAAGCAATCCTCCTGCCTCAGCCTCCTGGGTAGGTGGGACTACAGGCACGCACCACCATGCCCGGCTAATTTTAGTTGTTTGGATAATTTCTTTCTATTTTTAGTAGAGACGGGATCTTGCTCTTGTTCAGGCTGGTCTTGAACTCCTGAACTCAAGCAATCCTCTCACCTCGGCCTCCCAGAGTGCTAGGATTACAGGCGTGAGCCACCGTGCCCGGCCCTGACATCTATCTTTTAATCTAACACCTGCTGCATGTCTTCCTTATATATTTTTACTTTTTTTATTATGTTACTTTTGTTGCCTAGATTTTTTTTTTTCTTATTCTTCCAAGTGTCATTTGACCTTTCTCCTTATAGCTATTTGTAGCCTTGGCTCATTTGGAGATTGTGTGTGTGTGTGTGTGTGTGTGTGTGTGTGGGGGATGTGTCATTTACTCACTGACTGGATGACTCCTTGAATTGGATGAGAACGCAAGAGAAAAAGGTCCCTTTGATTTTAGAAATTTTGATTCTGGGATGGTATAATCTTTCATTTTGCATTGTTGGTCCTCTTCTGTTACTTTTCATTTTACTAGAAACAAAAGTTTGGAGAGCTTTTCTCTAAGTCATATTTAATCTTTAAATGTAAGATTTATTAACCTTATTTCCTTATCTTCTTTGGGGTAAGGCATTTGTAAAAAAAAAAAAAAATCAAGTGAAAAGAGAAATTTTCTATTTTGAGTGTGTTTCTAAGTTTTAGAAGTTCTTCTTATATATATACATTTATATATTACTTTAAACTCAATAACTTAGTAATGGGAATATAATCAAGTGAGATTGGGAAAACAATTTTGCTGTTTTAGTGGAGTGTACTAACATATAAAGAAGACATATACAGTAGGTGTTGGATTGAAAAAAAATTAATTACAGTGAAACACCCTCAACTGTTAAACAGTGGTAAAAGTGAGGTACAGATTATTTTCTGGATGGGTGGCATTAAACCCATGAAGTATTCATGGGATCTGTCCAGCCCTGTCAGATAACTAGAGAGATTGCCTTAGTGACTAGGCAGGGTCCCACTGCCCTGTGGTAGAGGAAGCGCCAGTTGTTTGGCCTTCTCCACTGTACTGTGTTCCTAGGACCTTGATATTTACTGAGTATTTATTGACTGAATGAGTGAAATTCTTGAGAACATGCTGTATGCCAGCTTTACAAATAATATGTTTAATCTTGAATACAAACTTAGAAAGCAGATGTCATTATTCTCATTTTATAGATAAGACAATAGTTTTTTTCTTATTGGCTTTTCAATACACAATCTTTGTTCATGACAAATAGTAATTAATTGTGCATTCTAGACTTCTTAGTGTTTAGAATACAAGTTCATGGCCCGAATCCCACATGGACGATGTAACAGAAATTTGGGCAGAAATAGTGATTAAAAAAATAATTCAAACTCTTCCCAGAGACTTTTCCATGTCCAGCAAAGTCAAAGTCTCTGCCTTCGATTCTCTTACCCTTTGTTTATTGCACTCTGCTTTGTTTAGGAAATACTTCTGTAATGATTCAGTATAAAACAATTTTTCTTTGATATTTAGGGGTTGCTTTCTGAAGAACTTCAAGATTTTTAAATGGCATAAACAAAAATAGGGTAGGATGTAATTAAGGATAAATACTATATGGCATAAGACATTTCAGTCAATAATGGACCACATATATGATGGTGGTCCCATTAGATTATAATACCGTATTTTTATTGTACCTTTCTATGTTTAGATACCCATGGTGTTACAATTGCCTGCAGTATTCAGTAGAGTGACAAGCCTTCCAGGTTTCGTACCATATAGTGTAGGTGTGTAGCAGGCTATATCATCTAGGTTTGTGTGAGTACACTATGATGTTCACACAATGATGAAATCACCTAGGGATGCATTTCTCAGGATGTACCCTGTTGATAGGTGACATATCATGCATATCATGTAACACAATGGTAAGTATTTTTGTATCTAAACATACCTAAATGTAGAAAAGGTACAGTTAAAATACAGTATTACAATCTTATGGGATCACCCTCGTATATGCAGTCTGTCATTGACCTAAACCTTTTTATGTGGCCCATGACTGTATAAGAATGGAATGAACCTTGAAGTCAGGGTATGGGAGATTAAAATCCGGAATAAGTTAGGACATGCAGGAAATGCAAAGAGAATAACTATAAAGGATGTTTTCAAAGTATAGTTAGGCTCTTTCAAGAAAATTTGAGACAGGCTCACTATTTAAGGACGTGGTTTAAGATTTAAAAAAAAAAAAGACAAAAAGTAGATGTCGTTGGGTCTATTTTATTTTCATTTTTGTCATTGAGTGAGATTGTCAATCAATAATTTTCTGGATCTCTCCTATGTGAGGAAAAAAGACCAAATAGATAAGGAGCTATCAAGACACATCCAGCAATGTATCTAAAATTAAACTTCTCTTTCCTTGAAATCACTTGCCCTCTTTTTTGACTCCCATATATTCAAATGGTGTCACCATCTCCCTCGACAACCAGGCCCATCTCTTGGGGTAAATTTCTTCTCTGCTGTTTTCTTCGATCTTCACTTGACTTCTTAAGCCCTGTCCATTTCAGTTCCACGGTGCTTTACACACTCATACCAGACTCTGAATTCTTGCTGCAGCTGGTCTAGTTCTAACCCTGACTATTGTGACCGCCTTCTAACCGATCCCACCTGTATTTGTTTGCCAGGGCTGCCATAACAAAATACCACAGACTGGGTGGCTCAAACAACAGAAATTTATTTTCTCACAGTTTGGAGGCTTGGAAGTTCAAGATCAAGGTGTGGGCAGGTTTAGTTTCTTCTGAGGCCTCTCTCCTTGGCTTGTAGAGGGCCACCCTCTTGCTGCCTCTTCCCATGGTCTTTCCATGGTGCTTGTGCCCCTGGTGTCTCTTTGCCTGTCCAGATTTCCTCTTCTTATAGAGACTCCTGTCAGATTGGATTAGGGCCCGCCCTAAAGGCTTCATTTTAACTTACACCTTTATTTTTTTATTTTATTTTATTTTTTTTTTCAGACAGAGTCTCACTTTGTTGCCCAGGCTAGAGTGAGTGCCGTGGCGTCAGCCGAGCTCACAGTAACCTCAAACTCCTGGGCTTAAGCGATCCTCCTGCCTCAGCCTCCCGAGTAGCTGGGACTACAGGCATGCGCCACCATGCCTGGCTAATTTTTTTTTGTATAAATATATATTTTTAGTTGGCCAGATAATTTCTTTCCATTTTTAGTAGAGACGGGGGTCTCGCTCTTGCTCAGGCTGGTCTCGAACTCCTGACCTCGAGCGATCCACCCGCCTCAGCCTCCCAGAGTGCTAGGATTACAGGCGTGAGCCACCTCGCCCGGCCTAACTTACACCTTTAGAGGCCCCATCTCCAAACATAGTCATATGCTGAGGTACTGGGGTTAGAACTACAACATAGAGATTTTGGGGGGCACAATTCAGCCCAAATGGCCCATAATGAAGGACATTGTTCTTTGCCAGGGTAAGTATGCAGTTACTCTGTCTAGTTGTTCAGTAGTTGATGTTAAAAAGGGGGATAAAAGTTTTTCTGGAAACTATAGGTAAGTAGTAAGCTTGATATGGGTCCCTGAAAAAAATTCCAAAAGGCTTGAGAATACTGAGAGAAGAAAATACCAGAATAATTGGTAAATAGGCTACTGCAATGGAAGAACAATGACATACATAGGCTTGATGTATTGATGTCAATGGAATATTTACTGAATTTCTCATAGCAACTTTCTGAAAGAGAAGTACATTTTCTGTAGGAGAGAGTCTAGAGTTTTTCATGTTTGGGCTTCTTAGGCCAGAGCCTAAGGACCAAATCCTGCCAACAGCCTGTTTTGTAAATAAAGTTTTATTGGAACACAAGTATCCTCATTTGTTTAGATATTGCCTGTGGCTGCTTTCACACTAGAATGGGAGATACCTGTCAAAGCCTAAAATATTTACTGTATGGCCTTTTACAGAGAGTTTGCTGACACCTGGACTAGGCCATTATTTTTCATGAGGAGCGGACCCTCCTTAGTCATGGCATTGCTGCTGTACCCCACTACTAAATTTAATACTAATTTTCTGACACCTTGAGTCAGAAACTATAATAATGTCTATGGCTTTTGCTGATAGTCCTCAACCTTTGATTCTGTGGACAGGAATTTGTTATCTCCAGGCTGATCTCTTATCAAAAATGTATTAATGATCTAATATCACTTTTAATAAACTAGAAGTATGTTTTCCATCTAAAAGATAAAAATTTAAAGGAAATTGGTGACATAGATTTATTATCACGATATAGAAGTATTTTTGATAGACCACTTTCTGTGTTATCTTATAACCTCTAAAATGTCATGCTTTAGTTTTTCTAAATCAAAGGTATGAGTTTTGCTAGACTCTCCACCCAACTTTTAACAGTGGGAAAATTCATTTAGTTATTAATACATATATGTTTTACAACTCAACTGATTTTTCTTGGAAGACGCTGCAGGAAGTTACGTTACTCAAAGTTAGATATCCTCTGAGTGTTTTAGCAAGATTTTAAAAAAATAAACAGTTGGGATATCAGTTTGGTTACAACTACTTTGAATATTTTCCATACTTAAATTATTTTTGGCTGTGCTTAATGATGTAGAACTGTAGAGCTTTTCTGTTGTAGAATTCTGGAGAATCTTGGCCTTGCTTGCAGGTATCGCCTCCAGAAGTGGGTGAGGGTTCCTGTTAGGTGCCTCCGTTGTTCAAGAAAGAGCCTAACACCCACCATGGCTGACAGGTAGAGAACACCGTTCTGCTCTAGGTAGGACAGAGAGCAGAACCTTCTAAGAGTCCTGCTGGGGGAAATAATATTTGTGGAAGTCTGGTTTAAGGCTAGGCGGTGCATCTTTCCTTCATGTTGGGAGTTTTAACCTGGGGATCCATGGATATGCTTCAGGTTTTCATGATCCCTTAAAAATAGGTACAAAATGCTAGGTGTCAGGTTGCTTTTCTGAGGAGAGGGTACATAGAATTTTATCAGATTCTTAGAGTTATCTGTGGTCCAAAATGTGTTAAGGACAGCATCACTGAAAACACTTAAATATGTCTTATTAATCTGACCATCAGTGAGAATCAGTTTGAACCACGTCACAGTGAAAATGCCTTTACTGGATTGTGTGCTGGTGTAAACCTTTAGTTTATAGGGATTTTGCGAGAAGCATCTCTGTGAAACTGGTCTCTGTGTTAGTTACAGGAAACGTTTAAGGCTGCTGTTTATCTCATTACTAGTGTCCACTCTGAGGTTCCTTGGTAGAAATTTCTCTTCAGTAACTATGTCAGAACCAGTTGTGCTTCTCCTCAGCAGCCAGTTTATTTTTACCTTGTGGCCTCGGGGAAAGTTACTATTGCTAGTGGCTATGAGAAAGTCAAATATGTGCCCTGCTTCTAGCAAGTATAATAATCTCACTCCTGGCTTCACCAGTTTTCAACCATTAATTTCAATTCACCTTGTTTAAAAGCTATTTTTATAAGTTTTTTTTTGTCTTTATATTGTCAGTATCTTTGTAACTCACCTTAAATATTATTCAGGATCAAAGAAGTTATACCTCAGTAAAAATAATATATTGATTGATTTGTTATTTTAACCACAAAATGTCCACTGTATCATCATATACAGTGTTGGGAGCTGGGGATTAAAACGTCAAATAAGATAAGGCCCTTGTCCTTTAAGATGTGTTTTGTTTGACAAGACAAGAAAGGGATGTAAATCACTAAGGGCAATAAAGTGTTCTGCCTGCTTTGCTTGTGGAGTGTCCTGTGGTACAGTGAGATCATACCAAGGAGAGCAGTAAATTCTAATGGGGGAAGTCAGAAAAGGCTTCAAACAGGAGTGACCACTGGACAGGGTGTTGGGAATCAAGTAGGTGTTTGCCAGGCAGACAGGGCGGGTGAGGGCATGAAGGCCAAGGTGGCCGTGCCAAGTTTGGCATGTTTGGGGAACTGCAAGAAGTCTGGAATGACTTGAGTGTAGGGTTATGGGAAGGAGTAAGGCCAGCCAGCCGGGAAGGGACTGGATTATGATGGGCCTTGTAAGTCATACTGAAAGATTGATGTTATCCTAGAATGTGAGGAGTCAATGGAGGGTTTTAATCAGGGGAATAAGATGATTAGATCTGAGCTTTTATGAGGTTGCTCAGGCAGGTGTGTAATGGATTAGAAGGTGTAAGGCTGGGAGCAGGGAGTACAGTTAGGAAATTATTGCAGTCGTCCAGCTGAGAAATGTAAACCTCTTAGACCACTGCCCTGCACACAGTAAGTGATGGGCAGCCATACCTCGAGACTTTGCACATTTGGTTCCAGACCACCACAATAAAGCAAATATCATAATCAAGCGAGTCAGTGAAATTTTTGGTTTTCCAGTGCATATAAAAATTATGTTTATACTACACAGTAGTCTGTAAGTATGCAGTAGTATTATGTTTAAAAAAAACAATGTACACACCTTAATTTAAAAAATACTTTATTGCAGAAAAATACTGATGATCATCTGAGCCTTCAGTGAGTCCTAATCTTTTTGGGGGTGGAGGGTCTTGCCTTGATGTTGATGGCTCTGACTGAGCAGGGTCCTGGTTGTTGAAGGTTGAGCAGGCTGTGTCTTAAAATTAGACAACAATGAAGTTTGCTTCATCAATTGACTCTTCTTTTCGTGAAAGATTCTCTGTAGCATATGATGCTGTTTGATAGCATTTTACCCACAAGAGATCTTTCAAAATTGGAGTCAGTCCTCTCAAACCTTGCTGTGGCTTTATCAACTGAGTTTTCAGAATATTCTAAGTCCTTTGTTGTCATTTCAACAACATTCATAGCACCTTCACCAGGAGTAGATTCCATCTCAAGAATCCACTTTCAGTTAGGAGCGGTGGTGCATGCCTGTAGTCCTAGCTATTTGGGAGGCAAAGGCAGTAGGATTGCTTGAGCCCAGGAGTTCAAGACCAGCCTGGTGATATAGCAAGACCCTGTCTCATATATTAAAAAAAAAAAATAAACTACTTTCTTTGCTCATCCATAACAAGCAACTTCTTATCCACTCAAGTTTGATCATTAGATTGCAGCAATTCAGTCATCATCAGGCTCCTCTCCTAATTCTAGTAAATCTCTTGCTATTTCTACCCCATCTGCAGTTACCTTCTCCACTGAAGCCTTGAACCCCCCAAAGTCATCCAGACTAGTTGAAATTGGCTTCTTCCAAACTTCTGTTAATGTAGATTTTTTTTTTTTTTTTTTAGAGACAAGATCTTTTAGGTCACTGAAACCTCAAACTCCTGGGCTCCAGTGATCCTCCCGCCTCAGCCTCCAGAATAGTTAGGACTGCAGGTGTGCACCACCGTACCTGGCTTATTTTTTAAATTTTTTATAGAGATGGGATCTCCTTGTGTTGCTCTGGCTGGTCTCAGACTCCTGGCCTCAAGTGATCCTCCTGCCTGGCCCTGCCAAAGTGCTGGGATTATAGGCGCGAGCCGCCGTTCCCGGCCTAATGTTATTTTGACCTCCTCCAATGAATCACAAATGTTCTTAATGATATCTTGAATGGTGAATCCTTTCTAGAAGGTTTTCAATGTACTTTTCTAAGATCTATCAGGGCATCACAATCTATGGCAGCTATAGACTTACAAAATGTATTAATATTTCTTAAATGGTAAGACTTAAAAGTCGAAATTACTCCTTGATCCATG
This sequence comes from Eulemur rufifrons, assembly GCF_041146395.1. NCBI lineage: Eukaryota > Metazoa > Chordata > Mammalia > Primates > Lemuridae > Eulemur > Eulemur rufifrons. The sequence continues at coordinate 17,121,455 of NC_091000.1, forward strand.
CAGAATGGGTATTGTGTTAACAGTTATGAAAACAACATTAACCTCCTAGTACATCTCCATCCGAGCTCTCGGGTTACCAGGCACATTGTCAATGAGCAGTAATATTTTGAAAGGAATCTTTTTTTTTCTGAACAGTCTAAACAGTGGGCTTAAAGTATTCAGTAAACCATGGTTTAAGCAAATGTTCTATCATACAGCCTTTGTTGTTACAATTATAGAGAGTAAGCAGAGTAGATGTAGCATAATTCTTAAGGGCCCTGGGATTTTCGGAGTGATATATGAGCATTAGCTTCAATTTAAAGTCATTAGTCCTTACCGAGAAAGTTCAGCCTGTTCTTTGAAGCTTTGAAGCAAGGCACTGACTTTTCTAGTTAGCAAAGTCCTACGTGGCTTCTTCTTTCAATAGAAGGCTGTTTCATCTACATTGAGAATGTGTTGCTTAGTGTAGCCACCTTCCTCAATGAACTTGGCTAGATCTTCTTGATCACTTGCTGTAACTTGGACATTTGCACTTGCTGCTTCATCTTGCACTTTTATGTCATGGAGATGGCTTCTTCCCTTAAAGCTCATGAAGCAACCTGTGCTGCTTCCAACTTCTCTTCTGCAGCTTTCTCACCTCTTCAGCCTTCATAGAATTGAAGAGAGGGCTTTGCTCTGGATTAGGCTTTGGCTTAAGGGAATGCTGTGCTGGCTAGTTTGATCTTCTCTCCAGACTACTTGAACTTTTGGCATATCAGCAATGAGGCTGTTTTGCTTTCTTATCGTTTGTGTGTTCCCTGGAGTAGCACTTTTAATTTCCTTCAGGAACTTTCCTCTGTCGTAACAGTTTGGCTAACTGGCACGAGAGGCCCAGCTTTCAGCCTGTCCCACCTTTCAACCTGCCTTCCTCACTAAACTTAGCCATTTCTAGATTTTGATTTAAAGTGAGAGCTGTGAGACTCTGGCTTTCCCTTAAACCTTAGAGGCCATTGTAGGGTTACTAATTGGCCTATTTCAATATTGTTGTGTCTCATGGAATAGGAAGGCTGAGGAGAGCTAGAGAGATGGGGGGACAGTTGGTCAGGGGAGCAGTTAGAACACACACATTTATCAATTTTCTGTCTTATATGGGTACAGTTCGTGGTGCCCCCAAACAATTACAACATCGAAGATCACTGATCACAGATCACCGTAAGAAATACAACAATAATGAAAAACTTTGAAATTTTGTGAGAATTGCCAAAATGTGACACAGAGACATGATGTGAGCACATGCTATTGGAGAAATGGCACTGATAGACTTGCTCGATGCAGAGTTGTGACAAACCTTCAATTTGTAAAAAATGCGGTATCTGTGAAGTGTAAAAATGCAAGGCACAATAAAACGAGGTATGCCTTTAAATGCCCTTGAATGGAGGTATCTCCATTTTATCAAGTGAAGATGGAAATTGTTGAATAGTACTGAAAATATTACTCCATTTATGGAAATACACAAACACACACAAAGTATACACTTGTGTAGATCTGAAAAGGATGCATACCAGACCGCTAACAAGTGCTTATAACTTTGAAGTGGGGAATAGGGTTGGAGAGAAGAGACAAAAAGGAGAATCTTTTTTTCTTTACCTGTGTATTTGCAAATTTTTAAAAAGAATGTATCCATGTATTATTTATGAGCACCATGCTCCAACCAACTGAGCTAACCTGCCAGCTTCCATGTGTTACTTATGTAGAATTTTCTGAAAAGATTGAATGGTGGAGTGGAGGTGGATGTTGGATACTATTCTCCAGGGTGCATGAATGTGAAGGGCAAGAGAAAGAGATCGGATAATATCCCGAAAGAAGTTCGCATCTCGGGAGAGCAGTGTTGTGGGCTGGGGTCTGTGGCCATTAGTCACGCGGTGAACACAGCACAGCGGTGGACTGTGGGCACTGCTTGTAGGCGAGGCCTGTGATCCCCCCACAAGGAGCCCGCTCCTCACTCCTTCATCTAACCCTTGGCTTATTTCTTCTTAAATCCCACTCAGAGAAGCAGGGCCTTGATCGTTATCAGCACAACCTTCCTTTGAGAAATGATACTTAATTAGTACTGGAAAGCAGAACATTACCTGTAATTCATGGTACATTCTAAGCCAAAGCACACCAGAATTCTAAAACTAAACATTCTGCATGATGTGTTTACTTTCCTAGTGTGAGAGAATCCTATCCATGTTCTTTGGGAAATTTCTCCTGTACTATGGAGCAGTGACTTGGGAGAGACAGGAAGGGACTGGGTCAGAACACAGAGGGGTGGATTAAGCTTGGTGGGGAGCGAGGTGCCTGTGGGAGGGGCGGGGAGCACTGCAGGTGCATTTTGGACTGACCCGGTGACCTGGGTTCCGTCCATGAGCAGCGGTGTTCACTGGAGGTCAACCTGGCTTTGGAGTCTCATCACAGAGGACGGCCCTGCTGTGTGGGGGATGCTGCTGCCTGGGCTGCAGCTGGACAAGCGCTGATCGCCTGAGGACCTGTCAACTCGATTTTTAGGAGGCCTGTGTTAGTCAGTTTTCGTCAGAGAAACAGAACCAAGAGGAGATCTTTTATCTGTCTAGATATCTGTCTATCTAGAGAGAGTTAGAAAGAGATTTATTTTTAAAAGGAATTGGCTCATGTGATTATAGGGGCTGGCAAGTCCAAGTCCAGGGTGGGAGTCTGGAGACCCAGGGAGGAGCGGATGTGGTTCAAGTCCAGAGGCCGTCCGCTGGCACGATTCCTTCTTTCTGGAGGGGGTCAGTCTTTTGTTCTGTTGAGGCCGTCGACTGATTGGATGAAGCCCACCACAATATGGAGGGCAGGCTGCCTTACTTAAGTCCACTGATTAAATATAAATCTCTTCCCAAAGCACCCCCACAGAAACATCCAGAATAATGTTTAACCAAGTATCCGGGCACCATGGCTTGGCCAAGGTGACACATAAAGTTAACTATCACGAAACAATTGTTGGCATAAACCCTAGACTGGGTTTATGGCCTGAGTGTCCAAAGAGGAAAGTAATAAGACCTGGCTGGGAAAGGACCAACTTGCTCACTATGATGCCCCAAAGACATGGGTCAGAGAGTTCCTAACAGAGGGACTAGACTGGCTTCCTGTCAATTCGGGGAGGTTTAGTTTTTCTCTGTCCCCAGCTCACCACTGAGGCCCTAGAGAGGCGCTTCCTTTGTGGCTGGTGCTTGTCAGAGGGCCATGGAGTCTAGCTTCTTTGTTCTGGTTTCTCTTTTCCTTCCCCAGTGTGTGTGGATTAGTTTTGCTTCTTCAGGATTTCTGAAAACAAGAATAATGACCTTTTTCCCAGAAGAAGGACATTATGAGATTAAACAAAAAAGGAGGATTCCCGACAAGATCGTAGTGATACTTACATGTGGAGATGTTTCAGGCTGCTGTTGTCATTTTGGAGACTTGTGGTCACAGCAGTAAGCAATTACCACTGTCCCTGGTCTCTGTCAACTGCCATCTGCTCCAGAGGCTCCCCGCTCTTCCCTCGTCACAGCGCTGAGCTGGGCCTCCATCGGGGCAGCAGAGGGGAGTTGAGGCTGCAGTCTGAGTAGGGAGTACCATGCTATTAATAGTTTTTTAAAATTTAAAGTCATATTCTGATCTGTGATTGAAAATATCTGCTGCTTCTGTTACAGCATCATCCTCCTTCCATGTGAACGAAAGTGTCATTGGTTAGAAGCAGGGATATCGGCACAAGTAGAGGCCCTCTGCTACAGGTTGTCCGAGCCTCATGAGAGGTCCAAGATGACGTAGAAGTGAAGGCAGCTGTCAGATCCTGGCTGTTGTTTTAGAATACATCACTGCACTGCTGGGAGAGGCGGGGATCTGCCGGAGCGGGATCCTCCGTGTACTGCACATCTACCTTCCTTGCGCCCCGGATAACTGGAGCTCATTGACGGCCTCTCTTGGTTTATCTTTATATCTTCAGGGGCAAGGTGCTTCCCTGCTTGGAAGCTAAACGTCCATTCCAGAATCTCACCAAATACACAGGGATTCCAATGTGCCAATTTTATAGAAAAATGCCGTGAAATTTTGTATCAAAATGCCACAAAATAACAAACTGTCTTCGGTGGCTTAGTTGTTATAAAAAAAACAAACAAAAAAACAGTCAAATGTTCCACTATGAGCTTAGCTTGGCTAGCACAGTGTAGGTAGGTAAATTTTAGATATAAGAACCTACATGATGGGTGCAACGCGCACTGTCTGGGGAACGGACACACCTAGATCTTTGACTTGGGGGGAAAGGCGGTACATGGGCAACGTATGTAACCTGAAATTCTGTATCCCCCATAATAAGATGAAATAAAAAAAAAAGAAAGAACATTGAGGAACTTCATGTCTGTGATGCTCAGTTTTTTCTCTGAAGTAGGGGGAAATACTATCTCAGAGAGAAGAGGTGTGGCTGTGGGTGGGACAGCCCGTAGAGGACGGTGTGAGTTTATAGGCTGCTCTGGAGAATGGAAGAGGAAAGTGAGCAGGGATATGCCCAGGTTGCTGAGCACTTGCTGAGGGCCCACTTGAGGCTGGAGACCCCACATTCCCGATACCACCAGGGTGCATCTTCAGATGCATTTCCATTGTGTATGTTCAACAGTGCAAGTGCAAGAGTGGAGAAACCAGATGGCCATATGGATCCCGAATTTTGGCTTGGCGTTAGAAGTGCTGGAAAGAAAAAGCAGGAGGATTGAGCAATGCTAAGCCAAGGGGCTAAGGACTTATAAATAAACGATGGAGTTAAGATGGATAAAGTCGATGAGGCTGAAAGGCCAGCTGAGGGAAAGGAAGTTACGCCATATTAGAGTTTAAGATGAAGCAGCTCCAGAAGTACGGGAGTGCCATGAGAGTGGTGGATACGGGTTGCTGGGTTTCATAAGCAAGGATCTTTGAGACTTGGATGTTGGTTGCATGAATGTTGACATCTTTCAGGATGATGATGAGATGTGGGAGGAGGCAAATTCCAAAGTTTTCAGTGAGTGACAGTGACCCCATCAGTGGATGGCACCAGCGAGGAGGAAGAGAGAGTGTCATACCTGGGTAGCATGAACCTTGACGGCAGAAGGACTTTGGCATGGTAGTAGGAAAGCAATAGTGCTAGGAGTCATTGCAGGAAGCCAAAAAATGGCTTCATGTATTAAAAAGGAAGAGGCCTGAACCCGGTTGAACATACCTGTTCAGGAGAATCTGCTGGACCCCCGGGAGTGGCTCCCAGTGCTGTTGCAGGGGCTCCTGGTAACCCTCAGGACTTGAGTGTTACAAGGGAGAGATCGGGGGTGGGATATGGAAAATATCTTTTGTTAGGGAGCCTGTTTTCTATTTTTAAAAAACATCCGTGTTGGAACAGGTGATTTATGAAGTGTCTTCCTTGTTTAAAAACTTTCTCCATGAATCTGAAAAAAAAAAAAAAATGCAAATCAGGGGCTTGAGCCCTTGTACTGTCCAGCTGGAAGAATAGGCCTAGATTCTGAATCATCTTTTCTTCATGTGAAAACCACCATTACCTTAGTGATAGAAAAGAATACTTTAGAAATTCTTGGGAAAAATAATACAATAAAAGTTGAGCAAAATGATATATATTTGATTCTGGCCTTGGAATAATTTACATGGAAAGGCCAGACTGCCTTCCCTACCTGAGATGAGAGTTCAATTTAGAGCATTATTTTAGAGAATTTAGAGAATTATTTTCTGTGCTTAAAACCTTCCCTTATTACTCCAAAAACAATGCGGAGGCAATGGTAGATACTTTATAAGTGTCTGATTTTTTTTTTCTTACATTGCCTTGTATATCTTTTGGAGAAAGCAGAAAGAATAAATTAAGTCAAGGGAGTAGACAGGATAAGGGACCTAGAAAGTTAGAAGAAGGAAAGAAAGAAAGAAAAAGCCCCCAAGACAAACAAAGAACAAGCAAGAGAAGATTTAGGTTGATTCAGACGGTTTATATTCACAACTCCTGAGCAACCAGTTGTATGGGGCTCTTGGCGTTCTCTTCAGAGAGTCGTTCCAAATCTGACAAGGAGAAAGGAGCAAAAGAAAACAAAATGACCAGTTTTGTGGCACAGGGGAAGGAAATATATTCAATAGTTGTGATTTTAGGCTCCTTTTTTGGGATGGAAGTGTAAGCACTGGAGCCAGAAGCTATTTGCCTTACTACTTGTGTACTTCCTTTTTATAATATTTTTAAAAAATGTATAAACTATAGCAATTAACTCTATGTCTTTTTAGTGTAAGGAATAAGATGACATAGTATAAAAAAATCGTCTTTGGGAAGAGAAGACGTCTTCTTGAAATTTTCATCCATTCTCCTGCCCCCACCCCCACCCCTGTACAACTAATTGCTTGGATCAAGGCACAAGTCTAGCATTATTTCAACGAGCTATTTCTTGATGAATGGCAGATGAGGAAATTAAAGTGTGACGTGCTTCAAAGGGGCAATGTGGTCCAGCACCCAGCAACAGAGGAGGATTCGGACTGCTGGTCTCTGACCTGAGGTCACCAGGTGACCTTGAGCAAAACAATTCACTGTCCTGGGACTGGGCTTCCTTATCTTTAATTGGAAAGTCTGGACTAGGTGATTTCTCAGGGCAAATCTTTAATGATTTTCAACTCAACTTCTGCAGGAGGTTCAAAGAATCAGTTTTTGGGAAGAGCTGATAATGTCATCAGAAATAGGCATGGCCGAAAGAAAAGGTCTGTGCCCAGGAGAGGATGCTTCATGCCAGGCCTGTCATTGAAGATAGTCACAGTGTTTAACAACCCTTTGATCCTAAAACGAATAAACACATGAGGCTAGACTCCGTTAGCCAAACTGTCTGACATGTGGCTCTAGGAGATGCTGTTGTTGTCAGAGTTGAAGTATGGAGATGAAATGACAAGCAGGAACCAATTTTCTAAATAGGAGCTAGAACTGATTCCCTAACTTGAAGGTGTTGAACAGCTGTTCTTCAGTTTAGAGAAAATGCAAAACTGTAACCAAGTGGCTGTTCTTCCTGTCCCTCCCCTAATCCTAGTCCTTTCTTTATTCTCATTCCTCTGGTGAGGTCCCATTCTCACAGGCAACAGGTAGACCTGGGTTTATGTCTCAGCTGTGCCTTACGAATTCTGTGGTCTTGGGTAGGTTACTGAATTTCTTTAAATACCTGTTTCCCCATCCGCCAAGTAGGGATACTAGCCGATCCCTAGTATTGTTGTGAATACTAACATGATAATACAGGCTGAGTATTTAGTACTATCAAATAGTAAATAGCTGTTATACTGTTATTCCTAAATCTCTACTTTAGCAACTTATATTTATATGTCCTCCAGTTTTCAATCATCTATTGCTGTATAACAAACATGCCAAAACTCAATGGTCTAAAATAAGCATTTTATTATTTCTCATGATTCTGTGGGTTGACTGGGGTGCAGCTGTATAGTTCTGCTAGTGTAGTTTAGGGTTTCTCATGCTGCTGCAGTCAAATGGTGCCTGGGACAGGAATATCTAAATGGCTTTACTCCTGGGCTTAAGCAATCCTTCTGCCTCAGCCTCCCGAGTAGCTGGGACTACAGGCATATGCCACCATGACCAGCTAATTTTTTCTATATATTTTTAGTTGTCCAGATAATTTCTTTCTATTTTTAGTAGAGATGGGGTCTCGCTCTTGTGCAGGCTGGTCTTGAACTCCTGACCTTGAGCAATCCTCCCACCTCGGCCTCCCAGAGTGCTAGGATTACAGGCGTGAGCCACTGCGCATGGCCCCATTATTAATTCTTTAAACACCACTTTCAGTCTGTGAGTTTCTTTTCAAGAGCCTATAGTGTGTTCATAGTGCTGATTGCATTAAACCTATCTTTTTCTATTTTTCTGAGGCCCTCATTAATCTTACTCCACTCCATTTATATAACCCTTATTTTCCACTTTTATATGTTATCTACTTCCCTAAGGAGGGAACTCCATAAGAGATTTTAAGATCACATATATTATAAATATCTTAGAACACAGAGGGGAATAGAGGAGCCAATGTGGAGGCAGAGTAAAAACCCTGGAAGACGAGATGCAAAGAGGAAGGGATTTTGTTGTTGCTGTTTGTACTTTTGAGAAATAGGAAGGAGGAAAGGGGGGAAATCAAGAATTATTTCAGGGGGTTAGAAATTAGCTCCCCTTTAATGGAATTCCTTAATGTTTGAAAATCCTGAACTGTCGTTTGTTCACTGTACTACTCCTGCCTCACGTGGGTTATATATCCACACTCACAGAGTCTGTTTTTGTAGTTGTCATTGGGCTGATGCCAGGGAGTACGTACGAGTGTTGTGCTTGGCACACAGTGAGTGCTTCATTAATGTTTGTTGGATGAAGAATATGAGGGAAACTTAGTTAAATCCATACCTTTTATAAACTAAAATGGATGACATTGGCAGAGTCAAATAAAGGATGAATGTTCTTATATATTATTAATAAATGTATTGAGATACAGAAGGCAGTTTCATGAATTATTTTCACTGTTAAAAATAGACATTTGTTAAGCACTCAATACATGTGCTCTAGATGCTGAGACTAGAGATGAGCTGAGATGAATGAAGGCTTAGCTAGATATACTCCACAGTGAGGATACCTGTTTCTTTTGTAGATGGAGCATATAAAATGTGCTAACAACATGGAAAAGAAAGTCATTGTATTTTTTCTTTTTTAGATCTGAGAAGATTTTATTATATTTTATTTTATTTATTTATTTTAGAGACAAGGTCTCACTCTGTCAAGGGCAGTGTCTTGATCATAGTTCACTACAGTCTTGAACTTCTAGGTTCAAGCAATGTACCCGCCTCAGTCTCCCAAGTAGCTGGGACTCTAGGCGCCCGTCACCATGCCCAGATAATTTTTTAATTTTTTTGTAGAGATGAGGTCTTGCTATGTTTCTCAGGCTGGTCTCGAACTGGGCTTAAGTAATCTTCCTGCCTCGGCCTGTCAAAGTGGTAGGATTACAGGAGTGAGCCCCCAGGCCCGGCCTAGATCAGAGAAGATTTTAAAATAGGACATTGAAAGAATAGCTTCTTGTTCACATGAGGAAACAGTATTTTAAAATGGTAAACATAGAAAGGTATTAACCTAAGGAATTTTAACAAGCATATTCAGTTATTCACTGACATTATTTTCATGGCTGTGCAGTTCCACTCCAAAGGCATAGTATTTTGGGGAAACCAGTGATAGTATTCAACCTCAGTCATCAATATTTTGTAAGGATATGATAAACAGTTTTGAGAAGAGTCTCCCCTGTGGGCTTTCAACAGCAGTTTCAAATAGCCCAGTTTCGAGAACTCGGCTCTGGAGTAGTCCACTTAATTATTAACTTCTATTTTGAGGCAGCTGCATTCTTGAGGATGGAGCCATGATCTTCTTTTACTGTGATCCTATTTTGTTCCTTTAAATTCTCAGCACAGCTGAAGAAGAGGCCCTGTTTCTTACTGGAGACTTTCAGGCAAAGGAGCTGTTTCCAGCTTCCTACTAAGTCCACCCAACATATGTCATGCGGGGATGCGGGGAATAATTTTCCTTGCGAGGGCCTCCTCACAAGTTTTGGAGATGGGCCTTGAGCTCTTGGCTGGAAGTGTGGTTTTCCAAAGTGGAGGCTGCAGAAATGCTCGTCATTGATTGAGAGACGTGCCGCCTGGGCTATTTTCATGAGAGTCAAATAAAACTCTCTTGTCTTAAGCCTGCTTTTGAAAGGTGTTTTCCTAATGATTTTACAGTTAAATAGAATGACTGTGTGGGAAAGTGTAGTTAAATAACTGGAACACTCTGGGCAGCTTCCCTTCCCTTCCCTTCCTGGGCCCCTCCTTGCCTTTTGCCCCAAAGCTCCTCCTTCCCTGGGCACACACATGCTGCTCTGTTTTCTGTTCTGGAGCTGCCTGAATTGTGTGATTTTTGTAGATGAATGTGAACTCTTCAATCCAGAAAGAAGTGCCAGGAACACAAACAGCCCAGCTAATTGGCATTCACCTTTAGGGGAGGTACATGGCCAGCCAAGCTGGTTGCATTATCTTCGTGGGTCACTTGCTTAACTTTGAGGGAAACCTCAGGCTCTTTCAAATCATCCAAGGAACATTTCAAAAAGGAAAAAAAGAAATGCCAAAAAAAAAAGGCTGGAATCAGGAGGTGCTCCATCTCTTAAGTATGTTGAACTGGTTGCAAAAACACTTGCTTGAGGCAGCTTATATTTTTGTTTAATCTCTGTCTGAGCTGCTTATGATTTCAGGGTACTCTAGCTAGGTTAATGGCCTTAGGCACAAGCTAAATTCCAGTCACAGACTTTTGTGTGTCTGTATGTGTGTTACAGAGTTTAAAACACTTGGCTGGCACTGAGTAGTGGCACCCCCTTAGTTTGAGACATGTGTTCTATAGTTCGTCACAGTGTACACTGTTCCTTAGTGCTTCTAGTCTTACCACAAAGCTGCCTCACTTTTATATGTTACCTGCATGCTTTCTGTAGGCCTTGGAGTTGGCTACCCCACTTTTTAATTAATTAATTATTAATAATTACAAAAGACTATTTTTTTTTAGAGCAGTCTTAGGTTCACAGCAGAATTAAGGGGAAAGTACAGAGATTTCCCATATATCTCCTGTCCCTGAACATGTATAGCTTCTTCCCCCCGTTATTTAACATCTTCCACCAAAGGGGTACATTTGTTACTATTGATGAACCTACATTGACACCTTATTATCACCCAAAGTCCATAGTTTACATTAGGGCTCAGTCTTGGTGTTGTAGATTTTATGGGTTTGGACAAATACATGATGATATGTATCTACCATCATAGTATCATAGAGAGTATTTTCACTGTCCTAAAATTCCTCTGTGCTCTGCCTGTTCATCCCTTCCCCACCCTCCCCAGTTCAGCGTCTGGCAACCGTTGAACTTTTTACTGTCTCCGTAGTTTTGGCTTTTTCATAATGTCTCATTTTTGGAATCATATGGTATGTAACATTTTTAGATTAGCTTCTTTCACTTAGTAATATGCATTGAAGTTTCCTCCATGTCTTTTCGTGGCTTGATAGCTTATTTCTTTTAAGCACTGAATAACATTCCCTTGTCTAGATGTGCCCGAGTTTATCCGTTCACATACTGAAGGACATCTTGGTTGGCAATTATGGATAAAGCTGCTGTAAACATCCTTGTGCAGATTTTTGTGTGCACTTAAGTTTTCAACTCCTTTGGGTGCTACCTCACTTTCAGTACAAGTAGTTTCATCGTGTTCCTTCAATGTGGAACTCCATTTAGTCTGAGACAAACCAAAGGGGCTGATAAGGAGTTTTTAAGATTTGATTTGTATTATAGAACTAAAATTTAGAAACATCAGCAGGTTTTTTTTTTCCCCCCACTGAAAATATTCCTCAGCTTATAACAATCTCCAACCCTGACTGAAGGTCTGACTTTCAACAAATTGTTCCATATTGGGAGAGTGACTTCCTCGAAGGCCTGTCCGCTGCTGGTCTCAGACAGCAGAGCAGCTCGTCCAAACCCTGGTGCTTCCACGTCCAGCTTCGGGAGGCCTCTCTGCTAGAAGTCGTCAGCAGTGCAGATGCTGCCTCAGGACCTGATGAGTTTCCTGTTTATTCAGTAAACCTTGCGGGAAATACAAAGAAGTGTGAAGTGATCAAATGTTCTGAGGTCACCAGCGCAGAGTCCTTAGCATTCTTTCACTAATGCGAACTATATCAATCTTTACATACTCAGCTGTCTAGGGCACAAAAAAACTTTTTGTCTGTAATCTTCTCCCACCTTCTAATTATTAACATGGCAACAAACTGAGAGCAAAAGTGATATTTGAGCTGCTTTCTTCTTTTCTCTTGTTCTTGTACCCTCACCTTCTAGTGAAATTACTCAGAGACCATGAAGAAGAGAGATTGGAAGAAATTGAGAACCTGTGGTGTTGGAATAGTCCCCAGACCACATAATAAGTCTCTGAATAATTGAGAATTTGATAAGTAGAATAAGCCATCAGAAAACATAATTTTCAAATAGATTCCTGAAACTTCTAATCATATTTTTATATTGTGTTTAAGATGCAGCATTCGTTTGGCTTTAAGTTAAGAGATGGCACTAGAATGTAAACTCCGTGAGAGAGACTGTTTCTGGTTTCTTTCAGCTCATTATCCCAGCTATGGGAATGGGACCGAACTCTAACTTACGTATCCAGTCAACAATGAGTTGTAGAATGAAACAATCTAAATACAGTGGAGACTAAGTATTTGGTCTGTGGGCTATTATTCTGCTTTTGGGTTCTCAAATTCTTCCATTTTCTCTTCTAACACGGAAACTGAAATTACAGTAAATATAATAGTTAAAGGAATCCATCTTCTTTATGTTACTTAGCTTCTTTCAAATAATTTTATAGATCTTAAAGCACAGATTTAAAATGTTAAGCTAGAAGCAGAGATTTTGAATTAATTAGCTGATACTGTTCTTTTAATTAAATATAAAAAATTTGAGATAGTTACAGATTCATTTATATGCAATTGTAAGAAATAATACAGACAGATTCCATGTACCGTTTACCCAATATTTGCCCAGCAAAATGACAGTAAATTATCACAGCCAGGATATGGACATTGACACATTCAAGAAACAGAATCCTTCATCATCACAATGATTCCTCGGGTTGTCCTTTTATAGCTACACTCACTCCCTCAACTTCACCTTGGGCAACCACCAATCTCTTCTCCATTTCTGTGATTTTGTGGGCAGCTTATTTTTAGGAACATTTCTCCAGCAGTTGGTCTACAGGAAGAAAAGATCATTTAACACATACAGGGTTAATGACTTTGTAGATGGAAGCCAGGTATTATAGGTACACACGTTCAGCATTACCTTGTGTTGCTGTGCCAGGAGACAGTGTGGGGGACAGATCCAGATTACTGAGGCATTAGTACTGCAACTATTCTTGCCAGAAAACACCCCTGCCAAAGGGTGACAGAATTTTCCCTCCTGGATTACACTACCTCCACAAAGCAGGCCTCAGTGGCAGAGCATTTCTGGCCTCTCCTGACACTCAGAAAGTGAGATACTATTTATAGTCCCTGGTAGCTGTGAAACAGGTGAGGGAAGGTGTATTCTTTACCTGTCAACTTGTTGTGACTATTTACTGATGAGTATTGGGACTGTGAACCCTCCTTTTCTTTCCACCTCTGAAGCTTATCTTTGGTGCTGTGAAGTTCTGCTTTGACATTGTATTGTACTTGGAGCTTCTGGAATGCCACACGATGCCAAATAGTTCCTACTTTTTCCCTCTTCTTTGCCAGCATTCTGACTTAATTATCTGATGATGTCACTATGGAAGTAAAAGCCATCCTCATTGTTAAACAAGCAGCTGTGCTATTAGAAGAATCAGGAATCATCTAATGTCTGCAGCTATTTGGGCTTTTGTGTTTCAGTTGCTCTTATCAGTAGCTCGGCTAGCCCAAACATGCCTATTTTAGGACGTAAAGTAATAAATCCAGTAGAGGAGATATTGGAAGAAATTGTTGTAGGCTTTTACAGATTGAAATCTCCCATAACGGCCCTGCCTTTGGCATAAATCAGCTGTACTTCTTTAATTTTTTTTTACTGCCTAAATCAAATGATATGGCTTAGAAGTAAAATAATTATAGCAAGAGATTTGGTATTTAGACATACATTTTATTTATTTTTAATTAAACTATTTTAAATATTTTATTGTCATGTACAGTCTTAAATCCCATAATAAAAACAATTTCTGCTTTATGGCTATAAGAATCGATACACAGAAAGGTTTAATGGACTGATAAAGCCATGTCATGGTTTGGGAATCATGAAGGAACTCATAGATTTCTAAGCTATCTCCCTTCCTTTCTTTTTTCTTCCTATTTTTCTTTCTTTCATATTATGCCCAATTTTAACCTAGTTTGCAAGTTGAGGAATTGCTAAGAATTTTAATGACCCATCTGGGTGTCTAATGTTCTTATTTATAAACTTTTATTAGCCAGCTGAGTTGTGAAGAGAATGGAATGTGTAGTTTTGGGCTCTGGGATGACATGCAAAATAAAATAATAATAACGAAAGAGTTTAATGAGGGGGCTATGTGAAGCTTGTTAGTCATATTTGTGTTTTGCTCACAAGGAAATAAACTTAGGATGCTGATTTTTCTTATTTATCTGATTTACTGCATATACTCATATGGAGATTTAAAGTTTTTCATTTTTAGCAGATGAGTTCCTCTTGTTACCTTGATGCTTTGTCAGTTATCCATGTATTAAAGGGTTCTCAGTGCCAGATCTTCAGCATTGTGTTGGATGATTCTTGATGGAAGAAAAGAAACCAGTGGTTATGCCTTGGAATTTAGTTTTGTTGCTGGTAAATTTTAGTTCCAAAGAGACTACTAAACCTGGCTTGGTTATTTTTTTACTCAAAAACACAATTTTATTGGAATACACTCTATCACTGTTTTAAATAAAATAGGTTGTTTTGAATAAGTAAAAAATTAAAATGTGTGTACTTGTGTTCTGAGCTGAGGATGTCAGGTTGTATGAGTACTTATCATCTATTGACCAATATAATGAACCTTAAAATACACTATTAGACAACTGCTTTCTGATTATCTTAGTATATTAAGTTGAGAGTTTCTGTTTGCTTGGGTTTCAAATTACTTAAATGAGAAATAACATTAATGCTGGTCCAGCCAATGAAAAATCATGCAGTTGACACTAGAATCTAAGCCCCATGAGGGCAGAGACTTTGCAGGCCTTGGTCACTGTTATATTTCTAGCTGCCAGTGTCTGACACATAAGAAGCACTCAATACTAATTTGTTGAATGAATGAATAAATAATAAACAGGATAATAGATTGAGAAATTGTATAAAGTTTGTGTCTTTCATGCTCCATTTCCCTTGGGAAATATAATAGAATTATAAATTTATTCTGTAGGTAAAGAACAGGCTTCAATATGGTAAAACATTAAATTCAGCATAAATGACCTATTTTTAAAAGATTACCCAGCCACATTTTGTAGGTCATGCTTGCCTTCTTCTAGATCGTCTTACATCCTTGATCAAATAAACACACAGATTCTTAAAAATATATAACTCCTGGCTGGGGTGGGCATGGTGGCTCACACCTGTAATCCTGTCATTTTGGGAGGTTGAGGCCAGAGGATTGCTTGAGGTCAGGAGTTCGAGACTAATCTGAGCAAGAGTGAGATGCTGATTCTACAAAAAAACAGAAAAATTAGCCAGGCGTAGTGGTGCCCGTCTGTAGTCTCAGCTACTCAGGAGGTTGACATGGGAGGATCACTTGAGCCCAGGAGTTTGAGGTTGCAGTGAGCTATGATGACACCCCTGCACTCCAGCCTGGCAACAGAGAGAGACAGTGTCTCAAAAAAAATAATAAAGAGAAGAAAATATATAATTCCCTGAATAAAGCAGGTAGAGTAGGAGGTGAACATATTTGAATGCTTGCAATGTACTAAAAGAGTGTGTGTGTGTGTAAGATCAATGGCAATTATTTTCCATTGTACAGGTGAGAAGGTAAGCTCAAGTGAGTGGTGAAGCCCCATTTTGAGTGAAGTTCTGTCTGACTTCAAAATCCATGCATTTTGTATCGTGTTATTTTTTCTGAGTACTGGAGTTTAATTTCTGTGGTTCACAGTGAAACTTCTTGAAGGAGTTGTTTGCATATACTGTTCCCAAATTCTTACTGTGATTAAACCCGGTGAATACTTTTCAGACTTCTTTTGTACCATCTGACACTGAAGGTCTTGAAGGTCCCACTTGAAATCCTGTCTTCACTTGGTTTCTTCGATCTCCTGGTTTCCTACCTCTGACCACTCTCTTTGAGGTTTCATTAAATTTATAGACTATTGGACAGGAGAAATGACATCTCAATTATGTTGTTTTCTTGTCTGTAAACATGCACAGTTCCCCTTTTAAGTCTTTTAAAAATGACTTTCAACAGTTTTATAATTTTCTTACAAAATTTATAGATACCTTTTGTTATTATCAAAAATAGTATCATTTTTATAATTAAAAGTTTTAATAGTTTTTTTGTGGGTGTAAAGAAACTCAGTTTTTATATATTCTTATATCAAGCAACTTATCTGAATCATCTGAGATCTCAACCACTTTACATCTCCCTGTTGGGGTTCGGTGCAGCCTGTGCTCCCAGGGCTGCCACTATTTGCTATTATTACCACCACTTTATTTCTAAGATATATTTCTTTTTTGAACTGCAGATTCATATAGCTGACTGTCTTCTGGATATCTCTGTCTGGCTTTTCCACAGGCACTGCAATTTCAATATGTCTGAAGGGAACATATCTCATTGTCTTCTCTTGCCAACTTACTCCTCCTCCTATATTTCTCACCACAACAGTCTCCCAGTTACCCGAGACAGAGAAAAACCTGGGACTTGTTTCTGAACTCTTTCCCCCCTTTTTCCCTCCCTTCCTTCCTTCCCTCCTTCCTTCCTTACCACCTTTTTACCTCCTTCTCTTCTTTCCCCTCATATCCACTCCTGCTCATTCTGGTCATATCTCGTGTATTTATTGACTTCTCTCCATCCTGCTGTTTCATTAAAAGCCCTCATTCTTTCATCCCATTTCACACCATGAAACTCCCTAACATAATGTTCAGAGGCTGTGACCTCTGTAGCCTCATCTCGTCCCCTGCTCCCCCTTCCGCAGCACACACATGCACACTCGTACACCCTGCGCTAGCCATACCTAACTGCCGCAAGTTCCTTGGACGTGCTGTGCCTTCTCTCCCTTTCTCCTTTGGAAGTTATGTAGTGATAGCATCCATAGTTGTAGAACATGTAGGATGCTTGCTTTTTGTTCCCATTTTCTCTTTTCCTGACTAACTCCTGCCAATTCCTTCAGTCTCCATACAGTTGTCACTGCTTCCAGGAAATCTATAATCTCCCAAGAGGCTTAGGTGTAGCCTCTGTCTGCTCTCAAAGTAGCCTGTGTATATTTCTCTCATGGCACTTACAGTACTGAGCTTGTTTAGGTATCTGTGTGTGACCTTTCTTCCCCTCAACAATGCTGTATGTTCTTTGAGATCAAAGACCAATGTCATACTTTCCTTTGTACTTCCTGTTACTTGGCATGTAGCTGTTACCGGTAAATGTTTATTGAATGAATAAATAAATGTATTCATAGTTTGTGGAAACACTGCTTCCACAAACCTTATTCTTTCACCAAGGACAAACCTCTCTAAATGTCAGCTTCATTATACATAGGGAGGTACGGTGCTGATAAATTCATATTTTATGATTCTAAGATTCATCGTCCTTAAGCATATTCAAAAGAAAATGATGCAGATTTGGGACAACATTCCAAAATAGGAGTTCCAAAATATTTTGAGCACTGGTGGTAACACTGAAATAATAATTGGGCTTTCCAGTTACACTGTTTAACTAATGTGTTGAGTGCTAATGATCTGAGCACTTGAACATCTGAGTGGTTTACTTATGGTGATCAGAGCTTCTAATCTTTTGCTTACATATCTAAATCATTTTAGAAAGATTGTGTCAGTATCCCTTTGCTGAAGATTTTTAAGTAAAAGTTGGACAGTTGTTTGGATGTTGTGGATGTGATTTAAGATATAACTGTACCATGATAAGACTAAGTGACCACTAAGATTTTGCCTATGGTTAGATTCTCCAATTTTGTGGTCTGTAAGCTTTTGCTTTTATGTTTAAACAGAGAGGAAAAAAAAGAGAAGTTGAGTTTTAAGCTTGGATAACACACTATTTATTTTCCCAAGTTCATCTCTTACTGGATTTAATATCAACATTAGAAAGCTACCAGAAGTGTGTGTTTATCAAAATTGTTAACTTCTATGCATCTAAAAACTGACTCTCGAGCTTGGTCAGCTCGAGCTTGTTGAAATGACTTGGGTTAAATCAGTGTCTAACGTCCAGTTTAGAAAGGTCTTTTAGTATAGTTTTTTTTTTATTTTAAAAACTTAAAAAATGTAAAATATAACATAGATACAGAAAGTCACATAAAACAAATTTGTAGTTTAATGAATTACTGCTATTTGAAGATTCTTGTAACTGTAACTCAGACCAAAAAATAGGACTTTGCCAGCACCCCAGAAGCCTCTGTCTCTATCACAGTCCTGTCTCCCCAGTAAAAATGTACAGACTTTTATTTCAGCCACTTCTTCGTTTTTCTTTTCTATTTTTTCCCCCTTTTTTTTTTTTTTTTTTTTTATGAGACAGGGTGGGATCTTGTTCTGTCACTTCGGCTGGAGCGCAGTGGCAGGATCATAGTTCACTACAGCCTCAAACTCCTGGGCTCAAGTGATCCTCCTGCCTCAGCCCCCCAAGTAGCTGGGACTACAGGTACACATGCCCAGCTAATTTTTAAATTTTTTGACAAGGCAGAGTCTGGCTATGTTGCCCAGGCTGGTCTCGAACTCCTGGGTTTAAGCAGTCCTCCTGCCTTAGCCTCCCAAAGTGTTGGGATTATAGGCGTGAGCCACCATACCCAACTACTTCTTTAGTTTTCTTAATAGTTTTCCTTAATAATACACAAATGGGTATCACTTCACTCCAGTGAGAATGGCTTTTATCAAGAAGTCCCAAAACAACAAATGTTGGCATGGATGCAGAGACAGGGACACTCTTGCACTGCTGGTGGGACCACAAATTAATATAACCTCTATGGAAAGTAATAGGGAGATACCTCAAAGAACTAAAAGTAGAACTACCATTTGATCCAGCAATTCCACTACTGGGTATTTATCCAACGGAAAAAAAGACATTCTATAATAAAGACATCTGCACTAGAATGTTTATAGCAGCACAATTCATAATTGCAAAGATGTGGAAACAACGCAGGTGCCCATCTCTATATGAATGGATTAATAAAATGTGGTATAAGTACTACTCAGCCATAAAAAACAATGGTGAACTGACACCTCTTGTATTATCCTGGATGGAGCTGGAGCCCATTCTTCAAAGTGAAGTATCACAAGAATGGAAAAACAAGCACCACATGTACTCACCATTAAGTTGGCACTAACTAATCAACACTTATGTGCACATATGAAAGTAATATTCATCCGGTGTCGGGCAGGTTGGGGGGGAGATTGGGTAAATTCACACCTAATGGGTGCAGTGCACACTTTCTGGGGGATGGGCACGCTTGTAGCTCTGACTTGGGCAGTGCAAAGGCAATATATGTAACCAAAGTGTTTGTACCCATGTAATATTCTGAAATGAAATTTTTAAAAAATTTAAAAAAAAGAAATTGGATTGTTTGGTCTATAGATTTCTCCATCTGGATTTTGCTGATTGCTTTAGAAGTGTAGGACTTGACCATTTTGAACAAGTGTGGCTGTTTCATGCCTCAGTCCTGGAATGACATTCTACCTGGAATATCATTCCCCCTTGTCTCTCCCTAGCTAATACCTTATTCATGTGATTATCCCCTACTTATCCTTCAGAACTTAGCTCAGAACTCATCCCTCCTAGAAATATTCCCTGACTTTTCATCTAACAATAAATATGTCCTTTTCTGTAGTCTCCTAGCACATGTGTAAACCTTCAGTATGACACCGATCACATTGCTTCAGTTCTTTGTCTTGTTAAAAATATATATATTAAGAGGTGTGTTGCAAGGAATTGGCTTTTACCATAGTGGGGGTTGAACAGGCAAGTCTGAAATCCATAGCAGGCCGTCGGAATGAGCGGTCAGAATTCTCGGGCAGAGGCTGAAGCAGCTGTCCAGAAGGAAGAATTACTTCTGGGAAGCCTTAGCTCTGCTCGCGAGGCTTTTCAACTGATTGAATCAGGTTTGTGAGATTATCAAGAATAGTCTTTACTTAAAATCAACTGATTATGGATTTTAATCACATCTATAAAATACCTTTACGGCAACACCCAGATTTGTGTTTAATTGAATTACTGGGACTGTAGCCTAGGCAAGTTGACACAAAATATTATCACATGGCATCTTTTGCTTTTCTCTCTGAACTTATGCTTAATTCTTTTTATTTTTCCTACTTTTGGCCTCTGAAAGTTTCCTGTATTTTTTTTTTTTTTGACATTGTTAGGAGCTTAATACTGGGAGAATTTTTCAGAATATCTAGTCCATTGTATTACCCCGTCTTTCTTTTCCATGAGGCACTTTTAGCCAACATTCATTAGATAGTGCTGCGTGCCAGGTTCTGTGCTACAGCTAGGGGTACAGAGATGGATAAGGTACAGTTCTCTGCCGTCCAGCAGCTCACAGTCAGTGGGAGGGACAGATACGTGCTATAAAACTGATCTGAGTCTATGCATATTCGCTCATGTCTGTAATCCCAGCACTTTGGGAGGCTGAGGTGAGACGATTGCTTGAGGCCAGGAGTTCGAGACCAGCCTAAGCAAGAGTGAAACCCCATCTCTACAAAAAAATAGAAAAATTAGCTAGGTGTGGCAGCACGTGCCTGTAGTCTCAGCTACTTGGGAGGCTGAGGCAGGGGGATCACTTGAGCCCAGGAGTCTGAGGTTGCTGTGAGCTATGATGACCCCACTGCACTCTAGCTCCAGTGACAGAGCAAGACCCCGTCTCAAAATCAAACAAACAAACAAAGAATAAAAACAAAAACTAAAAAACCCCAAAACTGCTCCTAGTATGAGAGCTTCCTTTCATATTAATAGGTGCTTAGTATACAACAAAAGAATGTTTTTATACTACAAAAAATGTTCTATTTTACAGTCATTTATTAATCACTTTGCAGGTTGGAAGCTTCATATTTTTACCACGGAGAAAATATCTTGCTTTTTTTTTCCCTGCTTTTTTGATGGCTATGGCAGAAAATTTTCAGGTGTATACTAAAAAAAGCTGATTTTGATACTAATTTCAGCATTAAGAGTTTTTGTATAATGTGAAAACCAGGACTTTAAAAACATTTATCTAAGTATAAAAATATAAAGTAGTATTTTATTATTTCCAGAAACCAGGCTAAAGATGACAGCTCTTCTAGTTAGGCATAGAAAGGAATAGATCATTTTTATCTTGCAGAATTGTTGATCAGTCGTCCTCTATTTTTCAGAACAAATTTTTCCTAGCTTGCCTGTTATTTTGTTTCACTTCCTGAAAAGTGTAGAAAATTTTAGTCTGTACTTTTCATGTGGAAATGTAATATAATTCCTTTCATTTCCTATCTTAAAGTATTTAATGGTTAAAACTACTCCTATAAGAAGACCCTCCCCTAACCCCAGCAAATGAAATGTGTCTTTAGCTTACGCCTTTGCTGTGCCATAGGATCCAATGGCTTTGCTTATTAAGAGTCTTGTAGATCTCAAGTATAATTATTTTATTATATCTTCCTCACTGTAAAGCCAGTCCAACGTGGAACAGTGACAACAAAAAAGCTCACTTGAGTGTAGCCAGATTTAATTTCAACGGACTGAACTGTCTAGTATTCCAGTATCCTTGAGTACTGGCTGAGATTTCACATTGTGTAGAACCAGCAGAGTATCTCGAGGACTCTGTCTGAAACATTAATGCAGTTTAGCTGACGTCCGCCCCATATTCCCTGGCCCCCCAACCTCGCCAGTTTTCAAGTGCATTAGTTGTTGCTCAGGTGTCTTTCATCTTTATATTGCGTAATTGTTGTGGAGCTTGCTCTTTTGTCTGTGGTATTACAAAGGTAATTTTTCCCATTACTTACAGTCAAACTACAACTTCAAGCAGAAGAGAGAGGGGTTGTGTCCATCAAAGGAGTGTGTGCGAACCGTTACCTTGCTATGAAGGAAGATGGAAGATTACTGGCTTCTGTAAGTAATGCTTTCTGTTTTTGCAGGTATTTTTTTTTTTTTTTGCAGTTTTTTTAAAAACACAGCTCATATGAAGTAGATACTGGATTGGACTTGGGCAGTCTTGATGAGCTCTAAATCACTGCTTTTGTTCTGCAAAGCTATTAAACTGTAATTCAATTTTTTTTCCTTATACGGTGCAATCAAACATGAAGATCAGTGGGAATAGACATAAAATTTTGATTATCTGTTTTCAAATTTATTCTGTAGAATGTAATATATAAAACTTTTGCAGTATAGAATACTAGTTGAGAATGTGGGCTTTACACTTGGGTATACATACTGACTCTGCTGCTTACTAGCTGTGTATTCTTGGGTAAATTATTCTGAGTTAGTTCCCTCACCTGTAAAATAGAAACAATAATGATCCAGTATCACTGGGGTTTTGTGACAATTTAATTAAATACTATATATCAAGTGCTTACATCAGTTTCTGACACATAACAGATCCTCAATATTGTTACTGCCTACTCATGCTGTTCTCATTTATGTATAAATCAGGGCAGGGACTTTTCTTTTTTGTTTTATCACAGCTGGTCAGGGGGCCTAGCTCCTGGCTAGTACTCTTTCCACTAGTGCAGGCTCCCTGTCAGCTTCACCATTATTATCAGAAATAGGATTGCGTATCTGTTGAGCATACACAGTATGTGGGGAATGGTGCAGGAAACTAAGGAAGTAGGACCAAGTGTGGTGGCTCACACCTGTAATCCTAGCACTTTGGGAGGCTGAGGCAGGAAGATCATTTGAGGCCAGGAGTTTAAGGTTGCAGTGAGCTGTGATGATGCCACTGCACTCTAGCCTAGGTGACAGAGCAAGACCCTGTCTCAAAAAAGGAAAAAACTGCAGAAGACACAGATCTTATTCCTTTTTGCTTGGGGGAGTAGATAGGATATGTATGTAGAAGTGTGTGTCTGTGTTGTGTGTTGTGTATATACCAATACCAATGGCCAGTTATAACCTCTCTATAACTCCCCCCACAGAAGCAGTCTAATAGTATCAAGCAATTGTGGTGTTTTGAGCTGTATGAATAGTTTTTGAAATTCTTTTCTGAATGAAGACCTATGAATTTTTAAAGATCATGACTTACAGAAAAAGATATTTCAACCATCCCAATTTCAGATTGATTATCTGACAAAGATATACTTATGTTGGTATTATCAATTTATATGATTTTTGCAGGATAAATATTAATAACAAATTTGGGTGTAGTGGCTCTTAATTTTGGGAGGGTTAATTGGACTAATTTTAGAGTCCTCTTCAAGAATAGCCAATACTTACTGATGTACAGTGTGCCAGATGCTGTGCTCGGCACCAGACTTATAAAACTGAATATCACATGGTCTACCCTTAATGAGCCACAATCCAGGGGTAGTAGAAACGTAAATAAGTATTTATAATAATGTGTAAGGCTTTTGATGTTTTGCTTCTGTATTTTGCATACATGCATGGTAGTAGAGGAAAGGATAATAAATATTATGATGTAGGAAGTAATATATGAAAGGAAGTGATAAAATTTGTCTAGAATTGGGGGAGATGACCTATAAGTAGAATTTTAGGTGATGTAGAGGAAGGAGTTCAGCAGGCAGTCCGGGAGCAGAAGGAGTAGAGAAGGTATGGATAACTCTGGGACATACGATATGCAAAGGCGTGGATGCAAAAAGCAATGTGGGGTATCTCTAGAATTACAAGTAATTCACTAACACTGGAGTGTAAAGTGCAAAGGAAAAGAAAAGTGGAAAGGAAGAGAGAGAAGGCCGCAGAGGCAGATAGACTGCCTGTGGAAGGGCCTTACACACCACGCTGACTGTGCGCAGTGGAGAGCCATAAAGAGTTTTAAGGCCGGGCGTGGTGGCTAACGCCTGTAATCCTAGCACTCTGGGAGGCCGAGGTGGGCGGATCGTTTGAGCTCAGGAGTTCGAGACCAGCCTGAGCAAGAGCGAGACCCCATCTCTACTAAAAAAAAAATAGAAAGAAATTATATGGACAGCTAAAAATATATATAGAAAAAATTAGCCGGGCATGGTGGCGCATGCCTGTAGTCCCAGCTACTCGGGAGGCTGAGACAGGAGGATCCCTTGAGCTCAGGAGTTTGAGGTTGCTGTGAGCTAGGCTGACGCCACGGCACTCACTCTAGCCTGGGCAACAGAGTGAGACTCTGTCTCAAAAAAAAAAAAAAAAAAGAAAAAAGAGTTTTAAGAGGACACCTGATCAGATTTGAATTTGGGAAAGATCACTGTGGCAGCAGTGTAAAGAATGCATTTGAGGGGGCCAACACTGGTGGAGAGAGACCAGTTAGAGGGCCCCTGTAATAGTCCAGGCAAATGGTGATCAGACCTGGCAATAACAGCAGGACAAAGAGGACGGAGTCCAGTGCTAGCACTTGTGATTGATTTGATTTAGGAGTGAAGTAGAGAGAAAAGTCAAAAATGGCTTTTAGGTTTCTGGTTTGGATGAGAAGGTAGATGAGAAATGGGAAGGAGGAAAAGAGAAAGATTTGGGAAAAGGTAGTAAGTTCAAAGTTAGACCTATTTAGTTTGAGTTGCCTATGGGAAATTCAGGTGAAGATGTTCACTAAGTAGTTGTTTATAAATCTGGAGCTTAGAGAAAAGATCTGTGTTGATATATAGATGTGGGTATCATCAGCATATAGGTGGTACTTAAATCAGGGGATTGGATGAGGTTTCCTAGGTAAAAAATATAGCTCTAAAAGATTGACAACTTGTAACTTTTGCTTCTTCCACTCTGTCCTTGTCTTTTTTTTCTACCAGACTCTTGTCAACGCAAGAGGTGATATAATACTTTGGTAATCTACCAAAGTAGCATTTTAAATATTTCCCAGAACAGTGAATCAATAAGTAATTTTGGATGACTTTGATCTTGTAGGAGAGAGAGGAAGAAGTGTTTCCAATGCCCCTGCCCTTTTCACCTTAGGATGAAATCACTATACAAATTACTATGGCTTCTGTAGTAGTGTTAGTTTGGCTACTGTCAGACAATGAGGGTGGTAGAGAAAAGAAAGGAGATGCACACATTTGCTTCCGTCATAACTAACTATGGACAACACTAATCAAATGGTTTTAAAGCACCAGCCTTTTATTTGTCTATCTTAATCTGGCTCAGTGAGTGCCTTGAGATTAGTTATTACCCTGGTCTTATACTTGTTAAGATTAGAAGTTCCAGTAACCTAGTAATCATGGTGACCCTGTTAGATAATCACTGGAGGTGCTGTTCATCTCAAGAGCATAGGCTGAAATCTTGATACATCTATAATGATAAGGATCCCCATAGTTGTTAAAAGTCATGAAAACAAACAACCCCATTAAAAAGTGGGCAAAAGACATGAACAGAAGCTTTTCAAAAGAAGATAGACTAATAGCCAATAAACATATGAAAAAACACTCAGCATCACTAATCATCAGAGAAATGCAAATCAAAACCAGAATGAGATATCACCTAACCCCAGTGAGAATGCCTTTTATCAAAAAGTCCCAAAACGATTGATGCTGGTGTAGATGCAGAGAGAAGGAGCTGTGGGACTGCAAATTAGTGCAACCTCGATGGAAACCAGTATGGAGATTCCTCAAAGAACTAAAAGTAGACCTATCATTTGATCCAGCAGTCCCACTATTGGGTATTTACCCAAAGGAAAAAAAGTCATTGTTTCAAAAAGACACTTGCACTAGAATGTTTATTGCAGCACAATTCACAATCGCAAAGATGTGGCATCAATCCAACTGCCCGTCAATACGTGAGTGGATTAATAAAATGTATATGTACACCATCGAGTACTACTATTCAGCCATAAAAAACAGTCTTTTGCAACAATCTGGATGGAACTAGAGACCATTCTCCTATGTGTAGTATCACAAGAATGGAAAAACAAGTACCACATGTACTCATTATTAAACGGGAACTAACCGATTAGCACTCATGCACAGAGGGAAGTAAAACTCAATGGAAATCATGCAGGTGGGAGGGGAGGAAAAGGAGGTGGGTGAAGTCATACCTAATGGGTACAATGTACACTATCTGGGTGATGGACACACTTATAACTCTGACTCAAGCAGTACAAAAGTAATCCATATGACCAAAACATTTGTACCCCCCATCATATCTGAAATTTAAAAAAAATAGAAAAAAAGTGATGAAAACAAAAAGTGTTCCACCTTAAAGTGTACTTCTGAAACTAAAAAAGTAGACAAATTATAGTCTTGAAAACTGAACTGTCATCTCATTCTTACAGCATTCAGGGACCAGGCATTAAGCTTCCTAAACTATTGATTATGTATCAGCAAAAGCATAAGCTGCTCTAAAATAAATAGCATTTTCTAGTTTCTTCCTTAGCTAAGTAGCAACTTCCACAGGATTAAGGTCATAGCATTTTATTTAGCCTTAAATGTGTTTCTGTCTCCTTGGATGTGTATTAACTCTTCTTGATGCAATAGATTTCCACCAAGTTGACTCAGTAAGAATTAATTTAGCAATGCTTAGAAATTTATCAAACGCTCTGTAGGGACAAAGCCATGGCTGTTAAACATAAATAGAAAATTCAGGATTTATTAGTCCACTTTGAGGAGTGGTACTAGCCAAGATCCAGTTGTTGTTACTATTTATATATGTTCCAGCTCCCATCATATGACCTATTCCTGCCAAGTTAACGAATTAATCTCTAGTCTTACCATCTAATTTGTGCAGCTTGCTGCCATTCCTTTTCAGCAGCAAGCCTATCTCTTTCAAATTGGTCTGGGTGGGTTGGGTCAACTTCCAGATGAAAAAGTTAAGTGTCACCACCTCAAAACCAAAGAGATGATGCCAGCGATTCAGTAAGTGGCACATTCTCTCTCTGAGTCAGATCCATAGACAATGAGCTGTCAACAACAGCAACTGTTCATGTAAGTCCAGTGTTCCGATCAGTGGCCGTCACTTGGGGATGTAGATGTGCCTCATAACCTGGAGAAACTGGGATTTATGAACTTGTACTTGCCAAAGGCATAATCCTTCCCACTCCTCTACCGGGCCCATTTTCAGATTGCTGTGTTATGGCACATTTTGGGCTTCTTCTGCATTTTACCTGTGTGTGATTCCTGCAATAATTTCTAAAACATTCTAGTTTTCTCCCAGGAAGAAGATTACTTTGGATACATAAAACATTTAGTTTCTAAGAGTTATGTTAGATTGATTATTACCAGTTAGAATAAGAAAAAAGACTGGTTTGTTTACCATTTTTACCCCAACGTCTTCCCATATTAATGATATAAATGCATTCAGGTTACTGATTTCTAACTGTTTGAAAACATTTCTGAAGGGTCTTTTCTTTTGAAGTTATGAAATATGAAAGTTCAAAGAGTAGATTATAATTTGACTGCCAAAGCCTATATTTGGAGGCTGCAGTTGAGTAGTTCTTTAAAGCACAGTAGACTTCTTACTCAATTCCATAGCAGGATAAATTTTGTTGCTATGAGCAACAGAAGTCCAGAACAAATATTAGGATTTATGATTTAAGTGTTCACAAATTGTAGATTTTTTTAGAAAATTGCATATAGTGAAGTTAATTGTAGTTTTGAGTTTAAATCACCAAACAACCACAATGTTGGCACTAGTACGAAAAACTTGACTGTTCTTCATCTGCTAGAAAGTTGCACATTGTTTTCTATATAATGCTAGAGTATAGATCATGATACTCTGAAAAAAATATCTCAATAAGTTATAGAATATAACTTGTGTTGATCCACAATGGTGAAATATGGAAAAATTATTTATATTCTCTGAGGATATTCATTTAATTGCTGTAAAAGTAAAATACATTTTGCCTATAGAATAACTTTCTTAGTTGAGGGGACTTAACAATGAAATGAAATCTACAGTATAGTAAAGTGGGGAAAATAGATTTTTGAAGGCTTAGTCAGATTGACAATCTATACTGATTAAATTTGTCAGAAAAATACAATAATTGAAGAGGAATGTAGACCATTTTTAAGAGATAAAATACTAGATTAAATGCAAATGTTAATGCCTAATAAGAATTATTGCTTCTTTTAGAACACATTCTTTAAATTTTTATACAACCTATCAATAATTATAAGATTAAGATCAAATTTACTTTTAACTTTGCACAATTTGTGCGTTTCATTTTGTTCTGAAATCGCCAACATTGATACTTACATCATGTCTGTTTTTAATTCTCAGAAGTGTGGTGTAAGCAAAAGCATTTTCAGATTCCTATTGAGCAAAGTCCCTTGTAAGCCAAAACTGCAAATTCAAAGTACTGTAAAAGAATAAACAACCCAGTAAACAGAGCATGAGGAAATGGTCATAAGGTTCAAATCTAAAATTAGGAGTGGACTAGAATTGTCAGGCCAATGCATAAGGAGGGAAAGTGGGGGTGGGGGCAAGGGCTGGGGGGGGATGTGGGGAGCGGGAAGAGAATTTATTCTATTAAAATAGTTATTATTTCTTTTAGTATTGTGTGCAGAGGCTATTAGTGATTGGGAGGGATTCTAAAGATCATCTAATCCAATCTTCTTATTTTACAGATGAGGGAAGTGATGCCCAGAGAAGTTAAACGGCTTGATCCAAAGATACAAGTTAGTTAGGGATCAAGGCAAGAGTAGAGCCCAGATTTCTTGGCCCACAAGAGGTCCTTACAGATGTCAAGAGTTAGGCTAGTCAAACTCTGGGAAAGGACCATCTGGTCTAGTTGCCTCAGGGACCACGTGGTCCATTTAAACCATATTCTATATTTCAATTCCTCTAGTGGTGGATTTTCCCTGGTCCTACTTGTTTAGTTCTTATTTAGATTTTTCAGTGTCACTGAATTGTATTTTTACGGTTCATTATCTAAAGTAGTTTCATTTGTTCATTGAGTTAGCAAATATTTATTGATCACTTAGTATGTGCCAGGCACTGATACAGCATTTGACATAATAGATGAAAATCTTTGCCTACATGGTATTTACAGTTTGATGAAATAAAGTGATATGTGTGTATAAACAAATTATCTGTATTTGGGCATAGCAGGGCACAAAAATGAATGAGGTGCTTTTATTTTTCGTATTATAGCTAGAGTTACTATATCCAGTTACTCGAGAAACTCTTTTTTGTGATGGTACTTGTAGGACTAGGGTCAGAGAGGTGATGGGATAGGACAGGAGGGCAGATCCCATAGAATTTTTGAAGGCTATTATAAATATTTTGGCTCCTAGTCTAAGAAAATGGAGAGCCACTGTAGGGTCATTTTTAAAAAGAAAAATAAATTTTATTTTTAGAATAGTTCTAGGTTTGCAGAAAAGTTGTACAAATAATAGTGTCTATATACTCCATACTCAGTTTCTCCTATTATCAACGTCCTGTGTTAGTATGGTACACTTGTCACAACTAATTAACCAATATTGATATGTTACTACCAGCTAAAGTTCATACTTTATTCATATTTTCTTAGTTTTTACCTAATGTCCTTTTTCTCATCCAGGATCCCATATTTAGTCATCATGTTTTAGTCTCCTCTAGACTGTGACAGTCTCTTAGACTTTCCTTATTTTTTATTGCTTTGACAGTTTTAGGAGTATTGGGCAGGTATTTTTAGAACGTCCTTCAGTTTGGGTTTGTCTGATGTTTTCCTCATGGTTAGACAGGGATTATGAGTGTTTGGGAGGAGGATCACAGAAGCGAGGTACTATTTTCATGACATCATATAAAGGTATATGCTGTCTTCGTGATTTATCACTCATGATGTTAACCTTGCTCACCTGGCTGGGAGAGTATTTGTCTTCACTGTCAAGTTACTCTCCGCCCCCCCCTTCCATACTGTACTCTTTGGAAGGAAGTCACTATGCACAGTCCACACTTAAGGGATGGGGGGTATGGTTATGCTCCACCTCCTTGAAGGGGTAGTGTCTACATAAATTATTTGGACTTCTTTTGCATGGGAAATGTGTCCATTCTGCTCCATTTATTTATTTATTCAATCATTCATATATGTATATGCTCACAGATATTATTTATAGTTTGAGTTATAATCCAATATTACATTATTGATTTTGTTGCTCAAATAGTTCCAGCTTTGGCCATTGGGAGCTCTTTCAGCTTGGCTCCTGTGCTCGTTGACATACCCCAATCTATATGTCTGTTTTGAGCACTTCATTATTTTTTGGCCTACAAGATGCTTGAAGACCATCTTGTATATTCCCTGTGCCAGCCTAGAATGAGCCATTTCTCCAGGGAGCCTTTGTTCCTTTTATTGGAGAATGGTATTAGAAACCATGATCTGGATGCTGGGTGTGCTTGTTGCTACGGAGGTCTTTGCTTTTAAGCCCTCTCAGCTGACAGAACAAGAAATATATGCATATACTAACCTGGGTGTATACACATATCTTTGGTTATTTCTATATTTAGCCATCTGTGTTTATATTAAACTAAACGAGTTAGTTCACACTGATGTCTCCAACCCTACTCTATCAGTACCATGTGAATATTTTAGCCTCCCCTCCTTGGCTTGTCTGTAACCTCCCAACCCAACAGTGAGAAACCTGGCTCCCACCATTTCCTAGGATCAGCTTCTCATTTTGTATCAATATCTCACATAAATTTATTTTTTTTAAATGTCAAAGTAAATTAAAATATCTAGACAAAAAGCAAGTCAAGTTATTTAAAGTGTTGATTACACTCTTTCATACTACATTAGTTTCTTCTGTATTCAGATACCCCCACGAAGGGTCAAACTTCCAGCACCATCTTTAAAATCATTAGCATCATCATCACTATCAACAAATGGTTATTGGACCCGCTTATACGACCCCCTAAGCTGGCTTATGTGGACAGCCTCCAGGGAAACTTTGACATGTTGCCCCATCACTAACATATAACAGGTTTATATGACTGCCATACGTGTGTGTGTGTGTATATATATATATATATATATATATGTATATTCATTTTCTTAGGGTTCATACCTTTTAGAATTGAGAATAATGTTTTATTGAAATTATTTTACATAACACACTTTCTAGTACTCCAGATAAATGAATACTTTTCAATTTCCAATTTTATAGTTATTGGCATTAGCAAGAGGGAAAGAAAATTATGTGATGTGTTTGTTGCATAGTAGGTGCTCAGTTAATACTTATTATTGCCATTTGGATGTCTACTATTCATCTCAAACTCAACATGTGCAAAACTAAATTACTAACCTTTTCCTATAAAGGTTTTCCCACTCATAGTTTTCCCCATCTCAGTTGATGGCAAGTCCATCATTCTAGAACATAAACTTTAGTGCTGTCCTTGATTCCTGTTTCTGTCACACTGTACATCCAGTCTGTTAGGAAACCTTGTTGACTCTCTCATCAAAATATAAGACAGCTTCTTGTCTACTGTTACCTCTGTGATCTGAGTCTCTATTCTCTCTGCCTGTATTACTCAGTACGCCTCTAACTGCTCTCTCTTGTCTACTTTTGGCCCCCTGTAGTCTTGGCAGCAAGAGTAATCCTGGAAAAGTATGTCAGATCATGCTGTTTTTCTGCTCAAAAGCCTACAGTGGCTCTCCATTTTCTTGGAGTAGGAGCCAAAATATTTACACTAGCCTTCAAAATTCTATGGGTTCTGCCCTCCTGTCCCATCCCATTACCTCCCTCCCTCACCTCATTTCCTACTGCTCTTCCTCTCAGGCCCTCTACTTCAACCACTTTGTCTTCAAACATTCACGGGGCTTGTGCACCAGCTGTTCTGATTGGAATGTTCTCTGACATCTGGGTGGTTAACTCCTTCACCGTCTTCAAGTGTTTACTCAAAAATCACTGTCTCAGTGGATCCTGCTGTAACCGTGCTTAATATTGCAGCCTGACCTCTGCCCCCACCACTCCCAGTCCCTCTTATCCTGCTCAGCTTTACTTTTTTCCCCTCATATTTCTCATAGAATATTATTTGTTCAGTCATGCTTATTTCTTATTTTGTGTCTCCCCAGCTAGAATTTGAGTGGCACAAAGGCAGGGGTCTTCGTTTAGTTTTGTTCACTGATATGTCCCAGGTTCTTAGAAAAAAAAAATATGTATACATTGAATGAATAAATGCATTGTTTGAACTGTGTGCTTCCTGTACCCTCAGATTATTCTTAAATCTTAAAAAAAAAAAAATCAACAAAATAAAGGAAAACTTAATTTGATGAAAAGGTGTCAGGTAGATACATGGACAAAAGATGTCCACAATCTAAGTCACTAAAAGCACTGAGCTTTGAATTCTTCATTTGTTGATGAGTATAATTATATGAAAAGATTGTTGTGATTTTTAAATGAAATGATATGCATGAAAGCCAACAATAACCATGAACTTCTCAGCTGTTAGCCTGTATAAAATAAGGCCTTGAAAGCAAGGTACAAGTTGTTTCAAGCCCTTAGAAGTCACTTAGCCACTTCCTCTGTGATGTTCTTCTGAAGACCTTTTTCTCTTAAGTTTGAAATGGTGAACAAACATTGAGAATAGGAAAAGAGCTCTGTAAATATGTTTATAATGTTTAATAAAAATTATATTGTACCAATTTTTAATAGGAACACTGAGATCACAGTCACCGAAGATGATTTGTAAACTTAGAATGGACAGACTTAAAAATTGTATTTATATTGGGCTGTTAAACATCTGCTTTTCGTAAGAACTAAATTCTGGCTCGACTACTGATTTAAAAAAATAATGCAGTTTGTCGTCAAGTGCAGAACGGTTGTTTCGTAAATTTACATGGCTGAACATTCAGCACAGATGCAAGTTTTCCTTCCCTCCACTGTTTTTCCAAAGTTACTAGTAACCTCTGTAAAAAATAAAGAAAAGAGTTTGTGGGTTCCATGATGTATCCACTTAGTCCCTGATACTGTTTTTTTTCTCTGAAATATTAAGAACTGGCTGAAAAGGCAAACATTATTGGCTTGGTAAGTATCCCAGGAGGCCAGGCATTGTAGGGAGTGCCGTCTAGAAAGCTGGGGCATCCGGAAGCTGACAGCGCACCGAAAATGAACGTACGATGGAATGGTCTTAAGTTTACCTCTGGAAATCAGCCTGTGAAGGTCGATGATGACCTTTCACGTTACCGTCATGATGACTGTGACTTGTCCTTTCACTCTTCCCCTCCATTTCTATTCCTGGTTTTAAACCTGGAATAAGAAAAAGAGAGGTTTTTTTTTAAAATCAGTTGCAATGAAAATAAAGTTAACACAGATTAACTTCAGTTCACATAAGAAGGGTACTAAATTTCACCCAAGGTAGAATGAAAGTATTGGATTTGAAATGTCTACATTATTCTTGGAATATTTGTATTACTCTTATCATACTTGAATCTTTATGAACA
This sequence comes from Eulemur rufifrons, assembly GCF_041146395.1. Classification (NCBI taxonomy): domain Eukaryota; kingdom Metazoa; phylum Chordata; class Mammalia; order Primates; family Lemuridae; genus Eulemur; species Eulemur rufifrons. The sequence continues at coordinate 17,154,582 of NC_091000.1, forward strand.
GCACAAGACAGTCCTGTGTATCATATAGCTGGTCCTGTACAATGTTTGGTTCTCTGTAAGGCCACATATGATTTGTTTGCATCAGAAAGACGTGTCTTTATTGGTAATGTATTATATAGTGGCAAATTAGTTAAGTTTGTATTTCAATTTTTAAAAATTCAATGAACAGCAGTCACAATATTAAAACCAAGCAAATATCCAGTAAAATTCTTATCTCTAGAAGCAGATTATACGATCTAATATCATACCCTTATTTTAGATGGCTGAGACACGTTATTTACTTTTCTGTCATTGCCAGTCCTTTACTTTTAATTTTTGTCATAGTTTGTGCGATTGTTTGCCTTATCTTGGAACCAAAAAATCTGGGGAAAGGTTCAAGTCTTTTCGCTGTGTGTTTTCCCAAACCTGAAGTTTCCTGGATATGAGTAATATAAAAATAAGCTGGAATCTGGCATACTCATTAATACAAAACCATATATTTATGCAGTATATCTATGTATACATCTTATATTTACATGTGTAGATACACATGTGTAAAAATTTATATGGTTTTCTATATAAGTTTTTCATTCAATTGATAATATAATTGTAATATAAAAAATAAATGACATTTTTTCTTTTAAAGTGAGTAACTCTTGATCTCCTCCCTCCCCACGCTAGTGGTCAGTAAGTATCATAAGTGCTACCCTGTGAAGTTGTGTTTTGATTTTTTTTTTTTTTTTTTGAGACAGTGTCTCGTTCTGTTGCCCAGGCTAGAGTGCCGTGGCATCAGCCTAGCTCACAGCAACCTCAAACTCCTGAGCTCAAGCGATCCTCCTGCCTCAGCCTCCCGAGTAGCCAGGACTACAGGCATGTGCCACCATGCCCGGCTAATTTTTTCTATATATTTTGAGTTGTCCAGCTAATTTCTTTCTATTTTTTTAGTAGAGATGGGATCTTGCTCTCTTGCTCAGGCTGGTCTCGAACTCCTGAGCTCAGATGATCCACCTGCCTCGGCCTCCCAGAGTGCTAGGATTACAGGCGTGAGCCACCGCGCCCGGCCTTGACCATTTAAATAATGTGGCAGCCTATTAGTCTCTGTTACTTAGAGTGTTATGTCCAGGTCCAGCTATTTCAAAGTCAGCTATTTTTTCATGGTAAATAGTTGAATTGAAATCAAAAGGCAGAGTCCTTTCCCCTCCCTCAAGAAAAAGATTGCCAGAAATCAATATGTTCTGTATTACTTATTCCTCATTGTCTATTAGTGTTTGGAGATTGCTAATCATATGTAGTATAATGTTCCAATATAATTTTTGGCATCATATATCATTAATTATTTTCTATGCAATAAACCATTCTTTTTATGCCTTAAAACAACTTTAGCTACTAAAGAAAAATGTTATACTTTAGGGAATTAATTCTGTTTCTGTCAGCAAAGTATTAACAAACCTCCTTCTTCTTTATCGGAAGATTACACTAGGTTACCTTTCTAGCACTGCTTCACTGAAAACCTGATAAAAGTAAAAATGACCCCTGATTGGTGACCTGTCCTGAGACTGGGCGGAGTGTGGATGGATCATAAATACCCACTGGAAGCCATAGCTTTGGGCTTCCCTAAGTATAGTGTACTTTTTATTACTGGGTGTGTCTCTGCTTGTAGGGGACCCCTGGATACATGTTCATGGGATGTTTCCAGTCTGAACCAGTGTGGTTCCTCTACCATTTGTGTGGTCTTGCTGCTTATCACGTGACCTGTCTGTCGTAGGGGCTGGAGAATGGTCCCTGGACTCCTACTGAAGAGGCATGCTCGATGCTGTCCTGGTAACATGCGGTGTTCCTGGCCTGCATCCTTCTGCAGAGCTAGTTTGCGTCACATTTTGGCCTGTTGAGTCTTGTTAGTTTGTCCTGCTGAACCCAAGACCACTGCTGCTGGTTGAGCAGAATAGGCCTTGTACTATCGTAAATATTTAATATGAAAAGTATAATGACAACTAATTCTTCCTTTATTTTTCAGAAATGTGTTACAGACGAGTGTTTCTTTTTTGAACGACTGGAATCTAATAACTACAATACTTACCGGTCAAGGAAATACTCCAGTTGGTATGTGGCACTGAAACGAACTGGGCAGTATAAACTTGGATCCAAAACAGGACCTGGGCAGAAAGCTATACTTTTTCTTCCAATGTCTGCTAAGAGCTGATTTTAATGGTAGCATCTAATCTAATTTTGCGTGAAAGAAGTAGTATATTTTAGAAATTTGTTAATCAGAGAAAAAGAAAATAAATGTGTACAGCTCAGTTTGGACAACTGGTCAGACAACTTTTTATCCAATAGTAAATATTTAACCATTGTCTCAGTAAAGAAAAATAGCAAAAATTCATGGAAAATGTGTAGACTTCCCTCCCCCTTTTATGTAGCATCCGCTGTTATCCAGTGAAGCTTACCTACAGCTATAGTCTTTTTCATACATTTGCTTTATTTGAAAAGAGGCTTTTAAAATGTGCACATTTACAAACAAATTTTATTCATGGAAATCATATGCATTAGAAAATTAGAGTCAGATATTTAATCAATCCCAAATGTTCACTACTTCTTGTAATATGGCATACGTTAATCTATATGTACAATTTACTTAAAAATTTTGTTCAACATGTAAATGTGAATTTAATCCATTCCTGGCATAGTTTTGTAATTCTCTGGCAGTTCCTTGTGATACAGCTTATAGAACAGGCCTGTGTAAACTGCTGGAAGTTCTTCCATGGTCAGATCAATCTTGTCAAACCCTTCTCTGTACCCATATAGCAACAGTCTAGCAACTCTGCTGGTGATGGGAGTGGTATTTTCAGCCTTGACCAGGTCATTGAGATCCATCCATTCACATCTTAAGCATTCATGCTGGCAAAAATTTATGGTAAATGAATGTGGCTTTAGGCGGCAGATGATATACATATCTGACTTCCCAAAAGCTCCGGGATTTGTATGCTGTTGTCGAATACTCAGGAGGGACCTGAATTCTGATTTTATACCAGTCTCTTCAAAAACTTCTCGAACTGCTGTGTCTCCTACATAAAAGAGAGAGGTACAAATCGATAAGGATCACATTTTTAGAAACTTTATCATCAAAGATTTTCAGTTAAAATAGCATTACATTCAAGTTTTAAAAGCAAAACATTACCCTAAGAAAGTAAAGTTTTCAATACAAACTCTTTGCCTTCTGGACATCCTGAAATACCAGTGTATTTTCTTACCACTGTATAAGAAGCTTTTGAAATAGTGAATATGTTTTTAGCTGCTACTTGGAGGCTTATCTACCTGTACATTGTTAAGGTCACCTCTTTTTAACTTCTCCCTGCTCTATTTAGCAAAAGGTAAAAACAGGTTGCAAAAGTTACAACATATGTTGCAAAGCTGCATTTAATATTGTAAAATATTTCTTCATTATTATCCTATTCCTGATCATCCATCAAAACTGCCGCCTCTTCCATATAAAAGTTTGTTGAGCTGCAGAATGTATTGAACTATGGAATGATTCTGATCTCTCGTGGTGATCTTGGGTGGGACTCTCAAGCCTCCAGGTCAGCACAGATTCGTTTATTACCATTTTGTTATTATGTTCCTCTAGTTACGCTGTCAGTAAAACCCCACCAGAGTAATTTTTGACATTTCCTTTGTTTCTTGAGATAAGATTCCAAAGAACTTGGATTCATTGTTTCAACATTAAATGCTGTGGTTGTTTAATAAGAAGTTTTCAAAAAACTTACAATATATAGAATTTTATAATACAACAAATATTTTTACATTACAAGGATGATTTTTCAATTAAATGAAATTTCTGTGGCAGGATTTTTATTGTCATTAAGATATTTTTGTGGCTTTTTCTAAACATCCAGACAGATCCCCTAAATGGACTTCCTAATTTTGTGATGCTCTGTCATCATCTCCCAAAGCATTTATTAGAAGTGCTTAAAAAAGCTGCCTTTCTTGACACCTTTGCTGGGAAGCTGCAAAGCTGTCACAAAGATTTTTGTTCAAATTCCCTTTAATGCTTCCATTGTTCTTGTTTGTCAAATAGTGAATGAAATTTGCCTTCTCAGTAATCCTACTGGTGAAAAATAGGCAAAGAAGAGGAAGTCACAGAAATGTGTCTCAATTCCTGTGTGCTCTGACTGTAGACTGTCTTCCCAATCCCCTGGATAGGCTCTTGTTTTTTGTCTAAGAAACAGCTATAGAAAGATGCAAAGCATTTTGAAATATAAGACATTTATCTGCCATTTTTCAATTACATGCTGACTTCCCTTATAATTGAGTTTTGCCCACAGGTTAAACATGGTTAGAAATTATATCTTTAAACTGAACAAATAAGAATCTAGGTTAAGAAAAAAAAAAACTTTCCTTAATAATAACAATAAATTTTAATCCGGCATAAATACATGTTTGTTATTAAATTTATTGTTAAAGATTGTGGCACTAGTCTTAAATTTTATATAATGTCTCCCTAACTGTTGTTGAAATGTTTATTTTTATTCTTTAAATTCTTTGAGAAATAATTATGGGGATCCTATTTAGCTCTTAGTACCACAAATCAAGAGTTCAGCATTCAGCTCATGAGTCTAGGCTGTTTGTCCTGGAAGCACCGGACAGGGCTTGTAAGCAAATCTGCCCTGCTCAGCAGTCACCATAGCAGGTGACTGAAAATCAGTAGGGCCTGGGTAGTTATGATCAGTTTAACTTGAATCAGCTTATCATTGACTAGACTGAAAATTGAATGGGCAAATAAGTACTTTTGTATCCAGGGTATGGGAGACCCCTTCTACATTAAGATGGAAATCTTTTCCCCAAGGATTTCAACATAAATTTAAATTTTTTAACAAGTTAAAGTGCTTTATTCTGTTATACCTTTATTATTTTAATGTAATGTAAGCTAAACTGAAATAACATTTACTGTTTTATAGGTTTGAAAAACTAAGAGATTTTTGTTTATTTTTGCTGATCAAAGAGATATGTTTAAATGTCATATTGTTCTGTTTAGTTACAGAACAATAATGAAATAGAGTTTATATTTGTTATTTCTATTTTGTAATATTTAATAATAGAGTTAGGTTGAAATAAAATATAATAGGAAAAAGTTTGCAGAATGTGGGTTTTTCTGGTGTTTCCCTCTGACTCTAGTGCACTGATGACCTCTGTCAGGCTCCACTGCTTTGCGGTTCTTTGGCTAATACAGGAGATTCTCCCCTCAGTGGTAATGAGATTTTTTAGGAAGGCAGTTTGACCATTTTAGTCTTACAGATACCTTTATACTCTTAGGGTATCATATTATACTAAAGCCTTGAGGATTGCATTCTATTTTATATATGCCCCTCTTATATTTTTTTAAACACTATGGATGAAAACGCTTCATTTACCTAGTATTTTCAAAGGATGAGGGATTTCAAACAAATGTTTCCCAGTTAACTAGTATTTACTATTTAAGAGCCAATATAAATGTTTAACCATTTGTGATGACAGTATCCCTAAAGTATATTACATACTTTCCTAAATACAGGGTTTAGAAAATAATTTCAATAATTCTTAGATGATTTGACTTCATCAAGAATATCCATTATTTTGTACTGTGTTTCAGAACAGAAATGCCTTCACATAGACATAGTCTTTCAGACCTCTACTGTCAGTTATCATTTCTAGCTGTGTTCAAGGCTTTGTTAATTCTAAGGCAAAGCTTTAATTTATATAATGCCTAGGAAGCATGGTTAATACCAATTGCAGCTTTTTTTCTTAATTCCACGTGACTTAGGCATACATATGATCTCTGGGTTGTTGTGACAACCACAAATACTTTTTAAAAAGTGGTGAATTTTTAATTATCTGTACTTAAAGAAGGATCTGGAGTATACTTAAACATTTGGCTTGGAAATGTGTTTCTTCATTTACATCTAAAAATAAGTATAACTGAAATTCAGAGGATCCATAAAAGTTCAAATGAAAACAGTCAGTTCATTTGAAAAGGCAAGATTCATAAGAGGAAGTTAAAGAAACCTTCTGCAGACTGCTTTTTGCCCAATATGGACTGGGTAAGGATGCAAAACATAAGCTTAACTAGTTCATACACTCACATGTCACATATGAATAGCGTGAGATAATTAGGTTGTAGAACAAACGGCCGCCTCTTTCAGCACTTGCACCACTACAAAATCATCTTTTATATCAACAGAAGACTTACATAATCTAAACAAAGGCCAGTAAGTACCTAAAACCAAGATTTGCTATTGAGACATCTAAATGCAATAAGTTTATTCATGAATTGTTAGGAGTTGGCTATAATAAATGTGTATAAGGCATTTTGATCTATTCAGCATTAAAAAAATAACTTCAAGTATATACACACTTTTAAATAAAATATTTAAAGATAATTTAGAAAATTGCCTTAATATAATTGTTGGGTAAAGAGAATAGGGGACATGCATGTTAAGGAAAAGGTCATGGAGAAATAATACTGGTATCAAATGAATTACCTGTTGATTTATTATGATGGAGATTGAATTTGATCCAATGGCTTAAGGAATGGGTAGGAAAATTTAGTTTCCATTTTTCTATTTCCTGTAAATCAGTGACATAAATAATTCTTAGCTTATTTCATAGTTCTCTTTTAAATATTGAGCTAAGTAAGTTGTGTTAGGGGGTTATTTCTCATTTGAGACTTTCTCATATATTTTACTTTGTTTTGGCCTCCTATTTAAAATAAATAGTAGATAAAATTTTCATAAAGAAAAGATTTCCATCACCACTGTTGTATAACTGATTTTATTATACTTATTTCAAAGTTAATTTAAAAGTTATTCTTGATGCTTCTGTGATGGAATGGTCAAGAATTCAATTCCAACAGCAATTTTAGTCATATCCAAAATAACCTTTAATACTAAACTTTACTGATGTATATCCAAAGCTTCTCCTTTTGAGAAAAATTAACCTAGAAGCAGTCATAAACAGAAGAATAGGTGGTATGTTCCCAATGATATTATTTATACTAATGGAATAAGTTGTAATATTAGAAATTTTGCTATTAATTTTATATCAGCTCTGATGATACAAAATTTCTCTGAAATTTTCTGACTTAGTCTGAACAAATTAGAAAATTTAAATTCAGATTCTGAGCTATAAATCAAGAAAGTAAACACATGAATTTCTTTAACATTTCCAAGCCAATTAAAAATATGTAAGATACTCACCAATATCTTCTCCAGGCTCTGACAGGCCTCCTGGAAACTTCCACATATTTTTCAACTGAAGTATATGGTTAGAAAATAAAGTTAACATAACATTTATTCACTAACACCACACCCCACACTAAGACTCTACAAAATCCATCCATAATTGGTCAAGGTGGTTGAAAATTTATTTTTGGTAATTGCATGCAATTTTTTTTTAGCTGCCTTCCCCCCTCCTTCCTTTCTTCTTTTTTGGGGGAGCTGGTCTGGTCTGGTGACTGAAGTCTTCTCCCACCTTTTTCTTCAGGAAACAGAAGTAGTTTGCTTTGGTTAATGTGATAAATTCTGTATGAATGAAACATTGGAGGGAAACATCTACTGAATTTCTGTAATTTAAAAAATTTCGCTGCTAGTTAACTATGAACAAATAAATAGGAGAATCTTACAGATGCTGCTATAAGTAAGTAGATAATACAGTATAAATTTAATCACTAAAGTATGCTGTTTTTAATTTTCACATCTATTTCCTGTATTGTGTTTTTAATCAGATATATTACTCTTAAGTTTTTATTGTATGTATTAATGATTTTATGTAAAAATGTAATTGCTTTTCATGGGTAGTGTGAATAAAATTGATTAGTTTGTGTTTAACTGTTTACCATTTCTTTGTGTTTTCTTGTCTACTATTTCTTTTTTTTTTTTTTGGTGGGGAGGGGCAGGTGGGAAGAACTGATCTTGGAATAGGGATAAATATAGAAAAAAACAGATTAAAAATAACTATTAGATGACATGGGACAATATTCTTATGGCTGACGTGATTATTTTTTTCTTGTTAGAGTTCTGTTATATCCATCACGATGACAAAAGCTGAAGAATGATTGAAAAATTATAACATATTCATAAGCGAGCTGTACCTTTGGCCAGTACACCTTATACTCTTCATTCATAAAACAAGTTGTGGACCTTTTACTGGTGTGTTTTGTGACCCACTCATTTCCTGGATGAATGCTTCTTAAAGGAATGTGTCACTTCTCAGCTATGCTAGGTTGGAGACAAGTGGCATGGTTCCCAGAGTTTCCAGAGACTGTTCATTATGTGGGTACAGAATTCAGGCTTTCCATTCTTCCATGTCTGGCTTAGGCTTAACATTAATTTACAAAGCATATTATGGTTGACTTTATTAATGTAGAACTATATCTCTATATCAATGCACTATCTTTTGGGTTCCATTTTGAAATAGTTCCAGAAACTTTGTTTCCACAAAAACTAGGCAGTCTTTTGTTGGTAGATGTTGGACTTCACCACCATAAATTCTAACAAAAGAAATGTTATAATGGGGCAGACAAACACTTCCTAAAAACAATAAAAGTCAACTTTTAAAATATTTACCTAGACTTTTAACTATAAATGATTGGAGATTAACTTTATATAGGAAATCTGAACTTACTAGAAAGAGGAAAATGCTAGATACAAGGATTGAAAATGGCTCATACAAATTTGATTTTGATTATTTCATGAATTAAAACATATATGGAAAGAGAAGTACTTTTGTGCTAGTAAGTAGTTTGTGACATTTTCTAGCTCCGTTAGGTTCAAAGAGTTTATTTTTAAAAAGCGTAAGCTTGAGTTCTAAGAGGGAGGTAGAGAGGCCTAAGTTTTAAACCACGTGGTTTAAAAACCCTGGTTAATGTTCTAGATATGATCAATAGTGAGATAAGCATGTCTTCCCACTCTTTCTTTCTTTATATTAAAATATAATCCCATTAACTGGGTTTAGCAGTATGACAATAACATTAAAATGCTTTCTAATATACAATGAATGCCTACTGTGTTCCAGACTCTCTGTTAAATATTTTTATAAAAGTTTCATACATTTAAATTTCATAATAATCCCATGAAAGGCTATTATTGTTCCCATTTTAGAGGTGATGAAACTGAGTGCATAAAAATGCTTAATAATTTGCCTGGGGTTACACAGCCAGTATATGATAAACTCAGGGTTAAAATCCAGGCCAGGCTGGTTCTAACCCTCTTTTAAGAAATTTAAAAAGTTGATTTGATATTTTCTCACTAATCCTTAACTACTGTCCACTCTTTTTTCATATACTTTTTGATCTTTTCCTAAGACTTAATGGGAACATTCTATGTAAGTCCAATCAGAATCCATATCCTTCAGAGCTTGTGAATTTGGAATAAAATCTAGTTTGGTGTCAAACATCCTTATATCTACCTGTTGTCTGTGAGTTTCCTATCTGGAATCTTCTGATTGGCATGAGATTTATTTCCTAGCTAGTAATTTATTATTATTCTATCTTTCTAATATATTGTTTCATGAGAAAAAAATTACTGAGGATGGGTTTTGAAAATTCAGCCTTTTTGAGTCTGTGTTTTTTGTCTTTGTTCTTCCTTTCTATAAAAGAAGACAAAATTATCTCTGCTTCAAGTGTAAAATTCCATGATCTATTTTTTCCCTAATCTTAAAAAAAGAACTTTCCATTCTCTTCTAAAAGAAATATTCTTAAATGTTCTTGTGCCTGGTTGCTTTGTTGGGTAATACTCAATGTTCACATAGATCACCCCTCCCTGCTTTGAGTTCATGAGGTCATTTAGTTCCTTAAGCATATCTGATTTTTACATATACTACATAAGGTAAAGGATCCTTTTAACTTATAAAAATATTTGATTTTAAACAATATTTAGAGTAGTTCATCATATTTCAGAATGGTGAATGGGTTGACAAATTTTCTTACACATTTGCCAATTATAAATATGTGTGTTTGTGTGTGTATGTGTGTTTGTAAGTAAATGGAAAATAAAAGACAATGTGGATGATGTAACGATGGTCTCATCTCATCTATTACTCTGCAGTCCTTTGCCAGTGGTAGGAATTGCAGCCCAAAAACTATGTATTTCAGGTATTAACAATGGGTACATTTTCTAATGCATTTTTCAGAGATACTAACAGAATGTTAGGATACCTACTCTGTTAAAGCAATTTCAAGTTTAATAGCACTGTTTTTTAAAAAACTTGTCTTTAAGATAAAGTCAAGTTTATTTTAGGGCTTCTAGGATGGGTGAAAAGGAATGAATCATTTTCTGATCCTTTTCCTTAGTATTTTCCCAGGTCCACAGACACTCATTATAGAACCTTCCCTGGGCATGGCTACTGAAATCCTGACCAGAAGTTGTGTTAAACACAACCCCCAAAAGACTACTAATTTCTTTCAACCATATCTCAAGAATCTAGAACAAGAGGACAGACCTGCTAAGCCTCTTCCACTTGGTTCTCTTACATCATGTGACTTTCTTTTGCTGCCTTTACTCCAACTTGGTGAGATGCTAGAAATTTGCTTATCTTTTATTTTCATTGTTCTTGTCTTTAATGCTACTATCACTTTGTAGAATTCAGGCCTACTGTATTTAGATAACTATCTCACTAGCTACAATATTATCACTGTTACCAATGAGATAGAAGCTATCAGAGTGTCATACAGGTTTATTCATTCATTCAACAAAAATTTATTGAGTGCAAGGTACCAGCCTTACAGAAATTAATATATAATATAGCAAACCCAGTCATTTTCTTTATCCTGCACCATGTATTATTCTTAATAATGCTTATCCCACCTTACATATTATTTATTTATTTTATTATTTCTATCATACACATTTGAATACAGGCTCCAAATGCAAGAAACTTTGCTTTGTTCACTGATGTATGCTTAATGCTTAGAGCAGGTCATATAGCCTTTTTGGTTTAAATAACTATCTATCTAAGTGATCCATAACTGCTTAGAAACAACTTTTAAAAATACCTTTCTATAACTCCTTAGGCATATCTAAATTTCTACATTTTATTTTTCTCTATAAAGAACGAACATTTGAAAAGCAATTTATAAAGCAGAGCAACTTACTTTATTTCGATCTTGTACAACCAATATTTTTCTAGTATTTTCATCAAACACAGCTCCTGATAGGAAAAAAAAATAAAAGATAATTGAGAAGTATTGATTTCATTCATCCTAGACTCCTCCCACACTCTTTATCTGTGGTCATAAAAATCATACCACTACTTGAAGCCGACTCATTCAAATATAGGCTGAGCATTCTTTATCCAAAATGCTTGGGACCAGAAGCGTTTTGGACTTTTTGGATTTTGGAAAATTTGCATATACATGATGAAATACCTTGGGGATAGGACCCAAGTCTAAACATGAAATTCATTTATATTTTATATATACCTTATATACATAGCCTGGAGGTAATTTGATACAGTATTTGTTTTAATAATTTTGTGCATAAAACAAAGTTTTGACTACATTTTGACTATGACCCATCACACAAGGTCAAGAGTGAAATTTTTCATTTGTGTTATGTTGGCACTCAAAAAGTTTCAGATTTTGGAGCATTCTGGATTTTGGATTTTCAGATTAAGGATGCTCAACCCACACCACCTAATCCATGAAGACTTGTAAAATCTCTCCAGCAAGAAAATGATTGCTCAGTTGTCCAAGTTCTTTTAACAATTTAGAGTACCTACCAATGATGGTTCTAGCATTTGCTAACTTGTAGGATAATCATCTGCATAAACTTCTTCTCTAGATTATCTATTCCTGATGACACACAGTTAAATATTTTTTTATCCTTTTATAGTATTTAGTGTTCAGACAATTCTAAGTACTTGTCTTAGTCCATTTCGGTTGCTATAACAAAATTCCACAGACTGGGTAGTTTATAAACAACAAACTTTTATTTCTCACAGTTCTAGAGGCTGGGAAGTCCAAGATCAAGGTGCCAGCAGATTTGGTGTCTGGTGAGGGCCTATTCCTCATAGATATTGCCTTCTAGCTGTGTCCTCACATAGTGGAAGGAGCAAACAAGCTCCCTGGGGCCTCTTTTATGAAGATGCTAATCCCATTGATATAAACTCTGCCTTCAAGACCTAGTCACCTTGCAAAGGCCCCACCTCTTAATACCATCATGCTGGGGATTAGGTTTCAACATACAAATTTTGGGGAGACACAAACATTCAGACCATAGCAGTACTTAAAAATATTTATCGAATAAATGAATTGACTTCTTCATGTTTATTTTTATTCCTTGAATCACTATACATAGAACACAGTCTGCACCCCCTGACAGTCCAAATCCCAAATATCTCAATATTCAGTTCAAGACCTCCCTGAAGCCAATTAAATTTCCTTGCCATGTATGTACACAACTTTATAACCTACTAATATATTGCTTTGGAAGACTTCTTTGTTTTATATGTTTTAAGTTCTAGTTCATTTCTTTCATTTATTCATTCATGATACACATTGAGTATTCTCTCTCTTTAAAAATATTTCTCTTTGAAGGGCAATCCTGGGTCAAAAATACAAATGACACTTCAATTATTTATATTAGGTTTCTTTAGATGCTATAATTTAAATATATTTGTATTACATAAAATGAGAAGATATTTTAAAAAAGATATTTTCTACACGTGTCCATGTTTTCAGTACTGAGTTCCTATATATAACATATTTAGGTCTTATATCTATTAATTGAGCTCCTATCATGTTTGAGGCACTTTTCTAGGTGCTGGGGATATAGTGGTGAACAAAACAAACAAAACTCCCTATCCTTACAGGGCTCACGTTCTGGTATGTGTGTGGAGTGGTGCCAAATAAATAAAAAATAAATTATACAGAACACTAGAAGGTGATAAATGCTAATTTATCTAATAATCTAATTGGACTTCATAAGGAATAGAATGCCAAGGTAACCTTAAATTTTAATAATTTGTGATTACTCAAATTGAGTAATGACAATTCCCTAATGAATTCACTATAAACATGAGCACAGTATCACAAAGGCAAAATCAACACCACTAAAACACAATTTGAGTGACCCCTGCTGGTCACAATATGAAAGTTAAGTAAATCCAAGGATACCGGGGATTAAATAGAGGTTCTTATATTATTATGATTAGTCTGGCACTGTGCTAAGTGCTTTATGTACATTATCTCAGGTATAAATCACAATAATTCTGAGTAATATCATTATGAGTGCCTGAGTTCACACAGGCCTACGAGGGACTGACAGCCAGTCTGGCTGTATTCTAGGTAGGCACTCTTCTCATCGTGCAACACAGCCCCATCGTGATGCTACAACTGCTCTCTCAGAGAGCTGACATTTCCTTCCAACCATTCATTCAAGAAATATTGAGTATCTGCTTTCTGAGGATATAGTGGCGAACAAGATAGATAAAATATCTGCCTTCAGGGAGTTTATATTATCATGGAGGAGATTAAGCACATGCTGTAATTTCAGGCTGATAAATGCTATGAAGAAAAATAAAACTTGATAAAGGGACACAGAATGATGGGATTGGTGTGTGTGTGTGTGTCAGGGGACTCTATTTGAGGCAGGAAGGTCAGGAACTTTTCTAAGAAGGAGACACTTGAGCGGAAACCTCAGCTGTAAAGAATTAGATAAACAAAGCTCTGGGGAAGCACATGGCAGGAAGAGGAGCCAGCAGGTGTAAAAGCTCTGGGTCAGACAAAAGCTCGCTAGGTTTGAAGAAAGTAAGAAAGCCATAGCTCACTCCGTCCCAGCCATACCTGCCTTCTGTTGTTTCTAACAACAAATGGCAACTATTTTCTCTCCATTTTCTCTCCATCTTAAGAAAACTCCACACTTGCATTACCTTGTCCGCATCCCCAATAACCCCTTCAAAGTCTATTAATAGTTATTCTTCAAGACTGGTCAAGTTCCACCATTTCCCATTCCCTGAACTCCTGTGATACTACTAAACTATAATGCATAACATAGTATTATACTGAGTTATAAACGGGTCCTTCACAGGCCACTCTATACATATATTACCAATTTTGTAGTAATAACTGAAAACTCTACAAGTCTATGCCAAAGAATAATAATTACTTGTATGACTTCCCAGTGAAGTGTGAAGCTATCACCAAATTATTGAGTAGAATCTTTTGAAGTAGAATTGAATGGAAACTTTCTGAATGTCTCTACTTGCTACAGGACAGTAAGACCATGGAAAGAGAAGACATTCTTAGACATCCTTGAACAACTTTAAAAGATTTCAAATGTGAAAACTACCTTAAAAACTCTTGTAAATTATATAAAGGCAAATAAAATTATTAAATTAATATGTATTATTGATTTTGTTTATTAAGACCATAAGGATTCCTTACTATTTTAGTTTTTGTGGAAATCTAAGAATTTCCTTAATCCTGGTTCTTAAGAGGTGGTACTGACACCAGCTGCAGCAGCAGTAGCAGCAGAAACAGCCAGAGAAATTGTACAAATTTTCGGGCCCCACCCCAGACCTACTGAATCAGAAATTCTGGGGATTGGGCCCAGCAGTCTATTTTAATAAGCCCTCCAGGTGATTTTGATGCAATCTACAATTTGAGAACCCCTGTTTTAATCTGAAGGGAAGTCTTTTCTCAACTTTCCTATGTCTCTGAAGCTAATCAGTAACTTCAAAATTCCACTATATATTTACATTATGCTATTTTAAACAACTATTTGGCACAATAACTTAATGTAAATGTCTTTAAGAAGCAATGTTCAAATCATTGAAAATTTTTGTTTGCTTTACTTTAAATTCAACATAAAGTTATCTTTCACTTCACAAATTCACATAATCTGTGCTAATGTTTTACTAGAATAAATTTATTTCCTGATCCCAATTCAGTGTTACTATTTGAGTAGTGAAGTTTGATTATCTGTGTAAAACATGTTCAAGCACATTTGTTGGAAAACTAACATGTTCTCTGTGCTGCCATCTGCTGATTCATAAGGCAAACTTCACCTGTTTAAAAGAATCATGTAAAATAAATAAATAAATAAATAAAATAAACGCACTATGTAATGGTCCCAGGAGGAGCAGTGCCTCTCATCTGTGGTTTCACGTTCTGTGGTTTCAGTAACCTGAGGTCAACCATGGTATGAAAATGTTGCATTACCACTCTTGTACTTTGGTGCCGTTATCAAGTAAAATAAGGGTTACTTGAATGCAAGCACTATGGTACCATGACAGTCCATCTGATAACAAGAGAGCTATTAAGTGACTAACAGGTGGGTAGCATATACGTTGTGAATGTGCTGGACAAAGAGATGATTCACATCTCAGGCAGGACAGGGCAGGAGAGGGAGATTACATCATGCCACTTAGGGGTGCGCAATTTAAAACTTATGAATTATTTTTTTCTGAAATTTTCCATTTACATTATAATGCCTATGTCATTGACTTCATCTCATCATGCAGGCATTTTATCATCTTGCATCTTCACAAGAAGAAGGGTAAATATAGCACAATAAAATATTTTGAGAGAGACCACGTTCATATAACTTTTATTACAGCATATTTTTATAATTGTTTTATTTTATTAGTCACTGTTAATCTCTTACTGTGCCTAACTTATAAACTAAACTTTATCGTGGATATGTTATGTATAGGAAAAAATATGGCGTGTACAGGGTTTGGTACTATGTGCAGTTTTGACATCCACTGGGGGTCTTGGAACACATCCCCTGTGGATAAGGGGGGACTACTGTTATCATTTAATCCAATAACTCAGTCTACATTAAAAAAAAAAAACTATCTGCTCAGCTGTGAGAAGCAAGAAATTGGGTGAGCCTCTAAAAAGTTAATGCGAGTTGTCCTGAGTTTGAAACTGACCTGCGACTCCTACTTGATGTGTAGCATATCCTGGTAATCTGCTGGGCCCTTCTCCCAGCCACAGAGTCAGCGTTGAAGAATCCGATTCTGCATGGTGAAAGCAGAAGCCCAGGGAAGCGGCGGGGGCAATAAATCGGCTCTGGAGGATGGGAATGTGCAGCCATACAGCTATTCTACCTTCTGATCTCCATTGCTGTATTGCAGCTAAAATGCAGGGAACAAAAGTCTGTAAATATTTTCCAGTGAGACAAGTGGAATAAATTAAAACTCACCTCATGGTGTCACCTCGTGGTCCAGGAAGCCATCTTTAAGCATGTTAGCTCTCTGGAAAGGGATCCCAAAATGTTCTGTTTATATTACCAGCATGGGAACTACCATGTTTTACAGTAATTACCACCTTGTTTATATGATTTTTCCATCAGACTAAATTTCTTGAGAATAAAGTCAGTATAGTCCTGACTTTATATCCATAACATCTAAGATAACGCTTGGCACATAATAAGTGTTCAATAGTTGTAGAATGGAAAAATAAACTGATCTAAACAAAACAAATTGAATGCTGTTCCTTTTAACATCCTGTAGTTTAATATTAATAAATGACTATTGTGGACTTCTGTTTTCCTTTAAGAGTTCTCTCATAATTTTTTATTTATAAATTTCAAAGTGGTTAAAATATAACTAATTCTTTTAAATTAATGTATGCTAGTTCTAGAAAGTTTGAAAATAAAGAAAAATATTAATGAAGAAATCAAAACCTCACATTTTATTAGCACAGATAAATTTAAAATTTTGATATTTTCCCATGATTTTTTGAATTAACATTATACCATATATATAATATCTTTCACTACATATTATATTTTAAATATTTTGCTATGTCATTGAAATTCTTTTAATGAATATGAATGTCTAATGACTGCATAGTTTCTCTCATATAGGTATATGATAGGCTACTTAACCAATCTTCTACACTTGAACATTTAGATTGTTTCCAATTTTTCTTTATTATAAATTATATTATGATGAACGTAACGACAGGTTTTCTGTCTTTGAGTTCTTTAAATCTGCCTATTTTATTACTTCAGATTGAGCCAGGGGGAAAAGATGCTAACATTTGAACCTTGGGAAGTTCCAGAGATGCTTTATATACATTATCTCATTAAGTGCTCACAACTGTGAAAGACAGTTATTATTACCTTAAATTTATGGGTGAAGAAATGAATATGTCACAGTTTTAGAGAGCTTTTAGAGAAACTTTTCATATCATTTTCTTCAACCATCATCTAAATCATAATAACCCTGTAAAGTGTGTGTTTGCACACACGTATTTGGAGGCTTGATTCTTTATTTAATTAATTAATTTCCTTTGCTTTCTCCCTTCCTCAGCTCTACAGTAAGACCCTGCCTGTTCAAGACCACATTTTCTGCCTCTTTGAAAGTCGGTGTGCCTAGCACAATGACAGGAACATGGGACCTTAAGACTTGTTGATTTGACTTAGCCTGCATTGAGGCTATGGATTAGATCCTTCTCATCTTGTTCTCTTTCTCTGATTAAATGTTTTTATTAATAAAATTGAGGTATGATTACATAAAGTGAGATGCATAAATCTTAAGCATACATTTGATGAGTTTTCACATATGCCTACCCCGCTAACTCACACTTTGATTAAGCTTATAAAACATTTCTATCACCCCACAGAGTTCCCATGTACTCCTTCCCAGACAATCCTTCCTATCAAACAAAAAAGATGGTTTCCAAAGGTATTGTTAGTTGCTGCTGTTTTATATCTTTACACTCTCTGCGTTGGAGACTCCATCGATTCTTACTGCTTCAACTAACACCTACGTAAGGGTGACTGCCCAGTCCTGACCTCAGTGAAGGTCATTGCACTCAGACATTTCCTGAAGGTTGCCACTTCAGGCTTCACAACGTATGTTCAAAACTGAATCCTATATCCCATATTAACTTCACTTACAAGCTTGTTTATTGAACCAGTGCTTGCCAGCTTAGAATTTTTAATTCCTTTTTCTTTTTCTCTAATAAACATTATTACTTTTTTCTCCTCTACCTCCCATATTCATCCTTCAAAGTCCAGCTCATATACCTTATCTTTGACAAAAATCTTTCCTAACCACTGCTTTTGAGATCTCCAGTATGTAAATTTAGGATTACTATGTTTTCATTACCTAATGATATCTCTTCCGTTATCCATTTTTTCTAATCATATTTAATATTCTATGTACTTGTAATCCTCCAGATTAACTATATATTATATAATTTAAATATATATATATATATAAAATATATATATATATATTTTTTTTTTTTTGACACAAGATCTCACTCTGTGACCCAGGCTGTAGTGTGGTGGTACCATCCACAGCTTACTAAGGCCTGGAACTCCTGAGCTCAAGTGATCCTCCTGACTCAGCCTCCTGAGTAGCTGGGATTACAGGTGCCACCACCACGCCGGCTGGTTAACCTGATATTATGCACTGGGGCTCAATTCATATTTATTAAATGATTGGCTTGCCTAAAGTCACATAGCTAGTAAGTGGCATAGCAAGGACCAGAAGCAGAGCTATTTCATCACTATTACAGATATACTGTATGTGAAACTAACAACCTATTGTCTGCTTATCCATCTAACTTGGAAGTTGTCAATAACAAACAGGAACCCTAAAGGAATAGTGGACCAAAAGAATAGTGGACACATAAAACTATTGCTAATACATTATACACAATCAATTTACTTGAACAGAGATAGACTTCCTATCAGGCTTTCTTCTCAGATTTTGCTTCTCTTTATAGGCATTAGCATTTGGTTAGTGTTATTTGACTCTGTTACAACAGAACTGTCAGTAGCTCTTAGAGGCAGCATAGTGCAGTAAGAACAGACCTAGAGACAGGGAAGTTACTTTATTCTCTCTGTGCCTCAGAACTATTATCTTTAAAATGGGCATAATAATAGTTATCTACCTCACAGGGTTGTTATGACAATTAAATGAATTAATATTTGTAAAGGTCCTAAAACAGTGTCTAGCACTTAGTAAGTGCAACAGAATTTGTTTTTTTAAAAAACATAAAAGTTTATGGTACTTCAGCATTTACAAATTAGTTTCATCTTTCATCATATCTATCCAGTAATTAGGGTTGGCATTAATGCACATAAAATAACCTAAGCGGCCAATATTTTTAGTGGCAATTTGCTTAATGCCAGGTGGCAGAACCTGGGACCTGAACCCTGGATGTGTGCCTCCAAATCCAACATCCTTTCTGTTTTACCATGCTGACTGGGGGAGTGCTTTGATCACCTGTTTGGTCGATGACAAGTATCAGTGTGAAATAAATACCCGTGCCTACCCACACTTATCTACATATATCAGAAGATAAATTGATTCTCTTACTGATGATATTGTTGGAATCTAAGTGGGCTTGCCAGCAATTATTCACAAGCAGGAATGAAACTGACGTGAACAGCTAAGAAGTTTGGGAATGAGGATGATTAAACAATAAAATAAGTAGCTATTATATTTACAGATTTGCTCACTGGCCATATTGCTCAATATGATAAAGATTATTTGAAGTTTCTTGTTAGTGTGAGAGGATTTTTCCATAGCTGAATTTCCTCCATGTCCTCAATTAGATTATATATAAGGCTCTCAAAGGCAGTTTGAGAAACAGGCTGCTCCACCAGATCACAGATTTCTCCCAAAGTGAAGGCTCCTCCATCCAAGCTTTTTTTCTTATCACTGGGCTCAAGGTTCAAAGCTAGTGGAGAGTTTTCCTATTGACTTGCCGACTGAAGCCACCCACCACGTGGCCTCCCTGGTTAATCATAAGACGTGTTGCCCTCTGAGCCTAACTAAACTTCAGCTCTTGCCCCGACAGCTCCTGATGCGATTTATGTACTAATGTGACCACTAAGAACCTCTCTGGTGCACTGATGATGGTCCACCACCTGCGAATGTAAGACAGTTTTGCCTTGGGCAAAGTCCCTGGCAGAACCTAGGCTCGGTAAAGGATAGTAAGTAACAACACAGTAATATTAACAAACATCTACTGAGCATTAAATATGTGACAGACATCGTGCTATGCACTTTATACGCATTATCCAAAGTAACCTTCAGCAATCCCATGAGCTCCTATTGCCCGAGTTTATGGATGATGAAATGGCGGTTTATAGAACTTGCCCAACATCATACATTTGTGACTAAAGAGAGGACTAGAAACCAGAACTGCAGATTCAAAATCTGGGATCTTTAACCACTTCACCCAAACACCTCAGAGACCTCCCAGAAAAGGGCGGAAGAACTCATGGGAGAAAACGGGTCCGAGTCAGGCGTACCCTCGCCCCTTCCCTCTGGGCTCAGTACTTCACTGGTGCACGGGGTTGGGGGCAGCGGTTATTTCATTAAACAGGCTCAGGAGCCCGGGAGCCTTTCGCCCCAGGCGCACTTGCCCTGCAAGCCCTTCAGGAAGGCGGCGGCGTCCAGGCGATCCAGCGCGCCGAGCCGCGCCAGGCGCACTGAGACGCCCCCGAATCTGTCCAGCTCGCCCCGTAGCTCGCACGCTCCGACTGGGGGGTGCTGCGAGCAACTCTGTCCGCCCGAGGCCCCGCGGTACCCCGCCGAAAGCCTGGGGTGGCAGGCGCGGGCCAGCACCGAACGCCAGTAGCCCCAGATCAGCAGCGGCGACATCGCCTTCCCAGCTTATCCGCTGAGCCTCCAAGTCACCGCTCCTCCACGCTCCCGTAAATTTTAGAAGAGTGCCACTTTATGTTGAACAGGCGTTACTATTTCGCAGAGTGCTGCCCGCCAGCCCCTGTCACCAGTTTGCCCAGCTCCGGTTAAGCGGAGCCACTTATTTTATTAGCTAGTTTTGTGTTGTTTTGTTTTGTTTTTTGGAGACAAGGTCTCGCTCTGTCGCCCAGGCTGGAGAGCAATGGCCTGATCATGGCTCACTTGCAACCTCAAACTCCTGGGGTCAAACGATCCTCCCTCCTCAGCCTCCCAAACTGCTAGGATTACAGGCTTGACCCACCACGCCCGTCCTGTTAATTAATTCAACAGTTGTTTGCTTAGGGATGGAAACGTGGGCGGAGATGCAAAAAAAAGACCTGGGTATTTTTTTTGGAATTTATAATTTCAATGGCAGTTCTGTTCACCGAACCCGTCTTCCTTTGCAGATGTCAGAACCTCCTCAACCTCTTTAAAAACCGGGGTTTCTGAAGACCCTCCCCGCAACCCGCCAGCCCTGTAGCTCGCCCATCTGCCTGTCTGCCCGTCCTCCCGCCTTGCTGCGCTCCACTCGGGAGATTACGGCGTGTAGGCGGAACCTCGCTGACTTCTGCCCCGGAAGTTTTTGGGGAAGCGCGCACGTTGAGCTGGCTTCGCCGGGGTTGCCTTCGCCGGGGCTGCCTTCTGATCATGTCTTCCAAGAAGAACAGAAAGCGGTTGAGCCAAAGCGCGGAAAGTGGTTCGCCCTTGCTCGCTGCTGCTTCCCCTCGTGCGGGAGCCGCGGCTCCTTCTGCTGGCTCAGACTTCGCAGCGGCAGCCGGGACTCTGGTGGTGACCAACTTCCTAGCAAAGGGTAAAGAATTCCGTGAGGGAGACCCGAGGCCGAGGGGGCGCAGCCTGAGGGGGGAAGATCTTGAGGTGCAGAGGGTTTTGAAAGTTTGGCGTGGCATAGGTGTGAGAGCGGCGCGGAAGTATGTAAGACTTAGGTATGTACGAAGTATGTATAATATATGTGTAAGTAGGCAAGTGTAGCCGCGCCTGCATTAGAGAACTTAGGCAGAAATGGTTTATCCGTGTTAGGTCGTTTCTTTTGTGAGGTGTTTTGAATATTTAAGTTGCGTTTGAAACAATTTTGTCTTATTTAAGATTAACGACATATTTAACTGTTCAAATTGTTCATATTTAGCGAGCATAGGATACGTATGCTAAATATCTAAATACTTAGTTCAGTAAAAATGTGGATCTATCCTTCCTAAGGGACATTACTATGTCTTTAAGAGTGAAGATGGCTTTTTCTTCTGTTACATAGGTTCTGGTATTTAATATCTGCAATTAATTACACACTAGTGTTAGTGGTAGGTTAGGTATGTCACATACTTATTAAATTTTCACAGAAGCTGTGACAAATAGGTACTTTATAGTAATGTCCATTTTACAGAGGAAGAAAAAATGTGATTCCATTCAGGTAACACAGGTAGAGTCAATATTTGACTGCAGGTGTATTTGACTCCAAAGCCGTTATTTTAAATAACAGCTCCCCTGACTTAGAGAACGGATTTATATTTGAAAAGGCATTTAGTTGGTAAAGCTTCTAGCATGCTTGATGTGTATTATCTTTGAAAAATGGACCAGACTGAACTAGTGGCAAGATTTTTACGTCTAATCAGACAGACCCTAAAGACAATCTTAGCGTTCGAATTGTGTTTTCATTCTTCTTTAGGGATTAGAGGACAACTTGTTCTTTTCTCCAGGTTCATCTTCTTTTTAATCAGATCCTTCCCATTGACATTTAAACATGCTCATTTTTCTTCCATCTGAAAACAAAAGCTCCACATTTTCTTCTACCACCACCTTATCTCTACCCCTTCATTGCCAAAGTTCTTAAATAGAGTGGTCTTTGCCTCCTCCTCACCCACATACTCCTTAGCTTGTTCGGTTTTGACGTTCGCCCCATCATTCCATGGAAACTGTTCCTGCCATTGTCACCAAGCATCTCCATGTTGATAAATCCAGTGGATAGTTTTTGATTACTTACCTTACTTAACCTCAGCAGCTTTTGGCATTGTTGACCATTTCCTCCTCCTTAAAACACTTCTTGTCTTACATGTCATCAAACTTTCTTAGTTTTTCTCCAGCCTTGTTTGGTACTTTGTGATTTTCTTTTGCAGGCTCATCCTTTTCCACCTGACTATTAGATGTTGAAGTTCCTCGATTCTTAGTCCTAAACCGTCTTTTTCTCTCTATGAGTCTTCTCTCTTTGGCAAATTCATCCAATGCCCGGAGTTTCCCATCTATAGTCTATTCAATATCAGATTTATATTTGTAATTCATACTGAGTCTTGATTCAGTTGTCTTTTACATCACTGGTTTTCAAGCTCTCTATGGCAAAGGTTTTAAAATTTACACTATGTCACAGATTGGTATTTTTGTAAAATACAATGAAAATGATTTACTGGAAAAATAAGTTAAAAAAACAAATTATTAGATTCAACAGATGTAAAATTACTCTGTTAAAGTGTAATAAAAGCTTCTAAAGCTAATTTTCATTTTTTGTACTTAGCTCATCTTCAAGCAGTAGCAGATAGTTTGTGGACCACATTTTAAATAGCACTGTACAATACCTCTTCTCTTAGATATCTTAAAGGTACTTCAGGACTGACTTTATGAGCCCATATTTCCTCCAACAAAACAAACTTCAGTTCTGTTCAGTTTTTCCCATTGCAAGATTCAGAAATCTAGGAGTCATTCATGACACCTCTTTCTCTCACATCTCACATATCCAGGCCACCACCAAGTCATGTTTATCACCTAAATATTTTCCATGTTCCTCTTCCTCACACTATTCCTACTGCTTCCACCTTCATTTCAGATGTCATTATCTCTCACCTGGGCTGCTACGATAGCCTTTTAACTGATTTTTCCTGCTTCCAATTTTGCTCCCTTCCTTATTCCTTTTACGTTCTGCAGCCAGAATGATCTTTTTAAAATGGAGATTCTGTCATGGCCCTGCTTTTCATCCCTCACTGGGCTCCATTGCTGTCAGAGTAATGGCCAGCATCTTGATGCAGCCTATTGCCCTGGGTGGTCTTGACCTTTACATGGCCACTTTTGTCTTCCACCACTCTGCCTGTACTCTATCCTGAGGATGCACCATACTCCCTTCTGCCCAGACCCTCTGTACATGCTGTTCTCTTTGCGTAACATTATCTTTTTCTTCTCTTTGTTATTTCCTACTCTTCCTTCAAATCTGAATTTTCACGTTACTTTCTTTGAGAAGCATTCTCTGATTCTTTCAAATTAGGCCAGTTCGTACATTGTAGGCTCCCTTAACACTTAGTCATTCTTTCATTGTGTTAATCTTAGTTTATAATTTTATAGTTACTCAGCGATTGTTTGATAACTCTCTTACCCTACTAGATTATAAACTCTGCGAGGCCCACAACTTGTGAACAAAAGTACCTAGCAAAGTATCTGCCATCTAGTAGGCATATAGTACATACTTGCTGAATGAATAAATGAAGGCTGGATTGTTGTTTGAAATTACTATCTCGTTAGTTAATCTGGCACTTAAGGTGTTCAATAAATGTGAAGGTAGTTAATGGGAAAGTAAATGTTGAGATATATTTTCAAAGTATTATAGGAGCCAGACATGGTGGCTCACTCCCATAATCCTAGCACTTTGGGAGGCTGAGGCGGAAGGATTGCTTGAGGCCAGGAGTTCAAGACCAGCCTGGGCAATATAGTGAGACCCCTGTCTCTACAAGAAAAAAAAAAATTAGCTGGTCTGGTGGCATGCACCTGTAGTCCCAGCTACTCTGGAGGTTGAGATGGGGGAATCACTCGAGCCCAGGAGTTTGAGGTTACAGTGAGATGTGATCATGCCACTGCACTTATCTAAAAAAGACCCTTTCTCTAAAAAAGAAAAAAAATAAAATAAGGTATTGGAGGAATGAGGACTGATGAAAGAAATTGTGGGGAGAGCTTGGATGATGAAAGCAAAAAATACAATGGTGATATATTGGGAAATAGGGCCAGTGGAGGGGAATTTGCCCATGATCTCCATTGATAGGGAGGTGGGGAGGTATTTAGGCAAGCCTGTGATTTGTTAAATCCTGGGGCTTGGTGAATATTCAAGATGGGATGGAGGGAGAAGAAGAAAACCTAGAGTCTTGCGAAGGACACAGTCCCCTGGTGAGGTAATTGTCAAGAGGGAAAGGTGGCTCATTGGAGTTTAGGAAGAAAGAGGCAGAAACTGAATATCACAAGGTCATCTAATAGCAGTATGCTTTGCTGTTATTGACTGACAAACTAATTAAGAATTAAAATTCTCACAAGAAAGTTGAATTTCTGTTCAGCTTCTCATATTATGTAGCATGCTCATTTCATTTTATACCCAGTACTGTGCATCTAGCTCTGTGAAATACTTTGTTTTTCTAGATTTGCTCCTCTGATGACAGAAGGAAAATAAATGTGTTGAGGAGTTATTTTGTAGTGACAGGATTATACAAATCGGATGTTCCTCATGCTTTTGCTTTCATTAATTTCTTTTTCATTACAAAAGATGTTTTTCTGATTATTAAGGAACACTAATATTAGGTAAAGCTCTTTGATTATGGTATGTGTGTCTGTAATAAATTTTACAAAAGTTTGTGTCAAGTTTAAACTCCCTAAGTGTTTCATAGATTGTGTACTGAAAAGAAAAATATTGTATACTCACCTACTACATTCATTCATTTCGTTGATATTTATTATATAACTGCTATATTTGCTGTACTGTTAGGCATTGGAGATACAAAGATAAATATGAACCATTTCCTGCCCCAAAGCAGCATACACTTTAGGAGAAAGACTGTAAAACAAATGGATATTAGGATAAATGCTAATATCTGGCAGCTCGGGAGAATCAGGAGGGACAACTAACCAAATGTGGAGCCTCATTGGGGTGGGGTGGCAGGAGTGGGTTGGGAGGGGTGGAGATGTTAGCACATCATTTTCAGAGATGTTGTCAACTAGGCTGAATTCTGGGCCCCTTCAGCCGAATGTTGAAATCACTAATGGTGATTTCAGTCAGTGTGTGTTTGTATAAGGAGTAAGACTTGTGTTATTATCTGTGTATTCTTGGTAATAGAGGAGAAAAAGATCTGATTACTATTACATGGGTCAGAAGTTGAAACATAACTTAATCCTCTAAATCCAGATAGACGTGCCAGTTCCCACTTCAAACCTTTGAATACTAGTAGCTGACTCAACTTTAGAATCTGTACTACAAAAAGCTTAGAGACTCTGCTGCAAGTACATTTAGTTCTTAATGAAATTGGAGACTTAAAAAGAATTAATAAACTAATACCCTATAACACATCCTCTTTTTAGTTCATATATTGTCAGTAAACCCTCAAAAGGGTCTGGTTTTAAATTTGTTTGTTGGCCAGGTGTGGTAGCTCATGCCTGTAATCCAAGCACTTTGGGAGGCTGAGGTGGCAGGATTGCCTAAGGCTAGGAGTTCAAGAACAGCCTGGGCAATAGCAAGACCCTGTCTCTACAAAAAAATAAAAAAAATTAGCCAGGCGTGGTGGTTCATGCCTGTAGTCCCAGCTAGTGGGAGGCTAAGGCAGGAGGATCACTTGAGCCCAGGAGTTTGAGGTTGCAGTGAGCTATGATGACACCATTGTCTTTTGACCTTGTCTCAAAAAAATTAAAAATTTAAAAAAATTAAATTTGTTTGTTAAAATGAGGATTAGAGCAGTGGTTTCTCCAGGATATGGTAAGTGCATTCATGTGGTTATATGGATAGAGGATTTTTTTATTTACCTCAAAAGAAAGCATGCTTTAACTTCAGTTACAAAATACCACAAAAATAATTTTCTTTTTCTTCCTTATAGATGACAAAATTCCTAAAACATTCCAGAACTCCCTTGTTCATCTTGGACTCAACACTATGAAGTCTGCAAATATATGTATAGGTCGACCAGTGTTGCTTACCAGTTTGAATGGAAAGCAAGAGGTAAGAGTCGTTTTCATTTCCTTAGTTTAGAAATACAAGTTGAGCATCCCAAATCCGAAAATCCTATATCCAAAATGCTACAAAATCCAGAACTTTTTGAATGCTGACATGATGCTCAAAGGAAATGCTCATTGGAGCATTTCAGGTTTTGGATTTTGAGATTTGGGATTCTCAGTCAGTTAAGTACAATGCATATATTCTGAAATCCCAAAAAATCTGAAATTCAAAACACTTCTGATTCCATGCATTTTGGATAAGAGATGGTATTCAATCTATGTTTGAAATGTTTCTGACTTTAATTTTCAACACAAGCAGGAATAAATGAAAAACTATATTTTAAAAGACGTTCACTTGCATATAAACTCCCTCTTCCTTTGATGTCTGTGACTATACTGGAAATAGTAACCCCTAAAATGTCATAACATTGAGAGAAGACTTTCCTCAAGAGGTAGTGACACATACGCTATTGACCCTATTCTTCCTACTTTGTTAGTTGTATTTCTCTACAGAAATGTTATTTTGGGCTAAGAAGGTCACCTGTTCTATATACAAATATTTGATTATTCTCTCTGATTTCAGCTATGTTCCTCCTTGCTGCCATTCTTCATACCTGAGACTCTAAGCCTAGGGCCTTTCCTGGATCATTTTTGACAGCTTGGCTTTCTTTCCTGCTGCTAGCCCCAACCTCTGTCATGGCTTCCTTTAATGCTTTTCTGATCCAATGGGGATCCTCTGGAAATGTTTTGAAATCTTTTGTCTGCTGATGGCATCCCTTCCATTCTTATTATTCTTCTGGGCTTATACTTTAAAAAAATCCTTTACTATATCTTATGGAAGAGAGCAGTATAAATGTGTGAGCTCGAGCCAGAAATTTTTGCCCTTCTCCCTTATCATTTAAATCTGATAAAATCTAGGTTCTCACAAATCTCTTGTGCTGTGTCCCTCACTAATTCCTGGATGTAATTTAAGTTCTAGGATGGATTACTCTACAAGTTATCTTGCCTTCAATATTTTTGTCATTTTTTTTCTTACTATCTATTAATGCCTTTGTCTCTTTTCCTAAATCTACCTTTTAAATCTTACACCATCTTCACTGTGGGATCATTCTTGATTTTCACAAAAAGATGTAATATTTATTTAAAAATTTATTTTTTGGGAATTTGTAGTATTTAATTCTTTTTTTTTTTTTTATTACTGCAATTTGTCTTGTTGCAACGTGTGTCAGATTATAACTCCTTTGGGTTAAGGACTGTGTTTTGCAGATCCAAATACTTGGCTGTGCTTTGTATTCTGCCTTATAAAGTGATGATATTCTATGAATATTTATTTTCTTATATTTTTATTTCTTCTGTCTGGGCAGGTCTATACAGCCTGGCCTGTGGCAGGATTTCCTGGAGGCAAGGTTGGGCTGAGTGAAGTGGCACAGAAGAACGTGGGCGTAAGGGTTGGCGATGCCATCTGGGTCCAGCCTCTGGTGGGTGCTGTGCTACAGGCTGAGGAAATGGACGTGGCACTGAGGTTTGGCTCTTTTCTTTGGTGACTCTCTGGATCAATTCAATGCTGCCCAATAAAAATACGAGTCACAAATGTAAACCACATACATAATTTTGCATTTTCTTATAGTAAAGAGAAACAGGTGAAATGAATTATAATAGTATATTTAACCAATATATAAAATTATTTTAACATATGATAATTATAAAAAATTATTAATAAGACATACCCTTTTTTTCAAGCTAAGTCTTCAAAATCCAGTGTGTGTGTTATACTTGTAGCACATTGCAATTTGGACTAGCCACATTTTAAACACTCGGTAGCCACATGATGAGTGGCTAGTGGCTATTTGTGTTGTACTAGACAACACAGGCTAAATTAGTGCTGTGTAATTTATGGACTACCTACTCTCTCATTTCCTACGATTAGAGTGTGCTCTGATGTTTTAGGTGAAAGGAATTATTATTGATTAGTATTTAGCAGTAATTTTTATCTTGGTTTACAGTGTAATCAGGGCTTCTTATCCTTCTTACAGTTGTAAAGAAAGGAGTAGATTACTGTGAGTAGATAAGAAATAAGTCTTAATTAAGATTGTCCAAAAAACCTGATTGTGTATTTTAACTCATTGATTAATTTAGTAAAACAGTCATTACTTTCATATTTTTCAATAATCCTTCACCAAAGTCTAATTGTTTGAATCGAACTATCAATATGGTTAAAGTATATCATCCATTCTCTTGGATATTCTGTATCTAACAGGATTTTGACTCAGTTTGCATCTATGAGTCTTACCAAGTCACTTAAAGCATCTTTTAATACTTTAATATTACCTTACTAACAATTTTGGAATGTGTTAACATTATCTGCCAGAATCACAGAACATTTTCTAGTCATTAGCTTGATTTTAAAATGTTTTCTTCTTTTAATACTTTTGTAGATTCGAAGCTTGAGTTTTGGCATATTTTTTCATTTGAAAACAAGATAATGTTTTCAGAGCATATAATAATGGTTTATTGAACAGTAAAAAGCAGAAAGTAAAAGAGAAGACAACATGATGAGTACCAGCTGTATACCAGATGCTTTTTATATATTGCATATATGTACATGCACACACATACACATTTAGCCTTTTTCTTCTCCAATTGAATCCTCTAATATCCTGCAGGGTATCCATATTTATCCCTTATTTAACGAATGAGGAGATGAGCTAAATGAGAAGTAACTTGCCTACTATTTAATGAGGTATTAATAATTAGTAGTAAGGCTGAGATTAAACCGGATTAATTCTCAGACTGCATCTTAAAACAGTGCTACAGGTAGCAGCAATGAGTTGACTGGAATTAGCATTTATGATTATCTCCAAACTAGTCTGACTTCTTGAGAGCATAACAATCTTAGGTGAATTATGATGGCCTATTATAGAGGACTGTGTAGTTTTAAATGAAAGCCTAGTTTTAAAATTTTTGCTTAAAAAAAAAATCTCATGTTTTAAATGAGGCAGCAGCATGTAGACAAGAAAGTTAATTTCCAATTAGGAAAATCAGTAATTTTAATCTGCTTAAATCCTTTACTTGCAACTGAAAAATTTTATTAGTAGTGTTAGAGCTCCTTCTAGTGGAAATGATTTTATCTGCGCCCATACCCATTCGTTTTCATTTCTTTTTTTTGAATCAGGGTCTTGCTCTATTGCCCAGGCTAGAGTGCAGTCATCATAGCTCACTGCAGCTTCAAACTCCTGAGCTGGGCTCAAGTGATCCTCTTGCCTTAGCCTTCCAAGTAGCTGAGACTACAGGCATGAGCCACCATACCTGGCTGATTTTTCTAGTTTTTGTAGAGACGATGTCTCACTGTCTTGCTCAGGCTGGTCTTGAACTCCCAGCCTCAGAGATCCTCCCACCTTGGCCTCCCAAAGTGCTAGGATTACAGATGTGAGTCACTACCCCTAGATGACCAGCTTTTTTTTAAAAGCAAAACTGGTGAAGTATTTTTACTGTTCTTGTTCATCTTTGTAAATATCTTCTATTCAAAGTAATAAGTAAAAGAATTCAAGTATAACTTGATTCAGACTTTTATAAACAGAAGTAAATTTAAGCACTTAAGGAGATACATACAATTTCCTCATTAGTTTATACATATAATTGATTCATGAAATTTCTTCCTTATTCTATTTCTTTCTTACTCTCCCTTTTATGTGAATATATAATGGATGCTCATGATTTGTGGTACTTATGTTCTATTAAAGTTGCCTTAAACACTATTAGCAAATACTGAATGATTTCTCCTAGGGCGAAATATGTACATATATATACATATCTTATGTAAACTATAATCTTAAATCCTCAAAACAACTCATTCTGGTGAATTCTATAATATTTTCTTTATTTTACAAAAGAAGGAGGTTCAGAACTGTTAAGGGACTTGCCTGAAGCTGCCCCACCATAGGTACCAGAGTTGGGTACCCCATCCAGCTGGCCCCAGAGCTGGGGATTCTTGTACTACACTGCGCTTGCTCCCTGCTATTTACATTCTGTGGTTATCTCTGAGTGAGAGCTGAAACAAGGGGCAAAGTGTCACCTTTGGGGCAAAGTGTCACAGATGGAACGTGAGTATTGGGTGACCCAAGTTTTGCTCCTCTTCCATGTTCACCGATGACTGCAAATCATCCTTGAGAATTGATTTTGGGGTACAATATATTTTTGTGAGTAGGTGAATTTACAGTGACATCATCTACAGGTATTGAGGATTGACTATATCATTTTATTACTGATAAAGTGATTGGAGAGTAAGGTTTAGATTTTGACCAAATGCGCTTGCTAATAGGTACACTTCCCCCAGGGCTAAACTATCCCTCTCTCCACTGGTCATTGACAAAGTTGGACAGCTCTTTGTCTTCTCTCCTGATATAGGCTGCTTACACATGGAGGAGGAAGAAAAATGCTCATTTTCTGAGAACTCTCCAAGAGCAGGTTTCTTTATAAGTGTAGTGATATATAGGTGTGCCCACTTCCTGCACTTAAGCAAGAAACTCTTCTGGAAGATAACAGTTATCGTAAGGAAGAAGGGGATCTTATTTTTAATAGGCATGTCCTTTCTCCAAAATAAACCTTCATTGTAACCATTATTCTCCTTTTCCTATTTCTACCTCTTCAGGTAACATATTATAGAATTTAATTTTCTTGAAGAGATAATTTATAAATTATATTGAAGAAATGAAGTAAATGATTAATAGTAGCCTTTCTCCAAACTAGGAAAGTTCATAGAAGGAATGATTAATTTAGGTCAGTGTTTCCCAAATGCTTTTGACTATGACACATGATAAAAAATACATTTTTCGTCATGATTCACTCATCCACCAATACAGAGCACGTATGTGTGCATGTGTGTATATGTGTAAGACATTAATATTTTACAAAGCAGTATTTATCCTTCATATGTGCAGTGTACTCTGACATTTCTTATTCTATTAAAAAATGCTGGATGGGACTTACTGAAATGATTTCATGACCCCACTCATGGATAGTACACTATGTTGAAGAACACTGATTTAGGCCACTAAGGCACCAAATTGCAAATGATATTCTCATGTCTATAAGAAGTATCTGAAAAATGTAAAGCATTTCAAAATTGCATAAATTATTTTCAGTCTATAAATTAATTATTATTTTGATTAGGTCTGTATTATAACTACGTACGTGTCATTTTATACCACAGTTTAGTTTCTAGTGTACCTAGTGTTGATTTCTGTCATCCTCTCTTCTCTTTTACAGTGACAAAGATATAGACATTAATGAAGAAGAACTGACTGGTTGTATCCTGAGAAAACTAGGTGAGACATATTTGAAATTGTTTTCCTACATTTTAAGCAGAAGGCAGCAGCAAATAAAGTGTCTTTGAGGTCTTGTATACATCGTAGTTTTCTTTAAAATAGCTTAGAGAATATTCCTCTCAATGAATTAATATCCTTTTGAGATAGGGATGTATTACTTTTCCCAGTTAAGCAATTGGCAGTTAAGCAGTGGATAGAATATGACCTGTCTGTGGATAAAGTGAGTGGTAGAATTGAGACTTTTTAATCCTTACACTCTTCCTTTTTCCAGTGAGAAACATTGTTTTGGAGTGTTAGTTTAGGTGTGCCATTTTAGTCTATCGAACATGGAATGCTTGGCTATTTGTTGATACGGTTAATACAATCTTAGATCTATTGATTATAGAGGATTTCAAAGAATCATCTTGTCCTTCTATCTTCAGATAGTGGTATATTATAGAGGAATATTAGGTCCTCTGTTTTTTATGACAATTACTTTAGTAATATTCCATTTTTGATTTAGTACCTTTAGTCAGATAGTTTTGTTAATAGATGAAATAAATTGCTATTTAAATATTAAGCTGGTGAAAAAATTGTGCTAACATATATATTTAATAAATTGTTTTTTAGATGGCAAGATTATTTTACCAGGCAACTTTCTGTATTGTACATTCTATGGACGACCGTGCAAGTTGCAAGTGTTGCGAGTGAAAGGGGCAGATGGCATGATGTTGAAAGGCCCACGGAATGACTCTGACACTGATGCCCAGGGAGTGGCCTCTGAACGGTCCAGCATGGAAACCAGTAGCCTGGATTTATCCTTACAGCTAAGCCAGTTAGATCTGGAAGAGCCCCAGAATCCAGCAGCAAGAAGTACTCCCTGTAAACCAGTAGATGACAGACTTATAAATAAAGCTGGTGATGTTTCGTTGGATGTTACACAGAGTCCTGGGCATGGCAGTGGGCTTGGACTGGAAGAAGTAACAGGTCTTAAATGTAGTTTTGAGTCTGCCAGAAAAGGAAATAAGCAACTTAAAAATGATGAGAGACTGCTAAAGTCCCCCAGCGTGGGAGCAAAGTGCAATACGGATGCTTTTTATTTTATTTCTTCAACAACAAGAATCCGTTTTATAAAGAGTCGTACAAACTCAAAACAGCGAGATAACCGATTCAGAGTAACTTACGACATGATAGGAGGCTTAAATAGTCAGCTGAAAGTAATTAGAGAAATGATCGAGTTGCCTCTCAAACAGCCCAAACTTTTCAAGAGTTATGGTATGATTTCTTATTTTATTGCTCCTGAAAGTGTTAAATTTACACTAAAAAACAGTTGGTCAATTCCACTTACCTAATGGTTGCTCACGTTCTTTTCGTTTTTTTATTTCTTGGGTGGTAGGTATGGTAGAAGATACCAGTTGCTGTGGGAAATGCCAGTTAAATTAGCCATTTTCTGTGTGTTGGTCTCTTTAGGTTATAATTTAAGTTAGTGATAGCCTTATCTCTTTTAATAGCGTATTTCCACAATTGCTTATATTAGGTCTGCAATAACTGTCTTGTCATGCTGGATCAGCTGTAATGACTAAAGAAATAAACTACTCAAATACATGGGTAAAACTGTTTTGTTAGGAAATGTAGGTGTGTGCCGATCTCTTTGCATTGAAGCAAGTAGTTAAAAGAGTGGCTTGACTCTCAGAAAGCTCAGGGCTTCCCTTGTGTAGTTATTGTGCAGATCCTTTGCATACATTTGCTGTATACTATCTCTCTGCTTTTTCCTTTTTCATCAGTCTTTTTCTATATAAAATGAACCCTTGGATTGACATTTTGCTACTAACGTTTATAATCTTCCAGATGGCTAGTTGGGAAGAAATTGGGATTGGTAGCTTGTTTTTGTCTGTCCATGTTGGCTGGGTTTGTTTTCTGATCCTTAAACAGTACTGTTTGAGATGGGGCATGACAACAATGTGGGTGTCCAGGTTTTTTGCAACATGCTTCCTCCATTATGTGGTCTGTATACAGAGAGGAAAAAGTCATTGCTGGGGATCAATGCTTGGGCTGGTTAGTATATCTTTCTTGGGGGAAAAAGAAGGTCTGACTCTTTTTTGTGATGCAAGGTAAATTTACATTTTATAACTTGTGTTTGAAGTTGTATGGCAGCATTTATAAGAAACCTAGTACTGCTGAATCCAGTGTTCTCTTCTTTTTCTTCTAGGAATTCCTGCCCCTAGAGGAGTGTTACTCTATGGCCCTCCAGGTACTGGAAAGACAATGATTGCCAGGGCTGTTGCTAACGAAGTCGGAGCCTATGTATCTGTAATTAATGGTCCTGAAATTATAAGCAAGTAGGTGTATGATTTAATAGAGTAAATTTAAAATTATTAAATATACTTCTCAAATGTGGTTTTTAAAAATGGCTGGTTGGTATTCTGTCTGAATATTTCATACACTTGAAATATTTTAAATTTGTTCTTTAATATGTATAAAAATTAAATTTAGAAAATAACGTTTTAAAGTAAATTTAAGTATCTAGAAATATTTGAAAAGTCAGATTAGCTTTTATAGACAAAGCTCCAAAAACAATGAGAAATCCTTAAACGTATTTTATTTTTTGCAGATTCTATGGTGAGACTGAAGCAAGGTTACGTCAGATATTTGCTGAAGCCACTCTACGGTACTCTTTATTTTTAAATGTTTTGGAATTAATAGTCAAGTCTGTGTAATCAAAATGAGATACTAGCACTTCATAGAAAGCATAAAGAATAGTACAAAAATAATAGCAATAGCACTAGAAATAGATTGTAAATCTAATGAAATTCTGTCTATTTCTGTATAATGTTTTAGAAATTTGAAAAATGAGTTATTAAATTACATAAATTAGAAGAATTAAGACAGTCATTTGATAAGCCGTGTGACCTTGCTTGAGCATATAAGTCTATGACTTTGTTTCTTTAGGATATTTGGGCATATCGAGTATATTTAGTTCCCCTAGTAGAGTGTATTATCATAGCCCTTTATGCATAAAATTTTTTATATTATACTTTGCTTCAATGAGACAAATCTTTTGCTTATTAAAAACTATTCTTATTGATTATTCCTGAGTTTAGGCTACACTGTTATATTGTAATGGGTATTAGAGTATGATCTACAACTTGGTCTTATATAATATTATTCATAATGTAGCCATGTCTCTACCATTGTTTTGGTATTTAGCATCATGATTACTGCTCTTTTATCAAAAGAACTGTCATTTTTAAAGATCCCCCCCTCCCGTGATAGTAAAGTAAGTAGTTTGTAGTCTCAGTACTGTACTGAAAATTTGAGAACCAGGGTTTACCTTACTGTTTTAGTATGTTTTTGTTGTTGTTATGTTTATGGCAGTTGAAGTTTCCATTTCTAAGAGAATTCACATCTTTTTATGAGAGAATTGATCATCTTGAATCTTTTTTGAAATAGGTTAAGAAAACATTTCTAGTTCATGTCCTTTGGACTTTAAACCTGCTCCAAGGGACAATGTTTTTGGCCTCAGTTTCTGAATTCACCCAGTCACAACTATTTAGTGGGCATTAGTGGGAAAGTTCTGCCAGGACATGGTATTTCATCCCATGAGCAATAGACTCTTCTAAATACTCTGCCTTTTAATTGAGGGCAGATGGACTAGAATGTGAGGTTGATAAGTTAATAATTTGGGCTAGAATTAATCTAAGGTTTTTCAGCTTAACATTCTAATGCCTTTTGCAATATTATTAAATAAATCCTAAATTTGATATGTTGCATTTCAGTTAAAAAATTGAAACTAAGTATAATTTAAAACTAAATGTAAATTAGGGATTTCATTTTGTTTGCTTTTAGACACCCATCAATTATTTTTATTGATGAGCTGGATGCACTTTGCCCTAAAAGAGAGGGGGCTCAGAATGAAGTGGAAAAAAGAGTTGTAGCTTCACTCTTAACACTGATGGATGGCATTGGTTCAGTAAGTAGAGCAATAGTATTGATTCTGTGTGGGAAAAGTTTGAAGGGGTGGATTTTTATTTATTCTTTATTTTTTAATTTTTTTTGGCAAAGTCTTGCTCTGTTGCCCAGGCTAGAGTGCAGTGGCATCATCATAGCTCACTGCAACCTCTAACTCCTGGACTCAAGGGATCCTCCTGCCTCGGCCTCCCGAGTAGGTGGGACTACAGGTGCACACCACCACGCCTGGCTAATTTTTTTTCCTTTTTGTAGAGATGGGGCTTCCCTGTGTTGCCTAGGCTGGTCCTGAACTCCTGGCCTCAAGCCATCCTCCCACCTTAGCCTCCCAAAGTGTTGGGATTACAGGTGTGAGCCACCATGCCCAGCTAGTTGATTCTTATTAATATATGTAGAATCCAAAACTATTGAATGTATCTGAGTCTTTGGGTATTCTAGGAAAAAGGAAAAATATTAGCCATAGCAACTAGAGGAAAGACCCATGAAATAATTAGCTTCAGTAGATTATTTAGTATTTTGTAATGGATAGGACAGCATCATAACCTGGCATGTTTTTTATGGCATATAAAGTAATATATAGTGATAGATTTCTTTTGTGGTAAATGCTGTTAACTTAAAAACCTGAAGCAAAGATCAGTAAGGAAGATTCAGTGGTTAAATTTTCAGTGATTTTATTAAGAAATTTCATGAGTGAGTCTTACTACTCATGTAAAAATTGATTCAAGGGTTTGTGCTAGGCAAGTGAAAGGAAAGAAAATGAGAATAATGGAAAATGTATAGAACATTTAAAAATAATTTACTCATATTACCAGATTCTGTGATAGGTATACATTCTTGTATTAATAAAAAAACTGTATGCTAGTTATGAAAGGAAGATACATAGGACTAATATAGAGAATAGCAATAAAAAAAAATCCTCTCAGGATCCTCTTGACATCCATTAACCAAAAAAATAACACTTTTTATCTTGGATTGTAAATAACTAAAGGTTACTAGAAGCATAATATGTTAGAAACAAAAGAAATTTTAGAAATCATATAGTCCTGAGCCACTTGTGCACATTAAAAAACTGGACAATTAGAACTTTTTGGGTTTTACTGTCTAGTGGTAGAAATTGAATATGTGAAAATAATATGAAGGTTTGTTGTTAAGTCTGCTATTTACTAACATGTTGATAATTTTAAGGGTCTGCAGGAGAAAGGTTGTCACCTGGTAGGGGCTGGATGACCACCTGGTTCTCAGTCCTGGGGCAGTACCAAAGTGTGATTGTCGTGTCCCAGGCTTGATTCTTAGCTTATAAAGTTGAAGAATTTAATGTTGTTAGCATGTTGGAGGTGGTGGAGCTCTGAGGACTGACCCATGATAACAACATTCACAAGAGACTGATATATAAATTGGGATGCCAGTTTGTCCGTTAATGATACAGTAAGAAATGTAACTATTAAGTGGATCAGATAGTTGTGTTTATGAATGACTATATTTTCACCTTGAAGGTAGATATATTCTGTGTCTCTAATATAATAAAGCAGTATTATAATCAGAAGGGTTCTTGTTGAGTAGGAAATCAGGTGGCAGGCTCAGTGTTGGAGTATTTTAATCACTATGTCAGTTGCCTCTTTATGTCTAGGATAAGTCTCTTGTGGATTGGTATTCTTGGCTTTGGGCAGGACAGGAAGCATGTAACACTGACGTTTTAGTCTGAAAATATTTAAGGGCCTGTATTTGCGCTTCTAAACTCGTAATTCCTAGATTCACTGTAGTTCATGCATTTTCTGTTGGCACATTCAATATAATTTATTAGGTTTGAGCTTTTTTATGTAAATCACATTCCAATTATGCCTGTCTCTGTGAGGTTACACTTGGGTCACCTGAATTAAAGATTGGATAATTTCTGTGGGTGGCTGATCATAGTTCTTTATTATTTGTTGTTCCTAATTTCATTTTAAGAAAGTGAAAATCCATATGTATTCAAGAATGGTTGATACTTGGATATTGGTTATGTTGTCTGTCTTTTGAGGAATTTAAAAATGTATCAAAATAAAAAAGAAAATAGTATGTGAGGAAGAATTCTTAGGCAACTTAGAGCCTTGTTCTATATGTAGGTCATAATCTTTACTTCTAAGTAAGGAAAAGGACTATGTAAAACAACTAAACAGAAAACAACTATATGGTAGACTGTTATATGTTGTTTATGAGAATGATGTAGGTTAGGTGATCTGGTGTGAGAAATGTCACTTACAGTAGATGGAGAGGTAAGTATTAGAAAGCTTTCTAGGGGAGGAAGTGGTTAGGCTGAGCTTTGAAAAATGTGTAATAAAAGTAATAAATGTGTAATAAAAATCTGTTACTAATAAAAGTAATAGATGGGTAATAAAAGTATAAGGGATACGATTTAGTATCCTGGACAGTTAGATTTATCCTTGTCTCTATAGTCAGTGTCAGTCTACTCTCCCCCTTTTTTTAGTCTTTTAGAAAAATATGTAATTTATTTTCATTTTATTTTGTTAGGAAGGAAGTGAAGGACAAGTGTTGGTCCTTGGGGCCACAAACCGCCCTCATGCTTTGGATCCTGCACTCCGAAGACCTGGACGATTTGATAAAGAGATTGAGATTGGCATTCCTAATGCCCAGGACCGGCTAGATATTCTCCAGAAACTGCTTCGAAGGGTACCCCACTTGCTCACTGAAGCTGAACTGCTACAGCTGGCAAATAGTGCTCATGGATATGTTGGAGCAGACTTGAAAGCCTTGTGTAATGAAGCAGGTGAATGCCATTTCCTATAGTGAGTCTATATTGATGGACTTTAGTGTATATACTGATAGTTTATATTTCACTTATTTCTTAATGGAAATAGCTTTATTATTTCTAATCATATATTTATGAAAAAACCTAGATGATTCAGAAAACTATAAATAAATAAGAATCACTCTCAATCCTACCTCCTAAAGAAAGCCACTGTTAAAGCATTTACGGTTGACTCTCTGTATTTGTGGATTGAACCAACTATGGATTGAAAATATTTGGGGAAAAAACCGCAATCAAAAGTAACAGTACAGCAACAAAAAATAATACAGAATTTTTTGGAGATTTGCAACAATTCGAAAAAACTCACTTTTTCTTTTCTTCCTTTTCCTTTTCGTTTTCGTTTTCGTTTCTTTTTTTGGTAAGGCAGACAGGGTTTCTCTCTCTGTTGCCCAAGCTGGAGGGCAAGTGGCCTCATCACAGCTCACTGCAACCTCAAACTCTTGGGCTTAAGCCAGGCTAGTTTTTCTGTTTTTGTAGAGATGAGGACTCACTCTTGCTCAGGCTGGTCTTGAACTCCTGTCTTCAAGTGATCCTCCCACCTTGCCCTCCCAAAGCGCTAGGATTACAGGCATGTGCCACCACACCTGGCCTATCTTTTTCATTTCTGA
This sequence comes from Eulemur rufifrons, assembly GCF_041146395.1. NCBI lineage: Eukaryota > Metazoa > Chordata > Mammalia > Primates > Lemuridae > Eulemur > Eulemur rufifrons. The sequence continues at coordinate 17,193,884 of NC_091000.1, forward strand.
TTGAGGTTATTTGAATCCTTTCTTTCCTATTACTGGTTAATCTACCTCACAGTCTATATGTTCTGTTTATCTTTTTACAGAACCAACTTTTTGTTTCATTGATCCTTTGTATTATAATTTTTGACCAACAACTTGAATTTGAGTAAATTATAAACTTGGTTAATAGTGTGACTTAGAGGAAAGCTAATACAACTGTGATTCTGTGAGCATTTAAAACAATACAATTACACTCTAAGTGTAAGTGCTATAGAATGGATGTAAGTATATCCAACTTATTGAACATACATTGGCATACCCATATATTATGATGTGTGCATTGAACGTAAGAAAAAAATTATTCCATATGGTAAATTTGAATTACTCTTTTAGTTTTAAATAAAAGAATTGAACATTTAATGTTGCATCCCACCTAAATTTAGAGAAATTATTAGGGGATAATTTGAGTGGCTCTCAGTCTTTTAAAATAAACACCTAGGCAAGTTTGGACTCATACCTTTTTTATTTTTTTAAACATGGTAAGTTTCCTTGGGCAAATGGAAGAAGTCAAAAGCATAACACTGACCTTAGATTTACTCATAAAGTTAGAATTATTTTTTTAAAAAAGAGTCATGGTGATATCTTAATATTTGGAGGCAATATTAATGACTTGTACAATTATAGGTGCTCAATAAGTATTTTGTCATAGAATTGAAGAAGGATAATCTAAGAAATATATGTGAAAGCTGGGAGATGTAATTACTACCCCTCACCCTTGGTAGAGGTGAAAAATGTTTATTAACCTCAGGGTTGAGGTTAGTTTTGTTTTTGAACACCTATTGGGATTCATCCTTTCACCCCCTCTCCCCATACCCTCGGAAATTCCTGCTTTGTGCTAAGGAAGGAACTCTAAGTGGTTATTCCTACCTTTATAAGTAGCAAAGAACAAGTTATAAGTGCTATGTAATCCTCAAAAATGTAGGACAGTGAGGCTGCATTAAATAAATGCTGCTACTTTTTTAACATTTCCAGTCCATTTTTGCCTTCCTACTGACAGATTTCTTGGCTTTGGCTTTGGCTTTCACTGTGGAGTTTAACTAATTTTGTTTAGAACAAGTGCTTTTCAGGAGGCATTTTTATTGTTTAACAGTTATACTGTGCTTTGCTTATGAGAGGCCACTGGCATATCTGAGTAGATAAGGCACTTTAACCAGATTTGTGGGTTTGGATGCTAAGAGACTCCATCTTTAGGAGATGGAGAAGGGTGTATAAGTTAATTCTGTCTCTTTCTATTATTTATTCTCCTCCATGGAATTAAAATTCATTCACATGTTCTTAATTCAGGACTGATCACTTAGAACAGGAATTCTGAAACTTTATCATGTATCAGAATCACATGATAAATCTGTAGAACTTATTAAAGCAGATTACTGGGCCCCACCCCCACAGTTTCTGATTTAGTAGATCTGAGCTGGTGCCTGAGAATTCAAACAAGTTCTGGGGTGCTGCTGCTGCTGCTGTTGCTGCTGGTATGGGGACAACTTGAGAGCCATTGACCTAGACTATTGGTTTTTAAACATCATTATGCATCAGACTCACTTGGGAAGCTATATGCACGCACCTACACACATTTTTTCTCATGCTCGCACACTCAGGCTCACACATTTGCACCTGATAACTTAATTGGTTAAGGGAAGTGGGGAACTGGAATCTGGATGTATAATGTTTCCCAAGTGATTTTTGAAGTAGCCAGTCTTGTACTTGCCTGTGAGCAGGCATTTGAGTCATTGATCTAGGTGAGTGGTTCTCCAACTTAAACATATGTTAGGAATCACTTGTAGAGTTTGTTAAAACACAGTTCTGGGCTGTATTCTGATTCAGTAGGTGAAGGTGGGGCCCAAGAATTTGCATTTCTCACAGGCTTGCAGGTGATGTCAAAGTTGCTGGTCCAAGTACTACACTTTGGAATCAGTAATTTAGGCCAACTACCTAATTTTTGAAGATTCTCTGTAACTTATTTAAATAACTGGTTAAATTTTGGTAATGTAATTCTTTTACTACCTCTAATAGTGTTGAGTTTCTTCCCAGAATTTTTATATGATAGTAATGTACTATTCAAAAGTACGTCATCTAACCGTCCCACTCAAGGAAAAATGAATGTCCAGATTTGTCTTGGAAGTATGTATAATGGTTCTGAATAAAACTTAAAAAGGCAAATAATTCTGAAAGATAGAAAAACCATAAGTAAGGAAACAGTTAAGAATTAACAATTAAGGATACAAATAAGAACCCAGACATGTGTTTTTCCTAGAACATTTACTTGCTTATGATTTGTGGACCTGTGTATTCATTGTGCTTTTTGTGTGTTGTGTCTCTGATGGTTTTCCCTCTTCCTGGACTGTGGTGTAGTGGAGGAAGCTCTGCCCTTTTAAACAAAAGATGCACAAATGTCTAGTAATAGCATGAATTGAAGTGATCGAAAATTTCATAAAACATAGTGAACTATGCTTTCTAATTATTTTTGTAATCCAAAGGTTATTGTTTGTGGGGTACTATTTAATAATACTAAATCCTTGTAGTGTGTATGTAGATTGTGTATGCTTTTCCAGAGGATAGAAAGTTAACAGTTTATTCCATAGTTTGTTAGAATGATACTGTATCTTTTGGAGTGTGCTTATTCTAAACTTTTCTAATATTTTATTCAAGTGTTATTAAATATTTTCCATATCTTTTAACTTTATTCCCATAATGAATATGAAAGTTGGAAACAGTATAGTAGTTAGTGTTGCTTTCAACACTTGGATCTCCTGTTATCTGAGCAGATACAACATTTAATGTTGATGATTGGGTATGATTCTTATTTTCAAATGTTATATTTTCTTTTTAATTTTTGAGCTAGAGTGTGGTTTGATATGTCATGACTTATTCAAAGACCTAATGTTTTATAGTTCACCTTTTTAAGCAAAGAGCAGCTGTATTTTGAAATGTTTTATCTCAAGCAGACAAGTTGTTTACAAGCTTGACTGTAACACATCCTGACATTTAATGTCTATGTTTGTATTCCTCCTGGGATTAGGCTGCCTTTCTAATTAATTAGTTGCATCACCTTTTATTAATTCTCTGAAAATTTATAATGTTTTAAATTAATAACATAGATAAGCATACCGTACTTTTTTGGAAAAACATGAAATGTTAATTATGTAGCAGTGACAGGAATTATATAAATTCTGTTGAATGTTAGAAGATGCTTAGCAACAATGTTTTCCAAATACAGGGATTTATTATAAACTTATCCTTCTAAGGCTGCCTGTGCCATTTCAGGAGAGTGAATATAAATAGAGCTTGATTTCTTCAAGAAGTGGACTCAGTCATTTTGTTTACAGTGAAAGGAAGTATTTGCTTCACATCTCTGAGAATTTATCTTTAGCATCCTTGTTGATTACACATCATTTCAACATGTTCATGCCAAATTCTTGGTCTCTGATAAGATAGCATCACAGAACAGGAATAACTAAAACTCTTATTTAAAGAATGATTTTTGTCATTATAGCACTTTAAATAGGTCTAGTAACAATTCTGAATCTAATTAGTGTAACTTTTTTTGAAATGGAAAATTTTATCTGTTTTGTCTAGAGTTCTGAGATAATTTATTTTTTTTATTTTTTTTTTTATTTTTTTTTTTTTTTTTGTTGAGACAGAGTCTCACTTTGTTGCCCAGGCTAGAGTGAGTGCCGTGGCGTCAGCTTAGCTCACAGCAACCTCAGACTCCTCGGCTTAAGCGATCCTACTGCCTCAGCCTCCCGAGTAGCTGGGACTACAGGCATGCGCCACTATGCCCGGCTAATTTTTTCTATATAGATTTTTAGGTGTCCATATAATGTCTTTCTATTTTTAGTAGAGACGGGGTCTCGCTCAGGCTGGTCTCAAACTCCTGACCTTGAGCAATCCACCCGCCTCGGCCTCCCAGAGTGCTAGGATTACAGGCGTGAGCCACCGCGCCCGGCCTAGTTCTGAGATAATTTATAGCTCATTAGTCTTCCCTCCTACTCCCTACTAGCTTATTTTTACAGGAATTCATGGCGCATCTACTATGTGCACATTAATAATAGTCCAGCTCTTATGAAAAGTTCTCTAACTTTTTTACCATTTTTTGAATTCTGCCAATGGCATTTTTTTGTTAAAATTAAAATATTGATTCTATAAAAATTCAGTATTTTTAAATGAAGCCCAGGAAAATATTGGGGTTTACTGGAGAGATTATGGTGAACTCTAGATTCAAATACATTACACTTTACCAGCTGAGAAACATTGGCCAAGCCATTCAACCTCTTGAGTTTTGTTTCCTCACCAGCTAAATAGGGATAACATTATATTGTTTTAAGAGTTTTCATGAGGTTTAGAAATATAGCCTGGCAGTAGTGGTCATCATTTATATAGGTCTTTGGTAAATGTCACTGCATTTCTCTTTTTTTTTCTTTTGCCTTTGGCAAGCTGATATTTAAACATTTTTAAAAAATTGTATTTTATATAATTTATGTGTTTCCTGGTAGAAGTGTCTTTGAATTCTGGCAATATTCCTGATACTTTATGAACTATTCTTGGCTATGCTATATAAGAAATACCAGGGAAATCTGTCAGAATCCTTTACTTCACTAGAGTAGTGATTTTTTACTAGATCAGTAAAGGTCTTGCCCATCAATATGAATATGCAGACTAGAACTAGATAAGGCTCTTTTGGGGTAGCCTCCTTGATGGATTTTCTTGCGGAACTTGGGGGTGTTATGTCATACGTAGGCAAAGTCATAGTCTTCCCTCCTCCACCCATCTCATGCCACATGTGAGTTCACTGTAGGCTCTCAGTAGAGCAACAGAAGTAGGAATACAAATTAAATTGATGTATATGTCATATCACTCTAATGCATTTTATAAGTGGCCATATATTTATTATTATAGCTGGATAAACAGTAATTATGCAGCATAATATCTCATAAAGCAATGAATTGCCCCCTCTGTTTTGTAATTCTGAAATGTAGTGATGGAATATTAGATTTGTGACATTAGAATTTGTCCTACTGCATAAATATTATAGATATTATATAGAGAGGGTTTTTTTTGTCCTACTGCATAAATATTATAGATATTATATAGAGAGGGTTTTTTGTTTTTTTTTGGTTTTTTTTTTTGTTTTTTTTAAAGTAGAATCAGGGTCTTGCTCTGTCACCCAGGCTGAAGAGCAGTGGCACAAACAATAGCTCACTGCAACCTCGAACTCCTGGGCTCAAGTGATCCTCCCACTGCAGCCTCCTGTGTAGCTAGGACTACAGGCACACACCACCATGCCTGGCTAATTTTTAAATTTTTTATAGAGACAGGGTCTCACTATGTTGCCCAGGCTGGTCTTGAACTTTTGGCTGAAGCAGTCCTCCTGGCTTGCTGCCTTGGTCTCCCCAGGTGCTGGGATTATAGACATGAACCACCATGCTTGGCAAGAGAGGGATTTTTTTGTTGTTAGTGAACCAGGTATTACTTTTGTTACTCATTTGAAGTGACTGGAGCTGAATGGTTTATTTCAGAAAAACAGGTTGTAGTTTTGATTTTGTTTAAACTCTAAATGACATATACCATTTACATTGCTAGTGGAAAATTTTCTGAGCGGTTTTCCCAAGACTATAAAAGTATAAAACTTGAGGAAAGGAAAGTAAAACTAGTCTATCTGAATAAACCTTATTTCTGAGAGTTATTCTTGATTCCTTTTTCTTTTACTTTTTATCAAATCCTGTCAGCTCTATTTTCAAATTTATTCAAAATTTGACTTCTTAGAAATTAAAAAAAAAATTAACTACTTTCATTGTTTCTGCTATAGTTCAAACCATCATCAGCTCGTCTGTACTATTGAAATACCTTTTTCCTCCCTACTCTTTCCCCCGGCCTTTCATCTCTCTTTATTCTTTACATTGTCTAACTTGTAGGACTTTGAATTACAGGTTGTGGACATACGGACAGGTCTGGGTTAGAGTTATGGACTTGAGAGTTATCAGCAGTTACATGGTGACTGAAGTTATAGAAATGAATGAAATCACTAACAGAGAGCGAGTAGAGTTCATTCATTCATTTATTGAGCCAGGCACTACACTAGGTGCTGGGGCTACCTCAGTGGATAAGACAGATGAGGGCTGTCTCCTTATGGAGCTCAAGATGTAGGGAATTACAATACAGGTGTTGGGTGTTACATGAATGATCAGGGAGGTTCAGAATGCTAATGAAAAGAGAAGCGGGATCTTGGTTAACACTACCATTCAAAGGTTGGGTTGTTAAAAAAGATCTGGGATAGGAGACTGAGGAATGGCTAGAGAGATGGGAAGAAAACCCAAAGAAAGTGGTGACTCAAATGAAATGAGGGAAACTTTTGGGGGAGGAAATAATGTAGTATTAGTTAACACTAATTCACTCATTGAATACTTGTAATGTGTTCATCATTGTTTGAAGCACCTTACATATATAAATGCATTTCTTCCTCACAACGCTATGAGGTTATCTTTATTTTATAGTTGAAGAAACTTATGTTAGGAGGTTAAGGAACTTACAATCACACAGGTAATCAAGCTAGGATCAATAGTATTAGAGACCACAGTGACATAAAGTGGTTAGTTTCCTACCTGGAAGGTCAGGAGAGCCCTGGAAGAATCTTGTACCTAGCTGCTAGATTATGTTAAATTGAGTAGTGATTCAGAGTTGAAGGAGCAGAGATAGTGATTATCAATTACTCTTTCAGTTTTAATGGTGTGCTATTATTTAGAGTTTTTGTACCTTCCATAAAAAAAAGGATAAATATAGTTGGTTCCCCCTCTCCTTTTGCCACCCCTCTCTCCTCCACCAGGTAAAAACCAGATCCAACTATATTCCTTCATTATTTTCCTGGTTCCTCTCCTATTACCTGGGCCCTGCCTTAATCCTCCCAGTTGTGGATCTCTAACCTCTCTTAGCACAAGAATTGTGCTCTGATCAAGTTTTTTTTTTTTTTAATTGAACTGGGTATTTTAGTAAGGTTGCTAAGCCAGACAGCTAAATAATTTGATATTAAAAATTTGAAACTACAAGCTGTATCTTTAGGGAAGTTTGTTGAAACCTGAGACTAGTGAAGTGATTGTTTTAGAACTAGAATACCTTTTCAGAGATAGTTTAGTATGTTCCCTTATTTCACAGATGGAAAGAGACTATGGGATATATGTAAACTCAAGCAGTTAGTGAGGTGTAAGCCTTGGCCCAAGATTCAGTCTGGAGACAAGTGTGCCTTCCACAGTGCCATTACTTTGAAAAGCAACTTTTGAAAGTGATAAGAGGTTCAGAATAAACTGTAATCAGTTTAAGTTACAGCAGTCACTTGTAATATAAATAAAGTGAGAACCACAATATCCTCTTTGAGAGTATTCTGTTTTTGCTTTCTTTTCTATTAATGAGCAGTGAGAAATGAAACTCTCCTAGTAATATATCAAGTGATATTCATCACCTTGTCTGTACTTAATACAGAGTTGAGGGAGAGTAAAGACTCCAGATAAAACAAAGTTTCTGGTTCTGGTATTCTGAGGAAAGTATATTTTAAAAAGAGAGACTTAGATTTTTGTTATACTTGCTTTTGGTCTTCATATGCATGAGTATATCATTAGGAAATTTTATGCTCAGCTTTTAGAATTCAGATATGAGATCTAGATGCCCATGTTTCATGTTACTTCTTCATATAATTAAGTTTCTGTAGATAATAATTCTAAAAAGCATTATTAGTCCTCTGATCAGGTTAAATTTATTATTTGTTGCTATCTAATGAAGGAACTTAATTGCATTCTTAAAAATAACCCATAATTTAGCAAGCACTGAGTATAAAATTGTAACAGGATTCCATATGCATGGGGCAAGATGATGTTTGTTGATTGCATCTGGAGCAGAGGGTTTTGAAGAGCATGAGTTTAAAATAATTGCTCTTGTCCAGAAATGGTTATATCTGGATATTGATATGGAGGTTGAGGTGGAAGGGGTCATACACTGGAAAGAATGTGTTGACATTAGTCTTGCCTTAGACATTTTGCCTTTTCTTCCCTTCCTTGTATCTTGTTTTCCATTCTTAAAAGTTTTAAGAGCATTGGAAAATAAAATAATGAAAACAAAATGACACATCTGTTGTTTAGTTAGCCACACCTATTTTTTTCCAAGTTGTTTCTTAAGAACATAGAAATATTGTTTCTGTTTGTTTACATTTTAAAAAATTAAGTTCGAACTTAGAAAAGGAAATATAGATTGTTTGCTCTGTTTATCAATGATGTACATGTGTCCATTTGCTCCTCTAGTCCGTTGTCTTCTGGTTTCTAAAAATATGCATATTTTTAAAAATTTAATCTCTTGGCATAGATTACTGTATGACATTAGGAATGGTTGATGGCCAATAATTTAAACTTAGCATCATAGAATTTTAAGCTATTTAAACTTAAATAATTAGACAAGATATATTTTAATCTTCCGTTTAATGAAGTAACTGATGGCCAAAGGAGCAAAGTTTTATTTAAACTTGTACTTGAGCTAATGGCTAGAGCTATAGAGGATTGGTTGCATTAATATGATAGCTCCAGGGATCTTTAATTTCTGTAAGCTCTGATAATACATTTAATAAGAATAGCATTTATTATATAAAAGAGGGTACATTTATATAGAGTCTAGAATCATTGTACTCCAGAGTGGGAAAGAATCTTAAGGCCTGTGGCAGGAATCTCCAGGATCCCTTGTTACATTTTTATAGCTTTTGCAAATCAGTAAACTTCCATATTGTTCTTTTCCCCTTTCTGACAATCGGCTATACTTTATCTTATCATGTATCTACAGACAAATTAATAGAGTTGGATTTAGGTTTATTTAAAACATGTTCTTTCATATATAAGAACTCTTTGAGGACAGGGATTTTGTCTTTCCTACAGGGCCACGTAATGTCTAAAGTGCTCTGCTTATTCTTGCCTCTAGGCCTTGTATATGCTATTCCCTCTACCTGGAATACTCTGCTGCCTCTTTGGCCTCAGTTCCCATTTTTTCAGGTTAACATCAACTCATTTTTTAGATCTAACTACTTGAACTTAGACACATGTTTTAGTCTTTCTTCATTTGTGAAATAAAAGAATGTACTAAGTGATTTCTGTGAGGGTTGTGTAGGTGATTTTGTGTGTGTGTGTATTTGTTTTGTATTTCATTAATTTCCATTGTCTTCATTATTTCCCTCTTTTTTTGGGGGGGGTTTATTTTTTTCTTTTTCTAATTTTTAAGATGAGTGCCTCATTGATTTTCAGTCTTTTTTCTTTTCTAACATGGACATTATGCCTGTTAGTATCCGTCTAAGTATAGCTTTAGCAGTAACCTACAGATTTTCATTATATTTTTCATTATTCTATTAACAAAATTCACGGTTTTCATTGTGATTTTTTTGAAGCATGAGTTATTTAGAAACAGAACGACTAGTTTACAAATATTTGTATATTTTTTGGTACCTTTTTGTTACTGATTTTGTTATTCATTCTCCTGTGGTCAAAGGATTACACTTCATAATTTCAATTCCTAGATTATGTGGAGAGTTGCTTTGTGTCCCAGCATATGGTCAGTTTTCGTACATATTCCAGATACACTTGAAAGCGTATTTTACTATTTTGGGTATTGTTTTTTATATATGCTCATTAAGATAAATGAGTTAATTTTGTTTTTCATAGCTTCTATATCTTTTTTTTTTTTTGGTTGCTAAGGGAAGTGTGTTAAAATCTGCAAGTTAAGGTTGTAGATTTGTCTGTTTTTCATTTGAGTTAATTTTTTATGTATTTTGAGATTTTGTTATTAGGCATCTATTAATTTAGAATTTTTATAATCTTGGTAGATTGACCCTTTTATTATCCTGAATGTCTGGTAATACCTCTTGCTTAAAGCCTGTTTGATAGTAGATAATAGATATACTATTATCCTTCTATTTGTATGGTATTCCTTTTTCTATTCTTTTACTCTCAACCTTTCTATAGTCTTACATTTCAGATACATCTCTTATAAGCAGCATACATTTGGGTTTTTTAAAAAATACATCTGATAATTGTCATTCTTTTAATTCAAGTACTTAACACATTTATATTAGGGTAATATCTTAAAATACTTAGGTTTAATGTACTACTTTTTATTTGTTCCATTCGTTGTATGTTTTTTTCCACTCTTTTCTTGCCTTCTTTTCAAATAAGAAAGTATTTTTATTATTTCATCCTCTTTCCATTATCTTTTTAGTTATACATTTTAACTGGTCTTTTAGTGATTACCTACATATTACAATATGTCTGCTTGGCTTATTAGAGACTAGTATGAGAACAGTGCAAACACTTGGGAACACTTTGTTTCTTTTTACTCCTAAAATATTATTTTTGTTATTTTATACAATAATTATCCATTTATGTTTATCTACGTGTATTGTGAGTCCCTAAGAGCACCCCCAGGTTTGATGCTTTACTAGAAAGAGGTATGGGACTCAGTATATAGTCATAGTTATGGGTATGATTTAGTACAGGGAGCAAAAATAAGTGCTTATATTTAATCTACTCTCTTTACTTGGCCAGAATGCCTTTACTTAAAAACCTTTATTTTTTAATTCTTGATTGAGTATGCTCACTGATGGTCCATTTTCATCTTTTAATCATATGTTTATTTTAGAATTAGTCAATAGAATTTTTTATTCCTGTCTAGAGACTAAAATGAGTGATAAAGCAAGGCTTGAAGACTTATTTTCTATAAATTCTATAAATTTAGATTTACAATCTAAATTAAGCAATTAAAAATTCTGAAAATATTTTTAGAAATGATTGCATCATTGAAATGTATGTTTACTTACTATTTGGATATGTTAAGTTGTGCTATGTTCATTACAGAATTAGTCTTTGTACTTATTCTTAACTTTTGAAAAATTCATGCTTCTTTATTCTCTTGCTTTTTTTTTTTCCCTTCTCTGGTAAATTACTACTATTTTCTTGCTATCCTCATAGGTGTGGAGATTTTGCCCAGCTCTAAATTCTGTAGTTGTATTAGAAATCATAGTAGTTTTGTTATTTTACAAATATACATTTGTACTATATTGTATATGCTTTTTAAATTCTGTGGTTGTATTCGAAATCATAGTAGTTTTGTTGTTTTACAAATACACATTTATATTATATTATATATGCTTTTTAAAACTATACATTGCCTACCTTTTCCAAATCTCTTCCTCAATTGAAAATAATTGGTGTTGTTTATTGTCACATTTTATGCTCGCATGAGATAACAAATGTGGCAGGAAAATTATTAGACCACTTTCCCTGTTTCAGTTTTTCTATCTTAGTACAGGTGAGAGTGGAGTATTTGGGTCAAATTAGAAATATTGACAGGTATTGCCAAATAGTCATTTTGGACATGAGGAAGATTTAGTTATTCTGGTCTTTTGATTACTTCCATTTGTGTTAAACATTTTAGAAACAGCTTAAATTCTTTCAGGCCACCAACGTGCTGTTTAATACAACACAGCACTATACAGATGCTCCTTGACTTATGATGGGGTTATATCCTGATAAACCTGTTGTAAGTTGAAAATATCATAAGTTGAAAAGATGTGGCTGACTGGGTTGCTGGGTTTGGTGCCACTGCCTAGCATCACAAGAGAAGTACAGTTTCTACTGAACATGTATCACTTTTAGGATCACTGTAAAGTTGAAAAATCCTAAATCAGACCATCGTAGATTGAACCATTTTTAGTTGGGACCATCTGTATTATTGAAGTTTGTTTTTTTTTTTATGCTACTGCACCATTAACTAATAAGTATGTTGAGCAATAAAGCAACCTAATTTAACGTTATCTTAGTCTATTTTGTACTGCCATAACAAAATACCACAGACTGGGTAATGTATAAAGAATAGAAATTTATTTCTCACAGTTCTGGAGGCTGGGAAGTGCAGGATCAAGGAGCTGGCAGGTTAGAGCTGGGTATCTGCATCTAAGATGGTACTTTGAATGCTTTGTCCTCTGGAGGGGAGGAATATTGTACCCTCACATGGCAGAAGAGCAGGAGAGAGTGAGCCCACTCCTGCAAGCCCTTTTTATAGCAGCACTAATCCATTCCTGAGGCGTCCACCTTCACGACCTAAGCATCTCTCATTAGGTCCTGCCTCCCAGCACTCTTGCATTAGGGATTAAGTTTCAACATGAGTTTTGGAGGGGACAAAAACATTCAAACCATAGCAATGTTTATTTTTCTGTCACAACTGAAGGGTCTGAGATTATACCCTACTTGCAAACTAACAGATTCCATGAGTGCTTGCAGAAGAGTCACAAAAAAGACAGAGAATTACAGCAACTGAAGTAGCTAGAGTAGCAGCATTTGTACCAGTTCCCTAAGTTTCAGTTTTCACAGAGTGACACAGTGGGCTGGCTGACATCTGAGTCCATACAAAGTTAAATTATGGGAGGGGAACCTTGAACTTACAGAACCCGAATCTTTTATAATGGGCAGCAAGCATGTCTATCCTTTGCTTTGGTGGGAGACACTCTATTTTCCTGTATATAAACATCCTTCAAAAGATAGTTGTGGAAAGAAGCAGTCGGTGCTTCTACTCTCCAGATAAGCAGAAAAGTAAAGAATCGTTTTTCAGTGTTTTGGAAGGCAGAAAAACCAAATGGGTATTTGTAAGATAGGCCTAAAATAAGTGATTTCTAGATTTTAGATAGCAGGGGATCTATTTTTTGAGTGTCTTTGTATTACTCACTTTTTTCTTACTGGTGAAAGATACTCAACCCTCTGTTTTGGAGAGTTTGTGTCTACCTTCCTTGCATCGATGCTTCTGTTTCTCTAGGAAAGTTCACATAACTGTGAAGTCTACTTCTCTCTTGTGTTCCAAAGCCACATTTCCAACTGCCAACTGAATATTTCCTTTCAGATATTATCCCAGTGACTCAAAACCTTGTGTTTCTAGTTTGAATGTATTTACCAAAAGGGCAGGGGCAAAGTCATGTTATTGTTTTAATATTTTACTCTCTTAAATGAAATTCTCTAAACAAATTATTTTGATAAACTTTATGGTCTTTTTTTATGGCTACTGTTTTGTAAGTCCTATTTTATATTTGTAAAATACCTGTATTCTCATATTTAGTGTCAGTTTGTCATATTATCATTGCCAAAACTAAGCACTTGGATTTTTGCCTTTGTCCTCCACATTCTTCCATCTCTTTTCCCACCTATCACCTCACCCCTGTACGTTCACACAAGAGCAAAATATTGTAAATGCTATAATATGCATGGGGCTTGTATTTTTATCATTGACTGTTCAGTCTGCATTTATAGAGTAAAAGACATATCTCGTGTTACTTTCCTCTTTGCAGGTCTCTGTGCCATGCGGAGAGTCCTGAGGAAACAGCCTAACCTCACTGATAGCAAAGTTGCTGGCATGGTGAAGATTACTCTGAATGATTTCTTGCAGGGAATGAATGACATCAGGCCCAGTGCCATGAGGGAGGTGGCAGTTGATGTCCCAAATGTAAGTCATTTATGCTTGACACTAGCCACACTATTTAATTCAAAGTCTGAAAGAAATTGAGACTCCAGGAAGACTGACTTCCTAGGCTAAACTTTAAAAAAACAATGTCTTTCGTAACTGAAATTTTTATTGAGATAATTGTAGATTCAGTGCAGTTGCAAGAAGTAATGTAGGGAGATCCTGTGTATCCTTTACCAGTTTCCTCCAGTGGCAACATCTTGCAAAATTATAGTACAATACCATAAGCAGAATATTCATATTGATATAATCCATTGATTTTATTCAGATTGCCTGTTTTACCCATTTGTGTATATATGCATATGTTTATTTAGCTCTGTACTATTTTATCTCTCATAAAGGTTTGTATATTCATCACCATAATCAAGATAATGAATAGCTCCATCACCACAAAGATCCTTCATAACTACCTTCCTCATTTCTGCCCTCAGTTCTAACATTTTGTTAGAAAGGTCCTATTACTGGAATCACACAATATGTAACCTTTTGGTATTAGCTATTTTCATTTAGTATAATTCCCTGGAGATTCATCCAAGTTGTTTTGTGTATCAATAGTTTGTTCCTTTCTATTGCTGAGTAGTAGTCCTTGTGTTTTTGGGGTCATATTAAAAAATGCACTGCCCAGACCAATGTCATGGAGCTTTTTCCCTATATTTTCTTCTAGTAGTTTTACAGTTTCAATCCTTATACTTAAGTCTTTAATCCATTACTTGATTTTTTACATATTATGTGAGATAACCAGCCAGTTTCATTCTTCTGCATGTTAATATCCATTTTTTCTGTCACATATATTGACATGCTGTTTGATTACCATGGGTTTGTAGTATATTTTGGAATCAGGTAATGTGATGCTTCCAGCTTTGTTCTTTTTGCCAAAGATTGCTTTGGCTGTTCAGCAACTTTATGTTTCCATGTGAATTTTAGTAGTTTTTTCTATTTCAGTGAAAAATGCCATTTGAACTTTGGTAGGGCTTGCATAGAATTTGTAGACCATTTTGGGCAGTATGAACATTTTAACAACATTAATTCTTCTAATACATGAGTGGGGATATCATTCTTTATTTCATCAGTATTTTATAGTTTCCAATTTATGGATTTTTTTTCTCTTCTTGGTTAAATCTATGTATGTAATTTTTTTGATAGTGTTTAAAATGCGTTTTTTTGAAATTTTTCTAATAATTTCTTGTTAGAGTATACAAATGCTACTGATTTTTGTATGTAGATTTTTCATCCTGCCACTTTACTGAATTCATTTATTAGTTCTAACATTTTTTATGGTGGAATCTGTAGAGTTTTCTATATGTAAGATCATGTCATCTGCAAACAGACCATTTTACTTCTTCCTCTCCAATTTAGATGCATTTTATTTCTTTTTCTTGCCTAATTTCTCTGTCTAGGACTTCCGGTACTATTAATATATTGAGTGGAAGTGCCAAAAGTGAGCATCTTTGTCTTGTTCTTGATCTTAGAGAAAAAGCTTTTAGCTTTCCACTGTTGAGTATGATAGTAGCTGTCAGTTTGTGATATGTGGCCTTTATTATGTTCAGGTACATTCTTTCTGTTCCTAATTTATTAAGAGTTTTTATCATGAAAGGATGTTAAATTTTATCAGATGCTTTTTCTGATTCTGTTGAGACGATTATATGATTTTTATTCTTCATTTTGTTAATATGATGTATCGTGCTTAGTAGTTTGCGTATGTTGAGCCAGCAGCCTTGCATCCTAGGGATAAATCCCACTGGATATTGGTGTGTCGTCCTTTTAATGTGCTGTTGAATTTGCTTTGCAGTTATTTTGTTGAAGATTTTTGCATTTATGTTCACCAGGGATATTGGCCTATAATTTTCTATTCTTAGAGTGTCCTTATCTGGCTTTGGTTTCAGATTAGTGCTGGCCTCATAAAATGAGTTTGGAAGTATTCTCTTTAATTATTTGGAAGAGTTTGAGAAGCAATGGTGTTAATTCTTTAAATGCTTAGTAGAATTCACCAATAAAGCCAGTCAGTTCTTGGGATTTTCTTTGTTGGGAAGTTTTTGATTATTGACTTAATCTCCTTGCTGATTATTGGTCTGTTCAGATTTTCTGTTTCTTCATGATTTACTCATGGTAGGTTGTATGTTTCTAGGAATTTATCCATTTCTTCTAGATTATCCAATCTGTTGTATAATTGTTCATAGTAGTTTCTTATGATGTTTTGTATTTCTTTGGTATCAGTTATGTTGTGTCCTCTTTCACTTCTGATTTTGTTTAAATCTTCTTTTTTTCTTAATGGTCTAGCTTCAGTTTGTCAATTTCATCTTTTCAAAAAACCATCTCTTAGTTTTATTGATTTTTTTTTTTGTAGTCTCTATTTCATTTATTTCTGTTCTGATCTTTGTTGTTTCTTTCCTTCTAACTTTGGGCTTAGTTTGTTTTACTTTTTGTTGTTCTTTATGGTGTGAAGTTAGGTTGTTTATTTGAGATATTTCTTTTTTTCTCAATGTAGGCATTTATTGCTATAAAATTCCCTCTTTGAATGGCTTTTGATGCATCCCATAAGTTTTGGTATGTTGTTTTTCCATTTTCATTTGTCTTAAGATATTTTTTGATTTCTTCTTTGACCCATTGGTTGTTCAGGAATATGTTCTTTCATTTCTACATATTTGTGAATTTTCCAATTTTATTCCTGCTGTTGATTTTTGTTTCATATCATTGTAGGCAGAAAAGATGCTTGATATGATTTCAGGCTTCTTAAATTTAAGACTTGTTTTCTTGCCTAACATATGATCGATTTATCCTGAAGAATGTTTCCTTTGCACTTGAAAAGAATGTGTATTCTCTTACTGATGGATGGAATGTTCTATATATGCCTGTTAGATGCATTTGGTCTATAGTGTTATTCAAGTCTGCTGTTTCTGTATTGATGTTTTTGTCTGGATGATCTGTCTATTGTGGAAAGTGGGGTTTAAAGTTCTCTAGTGTTATTGTATGGCTGTCTATTTCTCCCTTTAGTTGTGTTAATATTTTCTTTATGTATGTAGGTGCTCCAGTGTTTGGTGCATGTATATTTACAATTGTTATATCCTCTTGATGAATTGGCCCCTTTCTCATTATTTGAGAAATTATTTTTGTCTCCTGTGACAGTTTTTGACTTAGTCTCTTTCATCTGACATAAGCATAACTACCCCTGCTTTCTTTTGGTTACTATTTACAGGAAATATTTTTTCTATCCCTTCATTTTCAGTCTGCATGTGCTCTTAAAGTTTATGAGAATCTCTTATAGGCAGCATATTATTGGATCTTGTTTTTGTTTAAATCTATTCAGCCACTCTGTCTTTTGATTAGAGAATTTAATCCATTTCTATTTGAAGTAATTATTGATAGGTAATGACATTCTGTTTTATATTACCTTTATTCCTTTCTTCCTCTCTTGCTGTCTTCTTTTTTGATGTGACGGTATTTTGTGGGGGTATGTTTTGATTTCTTTATCTTTAGTGTATCTACTATAAGTTTTTTTTGTGATTACTATGAGGCTTACATAAAATATTTTATGGTTAAAATAGTCTATTTTAAGCTGATAACTTCAATCAGACACAAAAACTGTACACTTTAATTTCGTCTACTCCTACATTTTATGTTGTTGATGTCACAAATTTACATCTTTTATCCATCATTAACAAATTATTATAGCTATAATTTTTATTATTTTTCTTTTAACTTTTATACCAGAGTTAAAAATGATTTATGCACCATTATTACAGTATTAGAGAATTTGGAATTTGACTAAATTCCTACTTTCACAGTGAGTTTTATACTTTCATATGTTTTTGCATTGTTAGCACCTTTTTATTTCAACTTGATGAACTTCCTTTGGCATTTCTTGTAAGATAGGTCTAGTGGTGATGAACTCCCACAATTTTTGTTTGTCTGGGAAAGCCTTTATCTCTCCTTCATTTATGAAGGCCAGGCTTTTCTGGTGTAGTATTCTTAGTTGGCTTTTTTTTTTTTCCTTTCAGCATTTTGAATATACTATCTCACTGTCTCCTCACCTATAAGGTTTCTTCTGAGAAATATACTTATAGTCTTATGAGGGTCCCCTTGTATGTGATGAGTTGGTTTCCTCCTGTGGTTTTCAAAATTCTTTGACTTTCTGAGAATTTGATTCTAATGTGTTTTGGTGAAGCTGTCTTTATTTTAATTTGTCTAGAGTTCTTTGGGTTTCATGGATCTGGATGTTCATTTCCTATTCCAGATTTGGGACATTTTTTGTCATTATTTCTTTAAATAAACTTTCTGCCCTTTTCTCTGCTTCTTCTGGGTCTTTCATAATGGGTACATTGGTTCACTTTGTGATGTCCCATAAGTCCCTTAGGCTTTTTTTCCCCACTCTTTTTCATTCTTTATTCTTTTTGTTTCTCTGAGTGGATAATTTCAAAGGCTGTGTCTTTGAGTCCACTGATTCTTTCTTCTGCTTAATTGCATCTACAGTTGAAGCTTTCTGTTGAATTTTTAGTCATTGTGTTCTTCAGCTCCAGAATTTGTGTGTGTGTGTGTGTGTGTGTGTGTGTGTGTGTTTATGGTTTCTATCTCTTTCTTCAACTCTTCATTTTGTTCATACATTGTTTTCCTGATTCCACGTATTTATCTGAGTTCTATTTTAGGTCACTGATCTTCCTTATAATGATTAATTTTAATTCTTTGTCAGGCAGTTTGTAGATCTTCAGTTCTTTAGGGTTGGTTACTGGTGCTTTATTTTGTTCCTTTGGTGGTGTCTTGATTCCCTAATTACTTGTGATACTGTGGCCTTGTGTTGTTGTCTGTACATTTGAAAAAGTAGACAGCTCTTCTAGTCTTTACACATTGGCTTCTTCAGGGAAAGCCCTTCCCCATTCATCTCATGTAGTGGTTCTTGGTGGGTTATCTGGTGGGTTCTGTAGGCTGGCTTGCTGCTGGAGTCCTTGGGTGGCCTGGTGTCTTGGTCCACAGGGGGCAGGTTTGGTGCTGGGGTAGGATTAGAGCCAGACTCCACAGAGGTGGGTCTGGAGCCTGAGTCTCGTCTGGTGTGAGGGCTGGCCTGGAACCTGGAGCCATGGAGTCTGGCCTGGAACCACAGAGGCTGGCTTGGAGCTTGGGGCTTTGGGGGTATGCTTGATGCTGAGGTGACCCTGGAGGTTAGGACCACAGTGGTGGGCTTAGAGCTTGAGTCCAACTTGAGGCCATGGGGGCTGGTTTGGAGTCTGGGTCTGCCAGGTGTAAGCCTAGAGCCTGAGTTTGCAGGGATCCAGCCTGGGGCTGTGTGTCCTGGCCTCAGGCTGGGGTATACCTAATGCTGGAATTATGACAAAGTCAGATGCTTACCTCACTGTCCTCCCTCACAGAGAGAATGTCTTTATACACTGTGCTGCCAGAGCTTGGGTGTGGGATGAAGTGTGGGAAATGTGAAACTGTCGTCCTCTTTAGACCCTTCAATGCAAGCTTTCTTATTTTTGTTCTCTGTCCAGGTGCTCTAATCTCTTTCTTGAATTTCTTAGCTTTTGTGAAGGTTATTTTCATGAGTGGACAGTTAGTTGTTGAAATTTTCTGTCAGGGAAGAATGGTATAAAGTCCTATTCTGCTATCTCACCATCATCATTTTCCTCTCAGTCATGGACTTTCTTGCAAAAGCTCTAACATTACAATTATTTAAAAACTTAGAGCCTTGTTGGAAAGTCAGGCATAGTTTTTGTATCCTTTGCCTCATTTTATATAGGCATTTCAGTATCTCAGTCTTTTAATATACTAATATGCATTATAAAGTGATAAAAAAGTTGTTTTATGGAAATAGAGTTGGCCATGGACCATGGGGAGCAGAGGCTTTTTGCATTTTGCAATGTGATAGATTATAATAAATGACCACAAATTCTTCCCATCACTGTGTTTGCCCTTTTGTGTTATGACTTTGTACTCCTACTGTAAAAGAGAGGGAAGCAATTGTTCCAGCCTTTGAGTCTGTGTCTGGCCATATAACTTTCTTTGGCCTATGTGATATGAGGAACATAACACAAGCAGTCTTGAAAGTGGTTGGGGTTTGCCTTCCTTTGCTGCTCTTTGAAATCCTGCATTAGCTTCGTTAAGAAATCTTTACTAGCTTCTGGGGGATGAGAGACTCTGGAGCAGTGACCCTCCTGGCTAAGATCCCCTCGGTCTAATCATCTTGCAAATTGCCAGACATGTGACACCATCCTAGACCATCCCACCCCAACTGAAGTTTGCCTAGACCTGAAAAATTACCCACTTAACCTTCAGAATTTTCAGAAATAATATATGTCTGTTGCTTTAAGCCACTAAATTTTGGAGTAATTAGTTAGCAAAGCTAAATGATGCATATACTTGTTAACTTCTTATACAACACAATTGTTTTGTAAATTTAGACTGAGAACCAGTGCCCTAGAGATAGGAACATCCCCTAAGGACTTGCCACTAGAGCTGATGCTACTTAATGTGGTTCTGAATTCTTTTTGAAACATTTTCAAATTCACTATTGAACTTTAATAACTTAATTTTGGGGCTTTTCAAAAGTTCTGTAGCAGAACATTTATGGACCAACAAATGATTGATGTTGGGTTAGTAGAAACTTTTCATTTCTCTAGAATTTATGGTCTAAATTTTAAGCTGATTGGTATGAATATTTTTGTCATATTTATCTGTATTTTATTTGCTACTGTTGCATAATATAATGGATCAGATAGATGCATAATCATCAAATGACGACACACGTGAAAATTTCGGGTAATAGTTATAAATCAACTACACCAATCAGAAACACTTTAGACTTTAAAATGTTTAGAAACTAAAGGAACCACACAGTGAGGTTTTAAACTTAAAATTACTGCCAGTAGAGAATGTGTTTAAACAGTGTCTGTCCACTCTTGGAATTGCTAAACTGATTTATTCATCATAGGAACTGGTACTGCAACTGCATATGTAATTACTATAATGAAAGATTTTTTTTCCTTTATTTTCCTTTAATACAGTATTTACAATCCATGGACTTGTGCCATTTTCCATTTGGCACTTTATTATTTGGCCCAAGGCCATGGTGTACTGTGATGTTACTCATGAGCTCTGGAGTGATTAACATTGGTGAAAGTACTTTTCTACACTGCTTTTATGCTCCCTTCAGATTGTAAAAATTTTCCTGAGAAGTCAACATTTCTATAATTGGATTCCTAAAATTCAGTTTTCTGATTTCTGGCTATTATATCTACAAAAATATCTCCAAATTATTTCTGTGGAAGGTTTAATACTTATTTTGTTATAGAAAACCTATTTCAACTGGCTAATTATGAGTATTTTAAAAATAGTAAATTGGGCATTCAGCATCTTTTGAAAAAAGATTTTAGTATGTGAAATTAAATCTTCTAAATCACACTTGCCTAGTTATATTTAAGTTTGAAAGAAAAGTGCTAAGATGGAAATGTTGCCAATTACGGTATAATGTAATACATTATTAATTTTAGGAGACCACAAGTGTTAGCCACTTGTTTAAATGTAATGTTTCCCTTTTTTGGAGTTTCTGAATTGGTGATTTACAGGGACATTAAAGTCAAATGCATTTTTTTTTTACTGTAGGAATCCTTAGAATCTATGAATATGGTAATATTCATAATGAAATTGCAGTTTTCTCACCCAGAGATAACAACTGTTAACATTTTATTATAATTCCTAAAACATTTTTTTCCTTTGCTTATAGGTATTTTAGTGCAGTTAATCTTAGAACATGCATAGTTTTATATTCTGTTCTTTTCACTTAAAATTACATAGTAAATATTTTACCTTAAAATTTGTTGGCTAACTTCTTTTTAAATGACTGCATAATGGACATTTATATGGATAAACTCTAATTGTTTTATCTTCCACTCTCAGATATTTAGACTTTTTTCTTTTTTTCTATACTATTGTTATAAAGATATTTCTGTGCAATTCTTTGCTTTTGTAATTCCCAGAAGTGGAATTACCAGACTGAAATACATGATTTTTGAAACTTGTGGCAAATATCATGAAGTTCTATGTTTCCCGCTGCCCCCGCCCCAGAAAAGTTGTTGTAATTTATAATCATAAAATTACAAAAAGTTTGAGCAGAAACTCATTTTCATTTTGAATTTTTTTTCTCTTTTTACTTTTCACTAGAATTTATTTCTTTGACTTTTGAAAAGATCTTTATGATAAATCATAATAATTAGATAAATACATATTTTAAGCACAAAATAAAAATTATGAATTATATATCTTTTACTTCCTATAAAAATGTTAAATTTTTAGGTAAAGGGTTTAGCTGGTCCATTACTTTCAATGTATTTTACTTTACATGAGAGAAAAGGTTCTTTTTTTTTTATCCTTACTACTTAGCATATGACTAGCACATAGTAGATGCTCACTCAGTATTTGTTGAATGAATGAATAACTAATTTTTATGGAAAAAAACCCCACATTACATGGTGAATTTCAGATTTTTGTGAAAATGAATATCCATCCTTTTTCTTTACCAAGGTCCATTATTATTAATAACATCATGTAATTTTCTTCAGGTTGTTCATATTTTTTAAAGCAACTGATTTCTTTAGTGAATTTGAACCCTTGTTCAGTGAATTTAACATTTTTAGAATAAAAATGCCTATAATAATGCTAATCTCTTTACTCTGGAAGGTTATAGAGAAGTCCTTCATGTTTTCCACAGAAGCATATATTAAAATTCTCATTTTGTTAAAATAAAGAAAAAAATTATAATGCTTTTAATACAGGCATTCCCTGGGTTATGGACGGCGCAACTTACAGTGTTCTGTGCTTACAAATGAGATAATTTATAATTAAAAAATTAAATTAATAATTTAGGGACTAGTTTCTTCCACACATGTAAACACACCTGTATGGTGTAAATGATTTGTTGGCTCAACATCTTTATGCTAGCAGGAACTCTCATTGTTTATGTGGTCCCTTCCATACAGCATCACTTTCGTGTTAACTTTTTTATTCGATTTTGTGAGTCTATGAGAGTCCATTGCAAATCCAGGTGAATCTGCAGCAAAGAGAAAGTTGATTACAGTGGAAATGAAAGTAGAACGAAAGTAGAAATAATTAAGTGTTCGCAGAAAGGCCAGACATTCATTGGGAAAGCATTAGGCTTCAGTCACTCAAGTGTTGGAACAATTATAAAGGATAAAGTAAGAATAAAGGAACATGTGAAAGGCAGTGCTCCAACGAAAGCATCAATTATTACTAAGTAGTGTAGTGGATTAATTATTGAAATGGAAAGGTTTTTATTGATCTGGTTAGAAGATCAAAATAAGTGTAGCATTCCTACTAGCCTAGTGTTGAGTGTTCATGCAACATTAGGTGAATGTTAACCTTAATATTCTTTTTTGAAATTTGTCCTATCTCCAATCTAAACTTTTTGTATGAGTTTGTTTTTATGTTCTGTTTGAATTAAAAGAAAGAGCACAGTAGTTTCTGTTACTTATTATTACAGTACAGGGGTGGTGTTATTATAGTATTACACTGTATTGTTATTACCACATATGAGCTATTATATTAATACTTTGTCATTATTATTATTACTATATATGCACTGTGCATCAGGGATCCAAGTTACATACAGATTCAACCTAAAGATGTTTTCAGGAACATACCCTGTCTGTAACCTGGGGATTGCCTGAATTTGTATTTATATGTTATCTTTGCAAGAAGTCACTTCGTATGCACCGTAACAATTATTAGTGATAAATACATTCCTAACCAAAATATTACCATCAAGTTTAAATCATTTATACATCTAAATCTCCCCACACTCCTGCCTTCAGACTTTCCCTATTTCAGTTTATGTAGAGTTTTAGGTTGTCCCTTATTATTTGGAAATAATTCATCTTTATACTTTTGATCTTGCCTTTGGATTTTAGGTTTCAGAATTTGGACATTTGGTTCATAATAAATTAAAAGCCATTTAAAAGGTATGGCTTTCCTTTCATGTGAACCCAATTTTGTAAAGTGAACTGCAGCAAGAGCCTCAGGACTAACTGCGTAATCTCAGACCACTTAGTAAGCTCAGATCCAGGTTAAATTTAGAGGTAGTTGGTTGTCAAATTGAGTGTATACCAAATGTCATTAGTTAAATAAACATTCCTCATTTACTCCCATTTTGAAAAGTAGCAGTTTTCTTAATTATATGAATAGTCAAAAGACTGTCTCTCTCACTAATTACATAGTCAAAGTTTACTGCTAAATTTTCATCTGGCACCTTTTCAGATGAACTTAGAACATCAGATTGTAACAGAGAGTTAAATGTCATAGGATGAGCTCATTAACAGTACATTTTTGGTGCAAAGGTTTGAGTAAAATAGTTTAATTGACCATAATTATATTTCATTCTTCATATACCCTTAGGATAATGAGAAGGAATTTGAGTTTCTTTTCTTTAAATACAGTACTTCATTCTATATTTTCTTTATTTTTTTTTACAGACTCAAAGGATTGAGGGTTTCTATGATGCTTCACTAAATAAAAGGTCGCTTTTTTTGGAATAGATAGTACAACCTGTGGAAATTCTATTAATTCTATATTGGTTCTTGGCAGGGGTTTCGAATTGGGTTTCTTTTGATTTTGCTTTTTGTTGTCTAGACAGAAAAGTGTCTTCTATCACTCCCAAGATCCCAGTCTTTCTTGCCAACTTCTCTTGTGCATTTTTATAGTTTTAAGTAATAACAGTTGGACAGGAAAGCACATTTAGGAAAGCAGATTACTTTTAACCAGGAAATACTCAGTGCCAAAATCAAGATTGTAGTCTTAACCTTATTCAATATTTTAGAAGTTTAACTCTTTCATTTCATTTTTCTTCTTCTACCTAACTTTTCTCAGGCTTTTATAGGAAGAGCAATGAGAGAGAACAAAAGTTAGTAGAAGAATCATCAGTTTCCATTCTCAGTTCTAATCCTGATTAATTTTGGTGAAATCAAGCAGCCTTCCTCTCAGATTCTAAATGGAAAACTTAATTTGCAGTGATGGATATCTTGTTTTGTAGTTATAAATAATGTTGAAGTTGTAATACAGACATATGCTACACTTATACATACAGTTGATTAGTACTCTATAAATACTTGATGAGTGTTTGCTAAAAGTACCTATTTTCATGTAGGGTAAAGGAGATGATTTACATAAAGACTGGTCCCATTACTTCATAGTGTGATGTTTTCAAAAGAAATTACTGATGCAGCTTAAGATCTACCAGCATAACTACCTGCTGATCATCTTTAGAATGAAATCTAAGCTCTTTAGTTTGACCTTCTCCTCTACTTTCATCTTACATTATGCTCTAGTCTCACTAAAACACTCCATATTTTTGCACATGTTGTCTTCCTCTGCCTGAAAAATTATTTTCCAATTTCTTAGTTGCCAAAGATCCTGTAACGTGTACATGCCGTGCCCCCAGTACGTGTGCACACAAAATACACATATATACCTTGTGGGCAGAATTTTGTTGTGTTCATCTTTGTAGCCCCAGTGCTTTGCAAATAGCAACAACTAAATAAATGTTTGGTAAATGGCTGAATAAATATTTTATGAAGCATTTTGGTTCATAGTGTTATTATTCAGAAATAGTTCTTTTGCCTTTCCATATGTATTTTGTCAGGATTCTCCAGAGAGACAGAATCAATAGGATGAATGGATGGATGGATGGATGGATGCATAGACAGACAGACATATGAGAAAGGATTTATTAAGTAAATTGGCTCACACAATCACGGAAGCTGAGAAGTCTCACGGTAGGCTGTCTGCAAGCTGGAGACCCAGGGAAGCCAGTAGTGTGGCTCAGTCCAAGTCCAAAAGTCTCAGAACCAGGGAAGCTGGTGGTATAACTTTTAGTCTGAGGCCAAAGGCCTGAGAACCCAGAGGGCTCCTGATGCAAGTCCTGGAATATAAAGGCAGAAGAACCTCTGATGTCCAAGGGCAGGAAAAGAAGGGTCACCCAGCTCTAGGAGAGAGAACAAATTCACCTTTTCTCTGCCTTTTTGTTCTATCCAGGCCCCAGCAAATGAGATAGTGCCTACCCACATTGAGAGCTGATCTTCCTCACTCAGTCCATAGATTCACATGCCAGTCTCCTATGGAAATACTTTCACGGACACACCCAGAAATAATGCTATACCAGCGATCTAGATATCCTTTAATCTAGTCAAATTGACACCTGAAATTAATCATCATACCATATAAATAATATTTTTGTTAACGACTTTATTGAGATGTAATTCACATACCAAGTAATTCACTCACTTAAAGGGTACAATTCAGTGGTGTTTAGTATATTCACAGAGTTGAGTAACCATCATCACAGTCAATTTTAGAACATTTTTATCATCCTAAAAAGAAACCCTGTACCCTTTACTAATCACCTCCCAACCTGTCTATCCCCCACCCCCAGCTTCAGGCAATCACTTAGATTTGCCTGCCTATTCTGTACATTTCATATAAATGGAATTATAAAATACATGGCTCTTTGTGAGTGGCTTCTTTTTCTTAGCATAAGTTTTTCAAGGTTGAAATATATCCCAGTTGTACCATGTATCAGTACTTCTGTTAAATAATGTTTCATTGTATGGATATAGCACATTTGATTTATCAATTCATCAGTTGTTGGACAGTGAGATGTTTTTGCTTTTTGGCTGTCATGAATAATGCTGTTATAAACATTCATGTATAAGTTTTTCTTTGAACACTTATTTTCAATTCTTTTGGGAATGTAGGTGTGGAATTGCTGGGTCATATGGTAACTTCGCTTAAGGGTCATTGTCCTTTGTTGCCTGATGTCTGGTGTCCTGAGAGTTGATGCTTTATGCATTTTGTCTAGTTTTTTTTGTTTTTTCTTTTTCAGTTAGGTAAATACATGCAGCCTAGTTCGTTAATTTTTATTTTGCCCCTTTGAAACTTGTCCATAAAAGGGTTTTGTTTTGTTTTGTTTTGGAATTTATTTTTAACCTGATCATCAAGTTCTTTGGCTTCTGTGGGTATACAGTTTGAATTTTTCATTTTATGTTTTTCGTTTTGTTTTGGGTTTGTCTGTTTTGGGGTTTTTGTCCGGGAAATACTGTAAGATGTTTGTAGGGAACATTTTCTTTGGGATTGACAGAGTATATAGACATTTATTATATTGATTTTTCAACTTTTGTATATGTCTCAAATTTTTCCAAATGAAATTTAAAAATTAAAGAAAAAGAAAAGATTAAAGATACCCATCAAGATGTGGCAGTTCTGCTACACTTCCACCTAAAGCAGGCCCAGTTACACCAATAACAGTTGCCTTCTGGTAAACAGTAAATTTGATTCTACCAGTGATAGCTGGATGTTATAAGGCCCTTAAGCTCATGTGTATTGGTCTCAAGTTTAATTTTTAATAGCTGGATGTTATAAGGCCCTTAAGCTCATGTGTATTGGTCTCAAGTTTAATTTTTAATTTTATTAATTGGTGAAGTTAGAAATCGGAAAAAAGAAAGGCAAAATAAAACCCAAGGCTGATGATGCTGCAGGGAAACTTATATACTTACTGCAGGGAAACTTATATACTTACTGCTGGTATCATTAAAATAGAGAAAATAGTTGGAATAACAAACAGGCATTATACAAGAGACCTGTAAATATTCATGCCTTTTAATCCAGTGATCTTATTTCTTCAAATAAATCCCAAGAAAGCAATTTAGAAAAAATAAATAAATCCTATTCTCAGGATTATGGTTGATAACATAGCATTCTTCTGGATCTGTGAACAGAAAACAAAAACAACAAAATCCCCCCACTAAACCATGTGAGTTCATTTGAAAAAAGTACTCTTTTTCTGATATTTACAAGCAAAACCCTCTCTTCTTCTTTGGAATTGTAAATTGTCTATTATCTGGCATTTCTTCCTGCTTCTTCCTCTCCTGTATCTTAAATGTAGGCATGCCCATTGATCTGCCTTTGACTCACACCTCTCTTCTCTTGGTTATATGAGGTTATCTTGAAATCTAAAATTCCAATCCTATCATCTTTCCAGAGCTCCATGCTCCATTTGTTCTGCTTATATTCCAAGTGCTCACTTTTTTTTTTCTTTTTTTGGAGACACTGTCTTGCTCTGTCACCTAAACTAGAATATAGTGGCATCATCATGGCTTACCGCAACCTCCAACTCCTGGGCTCCGTCCTCCCAAGTGTCTGGAACAACAGGCTCGAGCCACCATGCCTGGTTAATTTTTATATTTTTTGTAGAGACAGGTTCTTGCCATGAGTAGCTCAGGGGCTGGTCTCAAACTTTTGGCCTCCCAAAGTGCTAGGATTACAGGTGCAAGTGCTCACTTTTGATCTTTTGAGTATCGTATGTTCCAACTCTGTGTATCCAAAAAAAATCTATCATATTTATTTTCCCTGCTAAAGATATTCTTCTGTGGTTCATATTCCCTTTTTCTAGCCATCATAAAATCTTTAGCTTTAAGTTTCCCTCTTTTTTATTAGGGTTAGGGTTAGGGTTAGGGTTATGTGTTCATTATGTGCATGTGGTTACCCTAGTTCAAGCTTTTATTTATTTATCTCATTTTTAAATATTTTAATATTAATTTAACTTTAATAATATTAATATTTAATATGTTCTTTATTTGTCTCCCTGCTTTCTGTCTCCTCTTTAATGAATCTTGTCAGAGAAGTCTTCCAGAAACACAGATCAGACCATATCACTTTCTAGATTAAAAACCTTCAAAGAGTTACTATGTACAAAGAGTTAACTCCATCTCATTCCTTCATCTCGTCTTCAGGGCCCTATGATGCATGGCTTCAACTTTTCTTCGTTTCCCTCTTTCAAATCTTTTTTCTGTCATCCTCTTTATACTTGTTTCCTTCTGAGCCTTGTGTCATTTTGTGCCTCCACCTGACCGTTCCCCTGTTGTAACATTTCCAAATTTTATCCATCCTTGAAATATTGGCTTTCAGATTTGCCTTCCAGCTGAAAGTAATCTTTTCTTCCCGGAAACTCCCAAAGCCTTTTTCTGTTTCTTTGTTATTGTACTTAGTATCTTTCCATTGTACTGTGGTTATTTATGTGCATGATACTGGTTGTTATTAGTTTGTAAGTTCTTTAAAGTGTGGATTCATGTCTCATTCTTTTCTCTGTTTCCTGTGTACATTATCTGATAAACAGTTCATTCTTAAGAGGTATGTATAAAGAACTATCTTGTTTTGGGGGTATTGAGAAAAAGGAACAAAATTTTGAGGATACTTTATGTATGCCAAAGATAAAAAGATCATGTATTCCATAAGGATCTAAAAAAATATGCGTAGAAGTAATTTTGCTAAAAAAAAAGTAGTTAGATATGTGGGTGAGACCTTGGATTACTGACTAACCATTGTCAGACAGATGAAACCTGACTTTTAAGAACTTTTAAGAAGGGTAGACTTAATAATATGTTCAATCATTTAAACATTTATTAATATATAATAAGACTTACAAGCAGAAATATTTTGGTTTTAAGTATTTTTGCAATATGCAGCTTACATTTTATTTTCTGTACTCCTAATTTCTTGATATTCTTGGAATTTTTTTTAAGAATCTTCCTAATTCTTAAATAGTTTTCTTCCCTGTGCAGTTTTGTTGATATTTTTTTTTTTAAGTTCTCTATTTGTTCTGGCAAAACTTATATTTAGAAAATGTTTTGTTTTTTTAGGTATCCTGGTCAGATATAGGAGGACTGGAAAACATCAAACTGAAATTGAAACAGGCTGTTGAGTGGCCCTTGAAACATCCAGAGTCTTTCATCCGAATGGGTATTCAGCCACCTAAAGGAGTTCTTCTGTATGGGCCACCTGGATGTTCTAAAACAATGATAGCAAAGGCTTTGGCCAATGAGAGTGGACTGAATTTTCTAGCTATAAAGGTAGGGTGCTAAACTTTTTCATGGTTACTCTTTCTCCTGGCCTCCCTCCACCCCCACCTCTCCCACTTGTAGGAGAACATACAAAGGCATCCTAAGGAGCAGCTGGTTTTTATTTTTTTATTTGAGGTTGATGGCAATGTAATATAGGGAGAAGAGAGATAAGAAATAAATTAGTGCATGTTATCAACAAATCATGGTGGACAATGAGAAGACTGCCTTGTTTAGTTTCTTCTCAATATTTCTTATACCCATGTGTAACAGAAAGCAGTTTTCTTTTGTTTCTGTGTCTTTAAATTGCACTAAAGACTTTTGCTTAACCAAGACTTAATTATAAACATGATAGTGAATTCAATATTTACATACTTAAAATTTTCAAATAAATAAGACACTTTTTATGGCAAAACTAGATTCTTTAAAAATACTTTACCAGTCAGAAAATATATGTGCATTATTTTTATTCTGAACTGTACACATACATGTTTTATTTGTTCATTGCTCTACTTTCCATTACTTGGGATAAATAATCTTACTTGATATATAAGTTTTTATATTTCCTTTAGGACCAGATGTTAATTTTATTAATTTTTATGTGATATTATTATATATCCAATTACCAAATATACATATATAAAACTTTAAATCCATTTCTGTGGACTGCTATGTCACAAAAATACCTACCTAACCTAAATATCAATTCCTTTCAAAAAGGCACATGATAATCTTCCTGGTACTTGATAATACCAGGGAATTTTTTGCATAAAAAAATGCATTTTCTATCTTAGAACATTGAAATCATTAGTGGTTTGAAAATATTAAACTTATTTCAGAGGAGTTTATCAACTTTCGGCTTTACTTAAAATTTATATGGAATGATATTTAGATGTGTTTAATCTGTTAACTTTAACAATCAGTATCTTCAATATATTTTTGATTATCTTTTCTTCTGGGAGATATTGGTGAGTAAAAATATGGGGAGAGGACCATTTCTACCATACTCAGTTATGGCAGATCACAACTACAATTTTAGAGGTTGCAGTTTTAAATGTTCGAGTAAAAGTGCTTTTGAAATTTCCAAAGACATCCTGATTTCTCTTTGGTCCTTGTCCTCTTATCATGTGGTAATGGACATGGCTATTTACTGGCATGTCTTATTATTTTTACTGTCATCTCCATTTTACTCTTCTTGTCATATGTAGTCTGCAATTGTGTATTCAGAATATTAGAATTTTTTCTATTTACTGGAAATCTAAAACTTATTTGATGAGGACCTAGCTCACAGTTATTTAGACTTGAATCTCAAGGAAGCACACTTATTTTCTTAGAAACTAGTATCTCACTCTTTTTGTGATCCGAGGTAACAGTAAGAGATGCCACCAGGACTGGTTTCTGTACTATCATAGGATTACTTGGAAATATACTTATTTTGCTTTTTTAAAATATATAACCTTCCATAATTTTAGACAATTTCACTTTTAGTCTTTCTTCATTATGAGAAAATGATAAGTGGTTCTTTGAGAGGTTTAACTTAGACATTGTTCATGTAAAATAACCAGCCATGTGTTAATTTACTTGAACTTTTTCATTAAGTTTTTAATTCTTTTAGGTTATACACAGAAAAGATAAGTGATGTTAAGAAGTTATCTTACTTGAGTTTATAACACTTAGAGATTTTTGTATATTCAAGTTCCTAATTTTTATTGAATGTAAATTTTTATTCACTATAGTACTGTAGTTTGACAGTTGTCACTTTTTGAATCTGAGTGGAGGATATACTTAATGAACCATGAGTGTTCATTTTTTAGGTTGAGTATCCTTTATCCTAAATACTTAGGACCAGAAGTGTTTCAGATCTAGGATTTTTCAGATTTTGGAATATTTACATGATGTGTCCCGGTTGAGCATCTGTAATCTGAAAATTTGAAAGCCAAAATGCTCCAGTTAGGATTTCCGTTGAGTGTCATGTTGGTACTCCAAAAGTTTTGATTTTGGAGCATTTCAAATTTCGGGTTTTCAGATTAGGGACACTCAACTTGTATTATTCTTTTAACTTTCCTATACGTTTAAAGATTTTCAAAATAAAAAGTTGGGGACTTTTGCCTTCTACCAGCATTTTCATTGGTCTTTTCATTTTAGTCTGATTTATGATTGTGAGGAGAATTAAAGTAGTTATATCATCCAGCTTATGTATGAGAAACTGAAGTCAAAGAAGCTAGGAATTCATATTCCAAATATTCTTTTTAGTTTTAACTTGCTATACAGAAAAAGTTGCCTTTTGGTTTCAGTATAAATGTTTGTTATCTAAGGGATTTAAGTGTTATAATTTAATTTGAACTTTTGAAATAACAAGTCGTACATCTTTTACAAGTGATCAGAAAAAAGTAGGCATACACTGTAATTTTCTAGCCAATTGGGAAACACAAATATTTTAGATATATTGAAAATCTTTTCACAGTGATAGTTACCTTAAATCTGTGTGATATTTTAATAGGAGATTTTAAACATTTCTTTTTCTAAGTTTATGAAAGAACCCTTTAGCTTCCCCTGTCTATCTTTTTAAAACAGAGATTAAAAGATATATACTGTACTCAGAGTTGAAATTTCCCTTTGGCTTGTGTGGACTGGCATATGTATGTATTTTTGTGCAGATTGCAACACTTGACATGTTGAGTAAGTTTTGTTTGTCATCTGTGTCAATTACATCAAAATATTTTCCAGTTGCAATTTCCTCTCTGCTTCTATCTTTTTTTTTTGTCTGGAGTGCTACAATAGATTAATTGTCTTTGGATAGCTGGGCTGCTTACTTTATGAAGAACTGTAACTGATTCTGGAAGAAGGGTGGTTAGGCCTCTAACAGGGATTTTCAGCAAGTCCTTTATTAATTGTATTGGTGAGTACAGGAATGTGATGAGCTGATAATGTCCTCTACTTTTTGGGAAATTTTCTTCTGTATATTTGTCTCAGAGAGGAATTGTATAAAATATATCTCATTTTCAGGAAAACCTGTGGTTTATTCAAAGCAGTGCACAATTGAAAGCACAGATGGTCCCCAACTTAAGATGGTTTGACTTACAATTTTTTGACTTTATGATGGTGTGAAAGTGATACACATTCAGTAGAAACCATACTTCGAATTTTGATCCTTTACTGAGCTCGCAATGTGCAATATGATACTCTCTTGTGATGCTGGGCAGTGGCAGTGAGCTATAGCTCCGAATCAGCCACACAATCATGAGGATAAAGAACAAATACTCTACAGCGTACTGTGTTGCCAGATGATTTTGCCTAACTGTAGGCCAGTATAAGTATTGTGAGCATGCTTAAGATAGGCTAAGATAACTATAAAGTAAGGTAGGCTAGGTGTATTAAATGCATTTTTTGACTTACAATGTTTTCACCTTATGATGGGTTTATCAGGACATAACCCCATCATCAGTCAGGAGCATCTATAATTACTATTCTTCATTTAACTAGGTCTCTTAATATTCTCTTATCAAAAGTACACGATAATCTGAATTTGAAAAATTCTAATTTCATCTTTAGGCTTCTGTTTTTAAATTATGTAGACTATTCTGTACATCATAGAGCTTCCATATTGCAGATACTGCATAGAAAACTACATAGATACCTCTTTTATATACAGAATGTTTTAAGATTAATTTCTAAGATTACAGATAATGATGATGATGTTTAAGAAGGTTGAGTGACTTTTCCAACATTGAAGTGGTGGTGAAGGAATTGAAATTTTGTCTTAGAACTTCCCAACTCCAAAGACTGAGCTCTTAATAACTGTATAATAAAATCTTCCATTCTCCCACCCGCTTTTTAAAAAATAAAACTAGTGTCTAGTGCCTTTTTCATTAATTATACCAAATTACTGCAGAAGCTAGTTCAGTCAGTTTGTATAGGGCAGGTTCAGAGACGTGGAAAGATGTTTCTGAGAACCAGTTTAAAATAATTTTGTTTCTCCAGGACAAAGAAAAGTGAGAAAAATCGTATGGCTTTGTCCTAAGAGTAAAAGTGGAGTGAGTTAATAAGAAAGGGCAATCATGGCCAAAGAAACAGGAAACTGTTGGATGAAATAGAAGTACCTGGAAAACTATTGGTGGTTGAATAACATAGAGCTTGAAATTTACCTATTAGTGTATAGTTTGTGCCCTTGAAATTGAGTATGTCATAATGAAAAGAATACTAAACTAGGATTCAAATAGCTTTCGTTTGCTTCCTAAACTTAACACTTTTTAGCTTTGTAACCTTAAACAGGTTCCTTAAGTCTCAGTTTTTCACTCTATAAAAGTAGTGTAACATTTGTACATTATAATCTTCTCCAAAGCCTATATTTGAAAAGTTCACTGAAAAAGTTTGGAAGGGTATAACTTCCTACTCCTTTAGTGTGGGTGGGCATAATGACTTTCTTCTACAGAGTTTAATATGGAAAGAGGGGAGGGGGTGAACTACTTCATAATGGAGAAACCTGACAAGCAGTATCTTAACCGAGTGAGCAAGGTTGACATCTTTGGCAATGAGCCATGTTGGTAGTGCAGTTGACCCTTAAACAACATAGGTTTGAACTGCACGAGTCCACTCACACACAGATTTTTTTCAGCAGATACATTCGGTCCCGCCCTGGTGGTGGGTTCCGCAGCCATAACCAAACTCAGGATCAAAAATACATTGTTTTTAGGATGTGGAAACCCATGTGTAGAGAGGGCTGACTTTTCGTATCCTTGGGATCACTAAGGCCAACTATAGGACTTGAGTATATGTGGATTTTGCTCTCTGTAGTGATCCTGCAACCAGTCCACTGTGGATACTGAGGGATGACTGTATATTATCCTTAGATTATGTGACAGTGATGCCACTTTATTTCTGGAGTTTCCCTGAATGCTCATAAGCTCTGTCTAACCATGAGAAAATGTTAGGCAAACTGAAATTGAAAGATATTCTATAAGATACCTGACTAGTACTCCTCAAAACTGTCAAGGTTATTAAAAACAAGGAAAGTCCGAGAAACTGTCACAAGCAAGAGGAGCCAAGGAGACATGATAACTAAATGTTATATGATAATATCCTGGATGGAATCCTAAAATAAAAAGAGAAGGACATTAGGTAAATACAAAGGAAATCTGAATATCTGTGGACTTTAGTTAATAATAATATATCCATCTTGGTTCATTAATGGTAACAAATGTACCATGCTAATAAGACATTAAGAATAGGGGAAACTGCAGGTGTGGGTTGGATGGGTAGTAATAGGAGTTTTTTGTACTATGTTTGTTGATTCTTCTGTAAATCTTAAACTTACTAAAAAATAAAATCTATTAATTAACAAGTTTTGAGGTCAGTATCACAGATCTGGGTATATTATAGACATTCAGTGAAATAATTTAAGTTAAAAAGGTCAACTATGAGTTCTGTACTATAGTGAACAGGATGAGTGGAGTATAGAGAAAGAGAAGAATCATAGAAAAGACTGTGGATTCCATGGGTGAAGGGCTTTGGAGGAGAACTTCTCTCCTGTTCATTATCCTCCTGTCCACGATGATAGTGGAAAGTTACTGAGAAAAGCCCTGAGAAGAATTTGGCTGGGGAGCCTGGGTTTGGGGCTGCCCTGAGCTTGCCTTTTTCACTGCAGTTCTCAGTTGAAACCTATAAAGGTGTGTGTTAGTTCTGGCCCCAAACCCAGACCCCAACATTATAAAGAACTCTTTCTCTTAGTATTTTGGTTATTTTTTTTTTCTTTCACCTTGGGTACAGCTTCTAATTTAGGGTCTCACCAGGAACTATGTCCAGTTTTATGCCTTTTGTGGATCCTAACTTTATATTCTCCTTCTATGGGTTTATTGGCATTTGGGCTCATCTGGAGTCTGAAACCTTTTGAGTTTCTATTTAATTTCTTTTAAGTTTTTGTTTTGTTTTAACTTTAAAAATTCCCTTGACTTCTCCAAACAGTGTTGTATTATGTGCCTCATTTGCTTAAATTTGTAGTTATTAGCATCAATATTAAATAAAGACATCTACTTAGTTTTGTCACTGTTTGAATAGCTGGCTGTTAGGGAATAACTAATAGTAACTTGTGATTCTTGGGACAAATGGAATAGTTAATTTTCCATTGTCAGTTTCACAAAGTTATTTGGAAGTTAGATTGCATTTACTTAAATTTGTCATTATTTGTATAGCTACAGTGTTAATGTTGGGGCATCATATGTAATGAGTGTATGTGTTAATTATTTTTTTGAGTTGAGCTTATATGAGTTGATAAAACTGGTATCTTAAAAAGATGTCTTGACATAAAAATATTCTTTAAATAACATTTAACTAAAAGCAAAAAATGAAAAAAGAATTATGGTAACAAAACCTTTAGTATTTGGAATCTAAGAAGACCTAGAGAGATTTAGAAAAAGAAGAATGCTTTTAGATTTATAAGAAGTCTAATAGAAAATTTTATTGTTTTTTATTTTTTAGTCACGGATAAATTAGCTGATGGAGAGAGACTAGTTATTTTTTCTATCTTTTAACTCTTTTCTGAGTGAAATTTAATTAAAGATGAAATAAATATAATTTTATGTCTGTAATACTTTAAAAATATTTATAAATGTTTTACAATTGGAACAACTTAAGATATACATATTAAGCACTTTCTGTGTGTGAGGCACCATACATGGCAAACAAAAATAATTTTTCATTAGAGGGGCCCTTGTCTATCAACTCATAATTTAGTGGGAGAGACTAAACTAATATCATGAAATGGGTAACATTTATAGTCTGTAGTTCTTGATCGTTGGTTGTATGTGAGAAATGAGAAAGAAAAGGAAAAGTCAAAGATTAAAAAATTTATTTTCAATGACTAGCAGATGGAAATACTCTAACTCTTGGGAGAGTAGGAGAAGCAGGTTGGAGGTGAGAGAGGAGGTTTGGAATGGGAATTTAGACATGTTGTGTTTGAAATGCCTCTGGGACAAAGTGGCGGATATGTCCCAAAGGCAATTGCATATGTGGTTTTATAGCTCAAGAGAATGGTCATTTCTAGAGATGAAAACATGGAAATTGAGAACCAGTGTTCGAGATTCTGCAGAGAAGTCAGTAAAAGAGAAGGAGAGCGATAAGAGTGGTTGGTTATATTACTAACAAGAGGGGTTTTCATGGGTTTGTATACATTTGTACATGTACACTTTATAGCTTGCTTAATTGTAACCAGCATGATGTCTGCAAAGTAAGTTCTGAATAAACATGTAATTTTTTTTTCTGAATGAATGAAGGAATGAATGAATTGTGAGGAAGGTTTATGTTATACCTTTTCAGAGGAACACTTGAATTCTGTTTTCTTCCTTGCCAGCTCCTCTCACATTTTAGGTTTTTCACTTGGTCTTAGCATTTCTTGCCTAGTACTTAATGCCGATTTTCAAACCCTTTGAAGTGCTTTCCCAGAGTGGCCTTCTGTATGTGCTGATGCTGTACTTTTTATTAATTTTCAAGATCCTTTACTCATGTTACATGTATGTAATTCTATCTCATGTGAGTTTAGGTTTTTATGAGCATATTCCATAACATTTAGCCATAGTTAACACTTAGGTTAACTTGCCTTCCCCAGACATTTTAGAACTTATAAAAACTTGATTTGAATTGTAATAGCCAAAAGCACCAGGCAGGTGTCAGACACATTTAAAAAGCCCTTGGGAAGACTGGAAAAAACCTAGTAGTGATTAAAGGGGCAAAATTGTAAGAGCATGAGGTGTAAATATTATACTTGAATTTGTGACTGATACGGTGTGAAATAATGAAACACAGTAAAAGATAAGTCAGGTTTGGTTCTCACTAGATTAATAGAACAGCTGGACAAATATTTTCATAAGTATTTAAGATATTTTTGTTGTTTTGTAAACTTGAACACTTGAAATCTTGGCCATGGAACATTAAAAAGAAAACTTCCAAAATAAGCCAGTTCATGGTACTTAACTTATTAATGGCAGTTTTTCTTGATCATTCTTATCAGTGAAGTACATGCTATCTCAGAGGTAAAATGTAGCAAGTCTGACATACCAGTTTTTTGCTAAGTAAAATTGGCAAAGAAATATTTTATCTAGCCTTATCAACCTTATTTAGTCTAGGGATTTATGTGTTATTTTTAAAGAGTTAAGTAACTTTTGATCAAATGTAGAACTCGTAGACCACAGGGTTTATATATATATATATATATATATATATATATATATATATCTAAACCAGATAGTTAGATGTAAATGATCCCTTGTTTATAATGGGTATTAATAAAATTCTTATTTTCAAATTGATCTATGCTAGCATCTTTTTAGAAAGAATTAGACTTCACCCTTCCTACTTGATCTCCTGACCACAAATACCTTTGAATTTAAATTGATGGTACTTTGTAAAATCTTATGGGGACATTTTCTTTTAAGGCCCTGAAGAAAAGAGAGGACATAATTTTTAGAAAGAGTAGTGATCTGGAAACCAAAATCCTGCATTCTTATTATCATTTCTGCCATTTAACTTGTTCTAGGACTTTTGGCATGTTACTCAGCTTGTTTTGTACTTTGCATCAGGTTTTAAGTGACGTAGTTTAAATGACTCCTAAGGCCCCTCTGTTGATAATACATGAGTAGATCACGATGCTTATATTTTAATCCATTGCTTATCTTTTATGCCTGATGGTGGCTAAACATTTGGGGCAGTTCCTCTGTCAAGTGTAACATTTAAGGGACTTGAATCCAAGGTCTGGCATTTAAATTACTTCACGTCTTTGCACTTTATATTTTTTTTTGTAAAATTATGATAGTAAGAGTATCCACCTTAAAAGATTGTTACAGGTAGTAAAGGGGATAATACATACCAAGAATTTAGCAAGTTTTCACAAAATTAGCTCATGCTAGCTGCTGCTCTTTTGTTTTCTTTCTTTTTTGCTTTTCTTTTTTTTTTTTTTTTTGGTGAAACGTGGTCTTGCTCTGTTACCTGGGTTAGTATGCAGTGATGTCATCATAGCTCACTGCAACCTCAAACTCCTGGGCTCAAGCGATCCTCCTGCCTCGTCCTCACAAGTAGCTGGGACAACAGGTGTGCACCACCACCCTGGCCTAATTTTTCTATTTCTTATAGAGATGGGGTCTTGCTCTTGCTCAGGCTGATCTCAAACTCCTGGCCTCAAGCGATCCTCCCACCTTACCCACCCAAAGTGCTGGGATTACAGGCATGAGCCACCACGTCCAGCCTTCTCTCCTATTTTTAAGAAGTAGATGTATATGTGACCTCAAATGGAACAAAAAGTATGGCAGCAAAGCTTATGACCTGTTTTTTTTTTTTTTTTTAATTTTTTTTTTTTTGAGACAAAGTCTCACTCTGTTGCCCAGGCTAGAGTGAATGCCGTGGCGTCAGCCTAGCTCACAGCAACCTCAAACTCCTGAGCTCAAGGGATCCTCCTGTCTCAGCCTCCCGAGTAGCTGGGACTACAGGCATGCACCACCATGCCCGGCTAATTTTTTCCATATATATTTTTAGCTGTCCATATAATTTCTTTCTATTTTTAGTAGAGATGGGGTCTCGCTCTTGCTCAGGCTGGTCTCGAACTCCTGAGCTCAAACGATCCGCCCACCTCGGCCTCCCAGAGTGCTAGGATTACAGGCGTGAGCCACCGCGCCCAGCCTTATGATCTGTTAAGTTTTCAGTTAGTGGTAGTGTAAAATGTAATACATATCTTTGAAACTGAAAATAAAGTTTTGCAACTCTTCGTACTGGAATACAGTGATTTTTGACAACTTGAATGTCAAAATAACCTCCCTTGATGATCAAATTGCTTTGACTTCTCATAAACTTCTAGACCAAATGCAAAGTATCAGTTCAGCTGGTTGGGTTGTATTTTGCAGGCCACTCATCTAGGTAAGATTCATCAGTGTGTAGTTCTAGTTCTATACAAAATCACATGTTCTCTAGGGAACTTACAGTCTTTTCATTATTACTATGACTTGTTAGTAACACTGGACTTGGATTATTCCAATTCAGATTTTCTTCACAGTGCTAAATTCTTAGGCTAGATTTTCAAATCTCTTAAATTTTTCTTTCTGTTTTGTTTTGAGAGAAAAAGCATTGTTTTTTCGCCACAGGCTTCCTGTAGTCCAACTTTATGTGGTAGTGGAATGACCCTTCAGTTGGTTGAGGCTATTTGCCATTTTTCCACATTTTCAACAAAAGATCAAATCTGTTTGCCTGTACATTGGATATTTAAACAATATTAATCTTTCTATTATCAGTACTAAGATACTGACATTGTACTCGGCAGAGAAGAAATCATGAAATGACTGTAATCTTGTAGTTTTCAACATTAATCTTCAAATTATCTTCTTTTTTAGAATCATGATATAGAGAGAAGAATGATCATTTCTCCAGGTTTTATAACCTCTTTCCTGCAGTTAAGCCAGATAAATTAAAAAGTAGTATATATGCCATAAGTTCTATTACCTACTTAAGGAAATATCTTCACTGGATTACTATTATATGTCATATCTTTGACTTTTATGGGTAGTTGCTATAAGAACAGCAATAATAATACAGGCTTGGCATGATAATAATTTCAGTAAAAACAATGACACCAGCAATTTCCTTTCTGATCATTGTCAGACCACAGCTTGCCTAATTAGTTACTCTAAACTGATTAAAATCTGCATAAAAATTTCTTGCTGCCCCCAATGCTCAACAAAAACACATTTTGCCATTATCTAAAACTTATTTTATTGGGTGGGCCATGATCCTTATTTTATTGTTCACTTTCTTAATTCCTTGTCTACAGTCTCCTTTGGGTAAAAGAGTAATTTACCACATGTAAATGAAAAGTGCTGGTTTTGTTTATTTGACTTTATATTATATTATGAATAGGCAGGTCTTACTTTGGCCTGAAGTGCAGGACTGTTAAAATGATCAAGGTGAAATCATGCAGAATGACCTTAATAATCAATGGGAAAAATTACAAGTGTTATGTGACCTTTAAAAATTTTGTTAAAACATTAAGAACTCTCACTCTTGATTATAAATATATGAGGCAATGCATTTTGGCTGTATAACAGCTTCCTTGCTAATCTCCCTGCTTCCAAACTTTCTCCCTTGTCCAGCCCTACATTCACATTTTGACAGTCTAGTATTCTATTTCATGAAGACACTACAATTTATTTACCTACTTTTATGTTAAGGCATTTTTAGATATTTCCAGGTTTTATTTTGTTGTTGTAAACAGTGCTTCCATAATATTCTTGTACATGTTTCCTTGTATATATGTATAAGAGTTTGTCTAGGGTGTATGAACCTAGAAGAAGAAATTCTTGCCATTGGGTTTGAATATCTTCAACATTACTAGATACTTTGAAATTGCTTTTTTTGTGTATCATTGATTTTTAAAATTTTTTTAATCAATTTTCTTAATATTTTGAAGGTTTTTCATTCCTTAGCAATCATATCATCGTCATTTTTGATGACTTTCGATCTCATGGACAAAAGTGAACTGTTTCAAATTGTATGAGATTATTCTAGAGCAGGGGTCAGCAAACCATAGTCTTTAGACAAAATCTAGCTTGTCCTTTATTTTGGTCCAGCCCCCTGGCTAA
This sequence comes from Eulemur rufifrons, assembly GCF_041146395.1. NCBI lineage: Eukaryota > Metazoa > Chordata > Mammalia > Primates > Lemuridae > Eulemur > Eulemur rufifrons. The sequence goes on from NC_091000.1 coordinate 17,234,937, forward strand.
GAATAAATTTTATACTTTTAAAGGGATGTTTAAAAAAAAGAAGAATATGTGACAGAGGCTATGTGTGGCCTATAGAGCCCGAAATACAATCTAACCCTTTACATTTCATTTTCCTCAATCCCAGAATGCCTAGGAAAATGCCTTCAAGTTTATTTACCTCAGTGATGGCTGTGAGTGTACACTTTGTGTCCTAGTTACATAGTCTAACTTGAATCTAAAAATAAGCTTGTATAATTGATTGATATTAAGATGTTGCTGTTTCTTCAGAATCCTTAAAAAAGCGAGAACATTGTGCATCAACATAACTAATGTTGCATTGTCTTTATTTAAGTTAAATCTATTTGGGGACTGTACTATTTAAGAAATTAAGATAATTAAATAATTGGTGATGAAACTGAAGTCATGAAGTCTCTCTGTAATATCTTTGGGAGAAATAAGCTTTAACAACAATTTTATTTTGTAAACATGATTGCTTGGAGACAGTTTAAGTACCAATGTACAAATGATAATTATTATTAATATTTACTCATTGAAAGTACTAAGCCAAGCAAGTTTTTATTTACTTACACATATTTTATAACTTTGTTTATTGTGTGTATTCCCTGGTTGTTGGAAGATTTTAGTCAGAGATGCAGAAATATATTAAATAATAGATAGTTTTAAGAATATGTTAATATTACCCTTTTCATTTATCTTTTCTCTATTTAGCCTCAAATATTACTTTTTGGACTATAATAAATTACTCTTCAACAGTTTTTTAAAAAGATTAATCATCTTGGATTAATTTAAAAAGTCATGCAAAAAGATAAAACTGCCTCTGTTATTATTTAAGGTTTCCTATGGTGATACTATCAGATACCTCAATCTTAATAGACTTTGTCAACTTGAACATTGAGATGTTCTCTCTATCCTTTTATTTTTTACTCTTGACTTTTCTACCCTGATTCCCATATGTTCTAACCTACTCATTTGTTACCATATTATCATGTTTAAATACTTTGGAAGCTGCCATTGTGGAGGTAGTTGTCTTAGTTAAGGCTTTTATAACAGAATACCATAAAATGGTGGTTTAAACAACAGAAATCTGTTTCTCAAGTTCTAGAGGCTGGGAAATCCAAGATCAATCAAGGTGCTGGCAGATCTGGTGTCTGGTGAAGGTTTGCTTTTTGGTTTTCAGGTGGCCATCTTCTTGTTGTAGCCCCACATGGTGGAGAGCAGAGAGAGAGATCAAGCTCTCTTGTCTCTTATAACAGCACTAATCCCGATCATGAGGGCTCCACTCTTATGAACTAATTACCTCCCAAAAGCCCCATCTCCTAATATCACATTGCAGGTTAGGATTTTAACGTATGAATTTGGGGGGAAAACATTCAGTCCATGAGAGCACGATACAAAAACAATATTAAAGACTGTCTCTGTTCCATAGGCATGTTTGTAACTTGAAAAACTTTTTTATGCCCCCAGTTTTTTGTCTGTTTGTCCCTTCTGTTCTTCCCAACCTCTCTTCTCCTGACTTTTGGATTGACCGTATTTGACAATATGCAAAATGCATTTTCTGGGGTTTGCCTATTGTGTCTGAATCAGTCAGATTTTTAAAAATTGATGTCAGTTGTTTAGGAAATACTCAAGCTAATGTCTAGTAATATCCCCTGAATTGTCTTGACGAGTGATCTCATGGAATAGAATACAAATCTTGTTCAAGGTAAGAGGGTGTGTGTTGTGTTTGTGTGTCTGCCGAGAGGAGAGAGCAGCACACACATACATATGTCCATTGGATTTGGGATGTGTGGGGAACTGTGTCAACACAGCTAAATGCTGGGAGGAACAATGAATACACTGAGAGAAAAGTCCCCATCGCTGAGTAAGACATCTGACATTATGGGAGAAACTTTATGTCAGTTTCTGATGGGAATAGTTGTGGTTCTACGGACAGTTTTAGTTTTTTTTTTTAGTATTCCATGGCTTCTTAGAGTAACTGTGTGTCCTGAGACAATAGGTGTGTGGTTAAAAAAAAAAAAAAAAAAGAAGAAGAAGTCTGCCGCTTTTCTTACAATATCTGATATTTAGGTACTTGAGGAAATAAATGTTAAAATTCAGAAATGTTAATGTCAAAATATGTACATCTTTGAATCTGATAAGTAGACCTAATCAGAACCAGCCCATTGGTTAGGCCTGAGAATGGGAATGGATGTTAACCTTTTTGTTGGTCTTCCAGATTAGGCTAATCTATCTTTTGTGCCTGGCACCATGCCTGACATATTGTAAAAATATCAATGGAGGTGTACACAGATGTTGAATAGGTGTTAAAGTATTATGTTTAGTCACAGCCTTTCCTTTGTATTAATGTGCAATTTTTAGAACATAGAATGACTTTAAATTTTGAGACATAGACAGCACCCAGTGAAAATAAGCATGCTAAAGGAACTAATTTAAACAGATTTTTGCTTCTTTTCTCTCTTGTATATATTTTTTCTCCTTAATCAAAATAAATATACATGGTTACATTTATAAAGACACTGAACAGTTGTTTTCTTTTCATGCAGGGGCCTGAGTTAATGAATAAATATGTTGGCGAATCTGAAAGAGCAGTTAGAGAGGTAAGAAGATTATGCCTTAAGTGGCACTCTGCCGGGGAGAACCATGCTTCTGTCTTTCTGTTTGGTTTCCATTTGGTTTTGGGTAGCAGACTTTGAAATTTCCAGATCCAAATTTTTGTGGTACATTTTTTTCTTCAGGCAAATATTATTTTATTATTTGGAAATGCAGTTTTGATCATCTGTAATACTTTAGTATTATTTTAAACATCATATTACCAGCCTTTATTTTTACCAAATAATGATATTTTTTAAAAAATTGCCAGCATTTCTTTTTTTTTTTTTCTTAATAAAGGATATGTCCGTATCTACAAAGGAGAACACATGATCCCAAAATGGGATTTAAATCCTTTAAATGAGATAACCTTTTAAATTGAATAAGCTTAGCATATGAAAATTTCACTGTACTGTTCTTATTTTTCTTATTTTACTTCTTTGACCTCTTCCTGGTGATTTAGACAATGCATCTTTCTCTCTCTTAAGTTTAAAGGTAGACCTTTAAAGCCAGTGCCTGACTGTGTCACTCCCTCATATTGAGGAATCTACTCAACTGGTAAATTCATGCAGAGTCAAGGCAATTAGAGCCAGCAGTTTGTCCACATGTCTTTCTTGAGCCGGTATTGGCCTACCTCACACAGGGACCCTATGTGCTCACAGACACTGACACATAACAACGATGGAATGGATGGTCCTTATTTTTGAAGTACCAGTGAGGAGTATTAAGGATTGGAATACTTTGTCATGAGAAAAAAAAAATTTTTTTATTGAGTATCCAGTGTTTATTATGTTTTAAGCACTTTACATATATCAACTTATTTAATCCTCACAATAACTTTATGAAGGAGGTACTATCTGTTATTAGCTCCGTTTTCCAGATGAGGAAATTGAGGCACAGGGAGGTTAACTCACTTACCAAAGGTTGCACAGGTAATAAATAGTACTATAGTATTTAGCATCTGGCTCTAGAGTTCTCATGCTTAGCCACTGTCACTCTAGAGGCAGAATTTCCCTAGTATGGGCCACAGATCCCCTACATCAGAATCATTTGGAGAGCTTATTAAAAGTCCCAATTCCTGGGGAAAACTGCCCCTCCATGCTCATCCTCTTAGGTCTGTGGATCTCAGATACCAGGATGTCTCTCAAACTCACGGGAGAAAAAATTTTAAATTACTTTTTGTCCTTTTTTCCTTGAAATTGTAGATAATGGTAATCATATAAAACATTAACTGATAATGACAGCATGAAAAAGGAAGGGTTTATTCATGTTAATGTTTTGGTAACTGTTTTGTATTTTTATGGCTGTGCTACTTGTGACCAAAAAATAGGGGTCTAAGTTATAGGACATATACAGATTTCTTTCTGCCTCTGGCGCCTTTTTTTTTTTTTTTTTAGCTCATTCCCACGTCTGCCATGGCTGTCTGACATTTTCTGAGGTTGGTAGTTTGGTTGGCTTCTGGTGCAGACAGCGTATGCTCCTCTAAATTTTGACCATTTTTCTTGTCCTGACTTTACATCAGCCATTGCTTTCCCATATAGTCTTCAAAGAAATGAATAAGGCATGTGGCTTTTGAGTATATGGGTGTTTTATTAATATATGCTAGTCTATGGCTGATTGTTTTTTCTTTTAAATAACAAGTTTATAATAGTCAATAATGCCTGTTATTTATTGAGCTCTTACTATGTTGTAGGCATTGTGCCAAATGCTTTGTGTTCTTTTTTTATTCAATTCTTAAAATATTCTTCTGAGGTAGGCAATTTTCCATATTATAGATGTGGAAATTGAGGTTTAGAGACGTAAAATTACCTACTGAAAGACACACAGGTACCCAGTAGAGGAGGTGGGATTTTAACTGAGATTATCTGATTGCTTAACTGAATTGCCTTCTTCACACCCATATGAATATGTATTAGTAGTCTTATCTTTGTAAGCATTGTTGAAGGAGATACTTTTACATCCATTACAAAATCCTGGGTTTTACAGAAGTAAGTGGACTGGTTGACTTGTTGTACCTAATAGATTTGGTTGTAAATGCAGTTTTCAAACTAAAACCAACTACAGAATTTTCTGGAGTTTGTTGATCTTTAACTAATGTGACACTCTTTCCACCAGATCTTTCGAAAAGCTAGAGCAGTGGCTCCTTCCATTATTTTCTTTGATGAACTTGATGCCTTAGCAGTTGAAAGGGGCAGGTAAGAAATATTTAATAGCACTGCTGGTACACAATAATATGCTATTACATAGTAATAGTGATTGTAATATAGAATAAGTAGCATTTCTTATGCAAATTTTATCTCTTAATTCATTTGGCCTAAAAGAAAACATTTTTCAATTTATTTAATTTTTTTCTCTTATAACCCATTAAATTATTTCATATAATCACTTTATAAAACTTTCATATATAATTGAAAAACTACACTGATATCTGTTTGGGGCATTGGAGTTCATTTTTATAGTTTATTATCAACAGAGACTCCTTAGTACTATCTATGAAAATTAGGGTTGTTATAAACATATAACTAAAACTGTGAACAAAGATGGATTCAGCATAGTTATTTCCTGTAGTAGAATATAATTATAATAAAAGATATTAATTCAGATTTTAGAATTCTCTGGAATAAACTGTTTCCTAAAATAAGATAAAATAGAATATAAATTAGTATTGATGTCATTTCAAACAAGAGTGTGTGTGTGTGTAAATATATCTCAGAACTGTTTACAAATATATTATTTTGTTTTCCATACTAATGCATAGAAGTCTTTTAAGTAATATATATTACATGTATTTCATGTTTGATAATGTAATTTCATGTATTCTGTGCCTTCTTGATGTATATATTGATTTTCAAATTTCTACTGATGGTAATTACAGTGAAGGGAGAAAGCAAATTGTAAGTCTCAGTATTAAATGTGATAAGAAGCATTGCTGTTGTCTTTCTTCCCATGTAGCGCTGCTTCATCAGAGTATAAATTGTCACTAGGAAACTATCATTAGGAGGTAGACTGCCCTACTCTCTATTCCCCATTGTTTGATATTCTATAAATATTGGTCTTTTTGTTTTATGAGTTGAAGTACTTGAGCACTCTTACTACTTCTGAGTTGAGATGGCATAAAGGGTTACACATAGCTCAAGTTTGCCTAACTATAAGCGAAGAAAAAGAAGTCAGAGAAGTAGGCTGAAGTAGAGTGACCTGCCACATTTATGTGATACCAGAGACATCTGGTTTTGGAGCCTAAAAAGGAGCAGGGTGGGATACACTGTTAAATATGAACCAGATGGGAAGTAGAATATGTAGCAGAGTTCTCATAAAATGCTCCTGAAATAAAATGATGTGAGAAACCAGACAAGGTACTTTATAAAAATATCCTGGTTTTGTAGGCAATTTGGCTTAGTAGGAATTTGCAGACACATTAGAGATGCTAAAGACTTACAGCTACTAGATGTCGTTTTCTCTAGTAGTCTTCATTATATTGAACTTTTCAGGGAACATCTGTATACAGCGTATACCTCCTTCTCTTAGTGGCTTGCTCAAATGAAGACCATCATGTGTCCACTTAATGATCAGTTATATTCTGAGAATTGCAGTTGTTAGGCAGTATCCTCACTGTGTGAACATCATAGAGTATACTTACACAAACCTAGATGAACATCATAGAGTATATTTACACAAAACTAGATGGTATAGGCTACTACACTATATACCATATAGCCTGTTGCTATGCCATCCAGCAATACATATGGTATATAGCCTCCTGCTTCTAGGCTACTAACCTGTATGGCATGTTACTGCACTGAATACTGTTGTAGGTAATTGCAACACAATAAGTATTTGTGTATCGAAACATATCTAAATATAGAAAAGGTGTAGTAAAAATACAGTACTATAATCTTATGGGACTACCTTTGTTCTTGTGGTCCGTCGTTGACTAAAATGCTGTCATGTGGCACATGACTATACAAATAAATGGTGTGCAGTTTCCTTTGTATAGAAAAATTTCTGGTCACAGTTTATGAATTTAGTTTACATTTCAGAAAACTAAGATGAAGCACTAATGAACACATACAATGCTCGTGGGTCCAAAGTAGGGAGTTTGGGTTGTACTTTATTTGTGCCAAATCTTATATAGTTTATTTTTAATAACTGTAAGAATCTCATAGAGTGACATTCTCGTTTCAGTTCCTGTTTTTTTCTTTTTCCTAATTGTATGATGGGCCAGTATTGCCTAGAAGTGATTGTTTTATCTAATTAGATTGCTATTACTTGAAAACTAAAACAAATAAAAGCTCCATATGTATTTTTGTTCTTTGGCAATTTGAATTGAATACAATTATTAGAAATTGAAAAACTAACCGCTAATAGATATACCAGAAATATAAAACTCCCAAATATTAAACCAATTTCGTGCATTGTTAAAGCATTCATGGAATAGGAAGACTGAAAAATTCCGTAAACTAGGAGGAATTTCTACATAAAATTAGGCCATAGAATATTCACTGATTTTATTTTTCAAAGCTATTATCTGTTTTCTATGATAATATTCAGATCAAATCCATATGACTTGTCCCAAAATGACGGTGCATAAAGATGTATATTTCTTATCAAGATTTTCATTTCCATATTCAAAATGTTTAATAAATTGAGCAAAGAATTATGATATATTCTAGTCTTGACTATCTTGTGCATATTAAGTCAAACTATTTTGACTATTTGAAGTTACTTAAAACAGAAGACATGGTAATTAGTTATGAAACTGAGGATTGCAGCTAGCACATTGTAAACAGAGCATAGATACACTATTTGCTTAGCCTTAGAAATCTTTATGCTTTGAAAAGGAGGCATATTTCATGCTTATAAATATGTCTTATTATAACCAGTATTTTCTCCTCTTTCCTGCCTCATTTAATAGTATCTTTGGGACTTGAAAAATATCTAAGCCTGATATTTACTTCTCTTCTTTTGTACGTCCATTTAAATTATGGGTCCTTTGACTAAGCTTCTTTTGTCTTATTTTATAATGTGAGTTAGAGGAAATGTGTGATTCTCTTTGCAAAGTGTTTTACTACATTTGGGAAAATTGAAAATACTGTTAAGGGTAGCGTATCTCTTTGAAAAATAAGGTAACATGAAAGGGAGTGAGGCATTGAGGTAGGGAGGTGAATTGAATTATACTGGGCTAATAATAATATTAGGTAACATTCTTTTAGTGCTTATTATGTACTAGAAACTGTTCTTTTAGTGTTTATTATGTACTAGAAACTGTTTTAAGTGTTTCACAGGTAAAGAAAAAAGTCACAAAAAGGTCCCTGTATTAATGCAAAGTAGGGTATTATACAGCTGGCAATTGGCTCCAGTACTCCAGTCTTACCTCCTGGCTAGCTTAAATTTTTACCGTTTTCATGGTTGTGGTGGGGATGGGAAAGCAAACTAGACAGTAAATCATTATTCAACCTTGTCTCAGGCAGCAGTCCTGTCACCAAAAGTGCAGAGGTGTAGGGTCAGCCCAGTCTCCTCTGAGGAAATGAGTATTAACTAACCTGGAAATTCCTAGAACAACTTTCTCTGTGTGGGACATTCCAGCCAGTCACGGGATCCTGAATCAGCTGACAGTGATTGCCCGGTAATACCAAACTTCAGTCAGGTCTAGAACAGATTTAAAACTAGGAACATAGGGTCGCTAGGCTAAGAGAGGCCCATCTTATTTATTTAATTAACTTCCAAATAATGTCACTCCCTTTATTTGGACTCCACTCACCATATTATGACCTTTTGCTGTATTAACTCCTAATCTTCACAACACCAGAAGGTGTAGATCTTGTTCTCATCTCCATTTTACAGGTGAGAAACCTTGAGCATATAGATGCATAAATACCTTCCTTAAGCTCATGCATCACTAAAAGCAGAGCTGGGATTTGAATGTAGGTATATTGATTCCATAGTGGATACTCTTAGCCACTTTTGGACTCAACTACTATACCACAGAGTCCAGCATTCCAGGTCTAAGCAGTTAACTAACCTTTTAAGCCTGTGTTTATTGTACATTTTCTCTGTGACTTACATTAGTAATGATTTTGTCTAACTGGGCTGTTTTAAGACTCCTTTGAAAGTGTTCATTCATTCACTTAGTAATATTTATTGAATGCTCATTCTGAGCAGGCTTTGTGTTAGGGATAAAAGAGTGAGCAGGACCTAGGGCAAGTTCCTTAACCTTACTAAGCCTTAATTTCTTCATCTGTAAAATGGAAGTAATAGTAGTAACAAATTTTAAGTTGTTGAAATTAAATACATGTAAAGTGCTTCACATAATACCTGGCATTTAATAACTGCTTAGGAAGCATCAGTATTTATTCTTCTAGTAATTTTGTAAGATATTCCTATAATTTCCATACAGATTGAAATTTAGTAATTGAGGTTGAATTCTACCCCAACAGAACTTACATACTAATAGAGGAAACTGATTAAATAAAAATCTTGGAATTAGAAAAAGTATTTTACAGCTGACAGATACTGTGGCATTTTGTCTGTCTAAGATGCCTTTGGTTGTAAGACACATCATTATTTTGTGTACCCACACTGAAGAACAATGCTGAGAAAATGGTGGTGAGAAATCACTAACTCCAGAGACATCTTGACTTCACAAACTTAAAATATGAAAAAAAAATTTTAATCTTAGACGTAGAAGATAGTTTTGTTATTTGGGAGAAAGGGAAGATCATGTATTCTGTTTTGTAACTCTAATGCTTTATATAAAAAATACCCGAGAATATTATTTTATGACTAGAATATAAAAATGATTAAATGTATGAAAAAAATGAAAAAAGTTAAGTGCTCAGTTAAAAGTTGACTGATTGGCATCTTCTGTGAAGTCCTAGAGAATCTATGGTATTAATAACTGCTTTCTCGTAAAGCCGTTTCTGCACTTAATAGTCCAGAATTGGTTTCCACTTAGAGTGGTTAGGGAAAAAAGCAAGAAATTCTAAGCCAGCTTTCATTGAAAATGAAGATTCCAGGCTTAGCAGCTTTCTGAAAAGAGGTCTGAGTTTTAAAATAACAGTCAGGAAATGGGGTAGCCTCCATTGTAGCATATCCAGGTTTCAGATAAGTTCAATGGATTCATGACACTAAGCACCTCGGAGGAAATTTTTGTAGGTATCATTTCTCTAAATGACACTTTTCAAGAAAGGTTGTAAATTTTTTTAATGTGATTTTTATGGTGGTTTTAAAAATTTCATAAAATCATAAAATTTTATAGATGGAATAGTTCTTAGAAGTCATCTAGTATAACCTTTTATTTTTCAGATGGAACAAAAACCCCTAGAATATCAGAGGCACATAACTCTTTTGTGGCCTACACAAGCCTAGAACCCTATAACTTTGACTCAAATGGTACAAAGGCAATTTTGGTAACCAAAACGTTTGTATCCCCATAATATCTTGAAATTTAAAAAAATAAATAAAAATACTTTTTAAAAAAGAATTTTTAAAGGAAAAAAAAAAGACTAGAACCTATGTCTTCTAATTTAATGCTCTTTGAATTGCACTACTGCTGCCTTGTATACTATCAGGGATTTAGGATAGAAAAAGTGTGTTTATTTCAGGGTAAAAATTCTTACGTATCTAAAAATATTTAAAGAATGTTTTTTATGTTTTAAGAAACTGTAGTAGTAACCACTTAATAGACACTTTTAACCACTATGTTTATATCTATGTTTGAAGTTGCTAAATTCATTGCCTATTTTCTGGTAAATAGTTTTTCTTGAATTATACTTAATTGACTCCTGTATAACATCATTTTCACATTGGTACACTTTAAATAATAGTAAACAGAAATACTAAGGAAAACAGAGCAAAAGCAAAAGGAGTAATGGAAAATGTATAACAGAGTTTTTTTCTTTTTTGACCAATTTGCCACTTCGGTAGTAACAGATTTTTTTCTTATAATAGTTTTACAGTATAGCAGAAATCTATTTTTTGATTTGTGTTTTGTCTAATGTGTGACTAAGTACTATAGCATATAAAACTACGAATTTCATTAGAAGATGGCCTGTTGCAACATTTTACTAGAAATTGGGAATTTTTGTTGTTGTTGTTGTTTTAGGACACATAGATCTCTTACTATAGCTATCTTGCCTTTATAATGAAAATTTGCTTATATTTTACGTGCACCATGAAAATTATCATGGGTAATGTTTTTCTCAGAGTGGTGTTTGTTTGGCTACTCTTCTTTAGGTCTTTTTTTGGGTTTCTTCCAAGTCATTATTTACTATGAGAATGTGAGGGGGTAGATTTTAAGAAAACAAATTTAGATGCCTACAATTTGGAACTCTTCATGACTTTTAAAATGTATACTAGAAAAAATGAAAAAAATTACATAAGATGCTGGTCTGTAATTTAGAAATCATAAAAAGAGGTGGTAGGGCATTTTATTGGAGGAGTTATAAAGGAAATAAATGTAAACTGTGAAATTTTTAGTATTGAAAAACCAAATCAGTGTAATAATTACCATGATGGTAATGAGGCTTCTTTAAGATAGGGGTCAGCACATCTTTTCTGTAATAGGCCAGTTAGTAAGTATTTTTATCTTTTTGGACCATACAGTCCAAATTAATACAATTATTCATTTCTGTTGCTGTAGCATGAAAGCAGTTATAGGAAATATGTAATCAAATGAAGAAACAGTTGGCTGGCCAGATTTGGTCTGTGGCTACAGTTCATTGACCGTTGTTTTAAGCATAACCCCCCTTTGGGCCCTATATGTCTTTTGAATAGGAGTAATTTGGAAAAGGGGCTTGACTTCTGAAAGGAAAAGAGAATTAATGTTTTAGGAAAGTCTGGCTTTGATATTTTCTGTAGCTAAACATTTTTCCCCATTGTTGTGTTGCATATCTCTAGCAGATAATAAAGTTTTATGAAATCATTTCATTATGTTAATGATTAAACATTTGTATTTAAACTTTTTCTTTGAGTTGGTTTTGATTTCCTAGGATGTCAGTTTTATGGTTTTTGTTTCCTACTGAAGCTTTGAAAGGTAGCCAAGAATATTTCTCAGCTCATAAAACATTTTCACTATGCTGTTCTCCAGCTAGCTCTCAATGATCTGTGGAAATAAAGAGCAAAAGCAGTATGTTTAAGAAGAATCCAAAGAATTCCCTTCACCTGATCTTCAATATTAATTACAGCTGCCATTTCCTCCTATAACAAATAGCAAACTGGACAAGTTTGAATTTCACCTCTTTCTATTTAGAAGTGCTAAATTGGAGGTGTCAATAATAAGTTTCTAAACATGAATATTTTTATTAAAAATAATGAATTAAGTAGCTTCATTTAGGTGCTACACAATAACAACATAGAATCATAGAATTTTAAAACTATGAGGACCTATGTATATATTATCTAATTCAGCTCCCTCATTCATAGGTGCCAACAAGAATAGCATCTTCATGGGAGCGATAATGTTTTGATCCTTTTATCTCAGATGTCCAGCTTAGTGCCTAGCTAAGAAGCACCCAGATATTTTTTGAGTAAGGGAATGGAGACTCAGAGAAACTATTAATAGAGATTATGTTCTCTTAGCTGGTTATGAATAGAGTTCATTATGTTTCAGTGTCACTTGTAAATAAATTTTCTTTTAAAATTTGAGATTTTTAAAATTTTACTCTGAGACCGTCTTTACACAATTTTATAACCTGCATTCGTGTTCATAGAAGCATCATTATCTTCATGGTAAAGAATCATTTGTAAGCTTGAATTAATTCACCTCTCAAAGAGCTCAAAAAAAATTAATGAAGTGGTGAGCGATGCTAAAAATTTAATAGTTTTTGAACACCCTACATTTAAAAGTGGGTCTGCCTCAGAAAACGTTGTCAGTTGTGCTGAGCATACAGAAATGATACTCTTTTTAATGTAACTGTTAGCAAAAATAATTAAAAGATGACAAAAGATAGCAACAATAATGAAGATCATACTTTTTAGGCCAGTGAGAAAACAGTTTGAAAAAGACTGCTGCCATCCATGATATACTAATTTGTAGAAAGATCATCATGTTACTGTCTGCCCAGAAGGCCATTCAGTCATACGTATTTAATTGTAGGAAGATTTAATAGTCCTTTTTTGAATAAGCAAGCGCCCAAGTCATTGAGTTCCAAATTCTGTGTGCCTGTAACCATACTTAGAGCATATAAATGATGATCCTGAATCATCAGGGACAAATGCTGTGTAGAATTCCACTCACCCCTTCCCAAAAGCTGAGTTCATTTTGAAAACACAAAAGAAGAGGGTAGAAAAAACAGGTGAAGAGGACTTTTGGTATAGATCCAAGAAACCAAAGAAATAGGGATTTTCTTCTTATTGCTCTGTTTCCTGAGCCAAGCTTTTCTGCATCTGAGCACCCAATCTTATAGTATGTAATTGAAAATATTTTGTCTGTTTTAGAGGGACTTATTTTAAAAAAATACTTAAATTATAAAAGTACCCAAAAAGTATAAAAATAGCCATATCTGGAAATTTTATTCAAAATAAATCATTTCTTGTTGACTGTGAGGAGCCAGTTATTACATTTGAACAGCTAATGAACAGTTAACACTAAAATGTTAAGTACTCTACTTATCAATGTGTAACAATCCCCTACTAATATATCTTGTAGAAATAAAATGTCTTTTAGGAGTATATTTATTAAAGGCTGATTGTTATGGGCATGTCTAATAGTTATGAAGGACTTCATAGGAGCAGTTCTTATCTTAGTACTAGATTGGTGGTTTTCATGGCAAAATTTAAGAAAGTTTGATGCTTTCTACCATGTTATTAGGTCATTAAATATGAAATGTCTGATTTCAAATCAAAAATGTAGTTTATGATACCTCAAACAGGATGCAGCACAATTAATCAAAGTATGTGTCTAAACTGTCGACACACTTTTGCCATCTTAACAGTAGCTTGTTTATGCTAGCAATGAAGAAGCCTGGAGAGGGAGTGGTGATGAAATCACAAAAGGCATTTTCCACAGCTTGTTGCAAATTGAATATTTTCCCTTGCAAGATGTGGTCCAAAGCCTGGAAGAAGTGGTAGTTAGTTGGTACAAGGTCCAGTGAATATGGTGAATGACAGAGTTTCCAAGTCCAGCCTCTGTAAGAGCAGCGTTGTTTGTATGGCATATGGTCAAGTGTTGTCTTGCAAGAGGATTGGCCTGTCTCTGTTGATCAATCTCAGCTGCTTAATCACAAGCATCTTCATCATTTTATCCAATTGGTTGGATATGTGTCTTTTGCAAATATTTTCTTCTAGTCTGTGGCTTGTCTTCTCATTCTCTCTTGACATCGTCTTTCACAGAGCAGGTTTTAATTTTAATAATGTCCAGCTTATCAATTGTTTATTTTGTGGTGTCATTATCTAAAAAGTACTCTCCATACCCAAGGTCATCTAGGTTTTTTCTAGTTATCTTCTAGATACTATATAGCTTTGTGTCTTACATTTAGGTCTGTGATCTGTTCTGAGTCAATTTTTGCAAAACCTGTAAAGGCTGTGTTTAGATTCATTTTTTTGCATGTGGATGTCCAGTTGTTCCAGCACCATTCGTTAAAAGGACCGTCTTTGCTCCTATGTCAAAGATCAATTAACTATATTTATGTGGGTATATTTCTGGGCTCTCTGTTCTGTTCTGTTGATCACTTTGTCTATTTTTTCACCAATACTTTACTGCCTAAATTTTATAGTAAGTCTCAAAGTTGGGTAGTATCAGTCTGCTGACTGTGTTCTTCTTCAATATTGACTTTGCTATTTTGAATCTTTTGACTCTTCATAGGAAAGTTAAGACTCATTTTGTGAATATCTACAAAATAACTTGCCGGGGTTTTGATTGGGATTGCATTGAATCCATAGATCAAATTGAGAAGAATTGACATCTGGACATGAACATGGAATATCTCTCCCATTTATTTAGTTCTCCTTCAATTTTTTTTTATCAGAGTTTTTTTTTAATCACATATTGTTCCTCAAAAACATAAATCTCATTATGTCACGTCCCTATTTGAAACGTACATTAACTTAGCATAAAATCCAAGCTCCATAATTTGGATAACAAGGTCTTAGTTATTCAGCCTTGGTTTATTTTTCTATGCTAATCTTTTACATGTTCATCTTGCTGCTGTACTGAGCCATTCTATAGTTTTTTCAGGTTTTGTATCCTGTATTCCTCCCCCTCCCTTACCATTTACCTGTCTGGTGCCTACTAATTTTTCAGATTTTAGCTTAGAAACAATCTTCCCTGGGATAGTCCACCTTGACTCTCTGAAGACCTATCCATGCTACCTTCCTTATTACTTTGTAGTGTAGAATCACAACTAATTAGCAGAGTAGATAGAATTAAAGGCCTCATATATAATTTATCAGCCACCTGTAATATTTAATATGCTTGTAGTAATTATGAAAGTAGCTCCTAGAGCTTTTGCTAATAGTGTTTGTATTTGACAGTTAAACTCCCATGTGGAAAAGTTATATCATGGAGGATCTATAGAATCCATTTGTTTAAAATGTTCGAAGTTTATTCTTAGGTAGAGTCAGATAAGCAAAATTGTGTACTTGCAGATTAGCTACTTGCAGAAATTGGTGCTCACTAGAACAGTTCTCACTGACTTCTCAGGTACTCCTTGGTCCCAAATATTTTAAACACTGGAAAGGACCATTTAAATTAATAAATTCACATTATAATTTATATAACAACCTCATGCGCATTTGATTAGTTTGAGTTAGAGGCTACTCTCCTGTGGATATACAAAGTCAAATTTTTGAACTTACAATGTCTATTGAGGTCTAAATATTGCTATTTAGGGATCCTAATTGCCTTACTATTAAATATATTGCATGATGACTACACTGAGGTGCTCTTGCTCTGTCACAGGTGCTAAGACAAAGGTATGGGGTGTTCCTTCTATCTTTCCCCCACCCTAAGTGCATTTGATTGAATTTACATGTTTAATACACATAAGTGTTATTTAACTCCGTACTCATCCACTCAGATGTTTATTGTATATTTCTCAATTCTGAAGTCTTAGGAAATCCGAGCTATTGCTAATGAGAATTGTTGTTTTGGGGTTTTTGATTGTATGATATCAGGGTTTTGTTCATTAGTTGGACATGTTGGGTTTACTTCTTAAAAATCTATATTGAGATATTTTTTGTGGCCAAAGGAAATGGGCTTAAATTAAAGGGTAACGTGTTCAGTATTAGCTTTTTAATTGACCTGTTATATAAACAAAAGGAAAAACATAACATGCTTTCTTTGCTTGTTTCTTCAGAATTGAGGACTGTGGTGACTACCTACTTGCTGATGTGTTAAAAAAAAATTTGTAATATTTAAATATATTAAGAAACATCAGAATATCCCATCTGGTATTGGTGTGTAGTGAGTTTTTTGTTTCACATAGATGTTAAGCCTCATGTGAGGAATGGATTTGTATCTATCTCACTCAAGGTTTTTAATTCCCAATTTCTGTCCGTATATTTGCCATGTAGAATTTAAGCGTTGGTTAAGTTAGACAATTGTCTATGTATTTGAAGAGCTTTTTAAAATAATCTTACATCTTGCTTTTCAGTGCTTTTATATCTGACATTCATTTAACATTTCAGTTTTGGAAAGAAAATTAACATGTTGGATGATGGAAGAGAAGAAATAACTTGAATACAGTTAGTTTTTCAATATAATAGTCCCATAAATGATAAATTCTTAAACATGCACTTTCTATTTTGAAATAGACATAATTTTTCTTGTTATAGAATATAGAACCTTTAAAAAATGATACAGCATTTTGGGATAAGTAATCAGATTTTTTAAATTGTATTTTTAAAAATCAGTTCCTTAGGTGCCGGGAATGTAGCCGACCGTGTTTTGGCTCAGCTCTTAACGGAGATGGATGGCATTGAACAGCTAAAGGATGTGACAATTTTGGCAGCTACTAACCGTCCAGATAGGATAGACAAGGTAAGAAAGAACGCATTGTCTGAATTGTAAAATCTAGAACTGGATCATTTTATTTTATCAGCTCTCTTTCTTTTTTTTTTTTTGTTTTGTTTTCTTTTTGTCAAATTATTTTCTAACCAGTTTTTCATTTAGAGGATATTGAAGGATGTGAAGCAGTTTCACCGTGCTTCACTGGATACCAACTTGTGTGAGTCCAGAGAGACAGAACACCCTTGCACAAAGGTTATATGAAGGAGGTTTATTACTTACAGATAGGATTGATTGCAAGCCAGTTCCCCAAGGTTCTGGAAAGCTGCCCTGGGTGGAGTCTTGACTGCATGTGCCCACTTGCACTGCAGCTGAGGGACCCTGGAAAGCAGCCGTCCTGGGGTGATTCAGCTCACTAGGCTAACATGTTGGAGAAGATCCTGTTTCTGATGGGGGACTGGAAAAGAGGGACTGTTCCAGCCAGTCCCTCTCTATCTCAGGATGTTGCATTCCCAGCATATTCTACAGTTATTCTTGAAAACTACAAAATGAGAGAACTGGGTTGGTCCAAGACCACCCAGAGACCACTCTTGCAAACTAAAGGAAAATGGAGAGAGCAAAGAAAAGCTTTTATTTATGTTTTTATTGCTTATGATTCAGTATTAATGAAACTATTTCATAATTCTTCAATGTCCCCTCCCCCATTATTGCATCATACTTTCAGTATATTTCTCTAAAGAATTAAAGTTTTGAAATTCTTTTTTTGTTTGTTTCATATAATTTATTCTTCTTGAAGTTTTCCATATTTTCATCTATGTTAAATTTCTAGCTATTTAGTACTAGTTTAGACCTAAGTTGTCATCGACAACATGATAACTTCTAGAAGTCTTGTCCTTACCATTTCTTTCAAAGAAATTAGAGTAAAAATAACAATGGATTCTATTTTCCTAAGAAGTTACTTAGGCCATGACATTAAATTAAGCAGTATAGGTGTAAAATCAATCCTTTGAAACAATTACTACCACTTTTTCCCCAGGTCATAGTTTGATAAAGAAGTTTGCTAATTTAGGCACCTCATTTATATGTAATATACAATTTTTATAAGGATTTAAATTGAGAGTAAAAATTTACTCTCAGAATGAACCAAGACAATAATGCTAACTTTTTTTGTTTCTTGAAGTAAGATTTAAGGCTTACAACAAACTTCTCTGCATTTTTATAAATCAAGCTGTATGACTTGGCCTGGTTAGTGCTGTTTTGTTTTTTCTTGCTGTATAATAAATTACCACAAATATAGCAGCTTCACACAACATCCATTAGCTCACATTTCTATAGGTTAGAATATGGGCATAGCATGATTAGTTTGTCTGCTCAGTGTCCATCTAAAGGCTGAAAACACCGTGTTAGCTGGACTGCATTCTCATCAGGAACTCAAGTTCTTCTAAACTCACATGGTTGTGTCAGAGTTCACTGCCTTGTGATTGTAGGGCTGAGGCCTGAAGACTGAATTTCCTTACTTGATGTCAGCTAGGAGCCACTCTCAGCTTCTAGAGATTACCCGCATCCGTCGCCACACAGCGCCCTCTGCCTTCAAAGACAGCAATGGAGAATCTCCATTACATTTCATCCCTGTCATGTTTTGAATTTCCTTTGCTAAGAAAACCTCAATCACTTTTAAAGTCTCATCTGGTCAGGTTAGGCTTATTGAGGTAAAGTCAACTGATTCAGGACTCATTTGGTAAAGCTCTTCACAGTAGTGCCTAGATTAGCATTTGATTGAATAAGTGGGAGAAGGTGTGTGACCATCAGGAGACCTGAATTTGGGGCTGCCTTAGAATTCTGCCTACCACAGTGCTCTACAGTATCTTTCCTCTACCCCTACCTGAATTCTTTTCTGGGCACTAAGAACAGCTTCTTACTCTCTCTCTAGCTTATCCTTGCCTGTCATATGATTGGCTACAATCCAGCTCTTTTGAAACGTCCTTGCTCTGCAGAATCTGTTCCTTTTTCAGATGATAGCATTTATCTGCCTTTCTGTGTCCAGACAAATCTTTCTTCAAATTATACGTAATCTCTTTTAAAATAGAAATGGATAAGTTAATTTAAATTCCTTTTGTAAAGAATGCATTTTTTTTCATGTTTCTTATGTATGTAATACTTTGTGGTCTGATATTCGATACAGTGGAATTGTTGACTTATAATCTCTTTTGCTTACTTTGCCCTTGTAAGGCCTAAATTGAACCCCAACTGTCGGGTTTCACAGTAAGGTGTAATCTATTCTCAGCAACACCTGGTGCAATGGACCTTGAGAAATTTGTAAGATAAAGCTAGAGATTGGAAATTATTCTTGGGCCATGTTAAGGTTTTGGACTGAATGAAATTTTTCAAGGTCATCCTAGAATTAGTCAAAACCCCAAGGTATGGTAGATGACCTCCATTTTCTTTAGGATACTTTAGCCTGCAAACATCTTGGATCTCTTGGAGAAAATGTTTAACCAATTTTGAGCAGAACTTGTGTACAAAAGTGGGAGGTTGAAGGGATGGAAGTGGTTTTTCTCTTTTACATTTCAAATTTTTTTGTATTGTCTTTATGTGTTTCTTGCCTTATAATAATACTTGCCTTTAAAAGGTAGATGGTGTGTTCCATTAACAAAAACTCATAAATCACAGAGTTTGAAAAATAAAAATATGGGGAACAACTTGCCAAAATTATAGTCATATTTTTGATCCTTTATAAAATGTAACTTTTAATGCCCCAATTTTAAAAAAAGCTAATTTTCCCAAAAAAGTGTTTTAAATGTCAATATTGTTACAAACTAACACCACTTGACTAATTAAATTTTGCTTCCAGAGGCTTCAGAGAAAAGCATAGACATATACGAACATATATATGTATGTTTGTGTGTATATATGTGTGTATGTACACACATGTATATGTCATACATACATTTTATATACAAACTTTGATTACTTTTTGGAAAGTAGAAATCCAGCTTTTTAAACCACCTAATATTGAAGGAGCACATTTAAGATACTGAAAATGTTTGTTAATTAGATACAAAGAATTATTTTCATTAGGCTAGGGGGTGGCTAACAGTCTTTAGTATTCAAATTTTTCAAAATTTATAATATTTAATTTGCAGTAGACAAAATAAAATCACTGAAGCAAAACAAAATCGATAAATATTTTTAAAAAGTATTTTTAAGTAGTGTAAAAATGGTTTCAAAGTCATAAAATCAAATGCTGTGCTTTCAAGTATAGCTTGGAATTTACTACACAGAACCATAGTCTTAATGGGCTACATATATTCTGTAGTTGGGCAAAAAAACCTTTAAATATTTAATGATAATTGTAAAAAATAATTTAATAGTTAATCCATTTCTATTTTAGATAGAATTCCATGTGAAACATGAATTTTTTTAATAACTATACTTTTGTTATTTCTCAGATGATATATTCTATATCAAAAGTCTGTTTCCTTCTCAAGTTCTCTAAAGTTTATTAAATAAAGCAGTATATGGTAAAATAAAAATCTATTTCCTTTCCAGGTATTTTTTTTCTCTAAAGAACTATTATAGAGCATTATTTGTACATTATTTAATAGTACTATAAAAAAGTTTCAGAACTTGTACAATTAAAAAATGGTATTCAAAATGTCCCATGAATATGCTGGTAGGAACAAAACAGTCTTAAGACAATTAAAAAAACAACATCCTGTTATGAAATGAATATAGTTTTTACCACCTCTGTTGTCTAGAGAAAACGGTAGTAAGAAGAAAAGAGGTGACAAAGAATTAAGGTAAATTTCATGTGTTTATGCTGAAAGGTAGGGATTTTTTTTAGGCTGAAACTAGGAAAAAAAAGACCATTCTAGTATCAGAAATATATACATTTAGCCTAATTTTGGCTACATTTAATCAAGGTATTTGGTCTTTAAATTAGCTAGCATACTTTACAATTGTTTTGTCTGTTAAACTACAACCTCTATGTCATTATGACCTTACGAATTATTGGACTGTCAGAGGAGTAAAATTAATATCACTATGTTACTTCTATGTTTCGCATATTTATTGTCGTTTTTGCACAATATTTCAGATTCATGTAGTCTGGGGAGACTAAAGCTGAAGTTTGTTGGGGTTTCTGGTGATTGAGCAAAGGAAGTGAGACACATAGCTGAAGAATCTCATGCTGTTCTACTCTCTGCTATGTTAACATTTACATACCCAACTCAATAGCTGTGATGTTTTATACTAGGCTGAGTGAAATAATTGCTTGTGGTCTGGTGGCATCCCAAAGTCTCCATAGATCTCTTACCTCCCTCCTGCTTATATTAATATATGAATGAAGAGAGGTTGAAGTTGCATCCTCAAGTGTCCAAGTTTGCATAAGAATGGTAGGATGTGATAGGGCAGATGAAGACTAATGAGATTATGTGATGTCACGTGGGCACACTGTCTTTAGATTGATGATGGTCTGGATTTCCTTAGCGTCAGGAGACTTTAGAACAGTAAGAAACTAATTTATTATTGATGCCCAAATAATAGTTAAATGCCCAAACTTTTGGAGTTTATATTGTTCTTTATTAGGCAGTTGCTGTGTGGCCCCTTTTGAAGTGTCCAGTCCAAGACATTTCATGTATTTGTCTTCAATCTTAAGGAAAAAATGATATCATCTTTTGCAGGTGTTAAACAGGCCTCAAAATAGTCGTAATTTTGTGAATATTTTTGAGTTTAGTCCCCTTGGGTACTATGTAATAGACTGTCAGTAATAGTTACTAAATTATAAATATTATCCTTAGTCTATAAATCTAGTTTTCTTACAATAGTAAATTTGTAGAATTTAAAAAATTCAACTCTAAGCTATCTGTGGAAAGATTGTCCAATTGAGGAAAATTTTCTAAGTTATGTAAAGGTCTTGAGTAATGTAGAATTCAGTATTATTTTCTAACGTGTGTTTGACTCATGGAAGTGATAAACTGGCATTTATTTTCCTTCCAGTTTTTCTGAAAGAGGAAACGTGCTTCATGGGTTAAATAAGACATAACATTTTTATTTCTTACATGTTGCAAATTAAAAGGTTTTTTTCTTGTTTTTTCAGGTTTGTGTTTTTTATTTTGAGATGGGGTCTCACTATTTTTTTGTAGACTGTAGTGTAGTAGCTACTCACAGGCTTAAATTTGTAGCACACTACAGCCCCAAACTCTTAGGTTCAAGTGATCCTCCTGCCTTAGCCTCCCAAGTAGCTAGGACAAGAGACTATAGGCAGGTGGCACAGCGCCCAGCTTAAGAAGTTGGTTTTATAGATAGTTTTGTAACATGGGGAAAATTTAAATAGCAATATTTAGAAATGTCCACCAAAAAAAAAAAAAAACTATATATAACTTCCAATTTTCAAATGACTTATGTTCCAAAAATACCTCCAAAAGAAAGGCTGCAAATGTTCGTGGATGATTTCTCTCCTAATACTGTTTTCAGCTAAGTCAGAAATAAAAAAAAAACAAGCTATGTGGCCCAATAGACATTAAAAGTTTTAATGAATCATAATTCTTTACTTTCCTGAAAGCAGTTAAGGAAAGGATGCCAATTAATCTTTAATATTGTTAATCAAAATGATGTGAAGCTTCTTTGGTGAGCTGTAGTGTTATCAGAGCTGGAAGTCTTCCGTGGTCATTTTCCAATTTCAGCTTTACCATCTTTTCACAAGACTCTAGTGTTTTTGTTATTGTTCCTGGATTTTGTTTGTTTTTTAAAGCTGCAGGTGTTTTCACTTCTGTGGCAGCAGCTTACAGGTTTCAGCTTTGGGGATGGAGGATTAGGAGAGATGAGAAAAGAGAGGTTGGTCAGGGGTTGTATGCTTATGTGGGTCTTCATTTAGATACTTATAAGGTAAAGATTGTCTATTCCAAGGATTAGCAAACTATGGCCTATGAGCCAGAGGTGGCCCACTACCTGTTTTTATACATCCCATGATCTGATAATAGTTTTTACATATTTAAATGGTTGGAAAATAATGTTTAAGTAATAAATTTTGACGTGAAAATTATTTGAAGTTCAGCTTTCAATGTCCATAAATAAAGCTTTATTGGAACACAGCATGCTAATTTGTTTATGTGTTATCTATGACTGCTTTTGCACTGCTGTAGCGGAGTTCAGTAGTCACAGTACAGACTAATAGCATGTAAAGTCTAAATTATTTACCATCTGGACCTTTGAAGACAAAGTTTGCCAACCATTGATTTGTCCTCGTGAGCTTTTAGAGGTTTAGTAGTCTTTAATGTGTGTTCATACATAAGCCACAAAGTTTTTCTTTTCTTTTTTTAAACAATATGTTTATTCATTTATCTATTTTAATTGACAAATAAAAATTAGATATTTTTATAAGGTACAACATAACGTTTTGAGATATCACACACACACACACACACACACACGCACACACACATTGTGGAATGGCTAATTCAAGCTAATTAGCATATGTATTACCTCACATACTTACCATTTTTTGTGGTGAAGACACTTAAAATCAACTGTCTTAGCAATTTTCAAGTACACAATATATTGTTAACTATAGTCACCATACTGTACAATAGATCTCTTGAACTTATTCTTCCCGTCTTAACTGAAACTTTTGTATGCTTTGACCAACATCTCCCCAGTGTCCTTTGATCTCCAGTCCCTGGTAACCATCATTCTACTCTCTGCTTTTATGAGTTTGACTTTTTAAATTCCACATATAAGTGAGATTATGCAATATTTATCTTTCTGTGTCTGGCTTATTTCACTTAGCATAATGTCCTCCAGGTTCATCCATGTTGTCACAAATGATAGGATTTCCTTTTTAATCCATTTTCCACATTTTTATCCATTTTATCCACAGTTTCTTTATCCATTAACCTGTTGATGGACACTTTGATTCTATACCTTGGCTATTGTGAATAATGCTGCAATGAACATGGAGTGCAGATACCTCCTGGATCATACTGATTTCATTTCCTTTGCATATATACCTAGTAGTAGAATTGCCAGATAATATAACAGTTCTATTTTTAATTTTTTAAGGGACTTCCACAATATTTTCTATAATGTCTGTACTAATCTACATTCCCACCAATAGTGTACAAGCGTTCCCTTTTCTCCATTTCCTTACCAGCACGTATCTTTTGTGTTTTTGATAATATTCTAATAGCTGTGAGGTGATATCTCATTGTTGTTTTGATTTTCATTTCCCTAATGATTTGTAATGTTAACCTTTTTTTTTTAATATACCTGTTGGCCATTTGTATGCCTTCTTTTGAGAAATGTCTGTTCAAGTCCTTTGCTCGTTTTTTAATTGCATTGTTTTGTTGCTATTAAGTTGTTTGAGTTCTTTATATAGTTTGGATATTAACCCTTTATTAGGTATTTGGTTTGCAAATCGTTTCTCCCATTTCATATGTTGTCTCTACACTATGTTAAGTGTTTTCTTTGCTGTGCAGAAGCTTTTTAGCTTGATGTAATCCCACCTATTTTTGCTTTTGTTGTCTGTGCTTTTGGGGTCATATCCAAAAATAGCATTGCCCAGACTAATGGTACAGGACTTTTCCCCCTGTATTTCTTCTGGTAGTTTTACAGTTTCAGGTCTGCATTCAACTATTTAAAAAAAAAATTATTATTTTTTTTTAAGACTGGTCAAGTTCAGTAGTGAGAAAAGGGGAAAAAATAGAACAAGGAGTTCAATCTGTGTCTGTGAACAATCGAGATAACTCAACCTTTGGACCAGCTGCATTCAGCTCTTTAATTCATTTCAAGCTCAATGAGCCACAAAGTTTTTCTAAAGATTTAAAAAATGTATTTATTGCATAAGTTTTCTGAACATACATTATATCATAAATTGTATATGTCAACAATATAATGCTGAACTTCATAAATCAATAATAGTAAGAAGGCTGTTTTAACTTCTTTCAAGTATATCCCATCTTTTCTTGAGAGTTCTCTTAATATTTAATTTTTTAAAATATATTTGTTTGCACTACATAATTTTTTCAATTGAATGACTCCCAAAGCCAATAAATCTACAAATTTTCTTCTGTGAGTAACGTAACTATTTATTCATGGCAACTGAATCTAAAGCTCCATTTGCTTTTGGCTTTTTACAGTTGTGAGTTGAATGTTCTTTTTAGTATTTGTCATCATTCAGATTTTCAGGCTTAAATATTTAGATTTTGAAAGATTCTGTGTTTAGATATATTTGTCTGGTAAATAATATTTGATGAGGTCAACTTGTGAATAGAAGTATGTGTAATTTTCTGTTAGAGTTATAACAATAAAATACATACTATGTTCAATACCCAAGGTCTGAAAGAAATTAGTGTTTTCAAGATTGGAAAGAACTTAGAAGGCTCCATAGTCTAGTTATCCTTCTGATGCATTGATCCCAGTTATAAAATTCCTACCCATAATTCCTCCATCCTTTGGTCACTTACCTATACTGATGGGGAACTATTAACTCATGAAATAGACCATTTCATCTTTGTCTCAGACCATTAGGAAGTTCTTTCTTCTGATGAACCAGCAGCTACTTGTCTCCCTAAACACTTCTACACAAGAGCCTGATTTGATAAACTATGAAGAACAGTTTTTATCCCTCTTCTATATGGTTCTTGATTTTTGGAAACTGTTATTTGTCTTTTCTTTACACTTTCTCTCACTAACCAGTCTTTTCTTTTCCAGTCTCGACATCTTGGATTATTTCATGTGACAATCTTTTTCCACCTTCAGAATTCTGATCCTTTTTTCCTGAACTATTGTTCATTTGTCCCATTCTGAAATTGTGGCATCCACAGTGAATGTGTTATGATGAATTGTGATCTGATACATACAGAACTTTAAGTGAGACTCTTCCAGCCTTTATCTAAATACTACACTTCTGCTAATACATTCCAGGATTGTGTTAGTTTCTTTGCCATCTGTACATTGGGATTACTATCGAACTTAAAGTCATCAAGTACAAAACAAAAACAAAAGTAAAAAGCCCAGGTCTTCAGAGTCTGCTGAGTAATAACTTCCACACCTTGGTTTTGTGTAATTAATTTAAGTCAAGTCTCAGAAGTTGAGCCACAGTACATATCATCTATAGTGGTCTTCCTCTAAAATCAATTCCTCTAAGGTTCTGCTTTTCACAAGATTCCCAGATAGTCTTTTCCTTAAGTCCAAGTGATTTCCCAATAATTTCTATGCTGTAGCTGCAAGGGCTTCGGTCCTTAGGAGTAGAGGAATTAATATTTATGAAATTCATTTTACTAGATTTGATCAATCTAACTTGTCAAGTGTGGGATCCTGTTTCTTTTATTCTCTATGTGTCTCTTTATGTATTGATACCAGAGGCACTGTGTATATTAAATACCAAGAAGAATTTATAGAGCTTTCTTACTTTTTGAAAAATAGCCTCAACTGTCTGGTTTAGGATTGCCAATTTAGGTGAGCTTCACGAAACATTTAATTGGCAAAGATAATCAGGGAATGTTCTGAAGAGTTACTAAAAAGAACCCCAAAAAGGAAAGTAGGATGGTTAAGATTATTTATGGAAGAAGAACAGTTGAAAGTAAAATTCTCATAATTTACCTTAAGAATACTATCTGGGTAAAGATAGTGAAGAATACTATCTGCTTTCTGTTTTCCTTGATGGAAATAGGTAAGAGTGAATAGAGGTAAATTCATTGTTAAACTTCCTAACTCTAAAGTTTTATTACATATACTGTTAAAGTGAAGAGTTCAACATTAATTTGGTTTGAACTTTGTAGGTATTTAAAACCTATTTTATTTTCTTTTAGCTTTAAAATGATGATGAAATGTATACTTAATTTCCTGATTACTTATTTCTAAGTTTATAGCTGCAGTTTCATGAATTTGTGATGTTATAGTTACTATATTATATGAGGAGTTGTGTAATATTCTTCTTTGAACTTTTTTCTTGTTCTGTTTTCGACACAGCCCTTCCCAAAGTTTAGTATTTCTAGATGAGTTTTTGGAGAAATGAGTGTAGAAGAAAATGAAATTGACACATGTAACTGAGGAAAAAGATGATAGGGACCAGAGTGTCATATGCAAAATGTGATAGAAAGGCCCGAAATTGACAGTGAGAAACAAGCAATGGAGAAATTAAAGTAGACAGACATATGCAGGGATCTTAGTTTCTAATTCTAGTTCTGTTGCTAACAAACTATATTATTTGAAATAATCTAGCCTTTCTGGGCCACTGTTTCTGTATCTGTCAAAAATATACTAGATAATCTCTGATATATCATTTAAGTTCTGCAGTTTCTCTTATTTTGTGACACAGAGTTGTGCAATAATAGAGATTCTAAATGCTACATAAAAGATTACTATTTCCTGCAAAAAACCTCAAAAAAGTTTCTGAGGTTTTTGTTTTCTGTTTTGTTTTCCTTTCTTTTTGGGTACCACCTTCCCAAACTTTCGTGTTTTTGAAAAGTTCCTTTCTTCAAACAGATCATAAAGCAAGCAGATATTATCCAGGTGTGCAAAAGTGACTTTTCTTTTTAACCAAGTGATTTTCAGAAAAAGTGGGAAAAGCCATAAATCAGCCTTAAGGCTGTTGTTGTATAATAAAAAACTTTAGTTGACAGTTGAAGAACACCTTAAGTTTTTCATTTAAAATTTATTACTCTTTGAAAAAGGAAAACTTGTTGAGCTGCATATTTTCTCCTTTCACAGATGTCTACTCAACATATAATATTTTGGTTCTATTTAATATGATTTTAACTATTTTTAAAAACTGCTGACAAATTTAAAAATAATTTTGATTTAGAATGGAAATATCTAATTGTATAATTATTTGAAGTTGAATTATCTTTAAATCTGGAAAACCTTCTTCTCTTGTATTATAATGCAATACGATATTTGGGAACTAATGTTTAGATAGTTTAGGTAGCTAGATACCAAATATACAGCCATATGTTGAATCTTTTAAAGTCATTAGTAGAAAGGCTAATTTCGTGATTAATTTTAAAATACATAGAAAGCTTTAACAAAAACAAAGTGCCATTTTTGTGCCTGGCATTCATTGTGTATGTGTGTGTGTTTGGAAGGGGTATGAAAAAGTAATGGGGGGGTATGTAATAGAAAATTCAGTTCCTTTCTTTATAATATGCACAATCTAATTTTAAGCACATAGAAATTTTGATGCATTAAAATATTAAAACATGAACAATCTAAACATGCATCAGAGTAGATTTGGGAAAATGGATCTTAGATCTCATACTTTCTAGCCTCTAATTATCTGTGTTCTCTATTTGACAATAAATTTAGTATTGCTTTGCAGTTACTCTTTTTTGACACAAGATGGTGATGCTCACCTGAAATGTTTCCTGAGTACAGGCTCTACTCCTTTTTGAAGCTCCCCTTACTCCATCCAAAGGAAGAACAGTTTAAGGAAATGAATAGAACTGGCTTTGCTTTAAAAAATAATAGTTAAAATTTGTGTGTGTATGTGTCCTACTGTATGATTTATTTAACAAATAATGATTCAAGTTTTAAGTATGGATTTATGTGAAGCACAATAAAATCAGGTATGTGGGGTTGGGGGAGCTAGGAGCATTGGGAAAAGGGAAAGTTGAACAGTAGACAACTAGCAGTCATTAGGTATAAGCACTTTACATGTGTTCTACATAATATCAATGTATTTCTTGGTTCAATGAATTCTGCAAGATTGTAAGTGTTATGTGTGCCTGTTTGTGTGTGTTCTCTCTTAAAAAATTATGATATATCATCCGCCAGTATAGAAGCTTTAGTCACAATTTAAGTGAAGTTATCAATGTTTCAAATTTTTAAAATAAAAAGTTGCTTATTATAGTTAATTATATACTTACCACAGTATCCACCAGTCTAACTCCTGGGTATTTACCCAACAGAAATGAAAACATTTGTCTATGCAAAGACCTATATATAATATTTACAGTAGCTTTATTTGTAACACCTAAACAACCCAAATGTCTGTCATCTTATGAATGGATAAACAAATTGTGACATGTCTATACAATGAAATAGTACTTAGCCATAAAAAGGAGCAAATTACCAATATATGCAAAAGGCTATCCAGTACACTAACTGGTTCCATTTATATGACATTCTGGAAAAGGCAGGACTGTAGGGACAGAAATCAGATCTGAAGGAGAGAATTCACCACACAGTAGCATGAGGCATCTTTCTGGGAAGATAGATATATTCTATATCTTGGTGATATAGCAGTGATTAGAGATGAGATACAGGCATACCTCATTTTATTATGTTTCATTTTGTTGCACTTTGCAGAGATTGTTTTCCTCAAATTGAAGGTTTGTGGTAACCCTGGGAGTCCGTTGGCACTGTTTTTCAACCAGCATGTGCTCAACAGTATCAACATTATCAGGAGTTTGGAAGAAGTTGATTCCAACCCTCATGGATGACTTTAAGGGGTGCAGGAGTTCAGTGTAGTAATTAACTGCAGAGGAGGTGGACAATTAGAAGTAGAGCTTGATGATGGCACTGAATTGCTGCAGTCATAATCAAACTTGAGCAGATGAAGAATTGCTTCTTATGGATGAGCTAAGAAAGTGGTTTCTTGAGATGGAATCTACTCCTGGTGAAGATGCCATGAACGTTGTTGAAATGACAACAAAGGATTTAGAATATTACATAAACTTCGTTAGTAAAGCAGTGACAGGGTTTGAGAGGGTAGACTCCAATTTTGGAAGTTCTGCTGTGGGTCAGATGCTATCAAATGGCATCACGTACTACAGAGAAGTCTTTTGTGAAATGAGCAATCAGTCGAGGCAGCACACATCATTGTTGTCTTATTTTAAGAAATTACTACAGCCACCTCAGCCTTTAGCAACCGCCACTCTGGTCAGTCAGCAGCCATGAACATCAAGGCCAGACCCTCCACCAGAAAAAAGATTATGACTTGCTGAAGGCTCAAATGATCATTAGCATTTTTTTTTTTAGCAATGAAGTATTTTTTAATCAAGGCATATACATTTTTTAGACATAATGCTATTGCACACTTAATAGAATACAGTGTAGTGTAAAGATAACTTTTATAGTGGGAAACTAAAACATTTGTGTGACTTGCTTTACTGTGGTGCTGTGGACTGGACCTGTGATATCTCAGAGCTGTGCCTATATTTCTCAAAACCTTTCTAACTGTAAAACTAAAAAGATTGAATTTTACAATGCGTAAAGTAACCTCAAACTCTTCTATTAAAAGAACACAGTAAGAAAAAAATTTTAATTGAAAATGTGAAAGAAAATTTCAGCTTTATTTCAGCAACAATTTCTTCTCACTTGGAGGTAAGGCCTCTTGCCAGCATTTGATCGTTGTGTATAACCCGTTTACACGGACCTCACATTATTGCTGCCTCAGTGGGCTTAGAACTACCTCAGCAAAGAAGAGAACTTTGCTTTCAAACCATACTACCTGGCTTCAGGGCAGAAGTAGGTAGCATTTTAGTACTACAAAGATTCTTAAAGAATTTGGTTTCCTAGTAAACATTTGACTCGCAAACTAGGCATATTATAAACAAATCTTTTAGAGAAGTTATTTGGTAATGAAAGTCACTTTATTTGTTATGTATACATTTAGGACAGTTTTTAACGTAATTTTCATTACAATAAAGTATAACTAAAATTATGACAATGTACTTCTTTTTCCTAGTACTAGATTATTGTTTCCTGAAAGAGGCAGTGCAGGTGAATGCCTTGTATTAGTCATTATGTTGCATATCAAATAATAGTGTTTACCTTCTTTTATGCCAGTAAAATTTATAGCCTAAAAGTTACCATCTTGTTTCTGCATTCATCGAGATATTTGGTGACAGACTGGGTACCCTAGCTCAGCCTGTAATCCCAGCAACTTGAAGGCTGAGGCTGAGGATAGCTTGAGCTCAGGAATTTAAGGCTGCAGTGAACTATGTATGATAATGCCACTGTACTCCAGCCTCAGTGATAGAGTGAGACCACGTCTTTAAAATATATAAATATATTTGATGACTTGATGACACTTATTCTAAAGTATGTTTTGTTATGGAAAAAACAACAATAAGCCCCAATTATAAGACTGGTGCCTTTTAGAAATTTTGATACTATAACTTTTTTATATTAAAGTACAAAAAAAGAGCACTTGTATTAGGACAAAAAACAAGCGAAGTAGTCTGTTAGTCTGTTTCGTGTTGCTATAAAGGAAATACCTGAGGCTCAGAAATTCATAAAGAAAAGAAGTTTATTTGGCTCATGGGTCTGCAGATTGTACAAGACGGTTGCCAGCATGTGCTTCTGGTGAGGGCTTCAGGGGACCTCCAGTCAAGGTGGAAGGGGAAGGGGGAACAGGAGTGTTACAAGGTGAGAAAAGAAGCAAGAGAGGGAGGAGAAGGTGCCAGTCTCTTTTAAACTAGTTCTTGTGTAAACTAATAAAGCAAGAACTCACTTATTACTGGAGGGAGGGTACCAAGCCATTCATGAGGAATCCTCCCTCATGACCCAAACACCTTCTACCAGGCCCCACCTCCAACACTTGGAAATAAATTTCATCATTAGATTTGAGGGGACCCAACATCCAAACCGTATCATATAGTATATTTTATGTAAGCAGAAAGGTGTAAGCTTGATGTGGCTTGCGACTATAGATCTGGTCTCTTGAAAAAAGAGAAGGAGAGAATGCGGAAGTTTGGGGAAGGTGAGCAAAATCATATTTTTATGCATATCTAGGATATTTTTAGATTTTTTAAAGGGTCTTTCCTTGCTAATTTCAAATTTGGGGTTTAATGCGCTCACTTTTTCATATGAAATGTGTGTGCTTTTTCAGAGGATAGTAGAGGCCTGACGTTTTGAATATAATGACTTCATGAGGTTTATTTTTAAATTCTGTATCAGACTTAATGTGTTTGAATTGATTGTGTATTCAATATTATAAACTCCTTTTGCTATTGCGTTTATAAACCAGAGTTCAATCTCTGATATTTGCATTATATTATTAGATGACTCAGGTAAAGAGAGAGGGACAAAAAGAGACAGAGAAAGGATGGGGTAGAAGGAGGGTGAAACAGTATATGTGTATGGGTTGTTGTATTTATATTTTGTCTTTGTTTATTAGACAGTGAGAATTAAAAAAGTAAGCATTAGCTAATAGATGATAAATTTATCTTTATACTCCCAGAAAAGTTTAACAGAAAACTTAGTAAGCTAAGCAAAGGTTGGAATATTATTATATGTCTGCTTTCATCAATAAAGTTTTATAGGAACATAGCTGCACTCATTCATTTACAGTTGTGGTAGCTTTTGCATTTCAATGGCATGGTTGAGTAGTTGCTACCTAGACTGTCTGGCTGGTAAGGTGAAAATGTCAATTCTCTGGCCCTTTAAGAAAAAGTTTGCCGATTGCTGAGCTAAAGCTTTTTGGACCAAGGTGCTTTGTGTTTATTGGCTTGTATTGAACCTTTCACTAAGTATCTATTTAGCTCCTATGTGCCTGGCAATATGCTAGGCGATGGAGAAACATACCCTACAAAACCGTTTGATTCTCTTTTTATTACCAATTATAATACAACTGCAGAAAGCTAATAGTAATTAGAACTAGGCAATATTCATATGATAAATCTCACTTATCTGAAGCAATAATCATACTGAGCCTCTTAGGAAAAGAATCATCTGACTGTTTTCATCCAGCAGAGTCTAACCTATTTTCTCTCTTACTCTCCTGGTATCTTTTAATGCTACTCAGTTATTTTTTCTATAGTGTTTATTGCCATACAGTTTACTTAAAGTGTTTATTATTGTCTGTCTTGCCTTGCTTCGGTGCAAGGGGAGAATTTTTGTCATTTTGAGGGTTTTTGTCTGTTTTGTTCACTGATATATCCAGGTACCTGGAATATATAGTAGCAGTTAATATGAAAGAGACCTGCTTTTCAGAATCTTTTTGTTAACTATTAATATATTAATGCATTTGGAAAGCATCAGCTTTTTCACTGGTCATCTATGATTTTACTAATTCAAAGTGTACATAATTTTCTAAGCTAAATTATATATCTTTTTAATTTGTTTCCTGTGTTCTTCATTGAGAAAATTAGTATTTCCTACGTTTTTAACTCCTCACTTTATCACCAGTTATATAATGTATGGGTAGTTTTTTCTTAGAGATGGTGTTTAGTAAAGGGTAGATCAGTAATTATTGAATAGAAAAACTCACACTAAGATTAAAGCTTATGTTTACTACTTCGATGGCTTTGAGGAAATACTGTGATTAAGAGTTTAATCACCACTACATTAATTAAGAATAATTTCTCATAAAACTTCTCTTCCTTCCTGTTATATTTGTGGGTGCATTGTGATGATAGTTGATTGCCCTCCCTACATAGTTGCAAAATTGGTAAGGAAAACAGTACTCTGCAGCCAGGTTTCCATGAGTTGATATGGAATGGATTTCACATTCATCATGTTTGTGACCTAAACCTGTATTCCTTCAGATGTTGAGAAAAGCCAAATGTCCTCATGAGTAGCAAGAATTTTCTTCATGGAAAACAAAGAAGTGAAAGTGTAATCCAAGCAAAGCTATGATGTGTATATTGAATTTTAGAGGTATATCTACAGAAAATTAATATTTGCTATTATGCATTTCATTGTAGGTTTTTCCTTAGGTATTACTTCAAAGTAAAAAATAAAATACAACATTGAATTAATGAAGGGAGTCCGAAAAAAATCCAGAAATATTACTCTAAGATAATAACAATTACTACCACTTTTATTTGAGCATATACGTTATACCAGACACTGTGCACTGTGCTTTACGTACACCATCTGTAATTCTCCTATAATTTATTTTGTTCATAACATCAACTAGGACTAGCATGCCATGTTAGCCAGGAAATTAAGATGACTTCATTCTGTAGTCCTTCACATAAGATTCACTTATAATTTTCTTAAATTCAGAATTTTGGTTGTGTAATGGTGAATGATTTGCCTAATTTAATATTTTCCTTTTTTAAAGCATTAAGGATCAGGCATAGTAGTTCATACCTATAATCTGAGCACTTTGGGAGGTCAAGGCAGGGACATCATTTGAGCCCAGGAGTTACCAGCCTGGGCAACATACCAAGACCTCCTCTGTACAAAAAACGTTTACAAAGTTAGCCAGGAATGGTGGCGTGTGTGTGTGTGTGTGTGTGTGTGTGTGTGTGTGTAGTCCCAGCTCCTTGGGAAGCTAAGGCAGGAGGATCCTTGAACCCAGGAGTTGGAGGCTGCAGTGAGCTGTGATTGCGCCACTACATTCCAGCCTGGGCGACAGAGGGAGAGCCTGTCTCTAAAAAAAAAAAAAGAGAGAGAAAAAAAGAGTGTATTGTCTTTCTTGTGATTGTAGGGAATATGACCTATGAACGCATGTATTCTGATTTAGCATAGAATCTTATATTCTTCTGTTAGCGTAGACCTGTAAGTTTTGGGATAACCCTCAGATTTTGCATTTAATAGGACATTATGCCTTTTAATTTAGCCCTTTAAAAGGATTCATTAAGCTTTTCATTTGATGAAAGACTGAGAAACCACAGAGCAGTGAAATTATTAACATTTCTGATAAAATTTATTTAATAAGCAAAGTCTTGTGACATATGAAAAAGAACTAGTCTGGAAAAATTGAGAGACTTAAGTTTTAGTATTACACTTAAATTTTGTAACTTCATTAAATGTCTCCCATTCCTATGTCTTACTTATTAATCACAAATTTAACTTTTTCCCTTTCATGGTAGAGCATATAGCCAGGAAAGAATGAAAGATCAATTATGGTAATATAGTAGAGATATTTTGTACATACTTAAACATTATGCAAGTATTAGTTTTTTATTATCATAATAATAAGAGGAAGACCTTGTAAACACAGTTTATTAATACCAGAAATTGTTTTAAATTGTTATCTATGGAATGACTGACTGGACAAATAGAAAAATTCAGAGCTCTGATCTCTTAAATCCTTTACAGCCTCCCTTTGAATTGAAGCTCTTTCTCATTGATTTTAGAAACATTAAAAGATAGCTTAATATTAGTATAAAGTTACTTTCTATTAATATAATTGCCAAAAAGAAATTATAGAAAGTAACTAAAGACAAATAAGAAGATACAGGAAAACAAAAATAATTGATGAGCTAAATTGTCAATTTTTATTTGTTTTATGTGTTTCTCAGATCATTGAGATTAAAATTTAGGCAGGGATGCAGTCTTTTGAGTTACATGTTGTTAGAGTCTGTCACGTTGGTATTCTTTGTATCATGCAGTAGTACTGCCAAGATTCTTGATTCAAGGGTTTGATTTTTTTATAGTTTACATTTGTTTATCATTTTTAAGTCCTGTAAAAGTTAATTACTTCCATCTTTCAATTATTAATTTCTCTTCCATCAGAGAAAATAGTGATAAAGAATCATTTTGTCTGAATGGTTGGCTAAAAGTATAAAATATGAAAGGTAGAAACTTCAGTACTGGATAATGTTAAGTATTTTACTATTCTTCTTTATCTGATTCCCAAGCATTAACATTTTTTCTTCTGTTTCCAGCCTGTTTTAAAGTTTCTTACAAAAGTATCCACAAGCACAGAAACTCTGTTTAGATTTTTCCTGTGTGCTTTATTTTCTTGATATTTTCATTTTTGCCTAAATGAGTTTGCTGTTTACATTTGATGAAATTAATGTCTGCATAAAATCTTAAGATTCTTATTTCTCAGATTTGGAGAATAGTTTGAACATTAGATTTAAAAGGCTTATAGGTGGATGGCTATTAGTAGTCAAATCTGGTTCGTAACTAATCTATTATAATTTAGTTACCAGAGATTAGTGGGGAGTCATTTATATATTTATATTTCCTGTTTCACATATTTATAAGTATTTGATGATTGTCACTAATTTTCCCCCTTATGTGTTTGAATTCAAGGAATTAAGGTTCTGTATAAATACTTATCTTTCTGTATGTGCATTTTTTCTTGTGTTTGTTTTCACTGGTTTTGAGTTTGACTTACTATACACATGTGCATTTACAAAGATGGTCTTTCCAAAAGCTTTGCTTAAGGTCTTTGCTAGGAGGATGATTTAGATGAATGGAGAGGGTTGTTTGCTTCACTATTTATCATTTTCCTAGACAAATTCATGGAGACAGGCTTCTGATAGGATAGAAGAAAAACAACAAAAACAAATACAGAGCTATGGCCTAGAACTGAATTGTATTATCTGTGCTGTCAGCTAGAGCCTTTGCTCACTTAACCAGACAATCTCCACTTCCTCCTGCCTTAGTGATAGCCTTTAGTGTGCTGCAGCCTCATATCCAGGTTAAAAAAAAAAATTTAGCCATAAACAGTTTTTACTAGCTAGCAAAATCCTCACCAGTTCAACCTTTAGGAAGAGTGATTGTGCTGATGAATCAAACAGGAGTATCAATAATTAAAGGAATATATTAATAGATCACCTTTATTTTCAGATTCCATATGTAGCTTTCCACAGCCCCCAGGGTGGGGCGTGATTTGAATAGTTTATAGTTTGTCATCCTTGTTAAAGGTGGAAAGAAAAACACGGGCATATACAGTGATGGGTATGCTGGCAATTCAAGAGTTATTTTGAGGCCAGTCCTCTTTTTTAAAAAATAAGAAATTTGGCTCTGCATGAAGGTTTAGAAGGATAGAATTATAGAAACAAACAATAAAAAAACCTCAAGATTTTATTAAATCAAATGAAAACTTTTGGAACCAGCTTCTGCCTCAAGCAGTGAATGTCTGAGCTGCACAGGAAGCTGACTATTCTTTTCTTAATGACTTCTCATAATGAAGATTTTACAACCTTATTCTAAAGCAGTGGTTCTCAACCTGGCAATTTTACAACCTTCTGTCCCACCCCCTGGACGTTTTTGGTTGTCAGGGTTATCACAGCTGGAAAGATGACATTGGCATCTAGTGGATAGAGATCAGAGATGTTACCAAAAATCCTATAATGTACAGGACAGTCTCCCCCCACCAAAAATATTATCTAGCCCAAAATGAAACCCCGCTCTAAAGCGTTTTTAATCTTGATGGGAGTTTTTCCAAATAAATATCCACACTGATGTTTATAATTGTTTTAGAAAGGAGATTTTGTTTTGTTTGTTTGAATTATTAATAAGAGAGAAGAGAAGCTTTAGACCCTGATTTGGGGATTTATGGATGTAGTAAACACAAATAATTCTTTAAAAAATGTTCATGGAGACGATATGGTGAAC
The DNA here is from genome assembly GCF_041146395.1 of Eulemur rufifrons. Classification (NCBI taxonomy): domain Eukaryota; kingdom Metazoa; phylum Chordata; class Mammalia; order Primates; family Lemuridae; genus Eulemur; species Eulemur rufifrons. The sequence continues at coordinate 17,271,715 of NC_091000.1, forward strand.
TAATGATATGGAGAAATGGAAAACATCATATTTCATTATAGGAAGACATGATAAGGTTTCTATTATTTTTTACCTTCATAGACATGAAAGGAAACTTCTACTTTGTAGAAGATGAGGTTGTACAGAATTATTTCTATAGTGGCAAATTATATCACTTCATAAAAAAGGTAATCACAGTATCTAAAATTAATTACCTTGGTAAAATATTCAAGAGCCTGAAGCTTTGGATTCACTTCTTAGTTGTGACTGTGGTTAATTTATTCAATATCTAAGCATTAGTTAACACATGTGGAATGTAAGGTAGCTAATTTATACTCAATAGTGGGTGTTTGCCAATTTATATTTGGTAATTCATATTGTGCATTCTTCTGTACTTTGCTGTTTTTCATTTAGTTCTGTTTCTTGCAGATCTTTTCTTCTCGGTGTATGGGTATTTTCCTCATCCTCTTTTTAGGCTGCATGGATGCAGAGCTACCATAGTTATTCAACCAGTCCCCTATTGTATAGACACAGGCTATTGCCAATCTTTTGCCTTACTAATCGTATCACAAAGAATAACCTTGTCCAAGTGTTATTTTGTACTTGTGCAGGTTTGCTGTAAAAGTGGGATTGCTGTGTTAAGGGTAAATGTGTTTGTAATTTTATTAGATACTGCCCGTGTTTCCTTCTACGGTGGTTCTACTATTTTGTGCTTTAATCAGTAATTTTAAATGTGTCAGGATTTCCAGGTTGGTACTAGTAGTTAGAAGTTAATTGAAAAAAGGTCAATTAAAGAACCATTAAAATATTTTATATAAATTATGTTTAATGAGTTTATTTTAACAAAAAACATAAATATACATCAATTTGCCATTCATTTGTTTTAGGGAATATAATTTTCTTGGAGAATAGTCTGCTCATTGGAGTTCTGTAATACCTCTTATCTAAATCATATTGTATTGATTTCAGTGTTTAGATTCTATAGAGTGAAAACTTAAGATACTCTGGGGTACCCCAAGTGTCCCCATTCTTTTACACTTGTTCTACCTACACCAAATAAAGTTATTTTAGTTATTCACCATTATTGAATCTTTTCCTAGCTATTTGCCTTTGTTTTCTTAGAAATAATAATATTCTTTTAATAGTCATCTTTTGTTGGATTATATAATATTTATGTAAATCACATAATTTCAATATTAAGTAATTGCTAAACTAGGATTTTTGATTCAGGATATTTTACTCTTGTTTACTGATGTGTCGCCATGCTTATTATGGTGTCTGATCATATTAAGTGCTCAGTAAATCTTAATTGAATGAAAGAGAATAAGGAAAAGAGGTAGAACGGAAACAGACTCAACTGATTTCTTGGTATGTACCCAAAAGAAGAAAGCAAAGGTTAGGAGAGTAGGAGTAAGAGGAGCATAGCAGAGGGTAATTTTATCAGCCAGGATGTTTAACCTGCCAAGGCTCAAGAGTACAGGAAATGATGTCATTTGCTTTCCAGTTTACTAACTTTCTATTCTTAGACATAAAAAATTTAGATGAAATAGAGTAGTATGCAGGGTGGTTCCATCTTTTCTCATTTGGCTTTCATTTCCAATTTGTTTATTTTTAAAAATCATAACATTTACTGCCAGAATTAATGGACTACATGTACTGGGCTTACAGAGCTTTAGGCCAGACTACAGTGGTAAAGGATCAGTTCAGATAGTAATGTTCTTTGAAGCCATAATTCCGGGATGTTTTCTTGCAATGACCAGTGATTTTCATCTCTTCCAAGCTCACAGAATTTACCAATGCTGACCAGCCATTTCAGTTTTGTCATAATTATTGCAAGGACTGATTAAGAGAATGTGCCTGGATGCCTGCAAATTATCACTTCAGTTGAGGAAACAGTTCATAACATTTGAATTTCTACAGTGAGTCATTAGCATATTTCCATTTTTAGAGTTCTGCCTTTATCTTTGCTGACATCTTTTGTGATCTTTTTATTCAAATAACTTCTCAGGGAAATTGTTAGAAAAAAACAAAAATAATTAAGGGCTGACAATAAAGGCAGAGCTTCAGTGAAGCTGGTGACATTTTATCCTTTACTATTAACCAATAAAAAATTAGGTAATAGTAATACATGCATGACTTATTTTTCTGATTATGTATGCTGCCATCATATATGTGGCCCTTTGGCAAGACTGAATCTTGCTAAGTGAGGACTGTTACTGCTGACGGATTCAAAATACAGTCATGTGCTATATAACCACGTTTCAGTCAATGTCAGACCACATATATGACTGTGGTCCCATAAGATTATAATGTAGTTGAAAAATTCCTATCACCTAGTGACCATAGTCATCATAACATCGTGTTATGATGTGGTAGCACGATGTGTTACTTGTTTGTGGCGATGCTGGTTTAAACAAACCTACTGTGTTGGCAATCGTATAAAAGTATAGCATATACCATTCGCAATGTGACTATATTACTGGTTTATGTGTTTACTTACTATACTATACTTTTTATCATTGTAGAGTGTACTCCTTCTACTTATTTAAAAAAAAAAAAAATGTTAACTGTAAAACAGCCTCAGACAGGTCCTTCAGGAGGTATTCCAGAAGAAGGCATTGTTATCTTAGGACATGACAGCTCCATGTGTGATATTGTCCCCAAAGACCTTCCAGTGGGACAAGATGTGGAGATGGAAGATAATGATATTGATGATCCTGACTTTCTGTAGGCCTAGGCTAATGTATGTGTTTTTGTCTTAGTTTTTAACAAAAAAAGTTTAAAAAGTTAAAAAAAATTTTTTTAAAAAAAACTTACACAATAAGGATATGAAGAAGAAAATATTTTTGTACAGCTATACAATGTTTGTGTTTTAAGCTAAGTATTATTACAAAAGAGTCAAAAAGTTTTTAAAAATTTAAAAGTTTACAAAGTAGAAAAGTTACCGTAAGCTAAGGTTAACTTATTATTGAGGAGAGAAATATATTTTTTATCAACTTAGTGTAGCCTAAGTTTATAGTGTTTATAAAGTCTACAGTAGTGTACACTAATTTCCTAGGCCTTCACATTCATTCACCACTCACTCATTGACTTAGAGGAGCAGCTTCCAGTCCTACAGGCTCCATTCCTGGTAAGTTCTCTATACAGGTGCACCATTTTTTATCTTTTATATTTTTACTGTATTTCTATGTTTAGATATATTTAGATACACAAATACTTACCACTGTGTTCCAGTTGCCTGCAGTATTCAGTATAGTAACATGCTGTACAGGTGTGTAGCCTAGGAGCTATAGGTTACTATATAGCCTAGGTGTTAGGAGGCTATAGGTTTGTGTAAGTACACTCTATAATGTTCGCACAATGATGATGAAATCACCTAGGGATACATTTCTTAGAATTTTATCCCTGTTGTTAAGTGACACATGACTGTACTTTGTTCTGTAACCTTCTTGTCCACATACACTATTTTAATTGAGTCACATTCCAAAGCTCCACTTGATGAACATTTCCTTTTAAGTTCTTAAAAGATGAATGTTTACAAAGGCTGGTTGTTTACAAAACTTTGTAGGGGGTAGATTCGACTTTTTATTATTTTAAATTGGTGTTGGCACTGGAATATGTCACCCTGTATCTTTCATTCCTGACCCATGGCACCTTGCACTCTCCCAATTGCTTTATTGTTTTCTGTTTGTTTATTTATTGTTGTTTTGCTGCCTCACTTATTTCTGTACATCACCTTGTATTTCCAATATGTCAATTTAAAACTTACCTGTTTTCGTATCTAGGGTAATGTTTAGCTAATCAGGTATTTCTTCGGGATGTAGTTATAGGAAAGAGAGAGATTTGCTCTGAGATAAGTATATTCATTTTAATTTTGTTTCTCTGGATATACAGATGTTCCTCAACTTATGATGAGGTTCCATCCTGTTAAACCCATCTTAAGTTGAAAATATGATAAGTGGAAAATGCATTTAATACACCTAACCTACTGAACATGATAGCTTAGCCTAGACTACCTTAAATGTGCTCAGAACACTTACATTGGCCTATAATTAGACAAAATCTCTAACACAAAGCCTATTTTATAATAAAGTGTCGAACATCTTATACAATTTATTGAATACTGTTCTTAAAGTGAAAAACAGATGGTGTGTTTGGGTACTCAAAGTAAGGTCTTTCCTGAATGTGTTTTACTTTTGTGCCATTGTAAAGTCGAAAAATCCTAAATCAAACCATCATAAGTCAGGGACCATCTGTAGTGCTGTTATTTTTGATGTCTAATACAGTAATAACTAATAAAGGAAAATACCAGGAAAATTTTTGATTATCTGTTCTTCCTACACATAGGACTATTAATCTCTTTTAATAAATGAAGTATAAAACTTTTTGGCCATGTCATCTTTATTTGATTATGCATTTGTTAGACAGTGTATTAGATTGTGGGTAGTGTTTCTAAGTCTACTTCAGCTCTTCATCCAGATGTGGCCTACTTGCAGTGTAGATTAAAATCTGTTTTGCATTTCTCAGCTTAAAATTGTCATTTCTATTATTATGTATATTTTACTTTCTGAAAATTGACATTTTTGTTATTTTACTTTTTTGCAGGGAAAGGTTTTGTCATAGGAACTTTTATTAGTTTGTTTTCAAAAGGCAGTTGCCTTAAAAAAAACTATTTTATGTTAGTATGAAAGTGAAAAACTGACATTTTTAATTGCAAAGTGTTTAAAATATACATAAAAATATGTTCATGTAAAAGGCGAGAGGATAATATTTAGAGAAAAACAGTGCTTAGTTCTGTTTTCTGAAATTTTATTCAATAACCTTATACAGTGTTTTTCATTTAAAAATGCTTATTTAACTTTAGAAAGAATTTAGTTTGGGTCTATTGAGTTAAATATATAATCAGTGTAGCACTTTTATTCGTTTTACAAATACTTATGAGTTCTTGATGATCTTTAATCTTTTTCTAGGAAGTATTAGTGTTAACATCTCATATCAGTTGTAATATTCAGAATAGTTAGTCATGAAGAATAGGCCTAACTCCAAGACAGCTGGTGTACTCTCTAATAAGCATATGTTCTTACTGGACCCCCATGCATGTCCTGATATTTTATTATTATGTCAATTTGAGTTTTAAGAGGAAACTTATTTTTAATGATGTTCATTTTTTAAAACTGACATTACAATGAAACAAGACAGTGAAGTTGGGCCAGAAGATTTCCAAATGATTTGCTGTGTAATGAATTAATTGACATCTAACTTCAAGTATTATACTTTAACAAAAATTCTTTTGCAAAGAAAATATAAAATTCAGAAATTATAATTTCTCTGGTTTTGTTTGGTGATTCTAAAACAATCACCAGGAAACATGTTACTTTTCCTTGACGTATCGACACTTTTACCTAGGGCGTATGAATTTGGTCTACTCTTGATTTGCATGCTTAGTTCCAGATGCCTTCACGTAAATAGAATTTGGAAAGACTATACTTGTACATATAGGAAGTCTCATCACTGGGTTAGCTTTGAAATTTTTTATGAAGTAGCACATAGATTTTTCTAGACAGGTATGGAAAAATGAGAGGTCTTGTTAGATAAAGTCATCCCTTGGGATTCTGCAGTAGAAATTGGAGTTCTGGGCAAAAACAGTATCAGATTTTTTTCAAATGTTAATTTATCATTCTTCTTTGAGAAATTAGTTTGGAAACTGATTTACAGAGATAATTGAGGCCATTTGCAATGAATTTCTTCATGTGCCCCCATCTTTAACTAAACATAGCTTGGTCCTGGTATTATCACGCTACTTCTTTACTCTCAGAGAAGGACGTTTTCACCCTAAAGTGAATCGCTCTACTTAGTTTCTGTAGCTCATGTCAATTTTTAAAATTTTCAGCTCTCTGGTTCCTCCTGACTGAACAACTATATTAAAAATGAACTTGTGAGGGTCACCAATGACTATGAAACAAAATATATTGGCTTCTTTTCTTATTGTCTTCAATTCCATAAATTTGATCCTGCTCACTACCCACATCTTGAACTCTGTACCCTATTAGCTCTAATGGCACTACAGTTTTCCCTTCTGCTAACTATGTCCGTTACCCTTTTATTTCAGTTGAATTTAACAATCAATGGGACATAAAAATTGGAGAAAAAAATCTGAATCCAATCAGGCCTTCAGTTTTAGGAGGTTTTTTGTTTGGTTGGTTGGTTGGTTGTTTTTTTCTGGTTTTTTGGGTTTTTTATATATTGTCATGGTCCATAACAACAGCTTTGTTTTTTTAATTCGAAATGTATCTCAATTTCTTTTTTCTCCTTCATTCCCATAGCTAGTCACATTCAGTTCTTTCCCTTATCACTGCAGTTGCCTCTTAACTGGTTTCCCTGCCTTCATCCTCTTCATCCTCCATTTCATCTTAATTCAATTTCTAAAGTAATGTCGTCACCATATTATTAACTGCTGAGGAACGCACAGGGACTCCCTGTTGTTTGCCTCATCAAGTCCAGCTTTTCATTTTGGCTTTTTCAGTTTGCAAAACTAGCCCTCATCCCCACCGCCATAACCAGCCTGTTACCATTACAGTGTTTTCTGTTTTTACTGAACATTTATCCATTTATCCTGGCAGTTACGTCTTCTCGTAATCATGTGCTCTGCACGTGCTATATTCATTTATTGTCTCCACACTGTGCTTATTTTGTCTTTTCCCTGTTCGTCTAAATCATCTAAAGCCATGCTCATTACTTTTCCTCAGCTGTCTCAGTCTTAATGACCTTTTCCATGAAGTTGTTTTTGAGTTTTGTTCCTGTTTAGTTTTTACTAATTGACTCTACCAATCTTTTTTTCTCTAGCTTACTTCTTTTCTGTACCACTTAGTTAAGTTCTTGATTTTCTGTAATAGTTCATCTGTTCCAGATTTTTCCCGTCTGCCTAATAACTTATAAGTATCTTGAGGTCAGAGATCAAATCATATTTTTGATAACTCTCAGATCATAGGTATTTCATGAATATTTGCCCATTGAATAAAATAAGACATAGAGGTTAAATATTTAAATCTCCTTAGTTTTCAAAAGGAGTAAATAATGAAATCAATATCTGAATAAAAACAGTTATTTTAAAGTGATAACACTGCAATTCTGTTAAGTCAACTTTTATAGTTGTCAAAGTTTCATATCAGCAGAGGGCAGTCAAACCAAAAGTTCATTCTGCCCTCCTATAGAAAATTAAAATTTTATCTCTCAAAGATTTATTCTACTTAGGACCCTAGCTACACTTTATAATCAACTTGTGAATGAATTTCAGATCCCTTAAGTTGGTAGGTTTGTGGATTTGTATTAATGTTTAGCCATGGAAGGTAAATAGGTTTTTGGTTTTTAAATGAAAAAAATTTGAAATCAGTTTTTATAGGACATGAAATGCTTTATTATTTGGTGGTTTTGATGGGTGGCCACTTTACATAGAAATTTGGTTTTCCTGCCTCAGAAGCAGTATTTCTGTTAAATTAACTTTTATAAATTAGGCTATTTTTTATTCAAAAAATATTAACTTTTATAGAGTACTTTCATTTTCCTCTGTGAACTCAATGAAAATGAGTTTTTATTAGAGGCTGTATGTATTATAACACTAAAGCATAGTTTGGCAAATACTTCACGTTTTATTGAGGTTTTTTTTTTTTTCCTGAACCTTTCCTGTGTCCAGCTGCAAACAACTAGTGATACGTGGTTATAGATGTGTTCATTTTCACCTCCTCCTCCTGGAGGTTAACCTAGTACTTATTAAGGGAAAAACACAGTTTATACTAAACAGTGTTTAACATATACTGATGGTATTACTGTATTTCCTGTTTTGTGTTCACAATGAGAAGATCCTGAAAAACTGCTTTTGTATAAATACTGACATTCCAGACAAGTACAATCTTGTCTTCTGGTAGGCAGGAAAGAGTGATGTCCTGGAATGCTGTTGAGAAGGAAATCTCTTTGTGTTCCACAAATGATACCCCTAAACCTTTTAAGAATATAATTTAAAAATGACAGCTCTGTGTTTGCTTTTCCTTCCGTTTATTAACTTTGCATGCAGTTAGTTCAGAAGTGCATTTAGTTGGGAAAAGAATCCATTGTGTCTGAGAAAGAAGTCTCTTCCTGTTAGTTTCAGGGAAATTATTGGTAGAAACATCACAGGGTAAACATAAAAACAGATTTAGTAAATAATGATTATTTTTTGTTCTCTTAGCTTAAACTTTTTTTTGATAGTCAATCAGGCTTTTGATAATTCTCTGCGGGCTTAAAAGATGCAGTGTTTCCCACTATCTTCCAAAACCTCCACTAAAGAGAGGTTTTGAAAGACCTAAAGAGATAACTTGGGGAGATTGTTTTTAATGTGCATATACTATTAAAAAGTTAAATTTGGAGTTTTTTTGTTATTGTGTTATTTAATGTGAATTAGTAAGATAGAAAAAAAATCTGTTGTGTAGCTTTAACCTTGAATATTCCAGTGAATGGATTTTCATATACTTAATTATGATAGCTAAGGGTTCACCTAAAATTATCCTGAAGTTTCTGTTCAGTGGTTGAAAAAATGGTTATGGTTAAACCCTTAAATAATTGACAAAACGTACATCATAGACTTGACCTATGTCTGATTTCAAGGTCAGTGGTTCCTTTTCTTCTTCTCCATTACTCCCATCATTACCATATCTAATTATTGACAGTGATTCTCTACTTCAGTTCTTACTCCAAAGCCCAACAAAATGGAGAATCATCTGTAAGAATTTCCAAACACAAGATTTAAAATGCTGATTGATAACTTTCAGACTTTACAAAAGTATCATATGCTTTTTATGATCAGATAATTCTTATATCATTCATATATGTCATATGTTGTAAACTTTGTTAAAATATTTGCTTAGAAATATGTTTAACATTATTTTTCAAATATACCCCCTTTCATTAATATGCTGTGATGAATTCTGAAATACTAAGGCAGGGTGGGAAACCTTTTCTTGTTTGAAAGCTGCATTTATTAGCTATAATCAAATAAGGCCACATTCAAGAAGTTTCAGTTAGATATACTTAAAAATGTATGTTATTTTGTAAAAATATAGCTACTGTGTACTTTGTAATTTCAAAAAATTATTTGTTAATTTTAAAGTTAACCTTTAATGACTTTGTTGTGTCTGCCTTTTGTTGGAAAGCATTTGAATATTGGGTTGCAGCATGGAGGTTTACTGTTTCAGCTGATCCTCTGGATAAGTCTCAGTCATTTGTGACTGTAAGGGCCACTTGATTTGGGTTAGGTAGGAGAATATAGATTCACAGCAATAAGTGGTTGAAAAGCAAGAAAGCATTTTTTCGAGCATGTTGCCGAAGGCGTGGGTATTCTGCATTTTTCCATGTTTTAGTCGGATCTTTCTTCACATCATACAATGACTTTAAAATGTCATCCACTGAAAGCTCAATCAATTCCATCTGTAGTTCTTTAGGTGCCTTGGTGATATGAACTAGATGAGGCTGAAATGCTAATTTGAGTGTGATGTCATGATTCTCAAAGTCAGTGAAACTTTCATTGTATTCTCCAATTATTAATAATAGGTCTGTAACAGCTCTGTATATATTCACATGTATTAATGGCCTGCTCATCAGTGACCTTTGCTAACTGGAGAAAATGTTCATCTGAAATTTCCTTTTGAAGAAGTGTTTTGAAAAAAGATAGCTTTTTTCTTGGATTTTTTGCCACATAGCATGTATGACTTAGTTTTACCTTGCAAAGAAATATTCATCATTTTAACTTGACAAGCTATCACATAGAAATGCTGCATTCCTATAGAAATCTTCTTTCAATAATTCACACTACTGATTCTGTTCTTCATAAAATTTAACTATGTTTTCTCACAGAGATAAAATTTTGGCTAACACCTGTCCCTGCAATAGCCAACACACTGTAGAATGATATGGCAAATCCACACTGAATACCTCATTTTGCAACTTTAGCATGTTACAAAACTGAGGTGTCCTGTTGCATTTGCATGAATATAGTTAACAATACTTATAATTTGTTGCAAAGTGTCACTTAAAATAGTAGCTTTAGCACAGAGGTTTTACTGATACAAAGTAGAATGAAAAGAAATGAGAGCATCTGGATCTGTTAATACTTTTTTTTTTAATCTGTGCAATAAACCCTTCATGTTTTCCTGTCATGGAAGGTACACTGCCTGTACATACACTCACTAAATTTACCACATTCAGTCCAACTTCATTTATCTTGAAAGTCATTGAAGATATCTAGTCCCCACATTCTGTTCCCAAGAGTGCCCCAAGCAAGTAACTTGTTGTAGCAAAGAAAATCTTCTGTTATGACCCCAATGAGGTATAAAATCTGTGCCAAGTCAGTAATACCAGCTGATTCGTCCAAAGCAATTGAATAATATATATTTTCCTTTTTAAGTATTGCATGAAGTTGTTCTGTTAAGTTGAAGGCTAGTTCACACTGCCGATCAGTTATGGATCTCCTTGAAAGAGGCAGTTGTTTGTATCGGGGTCTAACCATCCTACACCCTCTACAGTGCATTCTTTTACAATTTCTACATCACTAAATGGCTTCCCTTTTTTCCCAATTATATAAGCTACTTGACAAGTTACTTCAGTGGCATTATTTCCACATCTTATTGCTACTTCAAAGAATTGTCTTTGCTTTTGTTTTTCATCTTTTAATTTCTGCAGTACTTCTGCACCTTTCCCTCTAATTTAAAATATTTGTGGTCCTTATGAGTGTTGTAATGCTGATGAGCATTGAATTTCTTTGATGTTCATATTGCAGTATCTCAAAGCAAGCAAATTGTCTTATCTTTAGTAGAAACAAGATAATATTGTAATTCCCAATCCTTAAAAAATCTGTTTTCTTCCTTCGGCATTCTCTTGGTCTTTTTCGACATGATGGGCTGTTAAGCTGACAGAATTAAAAAATACTGTTGAGCAGGACAACTATTCACAAATTCTGCTTCAAACAGAAACAGAGTGCACCGTTTTCAAAAGCTGATGACATACCGGTGTACTCGACCTCCAGTAAAATCTCGACAGGCAGCCTCATGGGGTAGTGGTGCCAGTTAGGCAGGGGAAGTTAGAACTAAATCATGAGCATAGCAGCTGTCACTTTAGCCCTTCGGGCTTACTAATGTTCTAATTTTGCCGGTCTATCTGGGAGGATTATTTCACTGAAACTTATTTTATTCTTTGGTACTTAAAATACTAATGTTCTAATTTTGCCGGTCTATCTGGGAGGATTATTTCATTAAAACTTATTTTATTCTTTGATATTTAAAATACATTCATTTTAAAAATAGAAATATAAAAGATGAACAAAAATGTATTAGTAAAAATAAAAGAATTTGTTCTGTAAAATTTGGATTCACTCAAAAGCCCACCCTTAAGGACCTAGCCAGCCACTTGTGGCCTTAGGGCTGCAGGTTCCCCACCCCTGTACTAAGGCTACCTCATCTTCAGTTAGGAATCTTTTAAAAGGAAATAATTTAAGACAAGTTAAGACAACTAGTGCTATTAACTAATATGGTGGTTCCATGGTATCAGAAATTTGGCTTCCAACTGTTCTTACTGCTGTGCCATCCCTTAGGCCACATGGTAAAAAATCTCTGTCACATCAGTTAGGTTCTTACTGAAGTCAAGAAGAATGAGGAGATGAAATAATATTAGTTCCTGCCATTTAGGGGAATAACCCTTAATTTGCAGGTGTCATTTATATCCCAGTGGCTGATCTTAGCTACAAGATAATATTCAGTCACGTAGAGGCTGCAAAATAAATATATTTTCTATTTTGAGTGGCTGGGTATACAGTTTAAATTCAGGGGTTTCATTACTAAAGAAAAAAGAGAAAAACTAGCAGTCTCTGCCACTATCTGTTAGCATTGTTAACTGTCATTGTCCACTCCTTTGTTTTCGAAACACTCTTACTTTTTCTTCTATTTCTCTGTTCCCCTTGACTTCTTTACATATTTATTCTCCTCTCCCTAACCATAAAATGTTGCAGTTCGTCAGGACTGGGCTTTGGGACCCTTTTTCTCTGTGTTCAGGCAATCTCATCCATATCCATGGCTTCGGTTATCAGCCATGGTACAGTACTTGACTGAGCTCAGACTTTTGCTCTGACCTCTTTAACTATCTACTTACATTTCTTAAAGGCAGTTGAAGTTCAGCATGTCCTAAATTTAAGTTTTGCTCTAAGTGTTTTATTAAATTATTTGATTGTCTTAACAACTTTATGAGGTAAATTCTATTACCTAGTCTCAGATGATCCTACATCTGAGAAACTGAGACACAGCTGGCATAGAAAATTTGACCAAGGTCACAGAGCTGATAACCACCACCACAATCATAATATAAAATATTTTATTTACTCCAAAAATTTCTTCATACTGCCACCCTCTTTCCACCACTAACCCATGGCAATTACTAATCTGTCCCTGTAGTTTTGCCATTTCCTGAATGTCATATAAATGGTATCATGCAGTATATAATCTTTTTGAGTATGAACTCTTTTATTTAGTGCTTTTGAGATTTATCAGCATTACTGTACGTGTCAATAGTTCTTTTTTATTGCTGAGTAGTATTCCACTATATGGATGCACTAAAATTTGTCTGTCTACCTATTGGAGGACAGTTTAGATTGTTCCCAGTTTTTACTATAAGTAACACACATTCACAGACAGATTTTTGTGTGAACATAAGTTTTTGTATCTTGAGGATAATTCTGGGAGTGGGACTCTGAGTCATAGGATAACTAACTGTATGCTTATCTGTTTCAGAAACTACCATATTATTTTCCAGATTGCCTAAACTTGGTACATTCCCACCAACTACATAAGAGTTCCAGGTGCTCTGCACACTTGCTAGCACTTGCTGTTGCCAGTTTTTTGGTTTTTTTTTTTTTTCATTTTAAACATTCTATTAGGTGTGTAGTATTATCTTAGGGGGTTTTAATTTGCATTTCTCTAATAGCCAGTGATGTCAGGCATCTTTACATGTGTTCATGTGTCATTTGAACTTTTTGTTTAGTGACGTGTTTTAAGTTATTTTGAGCAATTTTTACTCTTGTAAGGGTTGTTTTATTCTTTATGTATTCTGGATAACAATCCTTTGTCAAGTATATTACAAATATCTTAGTCTGTAGCTGGTCTTTTCTTTCTCTTAACAGTATTTCACAGAGCAAAAATTTTTAATCTTGAAGAAATACAATTTCCTTTTTTCTTTTTTTTTTCTTAATCAACTATTTGCTTATGCCAAGGTCAGGAAGGCTCCTATGGGCTTTTTTAATTGTTATTTTTTATTGTGGTAAAAAACACAATGTAAAATATACTATCTTAACTATTTCTTTTTCATCTTAACTGCTTCTAAGTATACAGTTCAGTAGTATTAAGTGTATTCACACTATCATGCAATCATCTCCAGAACTTTTTCGTCTTGCAAAGCTGAACATCTGCACCCATGAAACAATAACTCTCCATTGCTTCCTCCACTCAGTTGGAGGAATGGTAACCATCATTCTGCTTTCTGTTTCTGTAAACTTGACTACTCTAGATACTTTATATTAAGTGGAATTATACAGCATGTATCTTTCTGTTACTGGCTTATTTCAATTTAGCAGAATGTCCTCAAGGTTTATCCTTCAAGGTTATAGCATGTATCAGAATTTTTTTCCTTTTTTAAGGCTGAATAATATTGTATTATATGTATATACTACATTTTGTTTATCCATTTATCTGTAGATGGAGATTTAGGTTGCTTCCACCTCTTGGCTATTGTGAATAGTGCTTTTATCAACTTGATGTATGAATTTTTATTTGCGATCCTGCTTTCAATTCCTTTGAATATATACCCAGGAGTTAAAGTGCTAGATCACATGGTAGTTCTATTTTTAATTTTTTGAAAAACTGCCATGCTGTTTTCCACAGCAGCTGCACCATTTTACATTCCTACAGTGCACAAGGATCCAATTTCTCCAATCCTTTCTAACATTTGTTATTTTCTTTCTTTCTTTCTTTTTTTTTTTTTTGATAGTAGCTATCCTCATAGGTGTGAGGTGATACCTCACTGTGATTTTGATCTGTATTTCCCTAATGATTATTGGTTTTGAGTTTCTTTTCTTATACTTTTTGGGCTTTCCCCCCCAGCTTTATTGAAGTATGATTGGCAAATAAAAGCTGCATACATTTAGGTTATACATTGTGATGTTTTGATATACGTATATGTTGTGGAATGATTACCATAATCAAGCTAATTTACATATCCATCACTTCACATAGTTTCTTTTGTGTGTGTATGTGTATATATATGTGTGTGTGATGAGAACACTTACGATCCACTGTCTTACCAAGTTTCACGTACGCAATACATTATTATTAACTGTAGTAATTATGCTATATATGTTAGGTCTCCAGTACTCACTCATCTTGTAGCTGAAAGTTTTTACCCTTTGACCAATATCTCCCTTATTTCCCCACCCCCAAGCCTTAATAACCACCGTTCTACTCTCTGTTACTATGAGTTCAACTTTTATGTAGAGTCTATATATAAGTGAAATAATGCACTATTTGTCTGGCTGTGTATGGCTTATTTCACTTAGTATGATGTCCTCAGGGTTCATCCATGTTGTTGCAAATGGCAAGGTTTCATTCTTTTTTAAGGCTGAATTATATTCCACACACACACACACACACACACACACACTCTGCAATTTTATTTATCCATTCATCTGCCAGTGGACACTTTGGTTGTTTCCATATATTAGCTATTGTGAATGATGCTGCAATGAACATTGGAGTACAGATATCTCTTATTGGCCTTTGTGTTTCATTAAATATGAAATGTCCTATTTAAAAGGATAATTCACCATGATAAAGTGGGATTTGTTACTGGAATGCAAGGTTGTTTCAACATATGCAAATCTATAAATGTAATTCACCATATTAATAGAATGAAGGACAAAAACCGTATGATCATCTCAGCAGATGCAGAAGAAGCATTTGGCAGAATTCAAAATCCTTTCAAGATAAAGTAAAAACTCTTAACAGGTATAGAAGAAATGTTCAACACAATAAAGGCCACGTACGACAAGCCCACAGCTAACATCATACTCAATGATGAAAAGTTGAAGCCTTTCGCTCTAACACCAGGAACAAGACAAGGATGCCTACTGTCTAACCACTTCTATTCAACATAGTACCAGAAGTCCTAGCCAGAGCACTTAGACAAGAGAAAGAAATAAAAAGCATCCTAATAGGAAAAGATGAACTGAAATTGTCTCTGCTATGACATGATCTTATACAGTCAGCCATCTATAACCATGGGTTCTACATCTGTTGGTTCAACCAACTGCAGGTTGAAAATATACAGGAAAAAAAAAATGAATGGTTGGGTTTGTACTGAACACTTACAGACTTTTATCTTGTCACTATTTGCTAAACAGTACAGTATAAAAACTACATAGCATTACAACATATTAGGTATTAAAAGTAATGTAGAGATTATTTAAAATATGCAGGATGTTAGTATACTATACCATTTTATATAAGGGACTTGAGCATCTATGGATTTTGATATCCTTGGGGTGCCCTGAAACCAGTCCCCCACCAAATACATAGGAACAACTGTATATAGAAAATCCTAAAGACTTCACCAAAAGACTGCTAGAAGTGATAAACGAACTCAGTAAAGTTGCAGGACACAAAATCAACTTACCCAAGTCAGTAGCATCTTTATATGCTAACAATGAACTGTCTGAAAAATAAAATTAAGAAAAGAATCTCTTTTACCATAACATCAAAAATAAATAAAATGCTTAGGAGTAAATTTAACTAAGGAAGTGAAAGATTTGTATAATGAAAACTTTAGAACATTGATGAAAGAAAATGAAGATGACACAAATAAATGGAAAGATAGAACGATATCCTGTGTTCATGTAGTAAAAGAATTAATATTATTAAAACTTCCATATTACCCAAAGCAATCTACAGATTCAGTACAGTCCCTATCAAAATTCCAATGTCGTTCTTCACAGAATATCTACTAATTGAATAAGTTTTGTTAATTTGTGTCTCTCAGCAAATTTGGGCCATTTCATTGAAGTTGTCAAATTTATGTGCATTGAGTTCTTCCTCCTTTTCTCTTACCCTTTAGTGTCTGTGAGGGTCTGCAGTGATATCTCCTCTTTTCTTCCTGATACTGGCCATTTGTGTCTTCTCACCTTTTTTATTTGGCAGTCCTGGTAGAGGCTTACTAATTAATTGATCTTTTCAAAGAAGCGGGTTATGTTTTCATTGATTTTTCTCTATTGATTTTTTTTTTGTTTTAAATTTTATTGATCTCTGTTCTTATATTTTTTTTCTGCTTCCTTTGGATATATTTTGTTTTTCTTATTATTTAATATAGTGGTGAGTTAGATTATTGATTTGAAACCTTTTTTCAAATGCTATAGATGTCCTTCTAAGCTCTACTTTAGCTATATTTCACAAATTCTTTGATATTTTATTTTTATTTTCATTCAGCTCATATATCTTCAAATTTCCCTCCATATACTTCATATTTGAATGCTGCATTGTTGAGAAGTGTGTTGCTTAATTTCCAAGTATTTGGGAATTTCCCAGATATGGTAGTGTTTGTGGCTACTAGTTTAATTGTTGTGGTCAGAGAATGTGCTTTGTATGATTTGAATTCTTTTACATTTATTGGGATTTGTTTTATGATCCTATCTTGTTCAATGCTCTGTGTGCTCTTTCAAATAGTGCAGTCTGTTGTTGGGTATAGTGTTCTGTAGAGGTCATCTAGATCACTCTGATTGATGGTGCAGTTCATGTCTTCTACATTCTCACTGAATTTCTGTTTGTTCTATTCTGTTGGTTCCTGGGGGAGAAATATTGAATTCTCCAGTAAATTTATTGATTTCTTCTTTCATTTCCATTAGTTTTGCTTCATCTATGTTAAAGCTCTATTCTTAGATACATACACATTTATTTTATTTATATTTATATATAAATATATATATATTCATTCCTGATAATTTTCTATATTCTGATGTCTAACTTTCTCAGATACTAACATAGTCACTCTACTTTTCTTTTGCTGGTGTTCCCATGGTGTCTTTTTATATTCTTTTAGCATATGTATGAATTTATTTCAGTTGAGTTTCATATAGATAACATTTCATTGGGGTCTTGTTTGTTATCCAACCTAAGAATTTCAGTTTTTATAAAATTTTTGTGTTTGTACCATTTACATTTAGTAACATTTTCCATATGTTTAGGTTTATATCTGTGACTTTATTGCTTGTTTTCTGTTTGTTTCTCTGTTTTTCCTTCTTCTATTTTCCTTTCTCTGTCTTCTTTTGAATTATTAGAATGTTTTCCATTACTCCATTTTAATTCATTTATTAGATTTTGTGTGCTTTATTAGTTGCTCTAGCAGTTACAGTATCCACATCTACCTTTTCAGAGTCCACTTAGAGTTAATATTTTATCACTTGAAGTAAGGTATAGAAACCTTACAACCATCTAGGTCAAGAAGATAGGGAGGAAGGATATTTGATAACAGCTTGGTGTCTGCCACAATTGGCAACATTAAATTGCTCTTTAGCCCCCTTTTTTCTATTCTTAATCTTTTATGTACTACCTATTATTCATCCTTTAGACATTTGTTTTGTTCTTTATTACTTTCAGCCTGTAGTGTACCACTATGTGAAAAAAACTTTATATCCACACCTCCCTTCTTGAGATATTTCCTAAATTCAAAATGAGATTATTAATATAGATGACAAAACTGACTTGCAAACAGGTTTAATTGCCCCAGCTCACACAGCTAGTGAGTGGCAGAACTGGGCTTTGTACTCTGGCAGTCTGGCTTCAGGTCTGCACGTTTGACAGCAATGCTACTGCCTGTATTTTACTTGAGGCAATAGTAATGTTTATGACAAATCTCTTACTCTTTTAAATATACATGGATTCTAAATTTATACATTCTGATTTTGGGATGTTCTTATTTCGTTATGAAAGTGTAATTTATTTTCTCATTTTTTTTAATTTCAAAATATTAAGGGGGTAGAAATGTTTTTGTTATATGGGTAGCTTTTATAATGCTCACGTCAGGGCTGTTAGTGTGCCCATCGCTGGAATAGTGTTCATTGTACCTGTTAGGTAGATTTTTACCCCTCCTCGTCTCCCCCTTCTTGATTTCCAGTGACTTTTACTTCTCTATGTGCCCATCTATTTTTTCATTTTTAAAGCATCTTTTGTACTCTTAAAATAGCTCTTAAATTTATTCCAGAAATTTTTAACATTTTTGAGTTTGTGGAATTAATTTTGGGATCAAAACAATTTGTGACATCCATATAATTGCAGTTAAATTTTTTTAATGTAATTTTTTAAATACTTTATGGTAGAAATACTGTTAACTGTATAACACTTTAAAATAATTTTCTAGTTTGGTAATTAATACAGCATACACATATATTTGAAAAATAATAACATGTGTACAAAGCATATTTTTTATTCATTTTTAAATATAATAGTTGGTATTTTTAAAGGTCTTCAAGCCCCAAAGTCTACAGCCCACGGACTGAGAATCATACTTTATGATATTAGTGAATAATAATAAGAAAACTAAGATTTATATTTTTCCTAGAATACTAGAGTTGACTAGATTAAAATTTAAAAATATGTATTAAGGAAGTTGCATTTTTATATTCAACTCAAACCATACCAGTGAAGTAGAAATACTTTTTATGTTATCTACCTAAAATGTTCCTATTAACCATGTGTTTTTAATAAGTATAATTTTGGAATTTTTTATAGCTATCTCTTTCTTCTGCAACTTTGATTATATTATTGCCCTTCTCAAATGGGAAAATAAACAGACACAATTATTGAGTGAGAAACTTGATGTCTATGAAACAAATTATTTCCAAGTATATAAAGATATTTAAAATCCTTTGAACTTGGCAACTTTCTCTTTGCAGTCCCTTTCCCAATTCTCTGGTAATCATTGTCTTGTTCCTAATAAACTAGTATCCAAAGGTCATTCAAAAAGATTCATTAAAACCGGCAGTGAAGTAATTGTGAACAGTCTTCCTTTGACCAGCCTCTAGGCTTCTTTTTTTTAGCTTTGGGCAGAACGGTCTTCTCTTTTTTGTTCCCTGCCTTTCTAGAGTCAGATGACTTTTATTTGAGAAAGTCATTACCAACTTTTGTAGGTTCAAACCTTATCTATCTGTCTGACAGAATTGTGATTCAGAAAAGCTGGAGGTAAAAGTATAAATTCTAGTTTTACAAACATAAAGAATATACTTTAGTGATAAGTAAAATTTCATATTAGAGAATTAAGATACTTAATAAATTTCAGAGTTTCAGATTGATAAGGCAATACCTGGATTACGTAGTGGTGCTTTAAAATCATTATGAAGGATTGGCTAGGCATTATGAGGTGAACTTTCATCTTTCATTTAAGTCAAAACTTATGTTGAATTTTATGTTCTACAAAAATTGGCAAATCATTACGCTACATATAGGCCATAAAGAAGAGCAATTTTGGAACAATTTACTTTGTGAATGGTTACTAATTTTCTGAATCATTTAAGTTACACATTCTATTAAATTTTATAAGCCTATTATTTAATATGAACTTTTTCCTGTTTTCAAAATGAGATCCATTTTTTTTCAGTCCTAGCAGAGGAATAAGTTTCCAGGATAAAAGAAATAAAAAACATTTTGTCCACAGAGAGATAAATATATATAAAATAGAGATAGGGCCAAAGTTGGAGAACACACATTCTTCCTCCTTTTGAAAAGATGCAAAGCATAAATAAAATGATTTGTCCTGTTCATTGCCTTCAAGACATGTCAAATTGGTCAAAATAATACCCCTACTCTGTCAGACCAGTGTTGACCACTCTCCAGAACACTGCGGTAGATCAGAGGTGTATTGTTCGGGTGCTCAAAGATCCCCCAGAAATAGGCAAATATCAACTGATGGGTCATTGCTAGATTAAGGAATTTACCCTTTTCTTTGTCATGTGATAGCTTGTGAAGGCTAACATTTTGGTAACTGTTTCAGGAAAAGAAATACTGTACTGTATTTCCTTTCTTCCCTTCAATCCCTGTTATATAAAGTAAACAAACCTGTTTACAGAACATTCAGCATTTAGATAAGTAAATGACAAGTAGGAAATTAAGCTGTTAATACAAGAGGATGACTAAGTGAGGAAATCCGTCTTTTGTCAACCTTTTATTATTATTTTTTAAATTGAATCTGTTTTCAGTTTCAGTAGTTGGAAGTGTTAGATTTACATGGCTTATAATGGATTTTGTACTTAAAATTCTGGTTTCCTATTTTTACTTACAGTCCAACATCACAGTAGAAAATGCAAATGGTCTTCTGAATGATTGATGTAGGATGATGTGTTAGGCTTATTTATTGAGTCAGTGCTCCACAACCTGTTCTATTGTCATAGCGCTTTCCTCAGACTATGATTTTAAAGAAAAAGAAATCCCACCCATTGTAATGCCAGAGGTATTATAAATCTCTAAATTGAAAAATACTGAATTAAATTTAGTTCTTATTTAAATCTATTTAAGATTAACTTTTTACACTTGCAAGTTTTTAAAGTGAATGGCTGATGATCACATGATCACATTGTTCTATGTGTCCTTTTTTTCAAACCTTGATTAGATATTAGTGCTAGTATCTATGTAA
This sequence comes from Eulemur rufifrons, assembly GCF_041146395.1. Classification (NCBI taxonomy): domain Eukaryota; kingdom Metazoa; phylum Chordata; class Mammalia; order Primates; family Lemuridae; genus Eulemur; species Eulemur rufifrons. The sequence continues at coordinate 17,292,430 of NC_091000.1, forward strand.
TGAGCACAATAATCCTAGCATTATATAGCATTCTTCTCCTAATATGAAGTTTACTGAAAACAAATCTAAAGTTTTATATTTAAGTTTACCAGAGTAACACATATAGGATGAAAAAGACTTTACTCATTTAGTGATGCGTAGAAATTTGACCCCCCATTGAACATAAGTTAACATTATCAGTAACCTACTAAAATAACACTCATGTCATTTTAGACTGTACAGTAAGTACTCTGTCCTGGTCAGATCACTTCTAGAATATAATGTACAATCTTGGGATCTTACAGTTTGCAAATAATTTTGGATATAACAGGCTAGGATCAGAGCGTGTTTTTACCCTGGATGAAAGAATTGAGAATAGTTACTGCCTTCATGTTTTTAACAGTTTGTCCTGTAGAAAAGATAGAATTTAAGAAGAGAGAGATTCTAGCAAAACAAAAAGAATAACTTTCCAGTGAATTGGAGTTGTTCACTAGGGGACTTGCTTGGTCTGAGAGGCATCAATCTCCTTATTATTCCAGGTTTTTTTTAGAAGAAATTATGTTAAATTTCTGCTATATTGATTAGGAAGTTGAAAAATATAATTTCTAGTATCTTTTCAATTTTGAATTGAGTTGGCAAGCATAAAATGATTTCAGAGTTTATCTTTCATTTCATGATTCAATCACTTAGCATGTAGGTGGGTATTGGTAAAATTGGAATTTTAATTTTAAGAATAATCTTTGAAAATTACCTTTAGCCCTATCGATTTTCCATGTATTTTTGCTCTGCTATATTTTTTCTTCTTCTTAAAAATAATTTAAAGTATTTGTCAAAAAGAAAAAGAAAACATCAAATTTTACTTGGTCCAAGTTACATAAATTCAGTCTGAAGTGAGAGGTAGGAGGAATAAGAATGAATAATACAAATCCTCTGTTTACCATATGAACCCCACTCATCCCATCACCTATGAACATTGGACATTAGGAACTTAATAGCACAATCGAATAACTTGCTACTTTGTTTTTCAATTTTTTATTGTGGCAGTTAGAACATGGTTTAGAAAAACCTTGTGGCAGTTAGAACATGGCTTACTCTTTAATTGTGTAGGGGGTGCATGACTTAACCCTTGCCTGCCATGGCCTTAAGTCCTGTTTATAATTTGGTATCCTATTGCCACGAAAATTTTGTTTCATTCCAATGATCTCTATTTTAATACTGGTAATATCAAGCACTTTACATTATCTGTTCCTTTTGAAGAGAGGAATCTGAAGTTCGGAGAGTTTAAAAACTTCCACAAAGTTAATAGTGGTAGATGGATTAATATTAGTTCTGTTGGAATCCAAAGCCAATGACTTGAACAATTTCCAAACCATAATAACAAAAAGTAGACCAATGTTAGTACCATTCCTTGAGAGTTCATTATGTACATGATGCATATTATCTCATTTAATCTTCCCCAAAAGTCTCTGGCAAATATTTTCTCATTTTATACACAAGAAAGTTGATCCTCAGTGAGATATACCCATTTGGTATACTGGTTTAAAAAGTAATATATCTATTTGAGAGTGGAATTCTAGTTACTGATAACTGGACTACTACTTTTTTATTTAATTATTAACTTGATTTCAATATATTTTACATGGTATTTCTTTTTTTTTTTTTTTCCATCTTATGGGGGATACAGAATTTCAGGTTACATATGTTGTACATGGTATTTCTTAATCTTGAATTTTTTTTTCTTCTTAGAGGTTTCGTATGGATTACTCTGAATGTTTTATAGCAGTATTTCAGAACAGTTTAGAAGGGTCATAGTCTAGAAATTCCCAACATATTTGTATTTGTAATGCAGTTTTAGTATCTAGAATCCTGTTAACACATATGATAAATGTCAACAGAAAAGCATACATTTGCTGTCATGAATCAGACTGATAGATTTCTCAACATCACTAGATGCAGGAGGATACTGAAATAACATCTTCAAAATGTTGAAGGAAACTGAGTTAGAACCTAAGATTTTAACCAACTACGCTATCATTTAAATATGAGGGAAAAGTAAGGATATTTTATGATATACAAGATCTCAGAAAACTTACTCTACCAAGACCATCTCTGAAAGCACTTTCTGAGCATGTACCCTGGCAAGGGAAGAGAAATATGTCCAGGAGGAAGCAGTTTAAGTTATAGGTAGTAATGGAAAATAAAGAACCCAAGAATGGGTATAGTTTGGTAGCTAAGCAATGGGCAGGGGAAAGGGGGCAAAAAAGGGGAAGAAAATAATACCCAACTATCTTATTGGTTTAGAATTAAAACTCCATGTAATATTAGTCTTTTTGTAGTTGTGGGACAGGAAGGGTAAGAAGTTAGTTAGACAAAAATAAATGAATGGGACATGATTAAATTAAAAAGCTTCTGCACAGCCAAAGAAACAGTCCAGAGAATAAACAGACCACCTACAGAATGGGAAAAAATTTTTGCATGCTACACATCAGATAAAGGACTGATAACAAGAATCTATTTAGAACTCAGGAAAATCAGCAAGAAAAAATCAAGCAACCCTATCAAAAAGTGGGCAAAGGACATGAATAGAAATTTTTCAAAAGAAGATATAAAAATGGCTAACAAACATATGAAAAAGTGTTCAACACCTCTAATCATCAGGGAAATGCAAATCAAAACCACAATGAGATATCACTTAACCCCAGTGAGAATGGCTTTTATCAAAAAAACCCAAAACAACACATGTTGGCGTGGGTGTGGAGAAACAGGAACACTAATACACTGCTGGTGGGACTGCAAACTAGTGCAACCCCTGTGGAAAGCATTATGGAGGTATCTTAAACAGATTCAAGTAGACCTGCCATTTGACCCAGCAATCCCATTACTGGGCATATACCCAAAGGAAAAAAGGTCATTCTGTAACAAAGACACATGTACCCGAATGTTTATAGCAGCACAATTCACAATAGCAAAGATGTGGAAACAACCCAAATGCCCATCAATACATGATTGGATTAGTAAACTGTGGTATATGTATACCATGGAATATTACTCAGCTATAAGGAATGATGAAGATACGACATCTCTATGGTTCTCCTGGAGAGAGTTGGAACCCATTATATTAAGTGAAGTATCCCAAGAATGGAAAAACAAGCATCACATGTACTCACCAGAAAATTGGTTTCCCTGATCATCACCTAAATACAAATCTGGGAACGACACCAATTGGACATCAGACTGAGGTGGGGGGTGGGGGAGGGGAGGGGGGTATGCCTACACAATGAGTGCATTACGCACCGTTTGGGGAGTGGTAACACTTGAAGGTGCTGACTCGGGAAAGGGGGGGTGGGGAAAAAAATATGAAACTGTTGTTTTTAACTTGCACTGTTCACTTAATAATTTATCATGAATATTTCCCATGTTATTTCATATCATTGTACAAGAAATAATGTATACACTATGAGGACATACTGTATCTAACAAGATATACTGTTAGACTCTTTGATTCTGTAAAATTGTTATTAATGATAAAAAAAAAATAAAAAAAAAATAAAAAAAAAAGAAGTTAGTTAGAGACCAGGGTAGGTGAAATTGTGATGAGGTTCTTGTTTTCTTCAGGGAAAAGTGTATAATTATCAATGAACTTTAGACACTGACAGTGAAAAATAAGCCTAGTTATGGAACTCAAAATTAAGCTCTCTGTTTAATAACAGACATCGTAGATAACTTGAGCAGATTGTGATAAATTGAGAAAAGAGTTTCAGTATCAAATTAAAGAAAGAACATTGGTTTACAGATGCTTTGTCATCTGACCATGTTGGAGAACCATTGTGTTACTTAAACCAAGGCTTTTGAGATAACAACAGGTAGATGCCAAATCTCTAATTTTTACCTCATCATTACATCCCAAGTCGAGGTGTGCAAGGGTTGAATGGTTGTAGTTGCTAGGGACGTATACTAAGGGGCTGCTAAAGTATTAATATCTTTATGTTACAGTTTGACTCTTCTGTTATCTTGACTCTAACACTTAAATACTATGTGTTCAATCTCACAGAAGTTAGTTAATTTTTTTAAGCTGGGAGACTTCATATCTGGGGCGTGCATAGTGTGCATAGTGTACATAGGAAAGACAGTGTAAGGAAATCCATTTCTAGATCTTTAGTGCCTAAAACTGATATGCCTGAGAATCCACTTGTGATGGGGGTTAGAGGTTTTTCTTCTCCAAACTCCTCTTTAACAATCTGTGAAGCACCAAACAAGCTGGCAGTGGGAAATACAAGTAATAGGTTTGAGAGAGTAGATGACTCGGAAGCACCAGCTTCCTAAGTGTGATCTGCAGATCCTAATAATTACTGTTTGCCTTTTCCACTCTAATTTTCTTGGGAGTTACAGTGAAGAATGACTTTCAGTTGTCATCTGTTTGTTATCATTTCTGATATGATGTTATTTCAAAGAATTGAGGAATGTTATTAGAACAAAATTGCGTATATTCTCATTTATGTGAAGCAGTTTTCTCTGTACTTTATTCCACAAAAATTTTTTAAAAATTGTAATAGAATTTAAAAAATAGATTCAATAAGTAGTAGTCTCCCATGTTTACAAAAACTCATTGGGAAAAGGGACTAATGAGATAATTCCATTGTCTCATTAAGAAATGAATTTCCAATGAACTTTAACTTTTTATGCTTAATTGTATTTCCTACAAATTTTTAATATATTTATATAATTATACATAACTAATTGTAATGCTAATTCATCCCAGAAGAAATTTTAATACTTAGAACCTTTTGGTCATGTGTGTGAAATTTTTAAAAAACTTCAATTCAAAATATGTACATATTTTTCTTAGAATTATTAAAAGATTATCAGTTAAAGAAATTCTATTGGGATAGTGGAGTGGAAGTACAAATTCAAACAGAAAAAAAGAGCAGTGTAAAATTTCTCAAAGCTAGCTTTTAAATGGATGGTAGTGTTAAATCACTGTGAGTTTAAATCTGGTGAATACATTGCAAAGAGTTGATGTAAAGGTCTGATTTTAAAATCTCAATATTTACAGTACCCTGGAAATTACATCCTTTACAATTATTTAAACATGGGTACATGTGAGAAGGCAAAAATCTCAATCTTTTAAGAAAATATATATACAGTTCCTTTTTAGCACTACTAAAAGCTAAATGTGCACAATGATTGAGACCAGAACTCCACATTTTTGGAGAAAAAGAGAGAGGCCTTTAAAATTAAACAGTGAAACTTTTCCGGGGAGTGGTGAAGGGTGTGTGGTTATAAAATGACTTTTGGAAGCAAATCAGCCAGAAAGGTGAAAGGATCAGAATGCAGATATAGCAGAGGGTAATGGAGTTGGTCCCTAGCCAGCCTGTAGCAACTGCCTTATTATATTTTAATATGTGCCATTAGCTATGTCTCTTGATTCCTTCAACTTTCTGCCAAAATGACTGACTATTTTAACTATAGTTGAGTTAGCTGGCCTGCTAATAACCACCACCACAGCCTTTTCTAATGCATTATATGTTAATATTTCTAAAGTAGGGTAGGAGGCCAACAATGTTTCTTTGATTACCAATAAGAGATACTCACATTAGTAAAAATTTGTAACGTGCCGTCAGTACAGATCACACACATACACACTCAATGTGTACCCATACACTCTTTTTAAAGCACTATTCTTTTACCCTTTACCCAAATTATGACTATGATGTCACTTATACTTAGTAAAGAAATTAGAGAAGTTACATACTTAGAAATGGAGAATCAATTGATTGAAGTGAGATGGAGATAATTCCAGCTATATGTCATTTGGGAAAAGGCAAAACTATGGAAACAATAAAAAGATGAGTAGCTACCAAGAATTAGAGAGAGGGAGGCATGAATAGGCAGAGTACGGAAGATTTTTAGGTCAGTAAAACTATTCTAAATGATATTATAATGGTAGATGCATGTCATTATACATTTGTCTAAACCCAGACTGTACGACACCAAAAGCTAACCCTAATGTAAACTGTGGACTTTGGGTGACAATAGGTTCATCACCTGTAGCAAATGTATCACATTGGTGGAGAATGTTGATAATGGGTGAGGCTATGCATATGGGGGGCCAGGGAATATATGGGAGATCTCTGTATCTTCCTATTTAGCTTTGAACCTAAAACTGCTCTAAGGAATAAAATCTAATAAAAAAAGCATTTCACTAGAATAATTTTGATAATGACTTATTAACTGAGTTACAAGTAAAATATGAATGAAGAAATATAGCAGCCGTTTAAAATATACACTCCCCATCATTCCTTAAGCTGAATTGGGTACTGGTAGCTGGAATGTTCTCTGCTCAATACTATCATGGTTTTGTTGCAGACACATTTGAAAAAGGAAGCTAGATTTGGCCAGGTTGCCCAGTAAGAAAAGGGGGTAGCTGACATCTGACAGATAAATTAATAAATAAAAGGGAAACTTGGAAGATTTCTTTAACAGTAGTTATAATAGCTAACATTTATTTAATACTTACTATGTGTCAGGCACTTTATTAAATTCCTATGTTTAATTATTTAATCTTCACGGTAATAATCGCATACATGTCTTATTATTAAGGAAATGTTACAAATTTTCCTCCTGATTACTTTTATCGTTTAGATATATATTACCTCTCCCGTTATCTGAATGGGCAATTTAGTCATGTCCTAGCTTCCTCTTTTAAATGGAAACTTGACTGGCTTAGAATGTTCACATGGCTCACCTGTATGTCTGGCTCATCCGGGGCTCTCTCCTAGAGTACCTTAACTCTTCCGCAGCCTCTCTAGAGCATGGGCTTCTCACAACTTTAGCCAGGTTCTAAGATGGAGGATTTCAAGCCCTGAATCAGAAAAGCTGCAGATTACTGAAGGCCCCACTCTGAATTTATTCCATGTCACTGTGCCAATTCTTTTGTCCTATCTTTTGGTAGAGCATCTCACATGGTTAGTCCAGATTGAGTAAAGAGAGAAGTAGATTCAACTTCCTTATGGGAGAAGTGGAAAATTTTTTGCACCCATTTTTAACCCAACACAGGTATCATGATGGCTTTGTATGCTATTATTATTGTTAAACTCTATTTGTGAGAAGTATCTATCTGTTTTACTTGTAATAACATAAACCTATTTTGAAAATATCTTGCCTGTGACAGTTTTTTAAGGAATATCTGATAGTTGGATACGATTTTGGTCCTGGGAGGATGGAGAGGGAGGAAAGGAAGGGGAGACTGAACGTACTTGTGCACAGAGTTGCAGTTAGCCCCAGCGCCCAGGTAAATCACTGTAAGGAATATGAGGTGGAGGAAAATTCAAGATATTTTATCTCAATACTTCCAAGAAGGCAAAAGTTTCTATTTTATAGGAGAACTGAGATAGACAGGATGGTATTGCTTATCAATATATATGTATATATCTTTATTTTTTATTTATATTTTTTTTTAGTTTTATCATAGGCATACCTGCCTATATTTTTAAAAGTCAAATAGAACTACAAGGGTAAAAAAGAAAAACAGGAGTCTCTGTCATGTTCCTCCCCATTCTCAATTTCTGTTCTTCAAGGTGAATCACTTTCTATTCTTTTAGGTTTTTTCTCCCTTTTACCTTTGTGTTTCTAAAATATCGTGTTTATACTCTTATTTCTTGAAATAGAACCAAATGAAACTTCTGGATCTCAAAAATACAGAATCTGAAATGAAGCATTCAGTGATTGGGTTTATCAGCAAATTGGACACTGCAAATAAAGATCAGTAAACAGATAAACCTATTTGCAAATGATCCTATTCAAACTGAAGCACAGAGAAAAAGATAACAACAATAAAAACAGAGAACCACATACAAATTAAACAAACAGAGATAATAGGTGGTCTAAGAATAATAGATGATCTACTAGAGAGAAAATTGGATTCTTGGAGGTAGCTGTAGAGTAGGAAAAGGATCAGATAATAGTAATACTTTTGGTTTTGTTTGTTTGTTTTGAGACAGGGTCTCGCTCTGCTGCCCGGGCTAGAGTGCAGTGGCATCATCATAGCTCACGCAACCTCCAACTCCTGGGCTGAAGCCATCCTCCTGCCTCAGACTCCAGAGTAGCTGGGACTCAGGCACATAACACCATGCCCAGCTAATTTTTCTGTTTTTTGTAGAGATAGCAGTCTCGCTCTTGCTCAGGCTAGTCTAAACTCCTGGCCTCAAGCAATCCTCTTGCCTCGGCCTCCCAAAGTGCTAGGATTGAAAGCATGAGCTACTGCGTCCAGTCCAAATAATACATTTAATGAAATAATGGCCAGAATTTGTTACAGATTTGATTAAAAATATCATCCCAACCTGTAACAGTAGTTCCAAGAATAAGCAAGTACAAAGAAAAGGAAGCAAGATAAGGACAATAAACCCATACTCGGGCATATCCTAATGAAATTTATGAAAACCAGTGATAAAAAGAAAATCTTAAAGCAATCAAATGGAAAAAAAACAAACCTCCATGTTAAATAAAAAGGAATAAAGGTAATAATTGTCACTGACTTGGCAGAAACAGTGCAAGCCAGGAGGCAGTGGAATGCTATCTTTAAAATAACTGATAGAAAAAACTGTCAGTATACAATTCTCTATCCAGCATAAATATCCTTCAAATACAGAAGTGCAGTAAAGCCATTTTCAGAAAAACTAAGGTTGAGAGAATTTGACACTGGCAAACTTAAATAGCAGCGCAAGAAATGATAATGTTTTTCAGACTGAAGGAAAATAATACTAGATGGAAACTTGAAAGGAATGGAGAATGTTAGACATTGTAAATATCTGAATAATTATAAAGGAGCTTTTTTCCTCATTGTAACTTTTTAAAAGATAATTCATTTACTATTTAAAGGCAAAACTGATAATAGTGTTCTATAGAGTCCTATGATATTTATCAAAGTGAAATATATAACATTACCTCAAATGACAAGAGAAAGGAAAATGGAAACATGCTCTCCTAAGACTCTGTAGTAAACATGAATGGTGAGCTAGTATTTGTAGGCAGGCCTACAATTTGAAGTAGAGGAATAGAGTGTCTAGCGCTCAGAACAATTGCTTTCACATCTGAGGCGATACTGCCCTATACTGGCTGCCGAAAGTGTATGGTAACTGTCCATGGTGAGATTTGAAGAGTGAAAAGCTTCAGAATTTAAGGATTAAAAACTAAAAAATAAAAACAGTTGACAGGCATTGAACAGTCTTTGCTTTGTCAGTCACTTGTTGTATAGCCACAGCACATAATTTCTTTGGGCCTTAATTTCCATACTAAGAAGAGAGAATCATCATATCAACTATATAAGATTATAAGAAGGATTAGAGAACTGTGTATGTAAAGAGAAAAGCATAGTGTCTGGTGTTTGACATGTATATATATTTGTTAAAGAAATTTAAAAGGTCAAAGCGAGTTACTTCAGAGACTTCTGTAAAGGTGAAGAAGTATAACAGACTAATCTTTTCTTCTCATGTCTTTTTCTCCCTGTCTCATTTCCCTCCAGATACCTTTTTACTAGTCAAAATACTGAACGGAGTTACATTTGTTTAGTGTATACAGTTGACCCTGTGTGTGCCCAGGTTCCACATCCATGGATTCAACCAACCCCAGATTGAAAATATTCAGGGGGGGAAAAAACTAAAAATAACAGTACAACAATAAAAATAAAACAAATTTTAAAAATACAAGATAGGATTTATGTTATACTAGGTATTATAAGTAATCTAGAGATGATTTAAATTATATAGGAGGATGTGTGTTAGTTATACACAAATTCTGTGCCATTTTGCATAAGGGCCTTGAACATCCTCCGATTTTGGTATCCACAGGGAGTCCTGGATGGAATCCCCCATAGACCCACTGATACTGAGGGATGACTGTATTTTATTTTTAGGGCAACTAAAATGTTGCTTTTATGTTAATTTTTATTTATTTTATTTTTTTATTTTTTTTTGCATAAGGGCCTTGAACATCCTCCGATTTTGGTATCCACAGGGAGTCCTGGAAGGAATCCCCCATAGATCCACTGATACTGAGGGATGACTATTTTATTTTTAGGGCAACTAAAATGTTGCTTTTATGTTAATTTTAAGCCATAGTTTGAATTTGATTTAAACAAAAATGAATGAATAATTATTGTGTTCATATGTCATTCTAACCAAAGGAAATTAGTAGTACTTTAATACCCAGAAATTTACTACTGTAAATTTACCACTACCCTCAACGTTGTCATATGTATGTTAAACTCATTCATGTAGTTTAAAAGGACTAATACCCAGGATGTGTCTAGATGTTAAATTAGGACTCTGACCTACATGGCTGTGTTTAATTTGCAAGTTTATCTATTTGTCATAGTTCCTTCAAGTGTGCTTGTCATTTCTGTTTTGAACAGGAAAACAAAATCTTGAAGATACAACAAATATAACAGAGAAGTTTGAGCAGTGGTAGAATAATAGAGCAACAACATTAAAAGATGGGTTCTAATATCCACATTAGGTGTATAATCTATCAAGGACCTATTTTCTGTTCTGTGGTTTTTCAGTTAATGTCAATAATAGCATCATTAGTACAAAGTTCCAATATACCTAATGACCATTTTTATACATTAGATTGATAGGAAAATATACTAAAAAGTACTAAAAATTAAATTACAAATAAACATTTAGGAAATAATCCCTTTGACAATTGGGAGCTGCCTCAGTACCTCCTCAAATTGGAAACTCTCAGTTCGGTCATGTTTTTCACCAAGACAGCTGTTCTTGTTTGTAACATATGTCTGAGTATTATTTTTAAATTGCTAATTGCCAGTATCTCCAACTTTTAAAAGGAGACAGACTAACCTCTTTATAAAGCTTTTGTCCTCTGAAGGCTTTATGTTCTTTATAATATTTAAAAAAAAAAAAAAAAAAACTCCTGTTCTAAATGGTCTCATGCCGATAGTTTATCGGACAAAGCACAGGCTGCTGTTAATAAAGATGGCAAGTACATATGGAAGGTGAAACTAACATTAGCAGAAATCCTAATCTGCAGGGAGGTTGCTTCTTTCCTCAAAATAGAAGTTAACCCACAGTGTGAAGCCCAAATTTAGAAACAACACTGAATGAACTCTTTACAAGCTTTTATTCATCATAACCATACACACATTGTTGTATATAGTAAGAAGCATGAAGCTATAAAAGCCTTTTCTGGATTGTGGTTTCTCCCTCCTCCCACCAAGTTGTATGATTTTTACGTTGATTCCTATTAAAATATCTGAATTATTTAATTATTATATTCATGTTTTATTTTCCAGATACTGTTAGCTCCCTTAGGGTGAGGTTATTGTTTTACAGTAAAGATCCTTTTCCAAATAGGTGGTCTCAAAAGAAGGATTCTAACTCTTGATGTACATAGCAAAGTATTACTTAATGGCATCTTGATTAGTTAACACAAAATAAATCTCTGGCCACATTCCCCCCAACTTCCAACATCACAAAACATACAGACTTTTCTAAAAACACAGGTGTCTATATCATCATCAAGTGAAAATGTTTCCCTCTCTATGAAAGAGTAAAACCTATCCAACTTAAATAATGAAATATGTTATTGTTGAAAGAGTCTTTTCCATTTATAGAGTCACAGAAACTGAATGCTGAAAAGGAATTTCAAGATAAACTACTTGATAGCAATGGGAGTGAGTATAAAGAGGAGGTTGGAATGACATCCTTCCCTACCCCCTTAACACAAACATGCCACTCTAGGTTTATCGGATACAACTGAAAGCTTTTTCAAATACACACACACCTTTACACTCTCCCTTCTCACTGTAGCACTACTAGGGTAGTGAGATTCTTGTGAATGATGAAAGTGAATAGTATCCCTGGTATGCTGAGCCAGAAAATGCATTGAAACCACTGACAGTGCAAATCTTTATTTTACACTATGACCATTACAGCTTTGAGAAGATAAAATGACTTGTCCAACATCACTTTTCGCAGAGAAAACAACCTTAATCTCAGATCAGGTCGTTCTCTACTTCTTTTGGACATTTAAAAGTTTGGGAATTGTCTTGGAATTAGTCTCTATGACAGTGTATTTGCAACAAAACGTTAATCTCAGGAATTCAAAGCGAAGGTTGTGTTTGTGTATATGTACAAATGCTGGGGGAGAGGACACTTACAGTTTTAGTATCAGTGCAATTTTATATAAACTCAGTATAAAGTCTAAGTTTACTAAGCTATCTGTTAATATGCTTAGGCATAATAATAGTAGAGATGAATAAGACATCTTTTCAGTATTTCATCTCTCTTCATCTTGACAAGTGAAGTTCAGGGTGTAGTAATACCTATTATGTAGGGGGTCCCCAAAGAAGTTCAGGTCAAGAAATACAGAGTACATAAGCAGTGTATAAACATGCTTATTGTTGCATTTTGTCAGTGGAAGAAAATACAGAAAGAACATTTGAGCACAATAAATCTCCCCTAAAGAGAGTATTACTTGCTGCAACCTGTCTGCAGCAATTGGAGGAAGGAAGTCAGCAAGAAAGGGAAAGAATGCCAGGTTGCAAATGCCAAAATGTCTCATCATTTGTAATTCAAGAGAAAGAGCAGATTCCTATAACTCAAAACAAGGTTTAAGTTCAGCTGCTAAAATTACAATGGTGTCACAGATCTTGAAATCCATTTTTCTGCCTATTAATAGTGGTCTTAATCTAAATATTAATAGGGAAAACCACAGAGTAAGTGCTAAAAGGGACTTTAGAAATCGTGTCTAACCTTCTTATTTTCAGATGAGGTTAATATGGATTAGAGAGCGTTATTTGACTGTTAGCCCAGTGTTCTGTCCATTACACTCAAGAATTATAATTGTAACAAATTACTTTCAAACTCCAGGGAAATCCTGCCCCATTAACAGCACGTCTTTGTTTTTTCATTATATAATAGCTATTAAGTGGTTCTGAGAAACTAGTACTGAAGGATTTACAAATAATTTATTATTTAGTTTTCGTTTATAAATGTTTTGACAGGTTTTTGATTTGATACTCTCATGCTTTTGGGAGCTTTACAGTTTTGATAAAGCTGTGATTTTTTTGATGATTATATGAGGGAGTATGTTTGATACATTGGAGCCAAGTCAGATAGAAGTCATTAAAGTGTTACAGTCAAGATACCATTGACTGTAAGGTGCATCATTACTGTATAGATTACTAAGAAAGAAAATGGAGCCAACTATACTATGATGCACATTGACACTGATTTCTATGGTGTTAAAAGATGAAGAAATGTGCTTCTTATAATCATTAAAATATAGGAAATACTTGGTTAGGAAAGGTGAAGTCCTTTGTCCATGGGAGGAAGCAGAGTCCAGGCAAGGTTGCACAATTATAGATAGAGCCTCTGTTACAGGCTCCTCTGGGGAACAGTGAAAGGTTGCCTGTAAGGCTGTACCTGGGGCTGGGAGGTACAGAATTTGAGGACAGTACCCAGACATGAGCCGATTGTCCTGAGCCTCAGCCTCCTGGTTCTGTTTAGTTGTGAACAGGATGGATAATGCATCAGAAATCAAGTCTTAACAATTGAAATGTGAAAGCAACTCTCAAAATCTTGAGATTCTCCTAGAATGTAGAAGAGAAATGAAATGATTGAATGCTAGCTTAAAGCATTTGAACCTTATTTTTTAGGCAGCAGTGAGCCTCTGAAAAGGAGTGAAATAAAGTAAACAACATTTTTAGAGGATGAATCTAACAAGGATGTGAATAATTATTAGTCTGCCAAAAATATTATCTTCTTTTTTTTCTCAGCCAGTATTCTGTCCAGAGAAACAAAACCGATGTGATGACTAGCCTTTTTTGTTTCTATTTTACCAAGTTATGCTACTTCTTTGAGAAAAATCCAAGTTCTACATTTGATAATAAAGAAGCCAGTAGTTATTTACATGAGATTTTTACCCACCCTAATCCTAGACTTAATGCCAAAACAACATTCTAAATTAGGTTACATCCTTTTAAAAAAAATGATTCACTTTGGGTGGAGTACAGACCTGCCCATAGCCATCAGTTTTACTGCAGGGAAAATAAAGACACACCTCTTCCTGAAAACACAGACAACACAAATTACTGTGGCCAGCTTCTTGCATTATCACTTTTACATCAGCTCATCCCTAACTGCTAATCATCTAATACTATAATGTAAACACTGCCCTTTCCAAGCACCAGACTTCCTTTGGTGATATTCTAGGATAACCTCTCATTCTAGTAGTATCTTCCTTGACATTTGTCCTTCCTACAAGATTGTCTAAAATCTCCCTTCCCCCCCCACCCCCCACCAGTGGATGCCAAGAAATTGTACTGAACTCTATATATGCTATGTTTTTCCTATACATACAAAGTTTAATTTATAAATTAGACATAAAGTGATTAATGGCAGTATCTAAAAATAGAGCAGTTATAATAATATACTGGGAAAAAAGTTATGTTCATGTAGTATGTCTCAGAATTTCTTATTGTACTCTACTCACTTGTTTTGGGACAGTGGTTGACCTTGGGTAACTGAAACCACAGAAGGAAATGGAGGAAAAAGGGGAGACTACTGTACTTCAACTCTTATTCTGTTGTACTCTCCTGGAGGTCAAGGACCCCGTTTCTTTAGAATCATATTCCAAAGACTTAGCACAGTGCCTTGTATGCAATAGAGGGTCACTAAATGATAAGAGATCCTAAATGGTTAAGGAACTTGTTTGGATGTATAGAATTAATTGGTTATTTAGTTAGCTCTTCAATGTCCAAGAATAGTCACAATAAACCAGCAGAATTTCCTCATCTAGTCGGGGAGCAGAGAAGTAGATTAATTTTTAGTTCTTTGAACTGCAAAATTCCATAAATCTATCAACTATAACTATAGCAAATGTAATGCTATGTATGTTACTCTTCTTAATCAGCCTTGTCTAGTTCCATTTGCCCATTGTCAACTAACATGAATTTCAAATTATAATGTGTAGATGCTATCTACCTGGCTCCTTGAACTTTTTGTGAGAAGGAGTATATATTATAGTAGTAAAAGCACATACTCTGGATTCAAACTCTCTGGATTTGGGTCTTGGCTCTGCCACTCATTTACACTTGGACAGGTTATTCTCCCTTTAGTATGGGGAGAATAAAACTCTTCACAAACTAGCAAGGATTTAATGAGTTAATATATGGCGAATACTTGGAATAGTACATTAGATATGGTATAATAGAACTTTTTCTTATTGTATAATAAAAATAATAAGATGAACAATTAATATAAGCCAAACAAATTGGTTGAGATGAGCAAAGAGGCAGATGTATATGAGTAGCTTTTTTTCTGTCCTTAGCCTTTCTTTCTTCATAGGTTTAACTCTGGAGCTGTGTTTCTTAAGCTTAAGTAATGCTCACTCAGACTTCTACAAATATACCTACAAATTCCAGTTGAAGAAACTACATTAATTAAATGCTGTCACTTCTGTGATAGCATAATGTCAACATGGTGAGAAACTCAAATGCAAATTTAGATGCTGAAATCAGGTTAACAGTACTCTATTGTAAGACGTTCATTCAGTTGATTTAGCATTTTAATTTTTTGAGGTTATCATCAAAATACACAAATTTTAAACTTACAACATATCCAGCAGACCTTAGCATGAGAACTATTACATCAGAGGTAAAAAATAACCCACCACACCAAATTGGTTGTTTTATATGTATCCAAAGCTCTGTTAATCCCTATTCGTTTTGATCAGTTGAAATTACTGCAGGGTAGTACCAGGCCTGGCTGCCAGTGGTTGTAGCAACTGAAGCTGATTTTGGTCAGATCATAAGTGAGCCAGGATAATGCCCATTCAGGGCAAGCTCTAGGTAAAATGATAAAATCTGTTGAGACCTTTTGTCTTTCTTTCACTGCACAACCTTTTGACTTCCTTCTGTCCTTCCTCCTATCTGTGCCCTGATCCCTCAACCGAAATGCTCTTCACTAAGGTTCTTATCATGTTACTTTTCCCAGAATATTTATGTTTTAATAAAACAGATCTAAGGCCCTGAAAGACCTCAAGACTTAATAAACCCTCACAAAGTGAAATTTCTAACACTCTAGCAAGTGTTCATATAGTGTTCTAGCACTTTAGCAAACTTCAATAAGAAGAAATATAAGCACATATATTTTTATATAATTTTTTATGTTTGTAAAGCAAGAAATATGCCGTTTCTCTTAGTAGATATGGGAGAGATAGGGACAACTCTGCCTTTTCTCTTAGACAAAGTAGTCCTCATTTCACCTTTTTTCTTTATAAAAAAGGAAATGATCATAGAGTATTATTCAATGAATACTACTTCATATGGTAGAGGATAGTTATACATAAACTATTTCAGATATATTAAGATAGAAATCATTTAAAATATAACAAGCATTATATCATTTTGTAAGTACTTTTCTCTTAAGATTTTTAAGGGAAAAGCCAAAGATTCCTTTTGTATATACTAAAAGATATACATGTTATTAATTTATATTTGATAGCTCCCAATGGAAAAGGAAAATTGATAGGAAAAATTGATATTACCACAAATATCATCTATCCTTCATATAAGTAGTTGAGGCTGCTTGTAGGTGATTGGGATTTCATTTTGTCTCTGGTTATCATGTTTAAAATCTTACCTTACGATTATTTGTTTTAGAGTAATACCTGCTTGCAGTTAAGTGCATCTGTTGGCTATCAGCCTGGTTAAACAATGCCTGTCCTCAGTTGGCAAACATCTACTTGGATGATGATAATGCTGTATCCAAACTAATGGACACAGCAACTGCAGCATTAAATCTGTGATGCTGAGATATAAACTGTCTTCTCAGCTTATAACATTATCAAAGGATTACACTTTTAGTGCTGTTGGGGAGGACAAAATAATAGCTGCTGCTTGTTAGAACTGCAGTAAGTGAAGTCTTATATGAAGATCTCTTAAATTACTTGAGTGACTCTTTAAAAGGTGACAGTTTTGCATTTTGCTTTCAATTCTTACATATATAATGAAAATAAGATAAGAACCTAGAAATACGAGTTTAGTAAATTCTCATTTTTATGTTCACATGCTGTAAGATTTTAATCATTAAGTACCAGATGGGGAAGAAAATTTATATTTAATACCAACCTATGATGTGCCTATATTTTAAATTATTAATCATCACAATAGCTCCGTAAGCCCAGGGAGGATTAGTGACTTGTCCAAGGTTATACAACACCAAAGAGACAGAGCCTGGCTTTGAACCTTGTTCTGTCTGACTTTAAAACCTAAACCCTTTCCTCTTAAATAAGCAGATATGTGTGATATGTGAAACAAAATATGAAATAGACACAGAAAAGGTAATAGTATAGTTAGTGTAGTATCTGGTTAGTGCCAAATGATTGGAACAAAGAAAGGAGAGTTTGCCCTTGACTGGGATGATCAAGAAAAGCTATATGAAGATACAACTTGAGTTGGGTGGATTTTAGCTGGGGAGGGGCAATGGCCTTAGAAGGAATGAAGATTTTTGGAAGATAATTGTTAGAATGTGTTTGAAGACAAAAAGGAAGAAGGTTATTTAAGGGCACCATCTCAGTTATTGGTGCCTCTGTGCTTAGCATTGTACCTAACATCTAGGTAGGTTCTTAATAAATGTTTGTTGAATTGAAAACATTCTGGGAAACGAGGGAATCATAGCTGAGAGCGTACAGTCTTATCCTGTTATAGGTGGCAGAATTAAGAGTGCTTTTCCACAAATTGTTAGCCTGGTGGGGGTTATGGATAAGTAAGAATGCTAAGGAAGAAAGAGCGAGCACACGTCAGCTTTTTCTCTGATTTTGAATAATGGGCTTAAAAAAGGAGGAATTTTGAGGATGTGAGCAAAGTAGATGAAAAAGATGACATCCGATGCCCTCAGCCAACTTTGAAGTATAGGAGACTTCACTGAAGTTTTGAGGGGAGTAGAAAGGGTTTGGATTGGCCACTGAGGCCAGGGCAAATGAATCTATAAAAGAATGGCCAAATAGTAAGTAGTAAGGACCAAGTTGAAATTTGAGAACTAAGTTTGGATTATGTTTATACCACAAGGTTTTTCTATTTTCTTCTTGGAAATCTAAGGTGCACTGCAGAGGAAATAATTCTGCCTTAATATTCACTGCAAATCTAACATATCAATCAGATCAGGTTCTATGCTTTTTTCAGATCATGAGACCTGCCTGCGTATGTATGCCTAAGCCTTTGGGTTGGAACAGTGTGTACGCACAAATTTAAAATATTCACCCTAAACAATTTCTCTCAAAGAATGTTTGGAAAAGCATTTTGGTCATACAACTCAAGTAGCAGACCTGGAAAAAACAATTTGGTGGGGAAATCTAATGGGTTCAGTTTGGTAGTTCTAACAATTGTAGTATTTTTAGTAGTTATGATATACAGCTCTGTCCTTCCCATCATCTAATTATAATGTGCAAGGACTGATTGCATGTACTCTTTGACTACAGTCCTTGGCACTAATAACCATAAACAAAGCTGCAGGCACTAATTACCTCCTTTTCCAATCTGAATTTTTATGTGCTTTTGAACTAGTAAGTCTTCTGGCATTCTAAGAGGACTTCCCTCCCATCACTGTAGGGACATTTACTTCTGGATTCAGGAAACTTTATTTTGAATTCAAGTTTTTTGGAGGGATTTTTGATGCTTGTAATTTTATAACCTCACAAATAAATCAGTGTCTTTATTTATTTTTATATACCCCAGTCAGCATTGCCTGTATGTAAAAAGGAGACAAATATAAAAGTTTACTCTAAGATACCCATGAGATGTGTGTGCTTAGGTGGAAAGGATAAAGGTCAACTTTGCGTTTATGTCAGCAAAAAGGAAAGTGATTCACGGAATCACTGAGCACATATGAAAAATGACATGGCAGAGGCTATTTATTCCTTTTTATTTAAAGAACTAGGAAACTCTTTTGACTTGATGATATTGCATTGAGTCAGATTTATTAGCTTGAGGCGGAGAACTTTTGTTTTTCAACAAAGTCTTGACCAAGAGAATGTGGTCTCATATAAAAATAAAGATCATTTTGTTTATGGTTTTTGTTTTTCAAAATTCAGTTTTTTAATTTTTTTAAAAAAAAATTTCTCACTTTAAGAAAAGTTAGTTAATGTGACTTGGGAAGCTTACTGCCTAAATTTCCTTATCCTTAAAATGGTGTTATTAACCCACCTATTTAACAGAGTCATTGTTAGGATCAAATGAGATCATATCTGTGGAATGATTATAATGATTAGAACAGGACCTGGTAATTACTCAGTGAATATTAACTATTGTTTTAAAATAAACCGGTATGGTTTCAACCATAATGGCAGAGATAATGTTCCAGCTCTTCCCTTTGCTAGCTGTGTGACCTGAAGAAAGTTACTTAACCTCCTTGTACCTCACTTTCCACATCTGTAACACAGAAGTAATATTGATGCCTACCATACAGATTTGTGTGACGGTTAAAGAGGACAGTGCATGTGACAGTGCTTAGGACGACATGGCACATATAGTAAGCCCGTTGTTATGATCATTTTCAACATTACTACTGTTTTTGTCAGGATAGTTTATTTTAAAACAACACATAAAAGTACTATAAATACACATTTGTTCAACATCATGGCCAAGCAGGGTAACAAAAACATAAGGTAAAAGAAATGAGGGAATAGAGAGAAGGCAAACTGAGAGGAATAGGCAGCAGAGTAAGTACTACAGAAACATACATATACACCAGGATGAGAACAGATTAGAAAAGATAGGAAAGTTCCAGAAAGATCTTCCTACTTCTAAAATTCATTTGTTTACACACACACACACACACACACACACACACACACACTAAAATCCTAGATCAGAGTAAGTGATGTGTGGGCTACCATCTCCCACATTAGATTCTATTTGCTTGGTTAATTGTCCACATTCCCCTTTAGACTGCAGACTCTTTGAGGTCAAGAAGCATGTATGTCTTACTCATTTTTAGAACCCTAATATCTAGCATTTAGAAAGCACTCAATAAATTTTTTTTCTTTTTTGAGATAGGGTCTTGCTCTGTTGCCCAGGCTGGTGTGCAGTGGCATCATCATAGCTCACTGCAGCCTCGAGCTCCTGGCTCAAGTGATCCTCCTGTCTCAGCCTCCCAAGTAGCTGAGACGATAGGCACACTACCACACCTGGCTAATTTTTCTGTTTTTTTGTAGAGATGAGGTCTCACTGCGTTGCTAAGGCTAGTCTTGAACTCCTACCCACAAGTTATCCCTCGAGCCTTGGCCTCCCAAAGTGGTAGAATTATAGGCAGAGCCACCACACCTGGCTCAGTAAATATTTATATTGAACTGAAAACAGGGCTTTGCAGTACTAACATGTATTTTTCTCATGAACATTTTTTCCATAAATACTTTTCACAAATATGCATTAAATTACTTCATAGTTTTATATATATCCTGACTATGTGTAACATATTTGCCTTTAATATATGTAACAGTTTGTATTTAAAATTTTTAATTTGGAAGTCTTAGCACTTATTAAAATTAAGTATTTATGCTATTTAATACAATAATGCTTGCCACATGTTTAGGAAGAGACATGTGTCTTATTCACTATACTTTATATATCATGTGTTAACTTTTCTATTCTTCAAAGTATATTGTTCTTACTGTTTGTAAAGCAACATACTTGATGCTGCAACAAGTGGCTTTTTGCCATGCATTCTTAGTACTTCTTGCAATATTAGGTTTCGGAAGTTGGGTAACTAATACATAAACATTGTGTAGCAGAACTACTCTAATTAGTGCCTTTTGGCCTAGGTTCAGGGATAAACAAAATAAGATGCACATCAGCGTTCATCCTAACAGTTTATAACAATCCTATTATGGTCCTATGTGGCAGCATACACAAGATATATATAAACTAATGTAGTAGTTGAGACCATGAGAAAGAGTTTCATCATGTCAATTTAATTGTCTTTGCATGATAAGGCTTTCATTAATAATTATACAGAAATTCTAAATTTAGCCATCAAAGTGTATCCTTAATAAATTTTCACATCTTTAGTGAAATTTTACTTCTTTAATCTGTACCTAAAGCAATTTCACTCTCTTCCTATAATCTACTGGTAAAGAACAGCATTGTCTTAGACCATCAAAATGAAATAGATTCAGGAATCAGGTTCAGAGGCAAAACATTTCTCAACTACTTTATGGGGTCGCCAGAAAATTTTCTTTTGTTTAGTCCACTGTTACTTAAGTCTCTTACTTCAGAAAAGCACTGCTTCCTATTTTTGAAGTGTAAATACTCTGAATATTTTTCCATTAAGATGTTGCCTTGTTGGTCCACAATACTGGATAGGAGCAGATTATTTTTGCTAGAGACTAAGAACAGGACTTTTTGCTAGTTAGCTCATTTCTTAGAGCCACTCTTCACTTAAAATTGGAGCCTCAGTATGAAGTCTGTGTATAAGTTCTGAAGAATCTCATTTGTACTGAGAACTTCGGTTGTCAAAAACTGCTTTATGATAAATTTTCTTGTATTAAACAACTGTGCTAAAAATGGAATGTCAATGTGGATTAAAGTAGAAAACCTAAATAGATTAATATGTGTCAAAGAATTTGAAATGGTAATCAAAACCCTCCCCCCAAACTATACATAAATACCTGAATAAACAGACACACTTCCCTAAACCAAATATGTTTTACCAGGATATTTCTACCAGACTTTCAGGCGATACATCTCCTGTGTCATATGGATGCTTTAAATATTAAAAAGGTCAGAGGGAAAGGAGGGCTGGCTGGCTAATTTTGTAAGGCATATACAACCTTAATTCCAAAAGAATAGTACGAGAAAAGTATGGGTTCATCTCACTTATGATCACAAGTGTGGGAATTCTAAATTAAATATTAGCTAACTAAAGCCAATAGAAATTTTTTTTAATATAGTATTTATCTCTGGAAGGCAAGGATGGTTTAACATAAAAAAATCAATGAAATTGACTATATTAATGAAGAAAATGCATAATAAGGAAAAAAAATGATGATTTTTTTATCTAAAAGAATGCTTTAAAAGTACTTGATAAAATTAAACTACAATTTATGATTAAAAGTTAAGAAAACTAGAAATCTAAGGAAACTTTACAAATTTATATACAGAAAACCTACAGCAAACATTAATACTAAAACTTTAAACAAAACTTTATACAAAGCAAGACGAATATACCTCCTAATACTGATAACTGATATTCTTGACATAGATCTGACTAATCTAATAAGGAAAAAAAATAAAGTGAAATAAAGATAAACAGGGTGATATTGGAGGGTGGAAAAGAGAAAATATAACAGATAAAATAGTCCTTTATATAATATAATAGCTTTGTGGAACAAATTGTGAATCTTTACTAAAGGACATAAATGAAAACTGGAATAAATGAAGAGCTAAAACATGTTCATTGGTGGGGCACATGACAACATAAAAGTGTCAATTCTTGCCAAATGCAATTCCAATTAAAATTATAATAGGATTTTTTGAGGAACTAAATAAACTAATTCTGATGAAGAAGAAAGTTCTGTAAATAGCTAAGTCTATTTTGAAGTGTATCAGGAGGAGGAATCATTTTTTGACCAGATGTTAATTCATATTAATAAAAGCAGTATGAAACTGGCACAGAAGCTGATGATCAGAATAATGAAACAGAATAGATAGGTCAAAAATAGACCCATGATGGAGAAGAGGAATGTTGCTTACTAGGTTCTTGGAAGACTGTTTTACAAAATTAAAAAAAAAAAATTGGGCTCCTACCTCACATCATGTACCATGTGAACTCCAGAGAAAACAAAGACTTAAAAGAGACAGGTAAAATCATAGAGCTAATACAAGAAAATGTAAGAGAGTATCTTTTTGATTTTGGTATGAAGAAGAACTTCTGAAGCCCTACCCTAAAAGCACAAAGTATCAGGGATAAATTATTAGCTTTACAATGTCAAAACTAAGGATTTCTGTTCAGTGAATTATAGGATAAAATTAACAGAATAATGACAAATTGGAAGAAGATATCTGCAACATCAAAAGCTGAAAAGAGATAAATATGTAAACCATATAAGAAATGCTTGCAAATCAAAGAAGAATAAGAAGAGGAAGCCAGTATATGTAAAAGCAAAGGTTATTACTAGACAGTTTGTGGAAGGGGGCTGCTTACTGTGCAAGTGTATGAAGAAAGATGTTCAACCTTATGAGTAGTTAGAGAAATGCTACTTCACACTCATCTGTTTGGGAAGAACTTTTTGAAAAGTCAATTGGTAAATCAAAACATAGATGAAGGTTTGGGGTAATGGGGACACTCATGTACTCAAAATGTAGACTGACACAGCTGGTCTGAAGCACAGTGTCACAGTCCTTCCTGAAAGTAAATATGTGTATAACTTGCCACCCAGGAGTCCCATTTCTGTGAACATATTCCACAGAAGCACAGCTCACCTCTATAATGTGCTGTGTTCCAGGATGTTTGTTGAAGAATTATTTCTGGTAGTGTAGAGCTGAGGACAGCTTAAGTGCCCATCACTAGGAAGTGGTCAAGTAAAATGTGACGGATGCATCCTGTGGAACACTGTAGCACTCAGAAGCAATAAAGTAAATGTACGGGCAATGCCCTCCAGACAAAGACCCCAGAAACACACCTGCAATGGAACAAGTTGGGTTTATTACTCATTGGAGGGAGGGGTAATGCACACCTTGGGGAACTGTGGGACATCTCAGCAAGAGGGTGTTAGGAAGGGCTTATAAGAGCTGAGCTTATATAAGATGATTTGGGGGAGTGTTTAAGGAAGTGGAGCACAGCACTGGATTGTATACTTTCAGAAGCAGAGGTAATTCTGTGATTGATTATCTTAATTAAATTTTATAAGGAGGGAAGAATAGAATGAAGCTAAAGGTATAATTGGTAAAGAGTAACTGTCACTTCCTAGCTGGGATAGGGAATATGTGTTTATTTTTGTGGCTTGGACCGTGTTCATATTTTGTCAAAACCTGGTTATACAGTGGTCTTGTTTTTCTCTTGATCCATTATGGTCATAGAATGGCCTTGTCTAATGTTGTTGTTTTTCTGTGAAATTGTTCATGTTCAACAGAATACCAAGTGAGTCTCAGACCAGCTCATAAGATGAAGGCCTTCTTAATAATGTCAGGCCAGCTCCCAGATGTGCTTTTCTTTTTCTCAGTACTGCAACAACACAAAGAGAGCTTAACAACGTAGTAGTGATTATTAAAAAGGGCTGACAACAAGACCTATAGTATAATATTACTTATGTAAACTAAACACATAAATAAAACAATAGTACAGATTAGTCAAGGATGAATATATATACAAGGCCCTATACCAAATGCACAGGTTTTTCCCTCTGGCGGTGGTGGAGGGAAGGGGCCAGTGCCTTAATATTGGGGGTGAAAAGAAATATTAAATAAGAGAAGAGCCTTGTGTGGACTAACGTGATAGGGTGCTATAGATTGAGGATTGTGATAATTCATTCTCAGCAGCTGAGGCCTTAAAAGACTACCCATCAGCAGAAAAGTGGGAAGGGAAAGAGTGGGAGGAGGCCTGTGGCCCAGCATCCTATTTACATTTCCCACTCTGGACTTGTGGGAGATAGGGGAGGAGGAATGGCTTCTTTAAGATTTTCCTAAATCTCTTTCATTTCCCCCAGCAGGAATGAGCTACTGTAATGATAGCATGTTGATGCTTGTTGAAATAAAACATGTCCACCAATGTAAAATGAGAGCATTAATATTTCATGTGGGAACTTGATTTAGCTTTAAATACACACAAAAGCTTTAGAAGTGAAAAAAAAAAAAAAAAAAAAAAAATGGCTTCAGAGAAACCTAGTTTTTTACATCTTAGGTAAAAAATTTCTTCATAAACCTTAAATTTAGTGTCTGTAATCAAGTTATTATGTCATTTACTTTATTACCTGTAGGAAAGATCTTGTTTTGGGGGGACTAAAGAGACTTTCCTACCCCTACCCTGGTCCTCTTATCAGTGATTCTTTAGAAGCAAATGTCCTTAGTGTCTTGAGTGAATTCACTTTGGCTTCCTGAATAAATATTTACAGGCAGTAATATAGATGGTCAAAGCATAGATTCTTTAATTTAGGAAAGAACAAAAACTTAACTTTGATTTTTACACTTTTTTGCTCAGCACCTCTAAGAGGTCTCTGTCTTCCGGGGTCCTCATTTATGCTTTACTTTGCCCTTTCCAGTATTTCAACCACATTAAGCCACATGGCCTCATGGAGTGTTATCAAGATCAGCTAATGCAGCTGTGAAAGACTGCCTCTTTGTTTTAGCTTACTGTTAGTTCTTTTTCTTCATTGGCTGTCTTCTGGTGTCTTGGTGTTATTTTTTAAAACATTCTTTGGCTTAATTTATATCATTTTATAGTCAGGCAGGGGGAAAGTATACTATGCTAGTTTTATGTCATCAAATCCTGTTTAATAATCTCTATAATTACTTGAACCTTTGTTACTATTATAGGAACAAATACAGAACTTTTTCTGTAAGCATTAAAAATGCTGAAATTAATTTTTAATGATAATTCTTTATTATACTACTTCTATAAATCCACAGCAGATCTCCAGATTTCCTCCATGTCTGTTAGTAACTATAACAAATTTTTATTTAAGAAACGTGTCTTCTTTATATTCTTGAGCAATACCCCTAATTGGTGAATTACTCTGGTATTTTGCTTAATAAAATAAAAGCTATGAAATCTCCATATTGTATAAAACTTCTGTTTTCCTAAGAAAAATCACATCTATAACTTATTCATCCAGACTTCTGGGTTTGATCTTTTGAAACTTTCTTTGTTTCATTGCTAGATATGTGTAGAAATTCCAGATTTGTTTTATGTAGATAGAATTAAGAAGGAACTGCGTTCTTAAAATTGGGTTGTTTATAAATTGTCTGAATTCATGTTTTCCTTAAAAAACTATATTAAGAATGATAGCTTACAACTCCCTTTAAGCCCCATACCGTGGCTGACGTACCATCTTTGCAATAAAGAGTACTAGAAAAATGATACAGCTACATGCATGCAGAATGGTATTTAATTCCACCTGCCCCCGTACTTCCATTAGTACCTGCAGATAAGTTTCCCACAGCTCCATGTGGTCCACTCCAGATTCTGAAACTCATTTACACTAAAAGATGAACAAAGGGTAGGTACTTGATCTGTTTTTGAGCTTATGAAACAGAGGGAGGTAATAGGACAGTGTCACAATGTTATACACGCACGCGCACACACACACACGCACACACGGCCAGTTATCCTTTCCTAGACATATCATTTATGTTTTCTACATCCTTGGGCTGTCAATTATAAAGCATAGTAAGAAGCCAAAAGAATGAATACCTTTTGAGAAATTTTTCAAGCTAGTGTACCTAAGTGGACAAGAATTGTAAGCAGTCTTTCCTTCAGATGCTGTCAATCTTGAAAAGGGAGTAGCATGGGGGTAGACAGGTTGCCTCTCTACCTAAATAACTGAATGTGATTTTCTGTAATTCTTCAAATTGTTAACTCATGCACACTTTCAGTGGGACTTCATTTAATATCTCCATATCAGGAATAGAATTTGACACAATTTTCTTTACATGTGTACACACACATAATAAATGTCACCTTTTTGCAACTGCTATAAGAATTAGTGCTTTTAGCATTGGACATTCTGTTAAAATCATTAACATGAAATAGTATTCTTTCCAGAGTAATTTTATCAAAAAGGATATAAGGTGTTTTGAGCATGTGAGTCCAAAGGAAAGGGAAAGCTAATAAAGAACTTGGTGGTATAAGCATTTATTTAGCTATTTTACAGGTACATTTTGGAATTAAAGTGATTTTTTTTTTCCCCAAAATCTCTTTAGCCTCTTTGGTGGTAGGTGACAGATTTCATATTCATAAAGTTTCATATGTGGTACATTTGGCTTAAGAAAGTAATTATGGTTGGCACTGAAGTAGAAAGTAATCTAGGGTCACTATTGACATCTAAATCCCCAGTGTTTCTTTTAGTAGGCATAGGCTAGATAGGCTGGGTATGATTTGTTTCTTGAGGAGGGAATTACATATATGCTAGGTAAGGTCAATTCTTATTTTTGGCATTCATATGAGAATTCTCTATTCTGGTTCTTACATTTTTGCACATTATAGACCAGTAGTAAATCCCACTTGACACAATTCTCCAATCAGAAATTCCTAAGAATACAGGCGTTTAAAACCTGAAATTAGTTTATCATAAAACATTTCAGTATTTTGAAGGAGCAAAGGACATTGAATTTAATTCTCTCTTTATAGAGAAGTTTTAACTAAACTTTAAAATTGTATTTTCTTATCTGATATACCAGCATCGTGTGGGTGGTATTCTTTTTGTTCTTAGGTCTCACTCTGTATCTCTGTCTTTAATAAAATGATCAGCAAAGTTATTCTGTAAGGGGCCAGGTAGTAAATATTTTAGACTATATAGGCCACATATGATCTCTGTGGAATCACCTCTCCCACCTTCCTCTTCCTCCTCTTTCTCCTCCTTCTCTATTTTTTTTTTTTAATAACCTTTTAAAAGTGTAGAAGCCATTCTAAGCTTTAGTGTCCTATAAAAACAAGATTTGTCCCACTGGTTATTGGGGGGCCTTAGTTCTAGACCCAGTTCTGCCGCGAACTAACTGTGTGCTGTTGGACAGTTTGTATGACTGACCTCACCTTTTATGGGCTTTTTATGAAGATGAACCTGATAGTCTCTTCCAGCTTGAAGAATCTATGACATACCTCCATATTTGCTTTTGTTTTCTCATTTTAGATATACACTTTAATTATTACAGAAAATAATTTGCTTGTATTAAATTTCATTAATGCCAAAATTAGTATTATTTAGGGCCAAGCCATATGGCATGTGAATTCAGTGTCAGAAAGTCAGAATTTGGGTCCTTGATTTGCCACTTACTAAACTCTGTGGTCTCAGGCAAGCTCTGAATCTCTGAGTTTCAATTTTCCCTTCATCAAATTGAGGAAATGACACTAACTTTCTGCCTATCTCTTAAAATGGTTTACATTATTTTCTAATTGAAATGTAGATACTGAAAATGCTGTTTTAAAGCACAAAATATAAAGTCATTTATTAAGCTACATGTTTTATAACTGTGAATTTCCCTTTATAAATTTTATTACAGGAAAGAATTTTTTTTTTTTTTTTACTTAAAAACCACTTACCAATAAGGCCAATAATTCTTAGTATAGCTAACCTGGCATATAGTAGACACCCAATGGGTAGTTACTTGAGGTGGCAGTAGCTTTTTCCAACCGGAACTTACAGCTAAGTTTTGATTGTACAAAATCATTTTATACAGAGACTTTATAAAGTTACTTAGAAATATGTATTGTATTAACCTCTATTAATTATTAGAAATCTTCTTGTGCTATGTTGCAAGGGGACTTTTGTTAGGTAAAGTCAAAACATAGATATTTATGGAATGTATCATGGTGTCACACAGGTAATTATTTGTTTTTCTTTTGGAAGCTAGACAAGATTATAACAATAAATCATTCAAAATGCTGAACTTTGAATCTTAAGTAGTTAATGTGATTAAACATCCAAAGTTACACATTCACAATGAGGATATAATGCCAAAATTTTCATAGGTTTTAATACTTAATAATTTGTTAGTCTAGGAATCCTGATGTAAGAATTATTTTGGAAACAGACCATTTATGTGTTTCTGTTTTAGTTTACAACTGATAATAGCACAGTAATATTGAGTCACTTAATATAAATATTGTGACTACAGAATAATTAGCATAAGGGATGATTTTAACATAAGCAATTGAATAAAATTATTAAGTATAGAAGTTTAACTTTTAGAGATAATGTCTTTTCAGAATGAGGTAATTTGGCATCATCATGTTCTGCATAAGACAGCTTTTAGAGTTTAATATATAGCTATGACCTGTTCAAATAGAAGTTGGTGGGCATGTCAAAGCTAGATGCCATCTTTTCTTAAACAGTGATGTACGCTTTTCAGATTTATAATCTGTAGTTTTCTACAATCTGGTAACCTTGTAAAAGATACATCATTTTAAATTTGAACTCTATGTGGAATGTCTTATTGAATATCTTCAATGATGACTTGTAGTTTTCCAGGTTTCATTCTGGAAAATTTTGACCATTAGAATAATAAAAGGAAAATAATAAAAACTGTACTCATAAACAGGGTAGTAAAAGAACTAAACATATATGAGATTGAGCATGTGGGTTGTGAATCCTGCGGGGTATTTCTTAGAAGGTACCTTAATTAAAAGGAGAATACCCTATTTGGCCATTCAAAGAATGGGAGTATAGATATGGTGGGTGGAGAGGATAGCTTTGCAGACTTATACCTGCAAAGCTCTGATGAATGGCACTACAGGAGCTTAGGGGTGGACTGAGCTACCTAAAAGACTAGTTTGTCATTGCAGTAACCCCTAAATGCTGGTTTTTGAGGGGAAAAAAGAGGAAAAAGGATGAGCCTAGATATAAATGGGAAAGCCTTGGGAAACCACATCTATGATTTTCCAAGTGTCTCTTTTGTTATCATTGCTTTGTAAATAAAATAGGTAGCAAATCCAGTCATTAAAAAATATAAATGACCATAAAAGGGAAAAGTCAGAGCTCACCTACCTTTTTTTTTTTTTTTTTTTCCCCACTGCTGTTCTTTAAGGTGTACATTTGTGTTTATGATGCTCTCGGAAACAAATCTTCACGGTCATTTTTTTCTGTACGTTTTTTGTCACTTGTATGGACTTTTTTGAAGTTGTTTGCATTAACTTCCATCTGTAGTTGTTCCTGAAATTCATTCTGAAATGGCTGAAACCACTCATAAAGAACAAAATATTGAGGGCACTGAGTGACCTAGTGTATTACTTAGGATTGCTGAATTTACTTTTGACCAGGAATATATTTAGTTTTTATTCAAAAATACATCATTTTTAGTTGAATATTTTTAAAAATTTGAGATCCGGAGAATAATATTAAAAACTTGATTATTGAAAACACTTGGTTAGATGTTAAAATTCTAGGTTCCCAAATAAATTTTTACCTAACAGTCTCCCTCCATTTTACTAATTCACCACATAGGATGGGCTCTGGAGACCTTTAGAAGTCACTTAATACAAGTTAAACCTTATGCTGCCTTTCCTTTGGTTCAGAAAAGTACTTGTATACATAGCTCCATGGTTTTGCCTATGCACATGTTATTTCCCGTTTCTGGAATGCTCTGCCCTCTCAGCCTTCCTGACATGCTCCAGCTTGTTCTATAAAACAGAGTACAGGTATTGTATTCTCTTAGGCAACTTCCCTACCTTCCCACACCTCATGGATGGAGTTGATGGTTGCCTCCTTTGTACTTCCGTATCTCTGTTATATTCTGTCTCGGTCACTAGAATATAAGCTCCCTGAGGTCAGGGACTAAGTCTATTTATCTTTGTAAGTATTTAACCTGTATACTATGGTTTGCACATAGTATATGCTCAGTCCAATATTGCTGATACATAGATTAAATGACCATGTTAGGAATCAGTAACTCAACGAATGTGATCATACCCTGGGTTCAGGAACACGTACCCCATATTTGTATGTATATTGTAGGTGATCGTCAGTTAAGCATTTACTGAGTATACCATATCCATCCATAGCATAGTAGGATTATTGAAACAAAGTTGCAGAGAATCAGGAAACAAAATTAAGACAAGGCAAGGAGGTGACCCAGATCTAGGCTAGACGAAAATTGGATTTTATGGTATTAAATCATATTAACAAATACAAGTATTTTGTTAGATATTAAATGGCATAAGCAAATACAACAATTTCTACTATGTATGAGGCATTATACCAACCTTAGTAGTAGATTCTCTGTTCTGAAAAAGCTTGTAGTCTAGGTTAGGAAGCAAAACATAAGGATATGAGAAATGGCTAAATGTCTCTGCAGTTTTTAGCAGTTAGTTCAAGATACAAGAAGAGATGTCACAGGAGATGCCAAATGATTTTATAGATCATTTTAAAACCAAAAGTAGAACCACTATTTTGACCCCGGTGATCTGGTGGTATGACTACTAACAAATCACCATTTATACAACAGAAGTGCTATATACTATGTAAGTAATTATTGTAAAATTCAATACAGAGAGCGCCTGTGAGCGAAAATGACATCTAACATTATTGCTTTTTCTTCTGTAGCAGTGGTTCTCAACCAGTAATGATTTTACCCACCAGGGGACATTTGACAATCTCTGGAGACATTTTTGGTTGTCACAACTGGAGGGAGATATTAATACTACTGGCATCTACTGGATAAGTCAGGGATGCTACTAAACATCCTACAATACACTGGACAGCCCCGCCCCCCAGCCCCAGACAAAGAATTATCTAGTCCAAAATATTAGTATTGCTGGGATTGAGAAACACCACTCTACATTATTCTCACTATTCCATATTTCCCTGCCTTTTATAGGAATGCCTTTCACCTGTGATTTTCTATTTCTGTTTTATTTATTCTTTATCACCTGTTTGAAGTTGTAAATTTACCATAAGTGGCAATCTGGGGCATAAACTCCAGAATCAGATCTGTACCATAGCTCAGTTCCTCATAAATTGTTTTCTAGAGAGGCCTTCTTTTCTTTCTGCTAGAGCCCTTCAGATGGCTTTTCTTTAATTTGACTTTTCCAAACTATTCTAAACACAGAACTCTCCTTTTAACCCCCAAATTAGATAGGGCTTATTACTCAGATCAAGTTTTTAACCACAAGGTAGACTATTTCACTTTGCACACAAATATTAAGGAGAGGCCATCCAGGGTGGCCATAGCCTGAACAGGCTTCCTGCTGTTTGTTTCCTGTGCCCTACTGTGGCTTCTCTTTGACCACTGCCCCAGCCTTCATTTCTAGGCTCTGTCTTCCCTTTGCCTACACTGATTTATTGCCTGGATTGCTTCTACTAGTTTGATCCAAGTTAATTTTAATTTAACCCATTTCCTAAGGTCACTTAAATATTAGAAATACTGTTCCTAGGTAATAGCTCCATATTATAACAATACTGTGATTCTTCTCTTTTTAAAAATACACATTGGTTTAGAGGTTTAAGAGGTGAGGAAGAAAAGTTCTTGATGATGTTGTGTGTACCAGTGTAGCAGTTGATGTGGTGAATATACCTCTGCTTCAGTAATAGCACTTTTGGACTCCTACCAGCATTTGAATTAATTCCGGAAAAATATGTGTCACATTTTGTTTCATCAGCTTTCCATCTCTGCACAAATGATTGAGGCAAAAAATAAAGTAGTATGCTTTCTGTATCTAACCTCATCTGATTTCATAGTCATGACCAGATTGTGCACAGAGATGAATAGAGGACTTTGAAGTATCGCTTTCTAGTTAGGTTTTCATCTTTCCTGTGTATGTTTAATAGACCCAGCAGAATGAGGAAGGCCCGAAGGGTACCTCTATCTTCTTCTCTTCCTCCTCCACTGAAAGGACTTCCTCTCATAGATTAGTGAACTGGGGTTAATAATGCTGGTATTCACAGGAATAAAAGAAGAATTGACTAGGACTGAGGGAGATCAGGTGCTACTGTGGATAGGTTTATCAGATAGAATTTTGACTTCTATACTGTGCAGTCCTGTTAGGGCATTTCATTGTTCATATTTTTTATACAATACTCTATTTGGCTATGTGAGTGTTGTGAAGAATGTTAATAAGCCAGTTTGTAGGTGAGCACTGCATCAGGTATCAGTGCTTACAGTTAGGATATAGCCCTTCCACTGCAGTACTACAAAGGGGCTTCGTCTATTTGTTACCTGAAAATTATTTGAAAGAATACAGAGATTTTAAAAACTGCTTCCCAGCAAAATTTTGCAGAGATGTCACTTTTTACCCATTGCTCTAAGAAATGCCCTCATCTTGCTATCTAGGAAGCTCTTTTTGTGTACTGCTAACTTCTGGTAGAGCTGTATCAATTACAGGCAGGTTGCTGAATAATTCAGATAAGTAAAGGTGGGGTATGAGCATTGTTTGTATTCATTTAGTTATTTTAAAAGTGAAATTACTCTTTGATTAATACAAGTGAATACCATGAAGAAGAAATATAAACCTGTCTTTAGATACTACTGTCAAATATTGCCAGCTCCACAACATAAGTATCACTTGTATGAGAAGGGATGTCTTAACTGGTTGGTTGATTTGGATAGAGGAATTGAGCATGTGCAGCTAAACCCACACTGGGTTCTTTTTTCTTTTTGGAACTACCCGGAGGCAGAGAGGTTCCATGGTGCCATCTCTGCCGTGCCATAAGCTTTGAGGGAGGGCTTCATCCCTGAAAAGGAGCAGGTAACTCATACAACTGAGTAGATAAGATAGCTGCGTCTAATTCAGAGGTGAAATATTAAGACACTCTTGTGACTATATATATAATCATAAGTTACATTCTCCAGTAATAAAATTGTATTTTGATATTTTTATTTTCATATTTCTTTCTCTATATTTTCATCCTCTCAGGTATCCATATCTCTCTCCCTCTCCCTCCCTTTTTCTCCCTCTCTCCCTTTTCCTCTCTACCCATCGCCTGTTGTATTCAGATAAGAAAGGTAGGATTAAAACTTTAACAATATCCTTTGCCATTTTTTTGTTTTCCATGAGAAGTTGTCTTTTTCCTATTAATTTGTAGTTCTTCACATATTCTGATTACTAATCTTTTGTCAGTTATATGTATTACAAATGTCCTTTCCCAGTCCTACTGCTTGTCTTTAAGCTTTGTGTATGTTTTATGTGGTCTTTTACTACAGGAGAGTTTTCACTTTAATGTAATCAAATTTATCAGTCTTTTCCTTTCTGGTCTGTGTTTTTTATGTCTTCTTAAAGAAGTCCTTTTGTACACTCAAAATCATATTTTTCTATTAAGTGTTTTAGAGTTTTACCTTTTATGTCTACATCCTTAACCAATCTGGATTTTTTGACCTAGCATTCAGTGGTTCAGTGAACATACTTATATATGTCCTCATGCAGAAATGCATTAATAATAGAGGCTACTAACCACACATAACTATTTAAATTTAAATTAATTAAAAGTAAAATTTAAATTCAGTTCCTCAGTCTCATACTAGCCATATTTTAAGTGTTCCATAGTCGCTGTAATTCATGACTACTCTATAGAACAATGCTGATGTAGAGCATCTGCATCACTGACTGCAGTAAGTAGTCTCTTGTGGTCCCCTAAGGTCTTTACCAGGATTCTCCTCTTAGTGGGCTTTGCTTCCAACTTCTCTCCTCCTAGACCCATAAGTTTGTTCAAAGGGCAGCTAACTCTCTGTTCCTCAGTAGCTTCTTCCAGGAATTAGAGCTACCATGAAGTGAAAAGCTGTCCTAAATCCTGTAACTCATCTCTGTAGTTCTTCTTCTGCCAGATCCTGGCCCCCTTATTACATATTAGTCCTCTGATTCCTTCAGTTAGATTTTTTTCTCTTACTTTTGTACTTATTCTGAGCAGGAGTATTAGTTCAAATTATCTAGACCCTCATTATCAGAAATATAACTACCCAGCATTTAAGCTTGTATTCTTTAACTAAAATATTGTTTGCTTATGTAAAATTTCAATTTTTTTACCCTTCCTTTTGAACTAACTCTGTTTGAATTAAGCATATTTAATTTTTTGAGCAATATATTTTTCTTCCTAAATCCAAATCTAATTTTTTATTCTGCCTTTGATTAGGTCTATCAAGTAAATGAACTGGTATATTTTAAAATATGTCATATTCAACATTAACTTTAAACATAAATTATAATCTAATAGAATATTTGCTTTATATATGTAAGGTACTTATGTGAATAAATAAGAAATAAGTCTAGACATTATCTGAAAAAGCACATTATTTATTTTTAAATGTTTTGCTTGTGCAATCATTGAATACCTTTAATTCTTCTGAGAATACCAATAAACTACATGTGAATACAAGAGGTCTTGGAAACCTGAAGCTTCTAGTAAACTATGCTGAAACATGGTTTTGTGGGGAGAAGTAGAAATGCTGCAGATTGGCACAGTGAGAACAACCCAAGTTGAAACATTAAAGCTAAACTCTGCCTGATACTGATTTCAATAAGGCTATTGTTAATACAAGTAAACATTAACATCTTTAGTGCTACCAACTTTAAAATAAATACTCAAGATTTTAGTACACTCAGAAAGTATCTAGGAAATCAAAAACAATATTCTTAAAGTTTCTTTGTTTTTTAAACACTACCCTAGTACACAAGATTTTTTATATTTATCCAAATGAAATATTGACCTATAATGTACACAGAATATAAGATTACAGATAACCTATTATTATAGATTATTCCTAATAAACTTATAGTTGCTGCATGTTATAAATAACAAGCTTTACTTGTAAAGCACCATAGATAAAAGTGTAATTTTTGTTTAGTAGCCAATGAATAAATGAGTTAGCATTTCAAAGCATTTAATAAGACTGAAACCCACAACAAAGCTATCTTCTGGTGTAAATTCCCAGAGAAGTTCACTAGGTCAGTGTAAAAGCAAGGAATATTGATCTTGGCATCTAATATGCAGTATACTTTTTGTTTCTTAATCAAAGTGTGGAAAAGTACATAAAATAAAAAATTGTGTTTTTATCACAACTTAAACCAGAGTTTGACATCTTTAAAATATGCCTCAAAAATTAAAAGTATAGAAATGTCATTAGTTACTCAAAAAGAAAAAAATAACACATGTATAGTCCATCTCAATCATTTTTGGAAGCAGACCACACACAAACTTAACATTTTTAAGACAAGAGGACATTGAAAAAGTGAGACTTAATGGCATTAAAACTAATGTCCCCTGTGTATTGAAAGGAAAGGTACAGTGTAATAAGGAAAGTATTCTTCCATCAGTCTCTCAGTTTACTTTCCACTATTTCCTAGGGTGAGAAAGTAATTAATTCTCTGTACTTGCTGAATCATAAGGTTTTATTAAGCAATATCTTGAAATGGCTTCAATCATCTGCTTCCCTGCCATAGAAACAGTAGTATTAGCAGGGAGAAAGCAAGTTTGCATATAAGGGCTAGAGAAAAAGCTCTTTGAAACCTGAATCATATTTTTTTTTTTTACAGTATCTTTTCTTTGGGATACTTAGTATAACATTAACTTTGAGCCATTTTTGAAAACACATTTTCACTATAAGGAAAAGCAAATCTGTCATAATGAGTTACATGAAATTATATGAATTTATAGGAAATCTAAGGGGTTTGAAAATTTCAAAAAGATATAAAGGAAATATATCAGAAGTTTGGTCACATTTTGATTATTAACAAATTCATTTATTTGGATTTTTGACTAATGTTTCACTTTTTGAATACTTAATTCAAAATTGATGACACTGAACATGAAATTTCCTAGTTTTATGGCGATGGCAAACCCAGTTTCTAGGCTCTTGGATGAGACTGGTACTTGTGATTATCGATGTAGTAATAAAAATAATGATTTCTTATATTCAGAATAACACTTTTTACTCAGTTACTATCTGTTACCAATTTTCTTTGAGGATACCCCTTATAATGTTATTATTCCTAAATGGCAAATAGAAAAAATAAGCCAAATAAAAGCCAAGTAACTTTATTTCCTCCTCATCCTTCCATTCATTCCTGCATTCATTCATTCTTTCCTTTCCTCGTTTGTAAATATCAGGTAGTGACTTGGGGAGTTAAACAAGTTGATGAATTAAAACAAAAGCATAAGTACTTGACACACCTCTCTCATCACTAAGACATTATGCCAGTTAGTCAAGTAAAAAAGAAATAAATGTGTCAAATCATTTTCTATTACGTAGAGAATACTTATCCCAAATTTTCCCTTTTCTTGTACTTATTTTTTTTATCCTCCACTCTATCCAAGTTTACTAGGATAATTTAGAATGCAATCTAAATTATGTTGAAGCTAATTTACTGATAAGATACACACCAAAATTTACCACAAATATAAAGCTCTGTGAAGTCAGTATTATTAATTTCAAATTTTGTTTTTTTCTAATATTATTTAAAACTATGAAAAATGTCATATTCAATTAGAAGTTAGTATTTGTTAGATGGAAGTATCTCAGCAGCTATTTAAAAAATACAATACATGTAGAAAGAGCAATTATGAGTTTATGTGTACTAACATATATATATTTATGTTTTTAAAAGCTAGATTACAAAATTGATATAAAATTCAAGTTTAACAACATACGTTATTAGGATAAGAATTTTAATCCTCAATGAAAAGAAAAACAAAATGAAGCTCAGATAACAAGTTTCTTTTGGTGGTGATATACAAGGTATTAGGGATATGATTTCTCTCTTGTTCTGCTGTCTCTGTGTCCCTCAGTCATCACAGGTAGAGCATCACTTCAGTAACTCTTCCTGTCGCTGTTGGTGGTGACAGCCAGTCTGATCTGAAAAGAAACCAACACTCCTTCCCAATATGGAATCTGGCAGGCTTTGTTTATCTAAAATGCAGAGTACCTCTTTCACATGTAACTGATGGGTTTCTTTAAATACCAAGTGACTTAACATAGTTTTCCTGAGCATTTCACACAAAAGAGAAAAAGCATATGATATTTTTCCACATGAGACTGTTACTTCTAAACTTTAAAGAATTTCGTATGGCACATGATGTAATAGGATCTTGATTTATTTACTATTTCCTGGTCAGGTACAATTAGGTACAGAGATTGGATGAGAAAAAGTAAAGTAAAGTTACAGAAGCATCCTTCTAAGACTTCCCAAATGTTACCATTTAATAGTGTTAGAAACAGTGTCACTATAATTGCCATTCCCAACCCTATGGATAGTGTTAATAATATTCTTGCCATGGGTCTTTTTACTATTCATTGTTTAGTAGGAGCCATTTTTATGGCAGTCTAAACCTCTCAGTTAAATGTAAAACACTGAATAAAATCAGTTGAAAAGATTATCAATGCTTTAAAAGAATATCCTACTCTTGTTTTCGTTAGAACTCAAAGCAAGAATACTACGTCTTCATTGCAATAATAAATCATTTGAAAACATTGTCTAAAACCGTTGAATTTACATACTTCTATATTCACAGTACCTAAATTTTACTACAAGTAGCCAAATAGATTTGAAGTAAATATTACAACCCACAAATCCAGACATATAACAGTTTAGGGGGAAGGGGGAATTGGTTCTCTTATTATAGAAAATGTTTGTTCAAATACTATGAATAACCATTAGTGTTTTTTATAATTGCATAGTCCTTATGTATCTCTAGCATCCATTTCTGTTACTTTTTAAATCCATTTCTAGGATAAGAGAACTTAGGCATTTGTATGTAGCAAGTATTGCAAAAACAAATGAGATTTTTTAAAAAAGAAAAACATTAAATTCTCTGTTAGGTTCACTGACCATACTACTTCATGTCACTCTGCCACTTTCTCTTTCATAACCTTATATACCTTACTTTCGTGGATGTGTTAAGGAGGATGCAGGTAGGTGTTAAGAACTTATGTATAATAAAATACAAAGTGTTAACTTTAGAAATTAAGAGTTTTTGAATGCTGAACTGCAAATTTCATTTAAATAAAATTAATAGGAACTGGAATTTTGAAGCTCCAACATAATGGTGCAAATGGAAACCAAATTGTAGGCATCCAGCGTATAACTGCCCAGAGCCTTCTCCCTACATCGTGTGCCCATTTTGCACCATTCGTATGTATTTGTCTTACAAGAGTGTTTCTGTCTCCTTTGAGTCTCTGACTACCTGGTTGAACCCTGCTCAGACCACTGCCCCATTTGAAGAGGTCTTGCCAGCCTCTTACCAGAATTGCATCTCTCGGCTTCTGAGTTTGTTTCTTCTCAGATAGACATCCTTAATTAAAGCTAGGACTTAACCCAAGCCTAAAAATATCTTTTCTGTTACTTCCTATGCAATAGAATAAGAGCAGAGTGGGAGAAGGATACATTAGGGAATGTGTTGACATTTGCAGGGATTAGAATCTAGAAGAGAAGGAGTGAACTGGAATTTTGGAGCCTCTTGTGGTAGACTGATGTAACGTATAACATAGACAAAGGCAACATGAAATTAATACTGGTAGACTCAAGATGCAATAGTACTGGTGATGCTGTGAGTGGTAGAGAAAGGAAGGTCAAGTGTTTGGAGCTCCCTGTTGAGCCCATTGGTGAAGGCTTGGTGGTGTTTAGAAAGGGAGCCAAGTCCCAGTGTGCAGAGCTCACACTTAACTTCTTTGGAGAGGGCAGACTGCTCCACATCAGGGCTACCCCTTGACCCCTGTGAGTTATAGACATTCTGGATCAGTAAATAGATGATATAGGTAGATACAGAGTCTGGTTAGGGGTATAAAACAGATCCAAATCCTGATCTCTTTGGGCTTTAAATATAAAAATAATGTTAATTAATACATTATACAAAAGGACTTTTGTGCAAAATGAACTTGGAAAATTTAGATGACCTACAGAAGTTGAGTAATTTCCCGAATTGTTGATAGCATCATTGTTTCAAATTTTTGAAAGGAATACAGCAGTAATGTATATAGTTCTAAATAGATATATAGCTCTAAATAGATAATGTCATATTAATTTTTTCACATTGAGATTTTAAATTTGAGATAAATGCTGTCATATTATAGGCACTAGATACAATAAGTTATGGAATCTTTTCAATGATATACTGAAGAGTTCTGGTGTTTTATCTCTTGTCTTTTCATACAAATGCAAACCTACACCCAGATTTCCTAAGCCTGTGGCAGAATATATAAAAATGTCTACCTCCATCTAGTCCTTATTTTCTGTGAAATATTTACCCAAACCAGGATTTTATTTTTGTCCATACTAAATTTTTCAGATATGTATGTATGTATTAAATTATTTTTAAAAGTGTTCTAAGGAAGTAAAAAATATTTTAAGATTCCTTTGCAAAGCATAGAGCTGCTTTTGTTTAACTCTATGTCCTCACAGCTTTTCTTTGTTTTTCATAACTTATAAGGTGGAGCAAGGCTTTATTTTTTTTTTTTCCAAATTTTAGCTAAGAGATATGTAGCAACACATAATATGATTATTTCAGAGATGAACTTAAATTCACAGCATTTTGATACACACCAACCCTGAATAAAATGAATAAATAAAACACTAGCACTGATTACTCTTTTCCGAAAGGTAAGTCCAACATTCTGTGTTGATATGTTTTCTACTATAACAATTTCATATGGTCCTCAAAATTATGAAGGAAGTTGCATTTATTTTCTCCATTCTTCCTGCGTATTATCTGGGGAACCCAAAGGAATTTTGTGT
This sequence comes from Eulemur rufifrons, assembly GCF_041146395.1. Lineage (NCBI taxonomy): Eukaryota > Metazoa > Chordata > Mammalia > Primates > Lemuridae > Eulemur > Eulemur rufifrons. The sequence continues at coordinate 17,332,788 of NC_091000.1, forward strand.
TTGTAACAGCAATTTGTGCTATTTATCAGCCCATATTTTTAGCAATCTTTATAGATAATGAATTGATATAGCTGAGAGTACCTGAGGGGCATCTGTAAATGTTAAAACATTTCTTAGAAGAGAAAACTGGTGTTTGCCCGTGGTTGCCCAGTTGGGAGTACTCCTATGCATACCACAAGGTTGGCTCTGAGTTTGTCGATGCTTATGGTTTAGAGTGGCTCCTTTCATAGTTCAAATTTGGTTGCACTGAGAAAGCAAGCCTGTTAACTTCATTGTAAAAAAGAAAGTGCTTGTCCAAGCACGTTGCATGTTGGCAGTTTAGAAGCTGTTCTTTTGCTGTCTGGAACTTAGACAACTTTTTAACCTCTCCAAGGCAAGGTAGCTATGACAAGGTGTCAGTTACTTTCAAAAAGTAAATAAATCATAGGATTTGAGTTTCAGTATAATAATAAGGATCCAATGTCCTCACATGAGTTTCTCATTCCACAATTTTGAATCATGTTTTTTTGTGGTAAATGCTCTACCTTCAAAGTAAAACTTTTAAAAAATACAATTTAGGGAGCCAAGTATCCTGAGAGGAAGATTATTAATTCACAAAGAAAAAACAATGAATTAACTTTAGTAAAATGAGCTAAAAAAACAAAAAAAAAATAAACACACATTTGAAATTTAATCTTCCTTACCTATGTTCTTTCCCAAATCAGGAAATAACCGGTATAGCTATAGTTTAAACATCTTTGTATTGAGAGAGTGACTTCAAATGTTTCAAATACTTTGTAAGCCAGTTAAACACTTACTATAAGTTCACTTAAGATTATAAATTTCCACGAATTATTCTAAGTTCTTTCTGTAGAGCACTACCTTACAAATTGACAAATATTGAGATAAGAGTCTTTATGGCATAATTCTGTTGATTGGCTGATATTTAACAACAATCTGCATTTGCCAGGTTCCACTCCAAAACCATAAATTGTATGTTTTCAGAAAAGCAATAGAAACACCAATCCCTAGATGAATAGACTATTTGCTGGAGAACAACGTGGTCTGCAAATACATTAAGCTTGAATTTTTCTCATCGTTATCGAGTAATACCCAGTGCTCTTCAAGTATGTTTTGTAGAGTAAACATATCTTGCTGAGCAAAAATTGGATGTTTTGGTTTAAGCTTCATGTGTTCTTATGACCTTCAAAACTATTGACAGAGTTAATCCTGAGTAACAAATTATTAAAAAGAATGAATAAGAATGTGCAAAATAATAATAACAACATGTGTAAATGAGATGAAAGTGCAAAGTCTTTTTTCAGCTGATTGAAAAATGTAACAAGATTGCTGATGGCTTTTCTGGAAAGAAGCAATGTAAACCAGTAATTACCAGAATTGCTGGTGCCTTACTCCATTTCTGTATAGCATTCTTTAAAATTTATTTTTAGTATATCTTGCTTTTGTGGTTTAATACTGCAGTCAATATTCTTGAGTTAACATTATATCAGAATACCATATTGCATTTTGTTTTTCATTGCTTAAAAAAGATAGGCAAATAATACTTAATGGTAGTGGGCTCTCAACTTTTTTGATTGCATACACCTATGAGTACTTTTTAGCATATGCTACTAATATATACACATGTATTTATTTATAAATTATATGCAGGGTTCATTATTCAACATATATAAAAACATGCAAACATATAAAACAGATTTTAAAGGATGAGATTTTATGTGTTAAATATCTATTCTAATATCTTAATTTTGTGCCCAGTGGATCATTTTTCCTTTTCCCTTATTTTATTTTGACATATAATGGAAAAAAGTAGTATTAAGAATCTCATGACCCTTTCATCCAGCTCCCCCCAATGATGACATCTTATATATCTGAAGAATAATATCAAAACTACGAAATCAAGACATTGCCATTGGTACAGTGCTATTAATTAGACTAAATACTTATCCTGTTTTTACCAGTTTTTACCTGTACTCATGTATTTCTGTGTGTGTGTGTGTGGTTCAGTGCAGTTTGACCCCAATTATAGATTCATGGAATCACTACTACAATCAAGATAGAGCATTGTATCTTAGATTACTACAGAGAAACTCTGTGTGTACTCCTTTATAGTTGGATACTCCCTCTTCTCTTCTCTGTCCCCTGGCAACCACTAATGTGTGTCCATTTCCACAGTTTTGTCATTCTAAAAATGTCACATAAATACAATCACGCAGTAAGTATGTAACTTTCTGAGATTGGCCTTTTATCACTAAGCATGTTGTTCTTGAGATCTTGCCAAGTTGTATGTATTAATAATTATACCTTTTTTGTTGCTGAGTAGTATTCCAGCATACAGATTTACCCTGGTTTGTTTCACTGTTTACCTGTCCAAGAACAATTAAGTTGTTTCCAGTTTTTGGCTATTGTGAATAAAGTTACTGTGAACATCCACGTACAGATTTTTGTGTGAACCTAAGTTTTCATTTTGAGGGGATAAATGCCTAAGAACGCAATTGCTGAATCACATGATACATTAGTTTCCCTATTGCTGCTATAACAAATTACCACAACTAGAAGCTTAAACAACATAAATTTATTATCTTACAGTTGCATAAGTTAGAACTCCAACACGGGACTCACTGGGGCAAAATCAAAGTGTTGGCAAAGCTGTGTCCCTTTCTGGAGCTTTAGGGAGCATCTATTTCCTTGCATTTTCCAGTCCCACCTAATATTCCTTGGCTTGTGGCCCCTTCCTTCATCTTCAAAGCCAGCAGTGTTGCATCTCTCTGTGCCTTTCTTTCATAGTCACATCTTCCTCTTACTGACTTTTTTATTCTTCCCTCTTCAAACCTGTGTAATACTATGTAATGTAATTCTTGTGATTACACTTGCTCCACCAGGATAATCCCAGGATAATCTCCCTATTTTAGGGTCAGTTGATCAACAACCTTAATTCCATCTCTAACCTTAATTCCCCTTTGCTATGTTAAGCAACATATTCACAGGTTCTAGGAATTAGGATATGGACATCTTAGTGGGGGAAGGGTATATTTTTCTGCCTACTGCACATAATAAATTCATGTTTAGTTCTTTTTGAAAAGCTGCCAAACTATCATGCAGAGTAGCTTTATCATTTTATATTCCTACTAGTAATGTATGAGAAATCTAGTTTCTCTATATCCTTGCCATCATTTGGTATTCTAATAGGTATGTGATGATATCGTGATTTTAATTTGCATTTCCCTAATGGTTAATGATGTTGAACTTTTTAAAATGTGCATATTTGCCATCCATATTTTTTTCTTTGGTGAAATTTCTGTACTTTACTTTTTCCCATTTTCTAATTGGATTGCTTGTTATTTTACTGTTGTGTTTTGAGGGTTCTTTGTATATTCTAAATACAAATCCTTTGTTGGATGTAGGGTGTGCAAATATTTTCTCAGTCTGTAGCTTGTTTTTTTATCCTCTTAACAGGGCCTTTTGCTTATGGGAAACTTTATAATGACTCACTCGTTGCCATATGTGAGTGATGCCACATGCTACAATCATGAATATCTCATGGGGTTTTAAAGAAAACATTTACATGAGACAGCAATCATGACTTAAAGCTGTGTTTCAAGTAAAACTGTGTATTGATTTGAATGCATTTAGAATTAGACCCAGTGATGTACTTCCACTTCTCTTCCCAGTTTGCAAGAGCTGATTTTTGAACTTCCAAGAATGTTGCAAGTCAGTTTTTAAACAGTTAGTAGCCATGGTTTGAGTATTATACAGTGGAAATTGGCAAGCACCACAAATCAGTGCTCCTGTTCTCACTGGAGAGGGAGAATTTATCAATATTATATTTGTGGGACTAGGCAAAGAATTGTCAAGAAATTCAAGTTTTTTCCCTCTCTATTAATAAATCAATGCCCATTGAGATATATATCAAAAATAAATATGTCAGGGCATTCTCTTCACCAGATTGTAATATTTGCTTTGGTGTGTTTTTTTTTTTTTTTTTGCTATTTTACTTTAATTTGTATTTCATCAATTTTGTCTTATTCAAGATTCTAATTTTCCAGAGTATCAGGCAGTACAGTTGTATATTAGTATAGTTTAATGGTGTGGATTAGACCATGAACTTCAGAATCAGACAGTCTTAGTTCGAATCCCACCTCAATTTACTAGCTGTTTGACCCTGGTAATACTGTCTCATAGATAAAATTGTAGTAATACATAATACAGGCAGCCTTCCGTATCCATGGATTCTACTTCAATGGATTCAACCAACCAAGGATCAAAAAATTCAAGAAAAATAAACAATAAAAAATAACAATACAACAATTAAAAAAGTACAAATTTTAAAAACACAGTATGACAACTATTTATATAGCATTTACATTGTGTTAGGTATTGTAAGTAATCTAGAGATGATTTTAATTATATGGAATGATGTGCATAGGTTATATGCAAATACTGCACCATTTCATATAATGAACCTGAGCATCCACAAATTTTGTTATTGGGTGAGAGGGAAGTTCCTGGAACCAGTCCTCTGTGTATACTGAGGAACAACTCTACAAACTTCATAGATTGTGATGCTTAATAAGATGATGTTTATAAATCATTTAACAGATAGTGTCTTAATGAGCGTTAACGTCTGTTATTATAATCATCACCTATATAATCTTTACAGGGCAAGCCTTTCATAGTCACAGCAAATTAAATTACCTTTTTATTATTCAGGCATCCCTGTCTGACACTTAACATCGTAGAAAATCAGATGTCCTACTTGAAAATGCTAACCAGGAGCCTGTTTCCCAAAATCCCCAACCAGTTTTCTAAAAGCTAACTAAATACGGTGAAATATCTTTACAGTAACAAGTTATCCTCCTGGAAACATAGGATACTGAAGCAGTGAGTCTTTTAACTCATATTAGAGTGGAAAAAATTAATTAGAAAATAATAAATGAAGAAAATAATGAATGAAGGCTTAAAATACCCTAGAGAATTCTATTGAAAATTAGCTATTAGGTCACTTTTGCATTAACTGTTCTAGATAAAAGCAGTAGGGTATTCCCTCAAGTGTTATGTCACATCCTGGCCATCATGTGTCATGAGCTGCACTCAGATTACTTTTGGTTGTGTTTCCATACATGCAGTGAACAATCTGAAAATAAAATTAAGAAAACAATTCCATTTACATTATCATCCAAAAAAATAAGATACTTAGTAATAAATTCACCCAAGTTGTATGCCAAAAACTACAAAACATTCCGAAAGAAATTAAAGAAGTCTTAAATAAATGAAAAGATATCTCACGTTCATGGATTAAAAGACTTAATGTTGTAGGTACTACCCAAAGTTGATCTATAGGTTCAATGCAATCCCTATCAAGATTTCAGCGACTTTTCTTGCAGAAATGAGAGGGCCGATCCTCAAATTCATATGGAATGCAAGGGGCCCTCAATAGCCAAAACAATATTTAAAAAGAAGAACAAAGTTGGAGGACTTCTCAATTTCAGAACTTACTACAAAGCTACAATAATCTAAACAGTGTGAAACTGGCATAAGGATAGACTATCTATAGACCAATGGAACAGAATTAAGAGTCCAGAAATAAACCCATAAATATATGGCCAACTGAATATTGACAAGGGTGTCAAGACCCTTGGGGAAATAATAGACTCTTCAGCTGAAGGTGCTGGGACAACTGTCTTTCCATGTGCAAAAAATGAAGTTGGACCCCTTCTTCATACCATATACAAAATTAATTCAAAATGGATCAGTGGCCTAAGTATAACAGCTAAAATCTTACAACTCTTTGGGGAAAATATGGACAAATCTCAATGACTTTGGATTTGGCAGTAGATCCTTAGATAAGATACCAAAAGCACAAGGAAGGAACCGGTTTAATGGAGCCTCTTGGTTCATAAACCATAAACCCAGACCACGATATCTGGACTATTATAAAAAACAAATTAGTTAGACCTATGTAAGCAAATTGCTTAATTAGCCACTGATTTGGATAAGTAATATGAGACCAAATTTTTATATGTTAGCAGTTAACAACCCTGTAGTAGCTAACCTCTAGACTCCGCATCCAGAAGTTTTGTCAGAGTTTACAAAACTAACCATCAGTGGTTTTGTGGATGGAAGATAGTGAAGTCTTTGAGGTAATGAAGAGGATTAGGGCTATCTCCAAAAGGATACTAAAGTGATTCTTGTCAGACAACATTAAGGATAACCATTCTTTAGTTCATTGTGCTGGTTATTCTCTGTGATTTTGTAAAATATACTTTTGATCTTTGACCCTTTTTCCTGGCATATAACTCCTAAAATCCTTAGAATCTTCAAAGTGATATCTTTTTGTATACTAATGAGTTGACTAATGGCTGGCAGCCTATAGGTATCTTCAGGGTGGGGGCTGGTCATAGGAAAGAAGGAGGCATGTTTAGAGGGTTGAGACTTTCAGCTCACCCCACAACCTCCGGGGAGGGGAGATGGCCAATGATTTTATCAATCATGCCTATGTAATGAGGCCTCCATAAAAACCCAAAAAGCAGTGGGTTTGGAGAGCTTCTAGGATAGCTGAGCACATGCAGGTTCCTAGAGGATGGCATGCCTGGAAGCTCCACGCCCCTTCCCCCGAACCTTGCACTATGCACCTTTTCATCTGTATATCCTTTGTAATGCCCATTATAATAACCTTGTAAACATAAGTGTTTCCCTGAGTCATGTGATCTGCTCCAGCAAATGAATCGAACCTAAGGAGGGTGTCATGGGAACCCCAATTTATAGCCTGTAGGCCAGAAGCACAGGTAAAACAACATAGGGCTTGTGATTGGCATTTGAAGTGAGGCTCAGTCTTGTGGGACTGAGCTCTCAACCTGTGGGATCTGGTGCTGTCTTCAGGTGTAGACAGTTTCAGAATTGAATTGAAAGCCACCCAGCTGGTGTCCACTGTAGAATTGACCAATAGATATACCATATGATGGGAGAAATCCCCACATAGTTTGGGGTCACAGAAGTCTTTTATGTTGATTGTTGTGATGTGAGAGCAGAGGGAAACAGTTTGAGGTTTTTATTCAACTCATATTCTCCCACTCCCCAGATCTCTTCTTTCCTTTATTAGTGTTGTCTGTGAATGTCTGTATAAGGAGGGTAAGGGGGGGTTGAGGTGACCTTATGGACTGTATAGCCCTGGATTCCATTCCATTGGGTTCGGCCAATGGGAAGTATCAACGAGAGATTAAAAAGTAGGAGGAGATGAAAGTGGTCAGGATATGTCTTCCTGCCCTGTTCCTGCCCTAAAACCTCAATTCTAGCATTGACTGTGTCCCTTTATGACAACATCTCTTGTCCTTTGAGCCTTCACCCCATTTCCTCAACAGCTTCAGCTTTGTTTGGACTTTGATAATACTCTCTCCTTCCCCTTACTCCTTCCAGCTCCTAAGCAGTAATCACTTCCTGCAGTTGCTAGACTTTGGTTCCCTCGGTATACCTTAACCTTTCCAACTCTTCTGGAAATATTCTCTAAATTGATTTGTCTTCAAAATCCCTGCCAGGACCCTGACTAATTTTCTTTCTGTTTTTTTTTTTAGCAAGAAAAAATGTATATATTTATGGTATATATGATGTTTTGATATAAGTACACATTATAGAATGAGTAAATGAAGCTGTTAACATATACATTATCTCCCATACTTATTTTGGATGAGCATACTTGAAAAATCTACTCTCTTAGCAATTTTCAAATATACAATATATTATTATTAGCTATAGTCACCATGTACAATAGGTCTCTTGAACTTATTCCACCTGTCTAATTGAAATTTTGTGTCCTTTGACCAACATCTCCCTAATTCCCCCTTTCCCCAGCCTCTAGTAACCACCATTTTACTCTCTCTGAGTTCAACTTTTTTACACTCCTCATATAAGTGAGATCATGTGGTATTTGTCTTTCTGTACACGGCTTATTTCACTTAACATAAAGTCCTCCAGGGTCATCCATTTTGTCACAAAGGACAGGATTTCCTTTTTAAAGACTGAGTAGTATTCCATTCTGTATATACACCACATTTTCTTTATCCATTTGTCTGTTGATGGACACTTAAGTTGATTCCATGTCTTTTTTTTTGCATGACAAAGAGTCTTTACTTTTAAATGATTATCAATGTACCAAGTAATATATATAATAAGTTCTTGAATTCTGTCATCTAGTAATTTTGATTAAGAGAAACTAAAAGCAGCCCAAACAATTATACTAGTATTCGTGTTCTAACCATTAGCAGGAATGATGAACTGCTTTCAGGCTGGCTTCACACAGGTTACAAATAACTATTTATTACTTTTTCATTGATAAAGCCCCTGACTTTCAAGACAGTATGAGGGAAAAAAGTTACTTAATCCCTTTCCTTTTTCAAAGAAAGATCTAAGAAAGAAAAAGCCAACATTGATATATATGGTGCTTGAGCTAAAAGGAAAACAGGTAACGTATGCCCATTAAATTTCTAAGAAAATATGAGGTAAAAAGATGAAATCTTTACATGAGTTCTAAATCTGTATAAAGAAGCTAGATTTTCTACTCTCCAAAAAAGTGAAGGGACCTACTATATAATATACAGAAATAATTTAATGCCTTTCATAGCTTGAGCTTTGTTGCTAAAGCTTCATACTTCACAAGGGCATCTAAAATGTCAATCCATGGAACAGACACTTCTTTCTTCTTCTCCTAACCACTTATGGGGTAGTTTTCATGGATTTCTGGTCAGATGTCACAGCCAAAGTCCAAGAGGTCATCCAAGACTTCATCTCTGTTCTGACAGAAGTAGATCTGGAGAATGGTCATCTTCTTCTGGGCTTCCTTCTCCACTTCACTGCTGTGTCTGCTGTGGGATCCCAGGAACACAGCCATCTTGGCCTTGAACTCTTTCTCCCTCTGCAGGTGGTACTGTTTAATTTCAGCCTGAGATGCTTTGGTCTGCTTCAGCCACGGGTTCTTCAGCTCGCAGGCCTCTGACACCTTCTCAGTGGCCTGCTTTGGGGCCTGCAGCAGCTGCTAGATCCCCTGCAACTGACTGGCCATGGTGGCTGCGACTCTGAAGCCCAGGCTAGCAGCCTAAGTTGGCTCTGGGGCCCCTTGCTGCAGTGAATGTGGGAGTACAGTTATCCCTTTGACATACTGATTTCATTTTCTTTGGCTGTATACCCAGTAGGGAGATTGCTGAATCATATAATAGTTCTGTCTCTTATTTTTTGAGGATCCTTCGTAATGTTTTCTGTAATTGCTATACTAATTTACATTCCCGTCAACAATGTATAAAGGTTCCCTTTTTTCCATATCCTAGCCAACCCTGATTTTCTGATCTTCCAACTTAATTTCCTTTCCTATTGTTTAATGCAACTTCTGCCTGTCAAATCATGGTAGACATTATGTGATTAATATCACAATAGAAGCCAGAATGTTTTACAGAGGAAACATAGAACAGAGATTAAATCTGGGGAGTCAAGTAAATTAGAGGTAGATTAAGAGAGTGCCTCTCCTATTAGTGTTACTGCTTTTTGTTCTCAAAGTGTCTCCAAAAAAGTTGAAATGTTGTATACATTATTCAGTATTGTACTCAGAAAATCATTTTACCAGCAAATGAGCTTAATTTTTATAGTTTATTGTTATCTTCATTTCCTAGTCTCCAGTATACTCTTATACCAGTAATTCTTAACATTCATTTGTTAATGCTAAAGACCATCTTCCCATGAAAGTGCATATGTACATAAATAAAGTTTGTTTTCATTTTCAACCTGCTTACCAATCCCTTGACACTGATCCAGGAACCCCAAGGTAAGAATACCTATCTTAACTGTTTTTAAAACTTTCCATGACATGCTTGGTCAGGGGAGAAGAATGTTCTGTGACAAATGCCAGTTTTGTTGATGAGGTAGAAAAGGCCTTAGAAAGTGCTTTGAAAGACAGAAAAGAAAAAACTGTGGGAAGAAGTCAGTGTCTGAGAGCATAGAGAGCTTCAGTCCTTTGGATGCATAGCACCTAGTCCAGCAGATCAGAAATACTTAGATTTGTATAGAGATGTCATAACACACAACTTGGAAAGCACCATCTTTAGGTGAATTAGCTGTAGCTAAGAGTGAATGATCTTTCAAAACTTTTAGTTATATTGTTTACAATTTGGAGTAAATGTCTAGAAATCTACAGTCATTTAATATAATTTTTTTTACTTAAACACATAATTTTGTTTCTAGGGTCCTAATGAGTATTAAAATGGGATTAATCTTGAAAATCCTGTTACATCACTGAAAGCACTTTGCCCACCTGTTCTCTGAACCCAGTAGAGCAGCGGTCCCCAGCCATTTTGGCAACAGGGACTGGTTTCATGGAAGACAATTTTTCGGGGTGGGGGAAGTGCATGGCATGTGTGCATCAGTAGAGTAAACCTATGGTTATCCAGTTACTAAGTGGTACCTTTAAGACACTGTGGGCAAAGACTGTGACCAGCAGTCTTTATATTTGTGACCAGCAGATTGTAAACAAGAAAGTATAATCCCATTCTGCTGTTTTTTTTTTTTTTAATGGACAGGTTTAGATGTATCTATCTAATCATAGAAAATATCTGGAAGAAAATAGTTTCTGCCAAGGGAAATTAATGGATTGAAGAAGGAAACAAGAATTTGCTTTTCACATATACATTTCTGTACTGTTTGGTGTTGCTGCTGTTTTACCATGAGTATGTATTACTCAATAAAATAACAAATAGGTGAGGTCAGGAAGGATACCCTTTTTTGCTGTGCAGATTATTCTTGCCTCATTCCTTGTTCCCTAGTTTCTATTACTTTAGCTTTATTCTCCAGTTACTTGTTTTTAACAGCCTCTAGGGCCTACCCAAAGTTTTTCTTTTACCTTGTCCTGATTAATAGTCTCTAAGTCTATTTTTGCATTACCTGCACAAAACCCAGACCCTCAGATGGAAGATGAAACCTTCTGCCTATTCACCCTCTACACATATCACCCACCTTTTTCTTATCTTAACTATTCTAGTTGTTAACATTTTGTCCTTTGCCTTTGAGGATTTATTGTTTACAAAGAACTGAAACATTCTTAGTTTATTTGTTTTTAGGTACCCTCAGAAGATAATGGCAAAATAAACACCATAAGAACATATGAAAATTCCACTGAAAGGAGTTTAGCTAACTAGGGAATGTTGGCTTCCAGCCTTAGCTGGGAAATTATCAAATTTGGATATTGGTTGACTTTTTTTTTAGTATAAGTGTGAGTCATGCATCAACAAGTAAGCCACAGATGGCAGTTTTAGTCCCAAACTAAAATTGATATACATACATATTAGTGTGGGGGGGGGGGGTAGTCCCAAACTAAAGTAGGCAGGTAGATGGATGGATAGATAGTTTAAAGAGATTACCTATATTACAGGAAGCAGCAAAAGTGCTTTCACCTAGAGAGCCATTTGCATGGAAAGACACCATGATTAGAGGTAGGCGTCTGGATCTGAGTGCCGCCTTCAAATCTACACTACTCCTCTTTCAGTATGTTTGACCTTGGTCAAATTACTTAGCCTCTTTTAGACTTAACTTTATCACGTGTAAAATCAGGATATTGAAAATACTTTACTAGTTTGTTATATGATTAAATCAAATAGTGCATGTAAAATACTTAGCAAGTGCCTATTATGTGGTTACTTTCAGGTCTTAACAGTAAAATCACATTATAAAGTGTCATAACATTGCAAGAGGTTCTTTCCCTACCTCCCCAACAGAGTTTTTACTAGATAGAACCTTCTAGCATTTGAAGCTATGTCACCGGCATCAGCCTTTTTTACTTCATATACCTACAAAATTTGTAGTTTAATTTTCAAAAAACTGGATGCCATGGTAGTAGCACGTTCAAATAGGTTACCAATATTTGAAGTTTTGAAACCATTTCTTACGTACAGGTTGATCCTTGTATACAAGCTGAAGCAAAGCTCTGACCTAACAATATTTAATGAGTACATATCCTGTATAGAATAAAATCTTTCCTGAATTTCATTTCCCTTTTCAGAATTTTATACATACATAACTCATGCAAATGCATGCAAGCACACCTCCTATATAACCTAACCAAAAAAAAAAAAAATATTATGTAAGTTTAGACTTCTTTTAATTAAAGTCAGATGTTTAGCCCAAATCTACAAATGTATTTTTAATTTAGGTAAAAGAGGACACTATACCACAATTAATATTCACTGTACCTCAATGTCATGAAATTTGCCCTATGACAAGTTTTTCTTGAATGATTCTAGAAGTCATTCCATAGTCTATTTTTCAGTATCAGACATCACTGAATATTTTTTAAAATGTGCGTAGGTATAAGTGAATGTGAGGCATAAATTAGCACAGTCTTTCAAGAAGGCAGGTAATATATAATAAAAAAACTTCACATACTCATCTTTTGTCTTAATAATTCTTTTAGGAATTTGTTCTAGAATATAAGACAAGCAATCCATGATTGAATCTCTAAAATAAGAATAACAGTATCTAGTTGCTTTGAGAATTGATGCATTACACTATATCTACATAACAGAATGAGAAACTATTAAAATAGTGAAATGTATATCTATATGTATTAACATTAAAAGAAGTCCATGCATTATATTAACTGGGAAATAAAGTCAGATTGCAAAACAGGCATGAATAACAACATAACATTTATGTATGGTACAATGATCTGGACATTGTACAAAATCTTAACAGAGCCATCATTTTGATGATTTTTACTTTCTCATTAATATTGATCAGCATTGTTTATAATAAATATGAATCACTTTTATATTCAGAAAAAGCAATCAAGTTATTTTTATTTTAAAAAGAAACTGAATGTGCATAGCCTTGCTATTTACTAACAGTGTGACTTTTAATTTGTTTTAAACTTCCTTATGTGTAAAAGGGTGTGAATGTTAGTTATAGTCCCCTCCCATCTTCTTCGTCATTAATGAGTTCTGAGCCACTCTTGGTTCCATAACAGCTGGACTGAATGGTTTTTCGAAGGGTAGGTGGGGGTCAGATGTCTCATCAGCAACTAACTCGGCAAAAGCAATGTTGTCAGAGAAGTAGAAGAAGTGGAGGGAAACCAAGATGTTGACAGAGCCTCCGAGAGAAGTTAGCATGGTGATACAACGGAGTATTGGCAAAGTCTGGAGTTATGTGGTTATTTTAGGACTGTCTTTAGTTTTACTGTCATCATTCAGAACTCATGTTTTAAAAATTGTCTTAGTGAGTTTCAGGAAGAGGGAATGTCTCTTTCCATTCATTTGGACTCAACAGTTTTATTTTTTGGTATATATAGAGTAGAATTCTCTTGTTTAAAAATTAAAAAAAAAAAAAGGAAAACTTCTACAAAGCTGAATACCCTTAAGTGTCTGTTGGAGAAGGTAGTGAGTGACTGTGTGTCATACTCCTTCCACCCATGCCAGAACCTTTACCTTGAGACATTGAATGCTTCTCCCTTTGCTATTCTTAGAAATAATCACATTTTTGTGTATCGAACTCTGAGGAGTTTAAAAATGAGTGAGACATGGTATCCTGGAGTACAACATAGGACTAGTCAGCAGTTACAAGTTTGTTTGTTTTTTTTTTAATTTTACTTCCCCATTTAGTTAATACTAGGCATTAAACTCATTTTAGAATTATTCACTGAGAAGAAAAGAACATAATATTCACAGCTGTAGCTGCATAGGTCATCAGCGGTTCCCTCCAACTTAGAATCACATCTGAGCTGATACTGTTAGACTACCTCTGCCCAAGATAGTAAAATTGAAGTCTTGTGTGTCAGGAGGCCCGGGATGTGTACAAGTACTTGAAGAAGTTTGTTTAAAGTATTTCCTTTTCAAAAAGCAGGAATTAGAGAAGCAGGAGTAAAGGGCCAGAGTAGTGTATTGGGGGTTTAGTTTAAGATTTCCTTTACAGTTTCTTCCCCCGAGGAATTTGCTCTCTTTAGCAATCTGGTTGTCAAGTACAATAGTGAATCTTACAGAAAATATGCAACTGGAGAAATTAAGAAATCCATTTACGTTTATACTAGCTTGGGGGCAAGTGTAATAAAAGTAGGCAACTTGTGCAAGAAAACAGAGAATTCTACTTTATTGAGCTGAAGTGAATTCCATCTCTTTATATAGTTTGAACTATTGAGAGGTTTTTGTTGTGACTATTGTTTTGAAAAGTTATACAGATTTTGCCTTTAAGAACAAAATTTTTAAATATCTCTAAGAGGTCTCATCTTGAATGGTAATTTTTCTTTACTTGTCTGTCATCTCCATTGCCTATAACCTCCTTCAAGGCAACAGTGGTGTTATTTATCTTTGATAACCAATACCAGAGTCATGAATGTTTATTTGGTTGTTTAATTAACAAATTAATCTATCTTGCTTAACAATAGTTTTATACACACACACACATAGACATACACTGGGCCTACCTTCTCTTTTCTGCTGCTTCTAACTTCAGAAGCTTGGAAATGGGACTTTTTTTTTTTTTCCTATAGCAGTTCACAGAGTTTTAGCCTTAAAGGTTGAAATCCACCTGAGTGAGAATTGGAAGGGACAATATTATTGGAGCTATTTTTGTATTTTAATGTCCATGTCCAAGAGAATAGGAAGTGGTCAGCTGTGGCCAGGGCTACCTACACCCACACATATCTAAATCTATGACAAAAATGAATTAGCCACCATTCCCCATATTGGTACTTAGTGTGCCAAATCAATGCAAAATGTGGGACAATTGATTTGCATAATTTCTGTTTATATTTTAATCCCTATGAATAATATATGTACCTATAATTTCTGTGTATGTAAACATAAATATAGAAAGACAAACACTTTTGGTATTTCTATCCTTGAGTTTAAGGAAAACATTTTTACCTATTTCAGCCAATTAAAATATAATTTTACTTCTGTATATGTATATGTATGTATATGTGTGTATGTATAAAATATTTCTAAAGGTAATACCTACCTAACAAGAAAACCTTGGCCCTGTTTCTTAAAATGCATGTAAAGCTCTAATAAATAGACATTTGTTCATATCTCTGAATTATTTAATTGGAGTTGAAAACCTTGAATCTATACTATAGAGTCTATTACAAGAATTTGAGACCTGGTATTGTATAAACAATACAATTCCATTACATATTTCTCTTAACAAGTAACATTTTAAAGTCTACATAATTTACAGGGTTTCTTTGCTTTCTGTGACAATTAATGCTTCTAATAGAAATCTAAACTAGAGTTAAAATAGAGTTTAGCATATAACTGAGTGACAAATCAAAATTTTTCTTTTTTTTTTTTTGAGACAGAGTCTCACTCTGTTGCCCAGGCTAGAGTGAGTGCCGTGGCGTCAGCCTAGCTCACAGCAACCTCAAACTCCTGAGCTCAAGGGATCCTCCTGTCTCAGCCTCCCGAGTAGCTGGGACTACAGGCATGCACCACCATGCCCGGCTAATTTTTTCTATATATATTTTTAGCTGTCCATATAATTTCTTTCTATTTTTAGTAGAGATGGGGTCTCGCTCTTGCTCAGGCTGGTCTCGAACTCCTGAGCTCAAACGATCCGCCCACCTCGGCCTCCCAGAGTGCTAGGATTACAGGCGTGAGCCACCGCGCCCGGCCTCAAAATTTTTCTTGAAGCACACCTTTGTTGTCACATGTTCTAGAATTTAGTGATTTTTAGCAGTGATTTTTTTGTTGTTATTTTATTAATGACCTGAATACTTCAGCTGATAAATGTTAATATGAAAACAGTTGATCAGACTGGTTAATGAATTTGTAAGGTTAATTTAGGTAGTGTCCTAACAACTTGGTGTGTATCTCTGGGTAGGTTCTTCAGTGAATGTCTCTACATCTAGACCTAGAGCTGCCTATCCACTGGGTAGCCACTGGCTGGCCACATGTGGCTATTGAGCACCTAAAATACGGCTTGTCCAAATCAAAATGTGTTTTAAGTGTAAAATATACACCAGATTTCAAAGACTTTGTACAAAAAAACATGTAAAATAATTTTACTTTGATTTTTAAATGATAACATTTTGGATGTATTAGATTAAGTAAAATATTAAATGAATTTTTCCTTTTTTTAAAGTTCTTAAAGTGTAGCTTCTAGAAAACTTAAAATTATCCTTGTAGCTCACACTGTATTTCTTTTGTACAGCACTGATCTAGAGTTTTACCTTTTTCATTGTCAGCTTAAATGGATGATGATGTGTTATGCTGCATATGTTATGCTCCATAATCAGACTGGAGATCTCATGTATTTTAGAACTAAAGGGTTCTGGGTCAGAGATAAGCTTTAGCTTTTGCTTACTTCTGTTTCTGGCCTCAGTTGTGCCCTCCTTTTTGTAAGAAATACAATTTGTCCTGAGCTAACAGGATAACAGGATTTTTCTTCAATCCTGTAGATCTAGTAAAATAAGTTAGAACATTATGTCAGGAGTGGCTCTCACACATAACACTTTCTTGTGTGTCTGTTATTTTAAATTTCAAAATCCTCCTTTAAAACTCTGGGATAGGTTTAGCACATATTTCTCCTTGATCTAAAAAGTATCATTTTTCAGGCACCAAAAGTTCTTAGCACTAATATTCTGGTTTGAAGTTGC
This sequence comes from Eulemur rufifrons, assembly GCF_041146395.1. Classification (NCBI taxonomy): domain Eukaryota; kingdom Metazoa; phylum Chordata; class Mammalia; order Primates; family Lemuridae; genus Eulemur; species Eulemur rufifrons. The sequence goes on from NC_091000.1 coordinate 17,349,403, forward strand.
TGTTGAAAAGTAAATTTTTCAACAAACCCTAAACTATATATACATAAAGAAAATTACACAAGACACATTATGATTAAATTATGTAAAACCAATGATAAAGAGGAAAATCTTTTTTTTTAATTATATTTTATTTTGTTAAGAACATTTAGCATGGTGGAAGATATCTGATGGAAAGGAGCAAATGGAGGAGAAGCTGAAGATACTGCAGAGGGGGGATAATTACAGTGCAGTGTTCCACCATGGGACATTGGTGGGATTGGAAGGGAATGTTCTTAGATGAGAAGAATCATTGGTCTGATGTAAAGTTAGATAAAATAGATGAAAACATACTATTAAGTCTAAATCAGTTCTAGCATCACAATGAAATCATGAAAACCAGGCAAACACTTTGCTGTTCGTAAAGGAAATCTTTCTTGTTACAACAAAAGACCAAAACAAACAAACAAAAAAACCAAATGAAGACACTGATGTCACTGACATGAAGGAGCAATATTGAGTAATTAAAAACAAAATTAATGCATTCATTTCAAATCATTAAAGCAGAACTGCCTACTTTATAACTTTTGTATCCACAGTCCTAGTAATTGTAATGCCTAAAGTAGTGTTAATCCCATGGCCCACATGAAAGATTTTTAAAAATGCTTTGTTAGAGAATGTGGTAGACTTGCAGTTACAACTTTCAAACTCCCCTGTAAAGATTTGTAATATTTGGCTAGAGTGTGTACACACACACACACACACACACACACACACATAGAAATCACTCCCATCCCCCACCCTCAGAGAAAGTTTGAGATTATGCAGCCCTATCTGTCAGAGCTATGCTAACCTCTGTCATCCCTCTGTTCTGGTTATATTTTACTTCCCTTTCCTCTCTACTCTTTCAGCTCTTCTCCTTAACCTTAAAAAAAAAGTTGAGAGAAAAAACTAATTGTCTCTCTTTTCATTTGAAATTTAAGGTGGAAGAAAAGCAGTTATAAAAGCATCTATCAACATAGCGCTAACTTGCCAAGCTAAGTATTTAGGTTGGAAATCATGCCCTCTCAACTGCTTAAAAACAGGAAGTATCTCTGTTAAGTGATAGATAGCTCCCTGTTGCTGGAAAAAAGAAAAAGTGCCTTTTATTTCTTTCTACATTTTTAGCAATAAGTTCTGCAGTTTCATACATGGGGTGTGTGTGTAATGCAAAAATCCATTTCCAGTGTTTATTCATACACACACACCAGTATATGTAAATATATGTTAAAATACTTTCAAAGGCTTTAAACATAGGATCTCTTTTCATAAGCCAGCCCAGGCACATCTTATCCAACAATTCAAGCAAAACCCTTGGATCTGTCAGAAACAGCCTATAGGTTTGCACTAGGTGATTAATTGCCAGGAGAATCTGGTTCTATATTTCATTACAGGTAATTGTTATCTTTTCTAGAGGTGTTCTCTTATTAAGCTAACACCTTAAAAGGGAAAAAATATATACATATAACTTTGATTCCTGATGTTTTAGCACTTTTTATAAAAGAGAGGAAAACTTTAACATAATCCACTGACAAAGACATTTGTCTCAGTTCATAATTTTTCCCCCAATTTTTACAAAAACTTTAATGTTGTCTTCCATGAAACCAGTCCTGAGTGCCAAAAGGGTTGGGAACCTCTGCTCTAAGGGATTTGGCCAGATGGTAAATATTTTAGGCTTTGCAAGCCTTGCCTCTTGTACCTTGCAGCTACTCAACTTTGCTGTCCGTGGCCCACGCGGTAGCTCACGCCTGTCATCTTAGCACTTTTGGAGGCCAAGGCGGGAGGATCCCTTGAGCTCAGGAGTTCAAGACTAGCCTGAGCAAGAGTGAGACCCCATCTCTACTAAAAATAGAAAACTTAGCCAGGTGTTGTGGGATTTGCCTGTAGTCCCAGCTACTTAGCAGGCTGAGGCAGGAGGATCACTTAATCCCAGAAGTTTGAGGCTGCAGTGAGCTACGATGACGCCAATGCATTCTACCTGTGGTGACGGAGTGAAACTCTGTCTCAAAAAAGAAAACAACTTTGCTGTCCTTTGAGTGAAAGCAGCATAATAATATTAATACATAAATAGCTGAACACAGCTGTGTTCCAACCCAACTTTATTTACAGGAACAGGCAACGATACAGATTATAGTTTGCCAAACCCTACAGAGGGGCATGGTCCCCCACAAGCCTCACTGAGTCACGGTCAGACTGTGTTCTAAACCTCAGGTTGAAGTGAGGACAAGGCAGCAGAGACAAGGAAAAAGAAAGGTGCACCGGACACGAAAGCCGACGCAAGACTGACAGTCACAGAGCTCAGAAGGGGGCCTGAGAGGGGAAAAAAGACATCAAAAAGGATAAAACAGCCCTGCACTGTAAGGTGGTGGGATTGATAAGAAATACCGTCATATGGCTTGGTATTTTGTGCCTTAAAAAATTCGGGATGGCGGGACTGGAAAAGAGAAACAATCAGTCTCTTTGGGTTGAGAAGCAATGAAACACTGTTGTGAAGCTCAGTGGCTATGGAAACCTTCATGAAGGCAGAGCTGTGCGTAACTGCTCTGCAGCCCATAAGTCCTGCGGGGCCCATGCAGTCACCCTGTGTAAATCTGTCATCGTGTATCTGTATCCTTACCATCTAATAACTTCAGCACAGAATGTTTAATCATGATGGAGGGGAGAAGAAAACCTTTGTTTACATTTACCATGTCATCCATTCTATGTAGCATATATGAGATTTTTCTTTTAAGTTTTTAAAAATGATTTGTAATGGGTTCAAAACCTCAGCTATCCAGAAAATTCATATTCTGAGCAACATGTTTTTGGTACCACCTGCTATCTTATTTATTTCTTATCTGCTCCCGTATCTGGTAGGCATCTATTGGTAAATCATCTTACATCATGATGAACTGATTTCTTTTTAAATTGGAAAAAATATATGTCCCTTGAATACCTTATAATCTAGTGGAGCATTAGAATATATAAACAAATATTGTTGTATAATATGTACAACAGAAATGTGACTAATATTTGGAAGTAAGATAGAGAAGAAATAACAGTTTCTTTGTGTATGCAGAAGTGATTTAAATGAATAACTAGAATTTTCCTAGAATACAGGGCCTGGGGGTGGGCAGGACTGTTCAGCCAGAGAGATCACATGTGTAAAGGTACAGAGGTGTGGAGGATATGCTCTTTTCAGGAAACTATGAGGAGGTCAGTATCAATAGAAAGTAAAGGGCATGGAGGGGTCAAATAACGGGAGATGATACTAGAGAAATAAGCGGAAGACAGATCATTTCTCACCACCACCAGTACCTCCTCACCCCCCATTAAGAACCTATGGGTTTATGTATTTTTAAGTATCATAAAATATATAAATACGTGAGGAAGTTCCCCCCCTTCTACTTTATGGAGACCCTTTTTAAAGGGTGAATTTTATAGAGATATATGAAAGACTAATTTGCATTGTTTTCAGTTTTCCTTTAATTATTCAAAAATCAGATTCACTTTTTACAAGAGGAAGAATTAGGATAAGTTCTAGGTAAATACTGTTTTGACTTTGTAAAAGGACCTTTAAAATAGGAACGGATGAAGAATATATCATGCTAGTAAAAGAACAGACGTGTGTGTATGTGTATATGGGCCTGCACTGAATTGTCTTTCTTTTGTTCTCTTCTTTTGTGCTCATCATCAGTTGCTGCCATTTACTTTGGTACATTTTTCCTGAACACCTGCTGTCAGATGCATCAAGTCTTTTCTTGCACAGTGCTGCAGGTTTTTACAGAACTTAGCAAGCCCAGCATAAGGCAGATAGCCTACAGACTGATTGATTTATTTGTTTTAATATACACACATGCTCAGATGTTGACATACATAAATCCTTTTTGAAAGAATTATTTTTCACAGAACAAAGAATGTCATAACCTTAGCACCTAATCCTATGCCTGGCACATAGTAGATACTCAGCAAATGTCTGTGGAATTGAACTACTCTGTGAAGCCTCAAACTGAACACTAAAGACTCCCTCATATTTGGGGGGAACTGATTGGCTTAAATAGCTGTTATACACATTGAAATGTTTTAAAAGCATTGCCAACAGTTGAAAATAATTTGGCAGATATTCTCTTTGCAGAATAATTACAAATCTATTTAAAAGAAAATGTTTTATCTTTATCTCCCTTTGCACAATGGAGAGGCATTATCAAAAGGGGAAAATGTCTAATAATAAATTGAAAACATTGGGCAGTTCTACTTCAAAGACATTTCTTATATCATCCTTTTCAGGTTCACTGCCTCTGCTATTATTCATGTTCTAATTTAAGACCTTGAGATTATATTAGCTTCCTAACTGGAAGTTGTACTTCATTCCTGTGCTTCCTCCTTGCTGCTGCCAGAGTCGTTTACTTTCTTAACCAGAAAATTGAGCCTGTCTCCCTCTTGATTAAAAATCTTCTGCAATTTCCTATGGACTGTGAGATAAAGACCAAACTCCTTGGCATTACCCATCTTATGTATTATAATACAGTCACACCTGTGGATTTTTTTCTTCATCTGCCTCCATATCCCCATGTTCCTAAGTGTCTTCCTCCAGTGCTTCCCAAACTTTTCATGACATGTCACACATGGAATAATAACCAGGTGAAGTCACTATGTCACTGTTTGAAGTCTCTGACTTCTCTGGGCCTTCTGGCCCTCCTGAGAGCTGAAGGAAGCAATACCTTAAACTACTTCTAATCTATTCCCAGTACAACTGTTGGGTTGGTCTGCCCTACATTGTAACCACAGTAAACCTTTTGCCCCACCAGGAATGGTTTATACATAGCTATACCTTTTCTTCTGTGCTGTGCATATTGTGTTCATTTTGTCTTTTCCCACCTTCTCAACCTGGTAAATTTTCCCATATTATTATTTAAGGCCCAGCTCATTTGGCTCAGGAAAATGTTTCTGGATTTTTTTTTTTATAGATATATGAGGTTCTTTGTTTCCAATTAAAGTTTTATCTTAAATCAATTAATTTTGACTTTTGGAAATTCTCATTTTTCTATTTTCTGAACCATTTGTAGTGACTTAATGTTCACGTTAGATAATTATCTACTGCACCAATAATGATTTTATGTTTTTAAGAATACAAATAAAATAAAGTTCTCACTTCCTTGGCTTTTTGGAAACAGTTTCTTTCCCCCATAGATTATATTGGCCATGAATTCAAATATACACATCTCAAAAGGTTTACTTATCTAAAGGATGAGTGTGTGCGTGTATAGTACAAATACATATCATGACTACTCACTTAGTTACACCCTGAAGTTAAAAGATCCTAAATTGTTTCTCATGAAAAGGTTTACTAAGCTAAAGGCATAAGAGAAGAATTATGAAAATTGGTTTCCTTGATATAACAGAGCCTATTGCTTATTTTAAGTTTGATCTTGATCTCTAACATATTCCTCTCATAATTATCTATGCTTTTCCAAAAAAGTTTTATGTATGTATTAGGTAAATGTTGCTGGTTTTTATCTCATTAAATGATTAGGTTTTAGCGTCAGCTTCAATCAAGTATAATTTGATTCTCACCTCATCCTTAAATTCTTAATTAATTTGGTAATTATTGTATATTTGGTCATCTCTGCTGGTACTGTCTTAGCTTGTTGATCACAACTTGCTGCATTTAACTCTATATATGCTATCTTTTCTTTATTTTTTTAAGTATAAGTTCTTAAAGGTAAGGAACAGTTCATGTGTTTCTTTGTATTCCTGATAGTGCTTTGCACAGGGAAGTTGCTCAGTAGCTGTTTTTTAGTTACTTTTTATATATCGTGTGAGTAGTTAAGGTTTTGCTATTCAAATTTGATATAAAATCTTTCTGTTTCCTGATGTCTGTTCAGCAGATACCCTGACTTAAGTAGTTTACATTCTTTTTCAATGTCCCAAAAGCTTAATTACCAAATAATACAATGCAGAGTGCCCCTTGCAGGGGCTCACATGGATTTTATGAAATAGTACTTACTTTATTGGTCTCTAAAGCCATTCTTCCTCCAGTCTAATTACACTTTTTAAAATTACCAAATTGCATAAGAGATACTATTGAATTGCATTTATGGAATATTGGGAATTTGAAGCTTTAAAAGATAATAGATAGCTAAAGTCAAAGATATGAAATATTTCCAGATATCAGTGTTGTTCATCTCTAGGCTCAATAATGTGGACCAACAACATGGAAAGATTTAATAAATACAGGCAAGTTTGGGCCTCTTCTCTATCAGGTTTCTATTGAAGAGAGCAAGCATGTTTCTTCTAAGTTCTCCTTTCTCTATTAGGAAAGGACTATGAATTGAGCATTTTAGAGGCTGTGGTAAGAAGCAAGGAGAGAAGGAGGCAAGTAGATAATTGTTAAGTGTCGATTCTTTTTAAACATTGAGATTTTGAAATATAAATCAAGAATATGTATTTTGACCTGACTTTTCTATCCCTTATACAAACGTCCTAGCTTAGAAATTCGTTACTTCATTTGTTCAAAGAACATTAACATCTACCATGTGCCAGATATTAGGAATTCAGAGATAACTAACATTGTCTAAATTCTAGGATCTCACAGTCAAATACTGGGGATAATTGTACAGGAATAGTAATAATAACATTTAATACTTATTGAAGCATACATGCCATATGCCAAGCACTGTGCTGAGCACTTTATATAGACTATATACCATTTGATTCATACAGTCGCCTTCTGAGTAGATACTAGGACCCTTAAGGTTTTTAAGGTACCAAGAGGTTTAAATGATTTGTCCAAACACATAGCTATTAATAATAAGTGATTGAACTAGATTTCCATCCAGTTAGGCTGATTCTTTGCCCTCCCTTTTAACCTATGCCAAATTACAAGTTTAACATCCAGTTATATATGTAGAAAAGTCATAGAAGTTTCTATGAAGGAGAAGACTTTTAAGCTGAAACTTGAACAAGAAGTAGAACTTGTCTGATAGTCAAGGAAGTAAAATGTCATTCTGAGTAGAGACAGAGCTTGGCTAACCGAGTGCTTAGGTGCAGTTGGAGCCTTTCCTCACTTTTCTCACAGGGTGAGAAAGGAAGAGGAGCTACAGATGAGGTTGGAGAGTTACACTAAAAGTATAGAGGCCTGAAATACTATATTTAAACTTGGACTTTTTCCTTTAATGTGAAATTAAGTGGTTAGAAAATAGTAGGAAGTTAGGGTATTTGCAATTGGAATGATCTCTTTAGCAGTGGTGTAGATAAAGAGAAGAAGACTGCAGGCAGAAAAACAACTAGCAAGGCAATTATGATATTCTAGACAAGAGATTATGTTGGCTTGACTTCACTGAGTAAACATTTATTGAGTGCCTTGTATGTGCCATAGCTGAACTAAGGGTGTTGAATAAAATGAATATAATTCCTGCTATTACATACAATCTACAGTGTATTGGGAAGGACAGACAGTTAACAAACATACAAATATGTAATTAAGAAGATTGAGTAGAAGTGACAGTTTCAAGAGAGATTAAGAGGTAGCATTAACCACACCTATTAATCAGTTGGATTTAGAGGAAAATAGAGATGCCTAGAATAAATCCAAGGTTTCTTTAAGATAAATCAGAGTTGTTACCAAGGATCCACCTCTTTCTCTGGTTTCTGGAACTATTTTCTCTGTGAATCATGATTCATTGATATGTTTTTATTAAAGTGTAAAAGCTCAGTGCTGCTTTTCTTTCCTAGAGAAAGGCACTCCCTGCGCTCGAATACACACCCTTGTTGATCATTTTAAATGAATGGGAGCCAATGGGACCTGATTTGTCAAAGTGTCTCTTTTAATACTTTTGTCTGAACAATCATTTCTATGCTAATTAAATTATATTTGAACATTTGATAGAATATGAAACTGTTAAGTATTGAATTTCAGAATTTATAAAAAATTCAATACTTTCTTTGTGCTATAAGGTTGGGTAAGACTCCTTCATGTGAATTGTACTAGAAACATTTTGATTCTTTATATAAAGGTCAAAAGAAGAAAAGAGTATTGGTTTTGTAATAAACACAATTTTCAGTAATGACTATGCCATGTAAGCTGTGGACGTTTCGTTGGGTAAGAAGGGCAGGGGATACTAGATGGAGTCCTAGAATTGGACTAGTGTTTGAATTGTCATCTTGTACAGTAATTCTTAGTATGGGGTATACAACCAATTTTCAGATGAACTCCCTGGAATTATTTGCAAAATTGTGTGGGGACATGTTTGCATATATATAGTTTGAGGGAAATTCTTGTCAGATGCACATAGGCGCCTTTGATTAAAGAGCCACCTTCATTTTCACACGTGAGGAAACTGAGGCTGTTAGAGGTGTAGAGACTTGCCTAGGGTCTTGAATAAGTTCTCAGAAAACCAGTTTGCACTATGATTTGTTTTTTTTTTTTAACAGAATTTTAATGCAGTGGCCACATTATCCCTTATGACCTTGGAGTCAAAAGAGTTCACAGTATTAGAAGGCCTTGGCTTATGTTTTCATTGAGTTGCATATAGTGATTTTAAAATAACAGAACAAACATGCTATCATTCAGAATACATTTTTCCACCTTAATATCCTAGAACAGTGTTTTTAAAGAAATTGTGGGAAGGGTGTTAACTCATTCAGAGTTCTACAGGAAGGAAGGCTCTTTCCTACTATTTTTTAAGCATAACTTTCACTGACAAGATCAGGCCAGAAAAAGCCTAGCTGGCTGTTGGCCCAGACTACGTTATAATCATTGAAGTGTACTCAACCTGTACTGCCTAAGGACAGCTACAACTTGGGTGGGGGGGTGGGGGGAAGCACAGAGGTATGCCTAGTGTTCCAGTACTTAGCTGACATGTATGCTGTCTATCCTTTGCCGTGTTATTCTTTCAACTATTAGAAAGGAAACTTTAAAATAGCCTAGAATTTGAGTTTTTCCAGAAGGATGAAAAGGATAACTTCAACTTGAAAAATATAACCAAGGTATTCACAATGTATCCCCAGCAACTAAAACAGGGCCTGGTACATGGTAGATGCTTATATTTTTTTATGAAAGAATTATTTAAATTGATTTTGTTACCTATGTGGTTTTCATAATAAGAATTTTTTTGTTTGTCCATTAATAATAAATATCATGTACTGGCAGGATAGTAAAATAAAAAGAAACCAGTTCAACATTCAGAAGTCCCAGATTTCAGCCCAATTTCTGTAATTTATTGTATGATCTTAGGTCTCATTTTCTTTGTCTTACCAGGGCTACAACCATATCTAATTCCCAGAATTTGGGAGAGTATTAAATGAGAAATATTAAATGGGAAATATATATGGAAAATGTTTTATAGATTCTTAGGGATTATATAAATATTAATGTTCTTTATCCCAGATAACATTTTTAATAATTTGAAAACATATTTATGCAATCATCTTAATTTCCTGAATCCTGTATTCGTTTTAGGTAGGGGAGAAGTGATCCCTATGATTGAAATGGAGTTTTGAATTCTTTGATAAAATATATTTCAAGGAAGCTAATCGTGCATCATTTCTACTTAATGAGTTAATGTTAGGTGTGCAGAATAGTCTGCACATAGCTAAAGCATTCGTTTCAAGCAAAGGAAATATATATTCTGTGTTATGTTTCTTAATTGAATTTTTGCCTAGTAATCTGCACATAACTTAAGAATTAATAGATATTTGGTAGGCAGTCACCATCTTCTAGGTATTATATAATAACATATGTAAAAGCTATACCACAGCATTTTCCATAGTGGAAATGGAATATTAACTTTTGAGATGTTCCATGATTAGAATTTGGGAATTTGGAATAGATTTCTGCAGACTACTGTAGCCCTCTCCTTAAGATTTTTAGTATCCATTAATATAGGCTCCAAAAATCCTGCATATAGAAACCTATAAAAACCTTTAATTTTGTTTGTACCTAGTATTCCCCAAACTTATTTAAATAGAAAATACTTTTTTCCATTACATTTTTTAACAGTCACTGGAGTATTATGAAGTATGAGATATGATAGTATTGATCCATGAGTTTTAATAACCTATTTGAAACTCTAAGCATGAACAGGTAAGGTACATCAAAACAAAACACAAACTAAGAAAAACACCCAAACAAAAAAAGCTGTGAAATGGAAATTGTTGTGATACCTGTCACCTATCTTCATGGCCAAATTATAGAAATCGATCTGTTAAAAGCTCACTAAATTAGTTTTCTCTTATGTGACTTTTTATGTGATTTCTCCCACACTGCTTAATCAAAGAAGATCATCTTTCTTGAGAAGATCTGAAAATATCTCTCTCACCCTTAAATTTACTGATTTATAAATACTGAGAATCTAAGAAATGCAAATCACTACTCTTTTTGTAAGTCAATTTTATTTGGTTACTATTTATATACAATAAAGTGTATCAACTCATATGTACAATTTAGTTAATGTAGACATGTGTAAAGCTGAGAAACCACCTCCACAATCAAGGTACAGAACATTTCCATCCCCTCCAAAAGATTACTTTTGCCTCTTTGAAGTCCACCTTGCCCTCTTCATCAGGCTCCCATCAACCACTGGACTGCTTTGTGTTATGATAGATAAGATTAGACCTGTCTAATATTTTATATAAATGTAGTTATATAGTATATACTCTTTTATATCTGATTTATGTGACTCAGCACAATGAGACTGACTCATGCATGTTGTTGGTTGTTTCAGTAGTTTGTTCCTTTTTATTGTTGAGTAGTATTATATATTTTGTTTATACACCTAAATTGATAGACATTTGGATATGCAGTTTGGCTATTGTGAATAAAGCTACTATGAAAATCCATGTAAAAGTCATTGTGTGGATATATGGATTTTTTCCACTTGGGTAAATACCTAGGAGTGGAATAGTTGTGTTTTTATGGTATGGTATGTTTCACTTTTTAAGAAAGTACCAAGGCTAGGTGCAGTGGCCCATGCCTATAATCCCAGCATTGGGATTGGGAGGCTGAGGCAGGAGGATTGCTTGAGGCCAGGAGTTTGAGACCAGTCTGAGCAACATAGTGAGGCCCCATCTCTACAAAAAAAAAAAAAAAAAAAAAAAGAGTACAAATTACAAGCACATTTTCCTAAAAGAATAGTCATCCTTTTACTCACAGACAGTTGCTAAGGATCTGAAAGCCTCCCAGAAATACCACTTTTCTGCTTTCAAAAGTACTCCTGACATTGTTTGTTTGTATCTTTGACGTCGATTATAGAATCTCTAGTGCTTGCTTTATTTACTAATCAAGATAATAGCAGGTTATTTATGAGATTCTAGATATACCCTTTCCCTAGGTGCCTTTGATGTGGAATGTCATTTCTGAGCCTAGTTAATCCATGTTGCCCCGTCTTCTTTATAGGCTTTGATGCGACCTGGAAGAATTGATAGAATCGTCTATGTGCCTTTACCAGATGCAGCAACAAGAAAGGAAATATTTAACCTGCAGTTTCACTCTATGCCAGTCAGTGAGGAGGTTGACTTGAATGAACTAATCCTCCAAACTGATACATACTCAGGAGCAGAGGTAAGATAATTCCCCTCAAAATACCTTGCTGGGCAGGAAGGAATGGCTTGAGGTCATTTAGGAAAAGAAACTGCTTGCTGCCAAATGTTTTAAATGACAGTATACTAAGAAATCTTAAAACAGGAAATGCAATACATGACACATAATCACTAAGTAAATTGCATGTTAGCTGGCCTCTATTATAGTTCAACTGTTTTTTTACCTACTTCTATTATTTCTCATAGTCTTCAGAGAAGTAACATAATATAGTGGAAAAGAACACTAGACCAGAGGTAAATTCTCCTGTTGGGCTTCTTTATACAGCAGTTTCCAACCAGTACACACTTCTCTGAACTTTGATTTCTTTACCTATCAAATGGAAATGATAGTACAACCTTCTCTGCTGTTTTCTCCTGGAGATCATAGAAATGAAATTAGGATATCATGAGTATAAAGGGCTTGGCAAAGAGATTGTATTATTATCATCTTTTATCATTTTGGAACATTATCTCAATATATTTTTATATTAAGAAAGATTCGCTCACAAAAACAATAAAAAGGATCATCTGCCCTTAACTATGAAGGTATACTCTTAACAAGAACAGCAAGACCTCTGTGAAAATATGAAAACCACTTTTATGCATAGCAGATAAATATTTTTTCTCTCCTTAGCAACTCTTAAGCAATTTTTATTTACAAAATAAAATTTCATTAAATAATTGTGCATCTTTTCTACATGTATTTCTTAAGAAAAGGACTACGCACCTCAACACAGAAATAGCAATCAGTGTTATTCTTTTGAATACTACTGATGCGGATTTGTACTGGGAAATTAATATTTTTTAAGTAAGAAGTTACAGATTCTTTTTATTCTGAATTATCCAGTACACTGGGACTCTACGATCTATTTTGCTTGCTACTGGTTTTGTCCATTTTATGTAAACACCAAAAAGATTAGCATATACTAGATCATTAGTGGTACTCTGAGGGGTAAATTTACATGTGGAACTGAACTTACTATATCATGCAATCATAGCTAATAGCAACAGCCAAAATAAATCCCAAATGTACTTGTTGTTTTGTCTCAAGAAATACGGATAGAGACAATCTCCAAATTCTGATGGCTAAACTTATGATTTTTGGACTTTACAATGATGCGCTACAATGATGCAAAAACGATAACATGCTCAGTACAGTCCTCAGCTTGCAATAGGACTATGCCCAGCTAAACCCTTCCTAAATTGAAAATATCAAGCTGAAAATATTATAAGTCAGAAATGCATAAATGTGTTTTTGACTCATGACATTTTAAACTTACGATGGGCCTATTGAACATATCCCCATTGTAAGTCAAGGAGTGTCTGTATTTGATTTTCATCCTTTAGGTTTTTCAAGTCCACTGGAAAAAAATCCATGCAGCTTGAAAAGCAGTTGGAGTGCACTCACCTTTAACTCCTATTTGAAACAATGATCTTTATGAACATCTCTTTGGCATGACCATCCATAAAGTTAAAATGAACATTCTGTTAACTGACTACTCTAGCATTTCTATAATTCAGTTTTTTATTTGAGACCAAGGGTTGGCATCACATACATGATATGGCAATTTACAGGAAACAGCAAGGAGAAGAAACTATAAATCTTTCACTTGAGTTTAGTGAAGTGTAAGAGCAGTTAGCAAGGTATAAATGTGCCTTTCTCACTTGGAAGTAATTCATGGTAGTAACATAGAAATGCAAAACAAAAATAAAAGCCAATGAGATTCTGTCTGGCTGGAAAGAAAAAAACTCATTTGGTGCCAGCATTTATTGAACCAGCTTGCTAGTTCATATGTAGTACAATTATCCGATCTAACATGTAAGCACACTTATGATTAATTTTTATGTCAGATTTTCTAAAAATCATCAGAGGAAAAGAAAATTCTGTCCTTCCTTGAATTGTATTTTTGTGTTCCGTAGTGCTTGGATGGGGGAGGGGATCCCACTGTGGTCCTCTTTATAATCAGTATATTACAACTTCATAGAAATCTTATCCAATAGCTACATCTTAGTAGTATCATGGTTTTTAATTTGAATGAGACAAGTTTGTTCCATTTTGGGTTTTTTTCTTTTTCTTTGGTCTGAATATTTACACAGTCATACAAGTGTTTGAGAACTATTATCATTTCTTTAAAAATCTTAACATTAGTAAATAGGAAATTTAGAACAGGTAAAATTTAGCTTCGGGTAAAATATAAGGTCTCATCTTTTTTCTCTTTCTTTGTATTTTCATCAGAATGGAAACAGTGCTGCAATGTTCAAAAGCCAAAATTAGGTTTGATTTTTTTTAATAATAAAGTGAATTCAAAGCCAGAACCTCAATAACCTGATTCCTTTAGACTTAAAGCTTTACAAACACTGATGTAACTAATTTATTCCTCCCCAGGTTAAGACCATATCCTTCAGCATAGACCCTACTACATGGTATATGTTTAATGAACACTTAGTAAACCATAGGGGGAAAAGGAAAAAAGATTTAAAAATTATATTTATAAAAATGGACTTCCATTTGTTATTTGTTATAAGAGGAGTCCTCAACTCCCTGCTATAGGCACAGCCACTTCCTCAGAGTTGGAGTGTCTCTCTGGCCACTTTTGGTGTAAAAATGAAAATACTGTCATTAAGGAGAGTAGTATATTATATTCAAGATTACGTAGAATTAATTTTAACTGTGCACTGTTAGCTATATGAATGAGGATTTAGCCAGGTGAGCCAGAGTTGAGGGAATTCCTGGCACTCTGATTGTTTTTTAGAAACAAAATGTTTAAGTGTAGTGAACATTTTTAATTTTTATTTTTAATTAAAAAGTTGTAGAGGATGATTGAGATGGAGATGATACTGGTACTTTTAATGACTGGGATTGAGGGGAGATTACTTTAAAAAATATTTTTTTTCTACCTCATTATTTATTTTGTCCAATCAACATTGCTCCATAAAGGCTTACATTGGTCCAGTGTTTGAAGTAGGTCCTTCTACCCTCTCCAAGTTTCTCCATTTTTCTTCCTTGGAAAGGGTATGCAGAGAATTGAAGCATTTTTTTTTTTTTTTAAGCCTTAGGAGGGCCTTAAGAGGAAGTTTGTCACCAGCTGGTAGAGGAATATAGTCCCTAGGGAGCAGCCTCTGAGGAGAGGCTCAAGCAGGCCATCTCGACTGTGTGCCACCCACTCTCCCTGCAGCTCTCATTGTCTTTACCTTCTTGGCTGTAGCTCTCAGTTAATGGAAAAACATGTTGCCATTTAAAAGCAGATGAGAATTTAACTCAGAAGGAAAGGCCTCTTTCTGTTTTCATTATTTTCTTTTGCTTTGATTTTTGTTTAAGTTGTTTGTATTAATAGATTCTGCTTCATTTATTCATTTATCTTTTAACAAATTATTCTGGTTACTTTAGGAAAAGTCTTATTTCTAACAGAAAACAACTCGCAAATATGTACACATAAAGATCATAACTAGGCTCATTACCCTGTTTGCCCTATGGTTGGGAACAGAGGTGATGAGTAAGATACGTAATTTCCTTTGCATATAGGAATTTGCTGACACAGGCCAAAAACTGGTATCTGTAAAATTAGGGTTGAATTTTTATTTGCATTTGGATATTATCGTCTTTTTATTGATTATCTCATTAAGTAAAATTGGTAATATATCTAAAAGCCAGGTGTCAACTATGTATTTTATTGATAATATAGGCAATCATAGCATTTATATCATATATCAACTTCCAAGAGAGGCAATAAGAGGGGGGTGGATTTTGATGTGATTGAGTAGATCTTTAATAGAATCCTTGTTCTTTTTCTTTCAGGCAGTTATTTTACTCTTTTGAACCTTAGTTTCCTCATTTGTAAAATACCTATGTGATTGAGGTTGTTTTGAGGGTTAAATGAGATGACAAATTTCAAAACACCAAGAAATATGCCTGACACATAAAGAGTGCTTCATAAATGTTACCCCTCCATCATTTTTTCTCTTATCAGTTTATTGTTTATATTTACCACTAAAATGTTGGATGATGTTGCTATAAGATAGTAATATTTTTTGTATTGCCTCAATAACCAGATAAATAATTTATCCGAAAGCTAAATGATAATTGAGTTTACCGCTTATCCTTTTCTTCAAAATATTTAAGTTTGCTTAATATAGTGGGTTTTTAGTGTAATCTTATGAATCTAGCTCTAGAAAATCTTTTTAAAGCACTTTGTTAGAGTTAAATGCTTTCACACTAAGTTTTCAAAAAAGCTTGAACTTCATGTAAACTTAGCCTATTTATTCCTATTTTATTAAAATTATCTGTCTTGCCCTGAATTCTGTTTTGTAGTCTATGCCCTCCTGGGTCTAATAAGAGCTCCAGGTCTTCATGCCAGCTTGACATTAAAAAATCACCTTCTAGTGTGCCTCATTAATTCAAGAAGGGTTCTATTCATATGCTTGAGCTATTATAGCTAATAAAAGGAGAGCCTTAAATTACTTTTCTATCTTGCTGATTAATGTTCCTTCTGACATCTTCTCTTTTTCTCCCACACAGTGAAAACAGAAGGAGCAATTATAGCCACTTAAAATGTCTGTATTCTTCCTACATGAAGCCTTTTCTGTCAGTATTCCCCAAACTAAAAAATCAGGATCAATGTATTAGAATCTGGTATAGATTGTTTATCTGATCAGTCTATCTAAGAACACACTTGAGATAGGAATAAGGATCCTAAAGCAGGACAGGCCACCCTTTGGCCTGGTCTTAAGTGCTCTGCTTACTGTTGTTAGCAGCTGGCAATAATGTACCTGTCTCCAAAGTGCCGCAGAGCACCACAGTACTTAGCAACCCCCTGTAGACAGGCTGCAACCTACTTTTCCCAACTAATTAGAAACTGCCTGTAAAAACATGCTGCTATCGTCAAGTAGTCTACTATTTTTATTGGAGATTTTTGTTATCTCTCTACTCTTTCTTGTACTTTTATGCCAGAATTCTATATCTATACCCTAGAATTTCAAAATACAGTCAGCCCTACATATCTACGGGTTCTGCACCTATGGATTCAACCAACTGGGAATAGAAAATATTTGGGAAAAAAAAATAGAAAATAACAATACAACAATAAAAAATAATACAAATTTTAAAATATAAAATAACAGCTATTTACATAGCATTTATATCATATTAGGTATTGTAAGTAATCTAGAGATGATTTAAAGTATACAGGATGATGTGCATCGATTATATGCAAATATTATGCCATTTTATATATGGGACTTGAGCATCCTCAGATTTTGGTGTCTGCAGGAGTTCCGGAACCAATCCACCTTGGATACTGAGGGGCAACTGTAATCCTTCCTTACATAACCTACTGAAATCACTACTTTGTCATTAAACCATCATGACCACCCCACCCAGAAATAGCCTCTCCTTTTGCACTCTTTTACACTTACTTTGTTTCACTTGTTTAGTTGTTAGCATATTTGTCCTTATAGTTATTTTAGTATGAGCAGCTGCCTCATCTCCCC
The DNA here is from genome assembly GCF_041146395.1 of Eulemur rufifrons. NCBI lineage: Eukaryota > Metazoa > Chordata > Mammalia > Primates > Lemuridae > Eulemur > Eulemur rufifrons. Next base: position 17,366,461 of record NC_091000.1, read on the forward strand.
AAACAAAGAATCTCTAGGGCAGAAACCAGATCTTGCACTTCTTAAAGTCCAGCAAAGCAACTAATATCTCGCACTCTCTGGACATTCATGTTGGATAAATGGTAAATTTATGTGTTGATTCTAAGTCATTTTACCAACCATAAATTTCAGCTTTAGCATACACTAAAATGGCACTTTCCAGTTTTAATTTTCTTTTCATATGTTTTATCTGAGTACCCTAACTCTATGGGAGCAGTGTTATAGCAAAAGAACTAAACCCAAGCAAAAACAATTGACTTGTCTGAGGGTCCCATAGCAAATAAGTGACAAACCCAGGACCAGAAACCAGGTCTTTGAATTTCTCCTTAGGGACTCTTCGTGATCTCTTCATTCCTCTGAGTCAACAGAAAAGTCTTTGAAACTATTTTGTAGCTCCCTTTGACATCTCTAAATCTTTGATAAAGCTTTGTCTGTTCTTGTGAATAGTGGCTTAACAAACTAAACAGCAGATATGAAACATCCTTACCATTTTTTGTATGTATTTCTCTTACAGTAATTGTCTTTACCTATCTTGTTTCCATCTTCCCCCCAAAAAGTATTATATAAACTACCTGAAGTTAGGAACTTTATTTTTTTTTAATTCATTAATTTTATTTCCTAGGCATTGCGAATAAGACTTGCAGTTTAGAGGGAAAGACATATAAACAACTAAATTCTTTATAATGTGTTTATGTGGCATGATCTAGTGATGTGCAAAATACTGTACAAGAAAAAAGAGGGAGTAATTCCCACTACCTGGGATTCAAGAAGATAGATGAAACCCAGAAAGGAACATTTTATCTGAGTCCTGATGGTTGTATACAAGTTCCCCTCGTAGAGTATTCCTGGCAGATAGAAAGGCAGAGATGCATGAAAGAACATGGTGTGGTCTAGAGTCAGTTAAAGGCTGAGTATGAATGGAACAGTGTCTTCCTGTGGAAGTAGTAGATGAAGCAGAAAAAGTAGGTCAGACTCAAATATGAAGAAACTTGAATGTCAGCTGAACTTGATTTTCTCTTTTAAGCAATGGAGAACTATTGAAAAATGTAATAAGGGATGTTGTAGTCAGATGTGTATTATTGAAAGATTGGTGGCATTTGTGTCCAAAGCTACCATTAGCTAGTCTACCAAGCACCATTATGTGAATTAGAAAAAGGTGCTCCTTCACCTCACTTGGTAACAGCTTCCTGTTAGGACAAAAAGCTTGTCAAACAGATCATGAGCTGTTTTAGTCCCTGTTTGCCCCCCTTAGCTGGGCACTCTTGTGTAGGCACGACCTTCGCATTTGTACAAGGCTGTCTCATTTTGTTCTTATCCACCTGTATGTCCCCCACAATGCTTAGCACAGTACCTCATATGGAGTTGATACATGTTCATTGAATAAACAACTTTAGATTATACAACTTAAATAGATAAACTGCTTTCTGTGACTTTAAGATTTGCCTCATGAGCCCTTGGATAAAAATAGACTGGGAATATTAAAGGTGTCTTTTGTGCAACATTAGCATCTTAAACTTGCCATGAGGTACAGCACCTGGTGTGAATTGCCAAAGAAAGGTGGATTATGTCCTCTGAACCACATTATGTAACATGTAGCTTTGAGTATAAACTCTGAGTACAAAGACCTTATCCCTGCATCTCTGTTTAGTGGCTAAAATATAGCTACCTTGTTGTAAATGAATTATGAAAGGATCCTTCAGAGCAAAACTCAGCATATTCTAAAAGTAGATAATTTAGTACCATAACTTTTCAGCCAGTCCTACATCCCTCCCCTCGCCCCTCCTCAGTATTTTATGATCTACATGCTAAGTGAAGAAACTTGGTAAAAGCCAAAACTCATCATGGCCATTTACTACAATATGAGTTTATCATTTCTAGAACTCACTTTTCATCTTTTAATAAGGGAGTGGGAATGTGGTCTTCATGATCCTTTCTAATATTAAAAATCTGTGTGGCCATATACTTGTCATAAATTAATTGTATAAGGAATCCGTTAGGGGTTGGATCTCCAAGGGTCATGTAACATCGTTATGTTCTCTTACAGTACATTTAGAAAGCTGGGATCTTGGGCTCTTAAGTCAGTGCTTCTAAATACTTGCTTCTGTGGCCTGGAGAGCCTAATGATGATACCAGAAGAATAGGAACCTTAAAAGACTCTGACAGTGTATAGAACTCAGATTTTAGTTAAACTCTCCTTAACAAACTAATAATTTTCCACTGAATAGAAATGAAAGTTTTTACCTGCTCAAAAATTCCAAGATCTAATGATTTTTTTTCTGATTATCTTTAGTTGTTTTGCTTTGCAACTTCCTTAAGAACAGCTAGTCAAGTTCAATATCTATGATTTAGGGGCACTTGGATACAAAGTATTATAAAATGGAAATATTGCAACAGCTGACTTTTTCCTTATACTCTCTTGTGGGAAAAGTAAGTGAAGGTTACAAAGTTATAATGTTGTTCATTATAACTTAGAGTTTTAAAAACTTATAGTGTATGGAAATATAATGTACTGTCAGTATATAGAGATTCTCTGTATTTCCAGACTTGAGCTTCAACTTAAATTGGCAACAAAAGTACATTCAGCTTACCTGAAGGCTATTTTAGATAGGATGTTTACACCAAAGCTAATCATCCTCCAGAACACCTTGTGCTGCCTTACCTGTGTTACTGACTCTTTGCCAGGTATTTAAAACTGCTGTCATGTCAGCTCACAAGAAGCGTTAGAAAGGAAATAGATGTTGAATGAGAGGCTGGCTAACAACAAGCTTGTAACATTTTATACCCAAATATGGAAGCCCCTTTATAGGGAAGAAGTATATCCAGGCAACAAGTTAGTCAGGATCTACCTGATAATCTAGTCTCCAAGGCTGGTATCGAGGGTAAATCAGTGTCTATGGAGAATTACACAAGCCAATGGTAATGCTGATTTGAGCATTTTAGCATTCCACCTTGTTTGTCCTCTTCCAAATTCTCAGTCTGTCTATTTCCTCATGCTGGTTCTCCAAAATTCTTGTACAAATCATTTAATCTGTGCTTCTCCATCTTCAAAACAGTGATAAAATTTGGAGGTTCTATCAATTTGAGAGAAACTTACAGTTTAAAAAAGAAAGATGTGTAAAACATGCTGTTAACTCTGTGGCATAGATTCTGGTAGAGTCAGATATTTTTGTTTGGTTATTTGAGGTGATGGAAGGCTAATTTCTAATAATCCTCCTTGATCTATACATGAAAAATATGCTACCAATGTATATGAAAAACACTTCTCCTTTTAAGAACACTTTTTACTGTATGAAATTGCATGATGGTGAAGCACATGGCTTATGGAATAAGATGTGACTCCAGATGCCAAGCCTGCCCATTTCCTAGGAGCTATGTGACTAGTTTCCTCCGGTGGAAACAAGGGTAAGAGAAATCCCAACTTCGTAGAGTTGTTGTACAGATTAGATGAGATAATTCATATAAGGTGCTTCTCCTAATAAGCACATAATAAGTGCTTAGTAAATCATTTTTGTTATATTTTCATAATCAAATCCAGTTTGATCTCTAATATTAAAAAATCTATAATTTGCCTAATTTTTTCATATTTTGTAGCCTTAGATTTTATGCATACTCATAATGTTTCATGTATATATCTTGTTTTTAGTTTTAATGGCATGTTCTTTAACTATATTTCATAGTTATATGCAGCATTTCAGCATTTATTTTATCTGATTTGTATTTATAAACATCTGTAATCCCTATTTTTATTTTTCCTCGTTAAAGATGTATTCTATTTTTTACTTTTCAAGTATGTAAAGCTAATGTTTCTTTACAAATTGTACAATGTCCCTGTTTCAGCATATTCTTTAGTTAATTTATAGTTTCTCACCTACAGCTTAATTCTAACTTTTTTTTTTTACATAAGTCTTATTAATTAAAAAAATAGTGAACCTAGCAACTTTAGAAAGTTGAGGGTTTCTGTTTCCACTAGAATAATCATTTAGGAAATAAGCATACCTAAGTACTTTGCCCCTTCTTTTAGGTTTAAATTGAACCCAAGTGTTTTTAGGTAAGCCTCAGAAGTCTAATGCTAAAGACAAAAGCACCACATGTCTATTATTCAGTGTATGATGGACACAGGGGGCATGTTCTCATTCTTCATCCCCAAGTGACAGTAATTCGGAATTCTAAAAGATGTCATTCTACTAAAATGTTACTAGCACTCTATAAAGTGGTTGTTCAGAGTTGCAATGCAGTGGTTATTAAATTGTTCTTAATTATACCCTCACTAGAGGTTTTGGAGATTGAAAAACAGAATTTAACCTTGACTTAGGCTAGAAAGAAAAGTAGAAAAAAATTAAAATTCATAGGGTTTTCCTTTGTTTTGTTTATGCTTTTAATCTCCAAATATTATTTCTGATGCTCTTTAATAATAGCTAACTCCCTATTTACCATTAAATACTGGAAACTGGGTTTTACTTTTATATTTATAAGAAAGTTTCCCTGCTTATATAGGAGCAAAAACATATTAGGTATAATTCACATGCTACTTTAAAAAACATTGAAGAAGTTCCAAAACATAAATTAGTTATTTTCTCTTCTTCAAAATTAAAAATCATTCACACTGTTTTTGGCATTTGGATAGGACATTCTTTCAGTGGTAGCAAAAGTAGCCTCTTGGCATATTTGTATTCACTTAGAATCCTTAAGGAGTCATTTTATATTTAAAAGCAAAAACTGTATTTCATTTGCCTAGATTTAATTTCTTGCCTGAATCTGTAAAACTAAAATAGGTCAAACAAACTCTTAGATATAAAAATTAGTACCAAAACACTTCATTATAATATTTTTTTCTGTAGTAGTTTATAGCATAAAATAGTATATAACTATATTCTATATTATTTTGAACTTTCGTTTTTGCTACTGCAGTAATGATCCATCTTAAGGACCTCCAAGGGGCCTAAAGAGAACATTTCAGGAATTTGAATAATTGATTGACTTGCTGCCTGATCTAAATACATCTGTAAAGCTATGTTTAAATATACCTCTGTATATAAACTGATTATGACTTGAAAGCTAATCACCCATGAAGATGGTATGTTTTCTTCCTTGATAAGCCAGTACTTTAGACAATCAATATGTAATCCATGTTTATAGCCAAATATTCCCCAAAGGGAATATTGCTCCCATTTTATATACTTCACAGAGAAAGCCACTGGCTGAGTAAAAGAAGAAAAAAGGAAAGAAAGAGAGAGAGAAATGCCTAATAACTTTAAAGTTTTCTTTCTTCTTTTTTCTAATGGTAATTGCTTATAATTTTCTTACTGAGTCTCTTATGGACTGAATTATACTCCCCTAAAATTCCTTTGTTGAAGCCCTAACCCCCAATGTGACTGTATTTGGACATGGGGTCTATAAAGAGGTAAATAAGATCCTAAGAGTAGGGTCCTAATCTACTAGAATTGGTGGCCTTATAAGAAAGAGAGAAAATCTCTCTCTGCACACGTATACACTGAGGAAAGGCCATGTGAGGACACAGTGAGAAGGTGGCCATCTAAAGCCAGGAAGAGAGACCTCACCAGAAACCAACCATACTGGCACCCTAATCTTAGACTTCCAGCCCTGGAACTGTAAGAAAATAAAATTCTGTTACTTAAGCCACCCAGTCATCCTAAATATCTGTCCTAGTTTACCAGCAATTACTGTAAGTTGCCTTTTGAGAATTCAGAATGCATTTATTTTTGGAAGCAATGCTTCTGTGGTCGTTAGTTTCCCAAGCTAGCCCCCAGAAATTACACTGCTAGTATAGGTAACCTAACAGTAGTAGACTGAATTTTAGATCCTGGAAGAATGAGAACATGCATGATTAGGGCAAAAGAAAAAGGAGGATTTCTTTTTTTCTTCTCTTAGGCATAGAGCCAGCCTTGTGCATTAGATTAGGCAAAGTTTGTCTTCACTTTCTCTTTTCCTGTAGCTTTTTACTGTTTGTCTTCCAAGTTCCTTACCCCACCTCCAGCATCCTCCAGACTTACTTGCTAAGTTTTTTTGAGTTTTTTTTTGACAGTTGCATTCGATTGTCTGGTAAGAAAACAATCTGAATTAATTCACCATTCTCAGAGGTATCTGCATTTAAAAAAAAAAAAAGTTTACTCTTTCAAATGAAATTTTTAACTGGTGGATTTTCAGGGTATATTAAAAAGTGAATAGAAAAGTACTCAAAAAGTCTTCTGGTCTATTTCCTATAGCCTTCCTTATTCTTAACCCCTTTACCTTTCCTCTTCTGCTGACTTTTGAGATACTTGAAGGACTCAAGGTTCCTTGGTTTATTCTACACCAACTTGTACATAAAAAAGCATCCGATGAAAATAAGCAAAACTATTTACAATGTGTTGAAAGGACTTCCAGCCTTTTCTGTTGTGTTCACATTGTTGCAATCAAATTGCATAATACATTTTATTAACTCTATAATATTAGTCTACCTTCATTTTAAACATTGCAGTTGTAGTTTACTGACTCTTAGCCTCAGGGACTTTGGGGTGGGAGCTAAAGAACAGGTAATAGGAGTAGAAAATTCACTGGTAAGGGATTTTATAATTGGGAAATCCTTATATTTTAAAGGAAAGTTTAAAACTATGTCTCTTCAAGCTACCGGGTTCCTCGGGGGTGTCTCAGGCCAGGGGATAGGAACACAGAAGGGAGGATCCCAGGGCCCCTCACCTGGACTTCAGTGTGGCAGCTCTACTATAAATCTGTAAGACTGTGTTTGAAAACAGGGATTTGTTCCTAAAAGGCTATTGGTGTGCAGGCCCCAATTTAAGGGGAAATTCACAGGTAAAAGTATTAAAAATTGGAATTTTCTATACAAACACCAAAAAGACAACTGAGCTCAAGAATAAAATTAGTAACCAATTTCTGCCCTTTGTAAGAAGCTGTTCTTTATTTGACATCCTTATGCAAAATTTTTGGAAACATTATGTATAGAAGTTATCAAAGAATTTCAAAAGAAAAGTATTTAAGAATATTTGGCCACCCTCCCCTCAAATCTAGAACATACATGCTTAAGATTTTTTTTTAGTTATTTGTTCACAAAACCTGATAAGTACTATTTTCTATTATCAAAGGACCAATTTTTTTTTCTTTTTTCAGTGATAACATTTTTATAATTTGAAAGTTATGTATGGGAATTTTATCTCTAAAATTTGTATCACTATAAAAAATGTTTATTCTTTCTATTAAATGGGCCTTAAAGCGGCTAGAATTATCTCTTTCATGGCACTTTTACATATATAAATTAATATACACACACACACATATATATGCACACACACACACATTTTTAGGCTTTTTTGAGAGGTTTTAACTTTATAGAAAAATGAATGGAAAATGCCAGGAGTTGCCATGTACCCCTTACTTCATCCACCAGTGTCCCCTATTAATATTTTGCATCAGTGTAGTACATTTGTTACAGTTGTTGAGCCAACATTTATGTATTATTATAATTATTAATATTAACTAAAGCCTGTAGTTTACATTAGAGCTCACTCTTTGTGTTGTACATTCTGTGTGTTTTGACAAGTGTATAATAACATATATACACCATTACTGCATCATACTGAACAGTTTCACTGCCTTAAAAGTGCCCCGTGCTGCACCTATTCATCTCTCTCTCCTTGCTCCTAAACCCCTGGCAACCACTAATTTTTACTCTCTCCATGGTTTTGCCTTTTCCAGAATGTCATGTAGTTGAAATCGTCTTTCACTTAGCAGTATGTACTTAAGGTTCTTCCATGTCTTTTGTGGCTTAATAGCTCTTTTCATTTTATCATTGAAGAATTCCATTATATGGATGTGCCACAGTTTGTTTATCCATTCACCTATTGGAGGACATGTTGGTTGCTTCCAAATTTTGACAATTATGAATAAAGCTGCTATAAACATTTTTATGCAGGGTTTTTTTTAATGGATTTAAGTTTCAAACTCTTTGGGGGAAAATACCAGGAAGTGTGATTGCTGGATCGTATTGTAAGTGTATGTTTAGTTTTATAAGAAACTACCAAACTGTCTATGAAAGTTGCTTTACCATTTTACAGTTCCATCAGTAATGAATAAGAGTTCCTGTTGCTCCACATCCCTGTCAGCATTTGGTGTTGGCAATGTCTCAGATTTTAGCCACAGTGGTATCTCATTTGTTAATTATAATTCCCTAATGACATATGATGTTGAGCATTTTTTCGTATGCTTATTTTGCCATCTGTATATATTCTTTGGTGACCTGTCTGTTCAGATCTTTTCTCTATTTTGTAATTGGGTTATATGTTTTCTTATTGTTGAGTTTTAAGAGTTCTTTGTTTGTATATTTTGGATAGCAGTCCTTTATTAGAAATGTTTCTGCAAAGCTTTTCTTCCAATATGTGGCTTATCTTTTCATTCTCCAGTGTCTTTTGCAGAGCACAAATTTTTCATTTTAATAAGTTATCAATTATTTCTTCCAAAATATATTTAATAAGGTATTAAATATACTTTTCCATTGAAAATTATGCTGTTGTGTTTGAGTAAGATATTTCTGCCTGCATGAATAGAAAAGCATTCTCAGACACAGGGACACCCTACTCAACAGGAGTGATTTTAACTTGAGCACATGTGATATTTTATATGTAGATCACACAATGGCAGTACCATCTAGCCATGTTTTAAAACACAGGATAACTAACAGGAGGTTATAGATAAGGAGAGAGACATTTTAAATGAAGAAAAACAGTACAGAGAGAAGCTTCTATATTTTTTAAGCTTTGTCTAATTCAAGAACCTTGTCATATCACTCATGGGCAATAATACGGAATCTCATTCTCTAAGCTCTGCTGCTAAGTAGCTTTGTGGGCAAGTTTTAACCTCTTAGGGGAGGTTGCGGGGTTTTTGTTGTCATTATTGTTTTGGTTTGTTTGCTTGTTTGTTTGTTTTTTGAGACAGGGTCTTGCTCTATCTCCCAGGCTAGAGTGAAGTAGTGTCATCGTAGTTCACTGCAACTTCAAACTTCTGGACTCAGGTGATCCTCCCACCTCAGCCTCCCCAGTAGCTGGGACTATAGGTGCACACCACCATGCCCAGCTAATTTTTCTCTTTTTTGTAGCTGTAGGGTCTCACTGTTTTACCCAGGTTGGTCTCAAACTCCTGGCCTCAAGAGATCCTCCTGCCTTGACCTCCCAAAGTACTAGAATTACAGACATGAGCCACCTCACCTGGCCTAGCTTTAACCTCTTTGAATTTTAATATCTTTATATTGAATGAAATCATTCCTGAGAGCCTATCTTTAAAATTCTGAGGTTTTATATCCAATATATGATGCTTCCATTACATTATTAACTATAATTTTTAAACAATATTAGAGCTAATGTTAGGAGAAGTTGCCTACAGAAAACACAGCAAGGCCCACATTATAAAATAGTAACGCCAAAATTTAAAGTGAGTAATTTTTTTTCATGTACTTTATTTTCTATTGTTTGAACCTCAAGAGCATATCTAGTAGAATATATGCTGGTAGATACAAGCATTCTTTGGTAATTCTACCCACATTAGAAGAGCTTAAAGCATAAAATAACATTAAAAGACCATGATTCTTTCTTGTTTGCCCCTATAAGGAAAGTAGGGGGAAAGCAGATTTAAAAACTGAGCAACAGATGTTAAATGGCATCCAGGTTATATAGAAATATTGCCCTAAACTATTGGGATTCTTTTGACCTAATGTTTTCATACCCTACATTGTTCTTTATTTGATACCAGCTAGAACCACATTCATAATATTTTTGTGATTAGAATTCAAGTTTACTTAGCAGTTAGTGGGTTGTTTACTGATTCATGCATTCATGAAGAATAACTGTTACCTCCTAGGGAACCCTAAGTTGCTTTGTCTGTAAACCAGTGACAGATTTGGCTAGCTTAAATATTTTCCAATGACCTAATAAGAGCTTGCATTGCTCCTCTTTATTTTAAGCAGTCTGTATTTTTAAGTCTAAATCATTCAAGCAAACTTAAGTCATTTACAAAAAAAAAAACTTCAGAAAATTTCATAAATCATCAGTGTGGAAAAATCAGAACATCTTTCCAATAAAACTTTATAGTTTGAAAGGAAATTTGGAACTTCAGACATTGTACTTTGGATTTTTGAGGACAAGTCAGATGTCCATCTTAGATAGACCTTTCATTCTCTCTCAATATGAACTTATGTCTTTCTTACTAATTAATTTATATTGAGCCCACCTAAACCCATCTTTCTCCCCGATAAGTATTTCCCATGTTTACAGCATCATTACTGTAAAAATAACCTGTGACTAGAAGGAGTGGTAGAGGAAACAAAGGAACTAAATAAAGGCTGCTGCTTAGAATGACTGAAAAGGCCTTGAGTATCAGAATCTGTGGCTCGCTTTCTCTTTCTTGTTGACAAACTCATTATCTTTTGGCCCTTGTTGGTAAAATTTTCCTGTGGATAAATTGTATAATTAGTGGAGGATCAAAAAGGAGTGGCTTAGACAAATCAACATGAGTTGGGAGCATGTTCTTAAGAAAGAAAGGACTCATAATTAATCAGTAAAAGATTTTAAATAATTATTTTATTTCCAAAAAGTAAAGTAGTATGATAATAAAGATTGCTTTTTAAAGTTGGTTCAGATATAGTCAAAGACTACAGCTAAGAGTTAATCTCAGGATTTCAGTTTCCAAGTGAGTATAGGTGTGTCCCTTTACATATTCAGCATATCTCGTTTTGGAAGCACAATAAAAAGAAATACACAAACAAAATACTATGGTAAAGTCATATGGAGAACAATCTAGGATGGTTTTTTTGGTTAACACTGATACAGCTTAACCTGTGTTTTGTAAGTTTTTCTGTTGCCACAACATGCTTATGTGCACTTACACACTTAGAAATTAAAACTTCAAATTTAGCTGAAACTAAATTATTTTTCATATCGTGCATTTTCTCAAAATTAACAAAGATACCTTATAGCAGAGGTCCCCAACTTTTTTGGCACCAGGGACTGGTTTCACGGAAGACAGTTTTTTCACACGGATGGGGTTGGGGGGGTGCAGCTCAGGCAGTGATGCTAGTGATGGGGAGCGGCTATAAATGCAGAAAAAGAGATGAAGCTTCCATCCCACCACTCACCTCCTGTTGTGCGCACCCCCGCCCCCTCTTGTCCCTAACAGGCCAAAGACAGCAACTGGTCTGTACCCCAGGTTTGGGGACTGCAGCCTTATAGGTGTCATAAGTAAACTAGAGCCTTTTATTACACTATTAAGAATGCCCATAGGCCGGGCGCGGTGGCTCACGCCTGTAATCCTAGCACTCTGGGAGGCCGAGGTGGGTGGATTGCTCGAGGTCAGGAGTTCGAGACCAGCCTGTGCAAGAGCGAGACCTTGTCTCTACTAAAAATAGAAAGAAATTATCTGGCCAACTAAAAATATATATAGAAAAATTAGCCAGGCATGGTGGCGCATGCCTGTAGTGCCAGCTACTCGGGAGGCTGAGGCAGTAGGATTGCTTAAGCCCAGGAGTTTGAGGTTGCTGTGAGCTAGGCTGACGCCACGGCACTCACTCTAGCCCGGGCAACAAAGCGAGACTCTGTCTCAAAAAAAAAAAAAAAAAAAAAAGAATGCTCATAGACTAGATTGTGTCCCACATGTTACAAAACCCTAAAGAATGAACAGCTGGGAGGAGAACCAAATACAGATTTATCTTTGAGTGACAATAATAGCTGTTTGGCATCTAATATGGATGGTAAACATTCACCTTTGCTTTTTCTACTCTCCCTCTCCTGCTTCCTTTTTATATAGTACAAAATGAACATTCATTTAGTGGTATCAAGCAATGCAAGGGATGAACGAAGATTAGGCCAGAAATGGATGTGTGTCTTTGCTAGAGTCCCATCACCTGCATTAGAAATTCACAAATGGGGCTGGGCGTGGTGGCTCATGCTTGTAATCCTAGCACTCTTGGAGGCCGAGGCAGGCAGATCGTTTCAGCTCAGGAGTTCAAAACCAGCCTGAGCAAGAGCGAGACCCCGTCTCTACTAAAAAAATAGAAAGCAATTAGCTGGACAACTAAAAATATATAGAAAAAATTAGCCTGCCATGGTGGCGCATGCCTGTAGTCCCAGCTACTTGGCGGGCTGAGGCAGGAGGATCACTTGAGCCCAGGAGTTTGAGGTTACTGTGAGCTAGGCTGACGCCACGGCACTCTAGCCTGGGCAACAGAGTGAATCTTTGAGGGCTACCGACCTTAAGCAAAACTCTGCGAAATGTTTCTTTAATCTGGGAGAATGACTTCTTTGACTTTGTTTAGGATTGTTCCAGTTTTTTTCCTTATCTCTAAAGAGACCCATGGACTTCATTTGCTGACCTGATTAAAAGAGTCTTCATTTATATCAGCATATTAAAGGTTGAAGTTCACCTGCTAAGATGTTGTTTTTAATGCATTTTGCTTTGCTTTTCCCCACTGCCTATCAACTGTACAGCTGCTGTTGCCTCCCTTGTGACATTTTAAACCTGCAGTCTGCAACCCCCAGGCTGCAGAGCTCTGCCCCCACCACCTGCTCCCATGCCACCCCTACCCCACCTCCCATCCATGGAAAAATTGTCTTCCATGAAACCGGTCCCTGGTGCCAAAAAGGTTGGGGACTGCTGTTTTAAAGGATATATGCCACTGCTGCCCTCCCCACCCCAAAATAGGAATAAATTATCTTATTGAGCAAAGAACACAGGGATATTTTGGAATACTTTATTGTATAGCTGCAGCTTCATTGAACTATTTGTTTCAGTCTCCTGCTTTTGGCTAAATACCACCCCTTCCAGAAAGCCATCCCTGACCCCCTCCTACCTGGATTAGATACCACTGCTATGTATCCTATAACATCTTGCATATTTCTCTTTTAAACCTGGATTTTTGGTTTTTTTTTTTAAAGCTTTATTAAGACAGAAATCAGTAAAAGTAGCTGGTTTTGAGAATATTGACTAATGAGTTGGCATCTACCTAGACCAGGTAAATTTGATAACTTTAAACTGAAATAGATTCCTAACTTAGCACTTGGTGATGACGGGAAAAGTTATTCAAAATATCTGAATGCACATAGTACAATAAATCTAGCTGACTTCACTAACGTATCTTTCTTGTAGTAGTTTCTGATAGCTGCTCATTCCTCCAGTACGGCTATGGGATGTATTCTGGTTGATCTTGAAATCTCAGCCGCCTGTCTGATGCTGTCAGCTCATGTTCTCTGTGTCTGCAAGTCCTCTTTTCACTTTAGGTCTGTTATCACAAAGTCTTGGAGTGTATACTTCCCCAGTGCAGCCTTTAAGAATGGAGCCCTTAAAAATTAATTTCCAAAAAGCACTCTGATCCTCTAATTTGCTCACCAGAATGCTGATTTGTGATGGTATGGTGCTACAACTCTGTCCCTTTGACTGAAACTCTGAGTCTATGTCTGTATTCCCTTTGGTGGCCACAATCTCTCTTCAGGCCAACATTCGGCTGCAAACTGGCAAAACGAAAGGTGTTTTCATACCTTTTGGCAAAGAAGAATTCTTCCATAGACTCTAAACAAAAGTCATATCGCCCTATTTTATAGAAATGTACAAACGATATAACTTTCAGTGTGATAATGTTAAATATGTCCCCAGAATCAGTATATCCAGCTAATGTTTAAGAACTTCATGAGTTATATTGCATGGGCCACAGAAGTCCACACATACTATGTCACTGTCATCCCCAACTGCTGAATTTTAAGCCTCCCCAAGATAGGATCTCTCTGGACCCGTGAACTTCATACTGACTCTTTCTCATCTCTTTCTTCAGAAAATAGCAATTATTTATTTACTCACCCACATACAAATAACTTAAATTTTTTTTTAAAAAAAAGCAACTCATTATATGCTGTCTGGTGACTTTATGTACTTTATGATATAGTAACATGTTAACCTATCTTACCAGAATAGTAGAAAAAGATTAGTGGGAAAGTATATCATCATGCAGGAGTGTATTTTGAAAACTAGAAAGAGCAACTAAAACATTAGTTAGTACATAGTATCTCTTAACCACTATTCAAATTGAAAACTTTATAAGCATTATCTCATTTGTGTCTTACAGCAACACTTAAAGTACTACCTTATATCCTTGATTCTAAGATGCCATCAATTTCAAGAGACATCATCAGATTAATAGCTTTTCAGTGACTCTGTGTATTAGAGGGATAGAGACTTCCACTTTAATGTGCATGTCTATTTTATGATAGATACTAATTTTAAATGTTAAACATTCCAAAAGCATATCTTAGTAATGTCCTTAAGTAATTGAGAAATTGAGGTCCAGGCCACAAGATACATGATGCTGGGATGGTTCTACATGCAGGTGGCTCAGCATATTGAGTTCTGGTTTCTCAGGGATAGGTTTGTTAAATCTATGGGATGATCCCACCATAGAAACTATCTGAACATCATTAAATCTATGAAATTTATGATTGAACATGATAATGTAAACACACTCATTTATCTCTGCTCCCTTCTGAAACCCTACTAAAATGAAGGTAAAGAATAAGAAATGTGTAAGCCAACAATGGCAAAGAGAATGGAAAAAAGATAACAGCAGATGAAAAATATAAACAAAATTTTTGAAGCTGGACAATAAATTAGTGGGTTAGAGAATGCTGAAACCTGTAGGCAGGAGAAACCAGTAAGAAGAAGCTTATTACTATAACAGAACTCAAGAAAGACTCAAGAAAGGAATTAGAATATAGGGCACTTCTGAAGAAGGGGGTGGGACATAGCTAAAAACAGGATTTGTTGTAGGTCTTTACGTAGAGGACATAGACTACCAGATTCTCTCCCCTGCTCCCCACCGCTGGGAGACAACCCCCAGAATAAAACTAGAGCTTTATTTTTCAGAGAAGTTGAGCTAGAGAGATTCTGGACACCAAGATGTCAGGCCCATCTAAAGATGGGTTGGGTGACATGTCAAACCATAAACAGAGGATATTAAATGAAAATCTGCCCAGGTACCCTCCCTCGCTCTGCTTCTAGCATGCTGGCAGCCAGGCAGTCCAAAGAACAGCCCTGGAGATACTTACTTTTAGGGGTATTACAGTAGTGAAGACCACCAGCTGACAGTGTCATCTATGCACACAGAGTTTCCAGTTGGTATTTCAGTGCCTCATTGCTAAATATGAGCTGAAAACTAAGGACCACCAGTATTTGAAGAAAACTTCTAATATAAAGATAGTCTAAAACAAACACAGGGAGAATGGAAGACAATTAGGGAGCAGATGAAAAGAGAGATAAGAAATGATAATATGGCCACAAAACAAGCACCAGAGGCTCTAAAAAAGAATATTCAATAGCTCCTAAATTGAAAATTTAAAATGTTCATGTAGAAATAAAAAATATAATAGAAGAATTGGAAGATAAAAGTTGAGGAAAAAAGTCACACACAAAGACAAAGAGATAAGAATTGTAGAAGTGGTAATATCTGACTAATAGAGGTCTCAGAAAAATGAAACAAAGAAATTAGCAGAGAGAAAACTATTAGAATTTCTTTCCAATAATTGAATATTACATTTCTAGATTGAACACCTCCACTAAGTGTCCAGCCCCAAACTGTCACATACGAAGGACTAAGAATTTGCTTTTTGTTTTTGTTTTTTCCATTTTGTTTATTTTGTAGAGATGGGGTCTCACTCTGTTGCCCAAACTGGAGTGCAGTGGCATGATCATAGCTCACTGCAGCCTCAAACTCCTAGCCTCAAGCAGTCCTCCCTCTTCAGCCTCCCAAGTAGCTAGGATTACAGGCACGAGCCACCACTCCTGGTTGGACTAAAAATTTGGATTGGCACAAACTTTTCAACTGCAGCAGTAGTAGCTATAAGATAAGAAAGCTATGCTTTAAATTTCTGAGGGGAAACTATTTCCAACCTAATGTTCTGTATCTATACAAATGATGAAATCATATTTGGAGATGGAATAAATTCATTTCAAACATGTAAGATCTAAAACAAGTTTATCTTCAGGCACTTCTTTTTAGGCAGCTACTGGTAAATGTGTTCCACTGAAAACAAGGAAAAAACATGAGATCCAGAAAACAAGCACTTCAGCACATGAGAGCAGTGAAGGGAATTCCCAGTGTGATGTTGAAGAGAAATCCCAGAAAAGACATTTTTAAGCTCCTCTATAAAAGCTGGCAAGGAAACTCATTCTCACCAGGTTGTCACAATTTGACTCTACTTTTCAATTGAGAATAAAGAATAAGAAAGACTAGTAGGTAAAGATTACATCAGCTACATTTGTGAATTATAAAAGCAAATTGTTGTCTCAAGAAACAATCATGTATTCTTTTTACCTCTTTCTACCAATCTAGAGCTATGTTTCTCCATGAAAACTTTAATTTCTTTTCTATCATTTTTGAAACTTCAGATGAGTAGTTTCCGAAAGATTTTAGCAACAGAATATTTCCCCTCCCTCAAATAACCTTATATGGGAAGTCTTTTACATAAAAGAGATAGGAATGAGTTTGTTTTGGTTGGGGCCTGTCCCACCTATATACCTCTTCTTCCTCCCTGTGCTGTGACTTCAGAGGCACCTTGAAGTTTCTGCAAAGCAGTTTAAAAATGATTATTCTAGCAAAAAAACACTGCTGAACACATGGCTTATTTCATTCTTACTTCTCAGAAGCACAACATGACTACCCATTAGTTTCATAAACTCACAGAAGCAAAACATTGTTGTGGCATTGCTTGCATAGTGAGGTTGGGTACCTATGTATATATGAAATGCACACTAAAATTCCATCTTGACAAGTTTGCACCTATATAAATATATTAGTCTCTTTTTTAGTGAAATTTCTTTGCCTTAGTTTCAAATAAAAGTTGGAAACTCCAGTTTTTACATTCTGAAGTTTGAAATTAGTAACGAATAGTGTCTTTTTTTCCCTTGTAAGTATGACCTGAGACAAACATGGAGCATCCAAATAGCATTGTATTTTGGGTGGGAGAGCCTGCATTTCAAGCACTCCTTGTAATACATCCTTTGACCTCCTTAATGCTGTCCTTTCTTTTTCCGATGTCATCTCTATAAAAGAAACTGTTGAGCAATTTTATAGTTTTAAATAGCTTTCCAGATACAATCTTTTTCTGGTAAATAAAACTAAAAGATGAGTTAAAGCAGCAGTCCCCAACCTTTTTGGCACCAAGGACCCATTTCATGGAAGACAATTTTTCCACGGACTGGGGAGTGGGGAGATGGTTTCAGGATGATTCAAGTGCATTACATTTGTTATACAGTCAAACGTCTCTGCTAATGATAATCTGTGTTTGCAGCCGCCCCACAGTGCTAGCATCACCGCCTCAGCTCCACCTCGGATCATCAGGTATTAGAGTCTCATAAGGAGCAGCAACCTAGATCCCTGGCGTGCGCAGTTTATAGTAGGGTTCGTGCTCCTATGAGAATCTAATGCCACCAGAGGCAGAGCTTATGCAGTGATGTGAGCAATGGGGAGCTGCTGTAAATACAGATGAAGCTTTGCTTGCTCTCCTGCCGCTCACCTTCTGCTGTGCAGCCAGTTCTTAACAAGCCATGGTCTCTGTTGGAGACCACAGAGTTAAAGGATAAAAACAGATAACTTAATGCCATGAGAATTTGAGTTTTTGTATAGTATGGTTGTTATGGGATGTCACATCAGAATTCAATCTGTGTGCATACCATGAAAATGTAAAAGGTACAATAGTAGAGCATGGTAATAACTGTTGAGTCTGAAAAATGATTTATCAGTGGTGGGTATTAAAAAGACCAATTTTATTGCCTTTACTACCTGTATACCCTCTGTGAGGAAGCATAGTCCCTAACCAAACATTTTGTGACCTGGTTAATGTTTAATATTTATTTGTCAGGCTTAGAAATATAATGAAAAAATATAAACCGTGCGTGCTTTGTGCATCAAAGAATTTAAATGCACATTGCTTTCCCCTTCATTCATTCCTTTCAGGTTCTTCAACTAAATAATGCAGAAAATGTAGCTTATGAAATTAAAGAGGTGATATTTTTTAAACTCCACCTTTTAGAGGCCTACCTATAATTTTGAGAGTTAAAACCTTCAGCAAGTGCATATCTTGGCAGGCAAATTATTTTAACCTGAAGTTTGATCAAAATACAATTAGAAGAACACTCAGAATCATAGCTAGAGATGTTATTATCTTCTTATGTACAACCTAAAAAGCGGATGCACAGATTAGCATTTCAAACTCAGAGGATATGTTTTTATCTTGAAGACCACGAAGTCGGTTACATTTGAAAATCAACAGTCTATGATTTTTATCCCTCATTCAATCATTCTCTAAGGGTATTTTTTGTGACATCTGTGAAGAAGTAAAGCCATGGAGGTATGTTCACATAGGTAATAGGATGTAACCAGATTTTACACAAGTAATGATACCCTTGTAGTCTGCTGCAGAACAATACTGAAGAGTGACTATAGCACTCCAGAAAAGCCCTCACTTTCAAGCTACTTTCAAGGCCAAAGCATTACTTAGATATACCTTTAAGGACAAATGGTGACTTCCCCACTTTGCAAGAAAATAATAGTTGGAATGACCTGAGGATGTTCTTCAATTCTTTTTTATCATTTTCTAGGTTTTTTTTTTAACCTGTGAAAATAGTTAAAACTATCCATCTGTTGTTTTTCTTCATTTTGTTTCAATTAGATGAGGATCCTTTTGTTATCAAGAATTGAAGGCTTTCTGGTTAAACTGGCCTAAGGGGGGTCGGGGAGAGGATTGAAGGCTTCTGTGAATTTCTGCCAGCAGGGGCACAGTAGTGCACAGCTTCATGGGTGTCCATGTGGGTATATTCCCTGGGCTTCGGCTTTGCTCTGTCACCATGGCCTTGTTTGGTGGCCCTGCCAGCCAACCTCATTTTATATAGCTTATCTTGCACAGTTCATGGCTTGAAGGATGCCAATTCCTTTGGGGTAAGCTTTCCTCTTATTCTTTTTTGGTTTCAAAAAAAGAGGCCAAATAGCCAAAGCAATCTTAAGCAAAAAGAACAAATCTGGAGGCATCACATTAACTGACTTCAAATTATACTACAAGGCTACATATAGTAACCAAAACAGCATGGTACTGGTATAAAGGTAGAGACATAGACCAATGGAACAGAATAGAGAACACAGAAATAAAACCATATAGCTATGACCAACAAAGCTGATCTTCAACAAAGCAGACAAAAACATACCCTGGGGAAAGGACACCCTAATTCAATAAATGGTGCTGGGAAAATTGGATAGCCGCACACAAGAAGAATGAAATAGGACTCCTATCTCTTGCCATATACAAAAATTAATTCAAGATGGATTAAAGACTTAAATATAAGGCATGAAACCATAAAAATTCTAGAAGAAAATATAGGAAAAACTCTTCTAGACATAGGCTTAGGCAAAGAATTTATGACTAAGTCCCTAAAGGCAAATACAACAACGAAAAAAATAAATAAATGGGCCTTAATTAAATTAAAAAGCTTCTGTACAGCAAAGGAAATAATTAACATGGTAAACAGGCAACCTACAGAATGGGAGAAAATATTCAAACTATATATCTGACAAAGGACTAATTTCCAGAATCTACAAAGAAGTCAAACAAATCAGCAAGAAAAAAACAAGCAGCCTCATCAAAAGGTGGGCAAAAGACATGAACAGAATTTTTCAAAAGAAGATAGACAAATGGCCAAGAGACATATAAAAAAAAAGTTCAATATCACTAATTATCAGGGAAGTGAAAATTAAAACCACAGTGAGATACTACTTTATCCCTGTGAAAATGGTCATTATTAAAAAGTCATAAAACAACAGGTGCTGGTGTGGATATAGAGAAAAACTAATGCTTATACATGATTGGTATAGCAAATGGACTGCAAACTGGTATAATCCCTATGGAAAACAGTATGAAGACTCCTCACAGAGCTAAAAGCAGACCTACCATTCTATCCAGCAAAATCACTAGCAATATCACAAAGGAAAATAAATCATTTTATCAGAAAGATACCTGCACTTGAATGTTTATCACAGCACAATTCACATTTGCAAAGATGTGGAATCAACCTAAGTGTTCATCAGTTCTTAAATGGATAAAGAAAGTGTGATATGCACCATGGAGTACTACTCAGCCATAAAAAGGAATGAAATAATGTCTTTCACAGCAACTTGGATGGAACTGGAGACCATTATCCTAAGTGAAGTATCTCAGGAATGGAAAAACGAACACCACATGTTCTCACTAATATGTTGGAGCTAAACAGTGGGTACACACAGACTAAAAAGATGTAAAGGACATTGGAAACTAAGAAGAGGGGGATAAGAGAGGGGTGCAGGATAAAAACTTACCTATTGGGTACAGTGAACACTGTCCTAGTTAGTGATGGGCATACTGAAAATCATGACTTCAGCATTGTATTATCCATATAACAAAAATATTTCTACCCCCTTAATATTTTGAAATAGAAATTCCCCATTCCACTGAAAATGTGCTTCAATATGTAAAATTCTAATATAAATCTATTACATAAAGATAAGGGAAAAGCTTTATATGTGTTATATGCTTATGGGAGATTTTTTAAATTATAAATTAGTACTATTTTCTAGGGAAGAAAATAGGATTGAATATCCCTAATCTGAAAATCCAAGATTCAAAACTTTTTGTGGCATGATGCCACAAGTGAAAAATACCACACCTGACCTCAGTGATGGGTTGCAGTCAAAACTTTGTTTCATGCACAAAGTTATTTGAAATAGTATATAAAATTACCTTCAGACCATCTGTGTAAGGTGTACATGAAACATAAATGAATTTCATGTTTAGACTTAGATCCCATCTCCAAGATATCTCATTGTGTACATGCAAATATTCCAAAACCCGAAATCCAAATACTTCTGGCCCCCAACATTTGGTTAAAGGATATTTAGCCTATACTGAGGTTAGTGGTAATCCCTTAGTCTTCTTGCTTTATATAATTACTATCTATGTTGGAAGTCTTGTCCATGCAACATTTTTGCCCAACTTATACTACTACTATAGCTTTCTCTTTCTGACCTGTTTGACAATCTAGTCTTACATTCCCTCTCACAAAGAATTAGTCTATGTAGTATGTTAGTAACTCAGTGCATTCTTAAAGGGTTTTCTCAATTATTTTAATATTTGCCATTCTGCGATGATCTGAGAACCATTTCCGTTTCCCACAAATAATGCATTTATAATTCAGAGTTAAAACTTCAGAACCTTCACAGTGAATTGATTGATCAAAGAAGGCTAACCGTGCTGACTCACCATTTGTACTTAAATGCTTGATGAATGAAAGACTGAATGTGTGCACTTTCATTTTTGTGAAAGTTTACCACACTGAAAACTCTGATTTCTTTTGGAAAGAAGTAGTGCGTGTTATTTTTGGAATATCTGAAACCACTGAATCGTAACTGTAGTAACAGATACTTTTGTGAGTCCCAGGCACTTACCAAGGCTGGAGATAAAGAGACCTCATCACTTCCTTTTACCCTGGGTATGAGTTTTGATATCTGATGATAACAAGTTTGGATCATTGCTAGTTTGGGCAAGGTTCAGATTAATTATATAAAAGAGGACATAATTTTTTAAAACCCTATTATATCCTGTTACCCAATTCCCTGGTACAAGTGCTTTAGGCACTGATTTAATCTGGAAATGATAATTGGACTCCCCACTAGAATAGCCCATGTGTTTTGAAAAGCCGTGTGGTAATGAGAGGATGTCATTCCTATATGAAAGAATGTGAGGCAAGAATCCAGAATGAAGAACCATCAGTCTGTCTTACCAGAGTTCTGACAGCACTGTGATCTGAAACATTTTAGTCAAAGTCAAATATACTAGGATCATAATTTTCTGTGAAAAATCCCAGAGGAAGTTGCTTGATGGGTAGGAATAACAATATAACTCATACACTACATGATTGAGCAGGTTTGCTGTTGTTTTTTGAGTTGCACAGGTACATCCGCCTTCACATCCAAGTGTGCTGGAAACAGTTTGTGTTTTGATTGAATTATATTCACCTTAATTTTCTCTGCAGTACTTTTTCCTCAGGTAGGCCTTTGGGTCATTGCCTTTTTTCTTTACTCCCTCTATTTTCCACCATTCTCATCTCATGTGTGTTCCAGTTAAATGTAGACAACCCAAACAGCTACACTCTGTAAAACATTCCTTTTCTTTCCTTGAGTTGATATGTTCACTTTTCTGGTAAATGATTTTTAGGGCCTGCCGAGACCAAATGATGAGACCCCTATAGGTGGTACAGATGAGTTTGCAGGAAGTGTTTGTTCTCCTGGCCTCTTCTGCTCTTGTTTGGTTTGTTCTTTTAACCATGTCTTGACAACAAATCTTTTTTTCATTGCTTTGGTCTCTCTGGAGCAAGGAAAATGACTTGGAGGGAAAGGACAGTCCTGTGGCAGTCCAACTTACATTCTTAAGTAACTGACTTAATTGGCTTATCCCTTGATTTTTCACTTACGAAACTACAAAAACATAAAAAAGCATGTGATAAATCATAAAGTACAATACTGATGCATATTCTTGAGTACATACAGTCCATAAATTAGGTTTCCACATCAGGGTAAGTTGTATGCTGAGGTTTTAAGGGGAAATTGTAAACCTTAATCTGTAAATTTCTTATGTAAATGGCACCATACATCTTTTGGACCCTGTAATAGACCCCAGGATTTAGGACCAGGGCAAGGAAATCGGAAATATTTTAATTTTTCCTTTATTGTGAGTTTGCATTATCTCTTGTTGAAAAAGGGAAAGTTTCTTTTTAAAAGCTTCAACTAACTAGAAGAAATGTATATAAAATACATATACCAGTTGGTAGTACAGCAAAGAGAAAGAACTCAGTCTCCGAAATTAGGAAACGCCAAATTTAAATCCTGTCTCTGACATGTGCTAGCTCTGTGACTCTGGACAGTTTTCTCATAGGTACAGTAGTTATAAATAATAGATACTTTCTTCTAGGGTCATTGTGAAGATTAAATTATATGATTCATAGAAAGTAATTGTACGTATCATGAACCAAGGATTATGATTAATCCAGTTCTTAAGTTCACTGGAGAAAAACAGAAGTGACTATCCAGTGTACAGGGCAGCACATAGTGAAGAGTTCAAAAAATGAGAATTTTTATTATCATTGCTATTGTCAGTATTATTAGCTGTAGATCATCAATAAGTAGAAGTTAACTTACGTGTTGGCTCATGAGCAATCAATACATGAGTTACTAGAAAGCAATATTTTTAAAGGGTTATTATAATATAAAAGTAATATAACTAAGGGATTGGAATTAATATGTATGCATTTATAGAAGAACAAATGTTTAACTTAAATTTCTTTTAGTTAGTTGAAATTTATGATAGAGCCATATATACTGTACCATGTACAATGCTAAGTAATATTATCTTGTGAGGTATAAATAGTGTGCTAGAATCTTTTAAGGAGGCAGGTTCATCTAGTGGAGGAAGCATGGGCAGTGGCCTTTAGTAGACCTGGGTTCCAATCCTAGCTCTGCCATTTACCAGCTGTATTACATTGAGTAAGTTATTAATAATTAACCTCTCTGAGACTCTGTAAATGGCAATAGTAATGCTTAACTTTCATAGGCATTATGAAGATTAGAAATAATATGTATATAGGGTGCTTAATAATAGCTATTGTTATTCCCACCACTATTTTAATTAATATACTTTGTACTATAATTTTAATTAATAAAGTTATGTTCTTTTATGAATAAGTATTAGTTTTCTATTCTTGCTATAACAAATTACCACAAACATAATAGCTTAAAACAATACAAATTTATTATCTTACATTTCTGGAAGTCAGAAGTCTGACAGAGGTCTCATTAAGCTAAAATTAAGATATCGAGAGGGCTGTGCTCCTTTCTGGAGCCTCTAGGGACCACAATCCATTTCTTTGCTTTTTCCAGTTTCTTGAGGCCCCCTGCATTCCTTGGCTCATGGCCTTTTCCTCCATCTTCAAAGCCAGCAGCCTGGCATCTTCACATCTATCTGTGTTGCAGACCTATGCCTCATTGTTCCATATTTAAAGGACACTTCTGATTACATTGAACATATCCTGATAATCCAGGATAATCTCCGTCTCTTAAAATCAGGTGATTAGCAACCTTAATTCCATGGTAACCCTAATTCCCCCTTGACATGTAACATACTCACAGGTTCCAGGGATTAGGAGGTGGAAATCTCGGGGGCAGGGGGATTATTCTGCCTGCCACAATAATCAAAAAAGGCAATTATTGCATAGTATTGTACCTGTCTTGATAATCATGAGAAACTAGCAAATACAGATCAGCTGGTACCATAAATTTTCAAATCCTAGTATTGTTTGTTTTTGTTTGCTCTGGTTTTTTGAATGTTATTTTGGTATGTTGGTTAAAAATACCGTCATTTTGGAAATTCATCTTCTTAGCCACATTAACTCTATTTTGCTTTTTATTGAGCACAAGGTATCTTTAAGAGATTTAAACATACAACTATATGAATGTTTGAGGGCAAAATTTTGAACTATTTTGTGGATAAAACAAAAAAGGTATCCGGATGTTTTTCATCATAGTTTTTGGGAGTAATTATTATTCAAAGCTGACAGGAAAATATGCCTTCCTTCTAAGATAAAAGTACCTGAATATTTTGCCTCTAATATTAGAAAGGAAATGGCTTACAACATTTTAAAAGATATATGCATCATATTCTTTTATACTAGATACAGCAAAAAAAATGTGCCCTTTGGGGTGTTAAACCTGAGTTAAACGTCCTAATCCAGAGACTAACCAATCTTTAGTTCTACAGGCTGCCAGTGAGGAGAGCAGTACCTTTAGGTGTTGTCAGATGGTGAAGGGCAAGGCACAGACAAATGCACTGGCAAAGGAACAATGCCATGGGCCAGTCCCTACACTTCTGGGCCTCAGTTGTCTCAATACCTATTTTGGGTATTATATGAGTTTCTAATTAAGGCCCTGTCTACTTTTTATGTTCTTTAAAGCAGAAGAAAGAAATTAAAACAAAAGAACAAAACTAAAAACAAGATTGGAAGCCACAAAAATGTCCTTCAATAAGTGAATGGATGAATAAACTGGTACATCCAGACAATGGAATATTCAGTGCTAAAAAAAAAAATGAGCTATCAAGCCACGAAAATACATGGAAGAACCTAAATGCATGTTAGTAAGTGAAAGTACCCAATCTGAAAAGGCTACATACTGTATGATTCCAAATACATAACATTCTGGAAAAAGCAAAACTATGGAGATAATAAAAAATCAGTGGTTGTCAGGGGTCAGAAGGAGGGAGGCAGAGAACAGAGGATTTTTAGGGCAGTGAAACTGCTGTGTCATAACTATAATATAATGGTAGGCACAAGTCACTAGATATTTGTCCAAACCCATAGAATGTACAGTACCAAGAGCAAACTCCAATATAAACTGTGGACTTTGAGTGACAATGTGTCAATGTAGGATCATCAGTTATAACAAATATACCACTCTGAGGTGGGCTACTGATAGTAGGGGAGGCTGTGTGTATGTGAGGGCAGGAGGTGTATGGGAACTCTCTGTACTTTATGCTCAGTTTTACTGTGAACCTAAAACTGCTCTAAAAATAAAATCTATTAAACAAAAAAAGAAAAACAGGGAGGGAGGAAATGGAGGTGGGAGAGAGAGAATAAAAAGGCTACTCATTGAGCCTTTCGTCATCTCCATTGCCTATTTCACACTTGGCCTATCTCCTCTCTGTGGTTCTTCCTCTCCTCCAACCTCAGTCGTTTCCATGTGGATGGTTAAGACAGCTTTTTCACTATGGTGGATTCCTAGAAACAGCACCACAAAGCAGACCACCACATAATAGATCATTGCTGAAAGAATTGTATTTTCTTATACAAACAGTATTATAACTGAGGATTGCATTACTGACCAAGAACTTGCTAGCACATAAAGAAAAGCATGCTCCAAGTTCTCTAAAACAAGCATGAGTATACTCTACACATTGACCAGGATCAAGTATGCCATGAGTGATTGGTCCATAAAAATATGCCTCTGTAAGTATCATTTCATGTTTTACAACCACTTTGGGATATTTCTTTTTAAACCTTCCTTTGATCATTGTTACTCTTAGGATACAGCCTGACTGGACCAGCTAGGTCATGCAGCCACCTCTGAGGTCAGAGAGGCAGGGCTCTGTGACTGGCTTATCAAAGAGTTGGTGTCACCAAGAGGCACTTCCCCAAAGAAGAAGTCTTCATTTGTTCAAAGAACTAGGGGGAAGAACTGATATTTATTTATTTATTTTTAAGGAAGAGGAGAAGAAGAAAGTGGAGGAAGGGGAAGGAAGGGAAAGGAAAGGAAAAGAAGAGGGAATAGTGTCATGTTCCTGTATTAAGGTTGTGAGACAACTACCAGGGTGTTTTATGAAATTTTCTTCTCTGACACAGAAAGAAAAAGTCAATGTTTGTTCTGTATTAGAACACATAATATATAAAAATTATTTTGCTTCACAAAAGCTATGAACATAGATGCCTTGCACTCTATATTTTCTTTGTTTCTGGAAGTCTAGGTCATATACTCCATAAAGTTTTTATCACCATGTGATCTATAAAGCATATGTTCTACCAAAGACTCCCTCTAGTCACTAGCTCTCTGATTTCCGTAGAGGTGACGATGGAAACTTACGTATAATTCCAGACTAGCATTATGCTGCACAGGATGTTTATAAAATATTAAATTGTTATAAAGGGAATAATTTAAGTCATTCTTGACCCCTGAATAGTGCTGCATATTAATGGTTATATAGTATTTGACCTCAGAGTCTCTCACTACATAAACTTTGATTTCATAGTAGTATTAGTATCCTGCTAGAAAAAAAATACAGATGCTTGTCTTTTTTATAGGGTTGAGGAGAATCTGCTATATCTTCCAAGTAAATGTTTTCTACCACTACTACCATTCTTTTGTTCAGCTAATGAAAAAAAGAACAGCAGTTTTTCTTACTAGAATGCCAAATTTGAGTCAAGGCCAATTTCATAGGAATGTTCTACTATATAATGGGGAGTTAACTGTCTAAATCAGGGGTCAACAAACTATAGTTCGAGGAACAAATACAGCCTACAACCTGTTTTTTGTAAAGGTCACAGGCCAAGAGGCCACATTTTTAAGTGACTGAAGAAAAGTCAAAAGGAGAAGAATATTTCATGACACATGAAAAATGTATGAAATGCTAATTTCAGTGTCCATAAAGTTTTATTGGAACACAGCCATACTTGTTCATTTACATACTGCCCATAGCTGCTTCCACACTACAGGGGCAGATTTGAGCAGTTACAGGAGGGACTGTGTTCTCCACTAGACCAAAATACTTGCTATCTGGCCCTTTACAGAATAAGTTTGCCCACCCCTGATCTAATAATTGTTTCACCATCCTCCTACCTCTTTACCCACACACTTACATTCTTCCAATCTCTTCTCACTCCCACCTTTCCTACCCCTCTTCCTGTTCACACACCTCATTTTGAATTTAGCAATTGTGATTACAAAGAAATCAAATTATTGTGACTACAGTAGATAATAAGCAGAAATAAATTTTAATTTCCCTTTGACTTGTTTGTCAACTCTCCTCCCTGTCTGCTTTCCCTTTCCTTTACTGCCTTTATAGAGAGTTTCTAAGACCGTACCCTTTTCCCAACATAGTTTGTTTTTAAGGTGGGGGTTAGATCTTGATACATTTTTTCACTTCCATGGAAAGTTCTGTGCTAGTATGTGGTCCCATTTTTAACCTATTTGTAGACACCCCCGATTATCTAAAATCACTTTCACATGGGGCTGAGGTTAAGCTTTATTTCTCTTGGCATGTCCCTGCCACAGCAGATACTTCCTCTTTGCCTTGAAAGGACAAAACGATGTTCAGCTGTCTGGGCTTAGGCCCAGTATTTGATTTATACATTATTTAATTTCCTCCTGAAAATTAGAAGCAGGACTTTCAGGAATGGAAATCAGTATTTGTCATTTGTTTAAGAACACTTTTAGGTCTAATATAATCATCAGTATTAGATGTCAGCATGATTGGGGGTGACTTAAGGTAAAGCAAATAAAATGTGAATACAAAGGAAAATTATTAGACAATGGAGAAGATCTAAACTTTTTAAATAATCATTATTGTATGTGTTACTACATTTTTTTGTGTGCTTCATTTTGGGGCACCTGTCTTCACTCTATCCATTGGAGGAAAGACTGTTATGTTATAGTTGCAATTGTTGGGGGATTCGAAGTGTGAAGAGAACTTAATGTAACCATTCCAGTAATTTTACAGTGGACTTTTGGTTTCTGTCTGAGCTGCTACTACATTTATCTCCACAGTTAAGTTCATAGGCATGCCAGGAACTGAATGCCAAAATGATTTGAAATTTTAACAGCAGTGAACTCAGGAAATTAAAAATTAACTCTGGAAACACTATTTCGTGTTTTACAACCACTTTAGGATAGTGTATTCCTTTTTTAAACCTTCCTTAGATCATTGTTACTCTTAGGTTACAACCTGTCTCCTTTTTACCACCGAAGTTCTTAAAAGTCTGGCATCCCTACTGCCTCCGCTTCCTCACTCCTAATTCACTTCTCAAACCTGGCAGTCTGGCTCTCCCTCCCTCTACACACTGCCGAGCCGATCTGTTTCCTTCTCACCAACTCAGTAACCAGCTCTAGGTCCTCAGCTTCCCTGACCTTTCTGCCCCATCTGCCAAAATTCATACCTAAAATCCTCTTTCAGTTTTCTTGTGGGACTGTGCGAGTTTCCTCTACTTCTTCCTCTCTTGTACAGACTCCTCTCCCTAGTGTCAAGCTGAGCTTAAGTGTTCCCAAAGTTCTGTTTCTTGGATCTCTTTTGTTCCTACACTCCTAGCCTTTTCCCTTCTCATCCTTTCTCATGGCCTGAGACACCTCAGGAGAACTTGGAGGACTGCAAAGAACATAGCGTGAAACCCACCCCAGTCCTGTCAGACTACTTTTGAGTCCCATGATACAGCCCACACTATGCTGCCTCTGTGCCTTCCCTTGAGTGTTTCATCCCATGGAGTGCCTTGCTGCCAACACCACCGTCTGCAAGTTTTCATGTTCTTTTAAAGTTCATTCCTAAAGGATCTACTCTTTGATGTTACCAAGCTCCCGGTACATGTTTTCTCTACCTCATTTGAGCTGTGGTGGGGACAGCCTAATATGGTGGATAGAGAAAAGGTACTGGAGTCAAGCAGATACGGATTTAAATCTGCATTCATCAATTCCCTGCTTGAGTGATGTTAGGGAAATTTACCTAAATGCTTTAAAATCAGGAGCCAGGGAGGAGAGGGGGAGGATTCTACTTACCTCATTGTATTGTTGGATGAATTAGGTAATTTATGTGTAGTGGTGGTGCTAACAGTAGTGACTATTTTCATCATCATCGTTAGTTCTTTCCACACCAGCATTATGTCATTGTCTTACTCTCCCTTCTGCCTTTCCGAGTCCTTGAGGTTGTCTTTATGTTCCCCTATTCCCCAAGAGCATAGAACAATGACTTATGCATAGGTCTTCCTAAATGAATTGAGTTAAATAAAATAGCTCCTCTCCTCCCCAGAAGGAAATACTGGCTTCACAGTGTTCTTATGATTCAGAGCTGGTAAGTTTGTAGCTGTATCTTCATATTTCAATCAGATAATAGTACACTAAGAAATCATTGTGATTATAATATATTTTGTCACACTGAAGCTTGAAACTAACCTTTGATATTAGTGCATTTTAGTTCCTGAACATTTAATAACTTATATATTTAAAACTAGATAGTCTGAAGTAATTCTTATTTTTGAGAGAACTTTGTATTTGATGCATAGATTCTATCAGCAGTAAAATATTTAAAGTAAGAAGATAAATTAATATATGTTGAAACATTAAATTACTTTAGATTTTATGCATTTGGTTTTGTATCTGTCTTATTTTTGATTTTATACTTTTTGATCCTGAAAAATCAAAGCCAACTGCAAAGTTTTTTTTAGCTCAAATATCCAGCAGTTTTTATTTTTACTTATATTTTTTCTGACAAAACCTTTACCCTCTATCTGTGAACAAATTTAAAGCAGATTTTCTGCTTCTGAGAAACATCACTTCTTCACAAATCACACATTGACCTGGTTACAATAACCTATAACTGCTTTGTTTGTTGTTCTGACATTCAGGGTTGTAGCTTAGGTTCTACTGTTGATTTTTGAAGGCTAAAGTAGGGAAGGAGTGGTTGTGCTATTGCTGGTCTGACTTCTGTAATAGGAGAGTACCTAAGCAGTCAGGAGTTGAGAGGCCTTAAGAAAACAGTGTAATTCACATGGAGTACTTTTTTTAAAGTACCAGTACACCAAGGTCACTAAAATTACTCTCTTGCTCAGGCATTCCTCAGTCAGAAAGCCTTTATGGAGCATCAGTTTTATAGTGCACAGTATTTGGTGGTGGTCTCTGAGCTTTGAACCAGCTGTGCTTCATCTGAGTTAAGGACATCTCTGTGGACGAGCCCCTGGAAAGCGTGCTCAGGGTAGTGATGGAGTCAGGAAAGGGAGGGTGTGGCCAAAGAACAGACTGAATCTGCACTTTGAATCCTTACGGGAATTATTTGCAACTAATCAGGAATATAAAATAGTATCACAGCTGAGAGCTTTATTTAACATTCCACTTAGCTGTAATCTTTACCTAATCTCTATTATTTTTATTTGGTTACTAGGTATTTAGTGTAGCTCCATTTTTGTGGAAGGCTGTCAAGAGCACACTTCAAATCAATAGCTGTCACAGGTAGATCGGCTGAACCTAGAGTAGAACATGAGCATACAAGTTCAGTGATTCTGAAGTTTCTGAGGTAGTTACTTTTTAGTTTTTGGTAAGTCTTAAATCTGCCTAAGCAGTATTTACAATGTAAAGTTAAATATAACACCTGTTTAAGGAATAAATTGCACATTTCGTCAAAAACCAAATTGTTGAGACTGAAATCATAACTTAGTTAACATTAAGTAAAATACCAGATTTTATTCTCTTCACATATTCTCCTCCTTTCCTTCATTGTTCTTTTTCATTCATTCATATATTTCTTGACCATGTACTACGTGGCCAGATAAGGTTCTAGGCACTAGCATATATTAGCAAACAAAATAAACAAAAGTATTTTTTGTGAGAGGACAACAAGATAAGTTAAAATATATATGGCAATAAGAGAGGGAACAAACTAAAGCAAAGAAGAACAAAGGTATTCTAGGGAGGGGCTGCAGCTTTCAATAGGATGGCCAGGCAGGAAAACCTTGCTGAGAAGGTGGCCTTTGAGTAAAGACCTGAGCAAGTGAACTGTGCAGTTGCCGAGGGAAGCACGTTCCAGGCAGAGGGAACAAGTACATATACTCTGAACACAACTGTGCTTTCAGCCAGGACCCAGAGTAGCGGAGTGAACAGAGAGTATGGGGGTGTTCCAGTGCCCAACTGAAGAAAATGGGAGGGGATGATTGGTGTCAAATGCTGCTAATAAAGCAAGAGGATTGAGAACTGAGGATTGACTGTTGGATTAGTGACCTTTACAGAGCAATTCAGTGGGGTCGTGGGTCAGAGTCTCATTTGAATGGACTTAAGCGAGAATGGAAAGAGAGTAAATGCAAAATGACAAATAAAGACAACTCTTCCAAGGAGTTTTGCTAATGGAGACGAAAGCAGATATGGAGACAAGAGGGGGATTACATTTTTAATATGAGAAATTACATGTTGCTATGCTGGGAGGAGAAGTTAATTATGTAGGGGAACGATTACAGCAGCAAAGCTTGACTCAGGGAAAAGAAAATCCAGTGAATAAATAGGAGGGTTGATCTTTGGAGCACACATCTTTTGAAACAAGAAAGGAAGGAAGTGAGTATACAGGTACAAGTAAAGGGAAAGGGGTAGATTCAGTGCGGTAGCAAGAAAGTTCTTTTCTGCCATATAAACAAATTTTCTTTCCAGTGCATAAATACCATCTACATTATCCTTCTTGTATGGTCATTTGCTCACTATTTCTAGTGCTATTTCATTATTGACCATCTTATAAATTACTCATATGTGTGTGTGTGTGTGTGTGTGTATATTTTTTTTTTTTTTTTTTTTTTTTTTTTTTTTTTGAGGAAAAACCTGTCTTCTACAGTATTGGTTCTCGTTCTGCTTCCTATAGCCTCCCAGGATCTACAGTTCTAATTCTTCTACATGAGAGCCTTTCAAAGACTGGAGGGTTGACATGATTTCTTATGGCAGACTTCATTCACAGCCCATCAGTGTTTCTGCTGGGAATGGTTTCAGCCCCTTACATCTGGGCACTGTCTCCTAAAAGGGCTACTGGAGTATTTAATCAATTTGATTTGTTAATCAAGGCTTATTTGTCCTGGCCTTTGGGGTCTTTTTTTCTCCTAGGCTTGTTTTTTTCCATATATTCCTTGTTTCTAACAAATATTCACATTTGACCAGCATGCCATTAAGTTTTTATCTAATATTTTTAGCTCTAGGATGAGGCAAAGGACAAAGTACAACCATTACGGAATCCCTTCCAAACCTATCCTTTACCCATTAGTTAGCCCCATCTGGATAGGATTGTCATTTCTAAGTTTTCACATAACCCCAGATAAATCAGCATCTAATTCAGGAGACTTGGTGAGATTAAATGGTATGAGGCAAAGAAAAAGGGACACATTACCAGTGGGTTCAAGCCTGGATAACTAGGAGTGTGGTGTATCACTGAAAATGGGTTAATGAGGCAGGCAGTTTTCAGATCAAGATGTCATATCTAATGTTGGACACTTAAGGTTGTAGGTGTCCAGAGAGATGCCTGAGCTGAAGATGAATATTTCATAGTCATTTGCATAGGAGTGAAATTTGAAGACATGAAAGTAGATTCATTGTTTGAAAGATGATAGGTAAAGATTAAAAACTGGGGACCAAGAATAACATATCTACATCATATATGTCTATGGCCTGAAAGCATGTGATCTTACGAGCATTAGAAGCTAGTCCCAGCACATTACCATGTATATGAAAAGTTGATGTAAGGGAGTCATATTGGTTTGCATTATCTGGATAAATAAGATCATCCTGATTTTCCTATTATCACATCCCTAAGCCCATGATTGTTGCTCCTGACAGTTAAGAGCTGACCTTAGTCCCACAACCAGCCCCATTAGCACTGCTACTGCCTTTACCATTACAACTGAGTATTAGCAGCAGTGGTGATCACCAGAAGACTGAGTCAGTGCCAATAGCCAGGCTTATATGAAAATCAGGTCAGTTTGATAGCATGAAACCATTTGGAAATGTGGAGCTAGAGCTGTGACTAGAGCTGATAAAGGCTGGAGGCTTTGGGAGGCCTGTTGGAGCAGAGCAATGTGAAAAATGGGAAAGAACAGAGGCAAGTAAAGGAGCCAGAAAATATGATTTCTAAGACTTACCTTTTCTAAAATTTTGAACAAGCAGTGGTTGAAAAAGCAAGATTCTTTAATCATACCCATGCTGCAATGAATAGGAGGTTTTTTACCAGGTTCTTTCGTCTTTGCTGGAATTTGACTTTTGTCCTACTTGACTATCTTGAAACTTTGATTGACATATAAATAAATCTTTAAACGGGAACGAAAGACTGGAAATAAATGTCCATCACATGGGAGTAGGTTGAATAAACTGCAGCTGTACAAGGACTGAGAAATAGCTCTATGAATAGCTATGAAGTGATCTCTAGGATAAATTGTTAAGTGAAAAAGACAAAACAGAGAAAAGTGTGAATAGCATGCTAACATTTATCTAACAAGGTGGCAGGAGAGGGTGGGAAGGCTTCCATTTATAAATATATCCCAGCTAATAAATGAAGAAGGAATAACAGAAATAGGATAGTACCATTTTATAACCCTCAGTGAAAGAAAAGTTCTGGACAATCATCAGTGACTACCAAACCATGAAAAGAGGAACAATCAGACATAATACACATTTCAGCATCACCTATGAAGTGTTTGTTCAAAAAAATCAAAATCTGCTTAAGCCTATAGATCTTATATTATGAGTTTACAGGAAATACAAGAGACAGGGGGACATGGTAAATAACACCACAGGGATGCAGTAAGCAAAATAATATAGGAAACTGTATAGGATATACGATTCAGTTTCTTTAACATAAATTTTAAGGTAAAAGAAGGAGAGAAATCCTTTATATGTGAAATATATTAACTGAATGCAATATGTTGCTCCTATTTTGATCCCAATTCAAACAAGCCATCTGTGAAATACATTTGACTAATTGGTAAAGTTTTAACACTATTTGGTAATATTAAGGAATTATTGCTATTTTTAATGTGGAATTAAGGTGTGGCTATGTTTTTTTTAAAAAGTGCTCTTGTAGAGACATATACTGAAATATTTATGGATTAATAAATATGATTCTGGGATTTGCTTCAAAAAACTTCAGTGCAGTGTTGGGGAAGAGGATTAGCATATAAATGAAACAAGACTGGCCATGAGTTGATCATTGTTAAAGCTGGGTAGCAGGTAAATGAGATTTCACTGTATACTGTTTTCTCTGATATTGTATGTGTTTGAATTTTCCATAGGTAAAAAAAATAAAAAGAAAGAAATTAAAATGAGAAGGGAAAAAAAAGAAGAGCGGTATTCTTTCCCTAAATGTTGCAGTCTTCTCTATCTCCCTTTCCTTCTATTGTCTAGGGAGAAAGAATTGGGAAAGTTTACAAAGTGGGGTGGAACTGTTGTGAAAGACACTTCAAATCATTTTTTAGTGACTCAGAATTGTAGAATGAAGTCAAAGTTCTCCAAACTTAGAATGCTGTAGACTTCATTCTTCCCCTCCTCAAGCCCTGTCAACATGCATTTCCAGTAACATGCACAATTTTAATTCAATTTAAGGACTGTCTCCAAATAAAATTTACATAAACTTCCAAACTGAACAGCTCCAGATTTCAGCTTTGTACTCTGTTAGCCATTCATGACCTTCACGCGCACACACACACACACACACACACACACACAAAGTTGTGTTTTTGTTTGTTTTCTCTTCTGATTTTCATTTAGACATCTTCAGTTGCCAAAAAGGAGAATGGGTTTAACACAAAGATAGCTTCTTCTAAATTTTACCATGACCCATACTGGAATCATCATTCAAAAATAATAGCTTAATTTTTCCCACAGATGCCATAATCATTTTCAAAGAAGTTGATTGGTGGCCCTTGAGGCTTTTCAACTTTATCTTATTTTAGATAGTATCTGTGGCCTGGAAATCAGTTGTACAGCCCTGATTGGACCCCTAATGAACAGCATGGTCTAAGAAAATAGCAACTAGAAACAAACGGCCCCATTGCAACATGCCGAGCCCTGGTTTTTGAAAGCATGCACCACTGGGCATAAATTTCAAAGTTGTCCCTTTTCCACAGTGCATTCTGAGGCAATGTGTTGCCAAGACAGAACTTGAGAGGAAGCAGTGTATAAGCAACACAGATTATGTGTAGAGAGAGAAGGATAGAGAGCTTTCTTTTTTTTCACGTCGTCTTCTTCCTTCCACCAACCAACATAGGCCTGTCTCAAATCACCTATCCACCCCTCCCAAGGACCTTCACCTCCTCTCCCAAAAAGCCACAGAGTTGCCATGTCATCACAGTGTGACACCACACACACCCACACATTTCATTTGGTGCAGAAGAAATGACCTAATTCAGTTGGTCCCCATCATAGTGACTAGACCAGGCTAATCAGAGACTTTCTGATTTTTGGTTATTGGAACTGAGAAAATGAGGACTTTCTGTTGCATAAAGCTGTGAGATATAAAACATAGGAACTGTGCATGGTCATGTGAAGCCAAAGGACAAAGAGAAGCAGAGAGAATCCTTAAGGTGTTCCAGTCCTGGTTCCAGTTGGTCCGCTGAGGCCCAGCCACACACCTTTCCTTAGGTTCTGTTAGATCCAATATTATCATTATAATAAATTCCCCCTTTTTGATTGAAATTGGATTTCTGACCCTAGCAATTGAGCCCTTAATATAAAGCAGATGTCACAACTGATTGCACATATTTGGAGAAATAAGAGAAACTGAGGCAGAATCTAGTCCACCTTGCTCAGAGATGTTCACAAAGACAATGTGAAAACTACTCCTGAGGCCCTTTTGATTAAAGTTAGCCTGGTCGTGTTTGTTATGGAAATTAAAGGTACATAGCCTTTAAAGTCTTTTCAGGACTTTGATTTTTTTCTTAAGGAAAACAAATCAAAAGTGTTCATTAAAAGATTGATATAAAAATTTAATAATTTCGAGGTTAACCCCAAACTTAATGTAATCTTCCATGGAAACATTTTTGTGTGTATGTAGGGGTTTTAAATTCCACAAATATTACTAAAATGAGCAATTGGCAGAAAGACATTTTAAAATATTTTGTTTCAGCATGTAAAATCTTGTTTTATTACAGAATTCTTTTGTTAAAGGCACAGCTATGCTGGGTTGCTGCCAGAGTGATGGGATCTTAACAGCCCAGTTAATTTAAAAAGATTCACAAATGCTGGGCCCTGGAACTACTGATGGCAAAGTGTACTTCACTCTTTAGTGCTTAAACTTATGGTCTTGTGAACTTACTTGTGAAGATAGATATGTTTATTTCAAATAGAAGAAAATTGGTGGCGAAGAGCAGGACAGACCTGTGAAATAATTTAGAATATCTGCTGGCTCTCATATTCTTCAGTGTAGTTGTAAAGTATATATAAAAGATACCTTGAATACAATGTATCAGAGGTGGTCTGAGTTTATTTCCAGTTAGATGCCAGGATGCTAAAATGCAGATTCTGGTTACCAAGGTATAGCTTGTGTAAAATGTAGTGATTAAATCTCCAAATGAAAAAGTACAGCCTTAAGAGTAAATTCTTGGCACTAGCTTCAGTTTTCTCCTCTTTACAACATTATAGGGTGTTTTTATGTGTATATTTTATCATTCATATTAGAGAATACATTGACTAAGATTGCAAAATAGTTTCTGTTGTATCATAATCCCCTTGTGTCCAGTTGACTCATATCTCTGTGAAAAAATTTCTGTTCAGTAAGAAATGTCTACTGGTCTCTTTCCAGTGATACATTTCTGATGGTTAGAAATCTGAAGAAAGTTCACAGTTTAAAATGATGGCATAACGTATATGGAGAGAGTCCTAAAATTTACTAAATACATATACTCAAATGCACTCAATTTTGTGTCTTTAGATTCTAAAAACTAGATGAATGATCTATCCTTTAAAAATTTACCATTAGCTCTTCAAATATACCAACTGCTGCATTTCCAGTACCAAAACAGTCTTACCAAATGATAATATAATTATACATTTTAAATGAAATTTTTTGAAAACATAATTATCAAGTATTTTCATCCACCCTTCTTTTGCCACAACTCTTTCTATATCTGTAGACTGCTATTATGGCCTTTCTCATAATTTTTAGTTTAATTAACAAGCAGACATTTTAAAATCTTTCCTTAGGAGATTTTCTGGCTTTTCTCATTGCTGAATTTGATACAAACCTTATTCTCTCATTAGCATTCTTGCAAAGGAGTTTGGGTAACAGTAGTTAAGAAAAAATATTTAGGTTTGATAGTCCACTAAGTAATAAATTTAATGATCAGAAGAGAAAAAATTTATGAATATTTTGGTCAAAGCTCTCATAACTTGAATCATTTTTATTCACCTTGGCTGGAACAAAAAGTAACTGTAATGAAAATAATTGTCCTATGTGGCTTTTACAAGTATTTGTCATTTCTTTTAAGTTATAGCACATATATAATTTTTTATTATTAAAAGGCATGAGCTTTCAATGGATCTCACAGTTGGCTTTCAAATCAGTAAAATCAGAGATTTCCCTTTCTTTTTTTTCCATCTTAGTGGACATGTAAGAAATAGAGTTCAAAGTATATCTCACTCTTTATAAGACAACAGCCCATACAATTTTGCAGATAAGAAAACAAATCCCTCACTTTCTAAATACCTAATGGATAGTGTTATTACCAAACATTAAAACCTACATGCATTTAAATTCATTCATGAGTTAACTGAAATTACACATAGTTGATACATGCTACTTGTAAATTCTAATCTCATCTGGGGAATTTGAGTTTTGCATTCCTTAACTAGTGTGCTTAAATTTGCAGGCTTTGTGCCTTACTACTCTAGCTTTTTTTCAAATAAATTAAAATAGGACATAGGTCTTTGGGTTCCTCTTCATGTCAATAAAGACTTAAGCATTTATTTATACTCAGGGGCAGCTGTTGAAATTTTCTAGGATACAAGAGAAGGGTCTAAGAAAGTAAAAACTACTCACCTCCAGTATGATCAACTCCATTTTATATTTCCTGTACTCCCAACTGTGATAATTCCAGCCAAATTGTATTATGGCCTAAGTCATCTGGAAAGTGGAAAATAGGTATTATTGTGAAGCATTCATACAATTTAAGAAAGTTTGAAATAGAGTTACTATAGGACAGTGGTTCTTAACCCTTTTTGGGTTATGGGTCCTTTATAGACTATGATGATACCTCCAGACATTCCTCTATGAAAATACTCATGTATATATACATAGGGATAGTCTTAGATCCATGTAGATATAGTACAGACCTAAATTAAGAATCTTTACTATATGGCCAATAAATACACAAAACTGGTGATACCACTTCAAATAGTGTCCAGTTTATATAACAAAGAAGACAAATTTACTTTATTATTATTTGAAGTTAAAACAAAGTAATATAATGTGAGCTTCTAAACAAATGGCTTTATAAACAACATAAGCATTGCCAGTCAGAGGAAACAGAGACCACTTTAAAAATATAAAAATAAAGAAGATAGGTGAATGTATATGCTGGGTATTTTCAGAATATCTTATTTGATGATGATGATGTGTTTTCACTTAATTTAAATCCATTTTTATTTATTTATAAGCTAGATGGGAAAGAAAGCCTTTTCCTTTCTTTCTGAAAGAATATTGTCAATGAGAATGACATTCATAAAATAAGTATAATACAAATAACTATGTGGTCTTTTCACTCTCTGTAATGTACTAATGGTACTTATTGATTGCTCACCAGGATCTATCTTCAGTTGCCCCTTAACTAGCTACAGATTGTTAAGTCATTTTTTTTTCCAATTTAACATAGATAGCCATTAACACCACACCATACTCTTTACAATGATTTTAGGGATGCCAAGCAAATCTACTGATCAGCTCTGGCCAGCCTATAGCTGATTGGAAAATAGGAAAGGAATGAAAGAAGCCCATTAAGATGTAATGAGCTCTAACCCCAAATACTCCAAGTGCTCAAAGAGTTCAGAATCCTAAACTAGACGACCCAGGTAAAGCTACAGAGTTTCAAAGGAGGCAGATTTATGTGTGTATCAGGTGTATTGGTGGGGCAAGATGTAGGGCTGGCAGTAAAAATGAGTCGTTGATGAGGAAAGATGGAGTACATTAAAACTAGTTTAATACCCTTGCCCACACCCTCCCCTCAGCCTCTGCCTCCTAAGCTTCCAGAACACTGGGAGGGAGGACCAAACCCTTGCTTTCCCTGCCCAAGGACAGCCCCTGTCCTCCTCTCCTCTGGCTAGGGCCAACCTCAAGCTCTCCCATTACATGGGTCCTTTTACCCAAAATTTCATGCTTCTTCCAGGGCTCTGCCAGCTTTCTGGCCATAGCTTGGTCATCAGCCCCACAAGGGCCCACAGATACATACCTCAATGTAGGATGATTCATTGTACTCGAGACATTTTTGCTGTTTTAGTCCGTAGTAGATCATTATCCTGGCTGCAGTTGTCTCAGCAAGACCTACATGTATGTTTTTAAAGGCAAAAACTAGTTTATATCTCTGTTCAGAGATGATCTCAGCAGAAGACCTTTATTTGGACTTGCAAAGGTGGTGAGTCAAGGGACACACTAACCTGGTATGTCTGGGAAGCAGAGCAGGACCGAGGCTCTGGGGCCTTTATGAAACTTCTAGTTTAGGGAGGGAGACAGACATTTAACACAAATAACTCTGTATCTTGACAATTGTGATATGACAGAATAGTAGAGACAGCTATGAGACCATAAAACAAATGATCCTAAAAGAAGCAGGCATGGGGAAGGAGTGAGGTTGCCTCTAAGAATGCTTCCCAGTGGAAACATTTACACTGAACCTTAAAGATTAAGTAGATGAGCCAGTGCTTTGCACACCTTGTTCCATGAAAGCAGGACTTTGTTTCTTTACTGCTGTATCCCCCAGTGCCTGCTACCTTGTCGGTGGTCAATAAAGATTTCTTGAGTAAATGAATGAATAGAGGCTCCCAGCACGTTTGCCCTCTTGTCCCTCTCTTTCCCTACCACAGTGGTTCCTGTTCTCCATCCCATACCAGTTGATGTGTTCTTTTCAAAACTAAAAATATGCCCGTTATCTTGTTAAGCTTCTACTAAAGTTAGAAACATTTAAATTCCCACAGATGCAAATGCTGGAACAATTAAATAAAAACCCAAGATCTTTCCAGCCCCAGAGCTCTATGGAATAATGGATTTTGTAAATTTAAAAAAGCAAAAACAATTTGGGAGGTTGAGGTGGGAATATTGCTTGAGCCCAGAAGTTCAAGACCAGCCAGGGCAACATAGTGAGACCCCATCTCTAAAATAACATAAATTAAATAAAAAATAAATAAATAAAATTTTAGAAAGCAAACACTATTATAGGTTTCTCCATGCAAGTAATGATATAAGGTTATACATTGGATGTATACATACTTCAGCTATTTATTTTAAAGACCTCAAATTACTTTAAATCAGCAAAATTAAGCAACCAAGTGTTTTTCTCCCTTCTCACTAGGCTTTGAATGTGTCTTTACAGAAATTTTTTTTCTTCTATATGGCATTCTAGATTGTATGACTTTAACATAATTCCAAGATAGACTAATTATCATGAAGCTTATTTTGCAGACAATCCAAGAGAATTTAGCCCAAGAGCAATATAATGTTAGGTAATTCCTTAAATCTGAAATCTGTCTTCCAAAAATCTCACTTCCCTCCTCACCACTTACAAGTTTTTCAGTGAAGTGGCATTTTAAAGGACTTGAAATACGTGCCGCTTGCTTCCCCTCTGAATTCCCTTAAGCGCCATTTTACTCTCTGAGATGCTTTCTTGGCAGTTTGGGGCACCCCTCCTGTTTGTGCCTGTGACAGTGTGACTTCCATCTGCCGCTCTGCAGCCAGGAGCCTGCTGTGCTCCCTTCAGTCA
The DNA here is from genome assembly GCF_041146395.1 of Eulemur rufifrons. NCBI lineage: Eukaryota > Metazoa > Chordata > Mammalia > Primates > Lemuridae > Eulemur > Eulemur rufifrons. The sequence continues at coordinate 17,407,822 of NC_091000.1, forward strand.
CATCTTTCATGCCTGGCCATTCAGCCACCTTTCATCGAGTCTCAATGGGCCCTCCCTCCGCATCCACATGAGCACATAATCTCCCAGGTAGCCTCCTCCTTGAAGCACCTCCAGTGCATGCTGTTCGCAAACAGCAGGGCACCACTCTCTACCGGGTTCCTAATCCCTCAGACACACAGGGAACGGAGGTCGCGAGGCTGTGAAAGTGAAAAGAAAGGCGAGGGGGCGGGGGAGCGGCGGGAACACAATGTCAGCGCCGGGCCCTCCAGCGGCTGCGCCACAATCAGCGCCAGCTGCAGCCCAATTAAGCTCAACAGGTCACAGGTGTTCCAGACAGAAGATGTTTTTAACAAAACCACTTTCTTGAAAATACCTAAGACTTTTTAAAGCACTGCAGCCCGTTTCTTTTGGTAGATTCTTTAAAGCTATTTAGTACACTTGAAATACAAAGGAGCCCGAGAAGCACATTTAGGCCTCAACAGAAGGCGTGCTTTCTTCCTGCCAAACAGCAGCAGCAGCCATGGTCGCTGCCGCCCGACACGGCGCAGCATCTCTGCCAATGCGTGGATTCAGTGTGCAGCTGCGTGGACAAGGACATGACGGCATCTCCTCCAGCCTGGTCTCTCCTGATATCTAGCCTGAACTGTGCAGTTCACCCACTCACGCAAGAAATTGCTGCATGAGTATATGCTAGTTTGTACTCTTAAATGACAGCTCCAGATGCACTTGTACTTTTCCTATGAACTTTTAAGTAGCCCTGCCATGTGCTGGTTAAACTAAGTACATGAACTCATCTATCAAGAGCTACTTTTCCTCTCCTGGCACACTTAACGTTGCTGGCTTCATTTTCTCCACAGATCCAATGCTTTCTGTGCCTGCTGGGAGTGGGGGTGGGGAGGTGATGGAAACCAAGCAGGACTTCATGTGATTGTTTAAACCACCTTCAGAACTTTGTTACCCTTCCACCTTTCTTTGAGAATACAGATAATCTCTGAGAGGTAGTTAAGAATTCAATGGTGAAGGTTTAGAATTTCAGCATCCCTGTTGAAGGGAGCAGCATAGTTCCCTTACTTCACAGGCCTGCTTACAGCAGCACCCCTTCTTCCCAAGCCTAAGTGCCTCTCGTGTATGTTTCCCTGTTGTCATTATTGTAACCTGTTTCCAGCCAATAGCAAGACTGTGCTGGTACTACCCAGGCCTTATGTGGAAACAGAAGTAACTGTGCTTAAATTTATTATTGGGTTCCTAATCTGTCCATGCACGGGAAAAGAAGCTAGTGCTACTGTGAAAGGAAAAGAACAAGGGAGGAGTTATAGCACAGCATGAATGAATACCCAGAATAATACCTAACATTTTCAGCTTTTCCTTCCTATTGATTAGTTTTTGGTAAACAGTCTTTGCCTTGACTGTTACTCTGTATCACATCATTTTTAAAAATTATTACTGCCTGCTTAGAAACCATGTTGGCTTTGATTTTCACAATATGTCTTTTGCTAAGCTGAGCCACCTGTTTAAACTCTTCTTGTCTCGTGGATTGGGGGAAAGAACCATAGGCTATGTATAAAAGGTTTCATTTTTTTTTCCACAGTGAAGTAAGACATTGTTCTTATTCTTCATGGCATTCAGAATTCTGCACAATTGCCTCTTTTGCCCCTTTGCATTTAAAAGTGAGGTAATTAGATTTCCCAAGGTTCAATGGTCAAGAGCCTTCTCATCCTGGGGAGTTGCTTCCCCACACCGCTCACAAGTGGAGTTGTCTCACGTAATCCAGTTATTGCTATATTGTTGTTCTAAAGACACTGCTTTTTCAGAGAGCAAGCATAGCATGAAATTTCATACTCATATGTCCCTATGCTTTCATTGCCAAATTGATTTTTTCCCACATTTGAATATAATTACTATTTTATTCGGTGATTTTGTTTTGAGAATTTCTAAACATTTTCATTAAAAATCTTTTTCTTTCCTGCCTCTTAGGTATTCATCTCAAATATGGCTAAATCTTTTATATAGAGAGTTCCTGCTTGTTGTTTTATGTTTTTGTCAGATATCTGGTTATCAGATCTGTTATTATTACTGCTGAATGAATGGAAAGAAAATTTGTGACATGTTGGCACTGCCTAAATTAGTGTCGTGGCCACTGAAACAAAAACATGTCTTGGTCTAGCTCTGACAGTGAAATCTTGGGCTCACTATGCTAGTGAGCCCGTTGTCTCATTTTCTCATCTCCACAAACAGATAATGTTTTTACCTTTGCAGTGAAGCAGATATATATGCTAAAAGCTTAGGTATCAATTTTTTAGTCAAAACTGAATAAGAATATATACTCAGCTTTAGAGAGCCAGCCAAAACATTTTTGCATTATAGCCTAATGGCAAAAGCAGTCTTGCTGGTAGTTGGCTAAAAATTCATTTAAATGATCTAGTCTGCAGTCTATGGGAGAAGAGGACAAGATGGTGAAGGGATTAGGGGAAAGCTTCCAAAATCCTTTTTGCCAAAGAAGTTAAGAAGCTCAAGTGGCCAAGGGTTTTCTTTCTAAATGGGTTGGTTTAACATTCCAGTCTGTGATTCAAACTCATCTATTCATCTACACATCTTCTCAGCAAAGTTCTTCTGTAGCCTCATGGGAAAAATTCAGCTGAATTCCCCCGTCACTGAAACAAGTCCCAGACTTTATCTGGTTTTGTTTTTTGTTTGTTTGGTTTTTGTTTTGTTTTGAGAGACGAAGTCTCACTATGTTGCCCAGGCTGGTTTCAGGCTCCTGGTCTCAAGTGATCCTCCCACCTCAGCCCTCTGAGTAGGTGGAACTATAGGCCTGCACCACAGCACCAGCTTCATCTGGTTCTAAACGTGATCCCAGCAGAGTGATGAGCTTCGTGGTCCCTGCGTTCTCTGGGGGGAAGGAGAGACAGAGAAAGAGGGGGAAAGACAGACACACACACATTTATCTCATCAGGTTCTCTGACAAACTTTATAGATAGTAATGAGAAAAGTCTTAGTTTAAATTGAAGGCTTTTCTTCTCAGTTTTTGTAGTATTTGTTCCCAAATAGAGAGAGATGTTGGCAAATTTATCTGAAAAGATCTCACATTTCCAAAGCTTAACACAGAAAGGAGAATTCCTTGGCAATTAATTGATCTCAGATTACTTGCATCAAGAGAGACAATAGATCACCATTTGCACAATTTTATTTTTTAGCTAAGCTTCCATTTTAGTCCTCCTAACCAATATATAGTCAAGTGCTGCATAATGAGTTTCAGTCAGGGACAGATCACATGTACAATAGTGGTCTCATAAGATGATAATATATTTTTACTGTACCTTTTCTATGTTTAGTTATATTAAATATTTAGATGTACAGATACCTACCATTGTGTTACGGTTGCCTACCATATTGAGTACAGTAACATGCTGTATAGATTTGAGGCTGTACCATAGTCTAGGCATGTAGTAGGCTACACCATCTAGGTTTGTGTAAGGACACTACATGATGTTCGTACAATGATAGAGTCACCTAACTATGACTCTTTCAGAATGTATCTCTGTTGTTAAGCAACACAAGCCTGTATATTACTGCATCGTTTATAAATTTTCTGGAATCTTCCTCAATTCCAGTATAGTTTTTTTCTGTGACAACACAGCAAAGAAGTTCCTGTTCCTGTATAACAAATTTTTATATATAAGAAATCATCCCTCCAAAAGAACACTGTCATGTTTGTATTCTTGCTAGAATTTTTAATTTATTCTTGCTAGAATTTTTAATTTATATTACTTCTACAGAAAAAACTAAATTCATAGTAGTATGGCAGGCTGAAAACATTGCTTCAGATGAACATAAATATATCACGGTATTAAACATTTTTGTTGTTTATCTTCATTCCAAAAAAAAAAAAGTGTAACTGACAAAGTGTAGATTATATGAAACATAAGTCAGTAAAAACACTGCACCATTGCTGCCCTTTGACTCCATTGAGCAGACTGGTCCTCCTCCTCTCAGCTTCTCACCTCCTGCTTAGCCCCTCTCTCTCTCTCTCTCTCACTCTCTCTCTCTGCTCAGTCCTTAAATATGACTGTTCCTTGTGTTCTGTCTTCTGGCTCCTTCCTTTTTCTGTCTCTTCTGGAATAGGGGAGGGAAAGTCAAAGGCTATGAGACAGGCCAGGGCCCCCTTGTGCCTTGAGGAGTTGTCTGGTATGGGTCAGCATCTCCCAGTGCGTGCTGAAGATCACCAGCACGCCATTTATGGGTGTTCTGCCAAAAATGGGAAAGGAAGATTTCTTCAGGAAACACTGGGTGTCTTAGTCTGTTCAGACTGCTATAACAAAATACCTTAGACTAGGCAATTTCTAAACAATGCAAATGCAAATTTATTGCTCACAGTTCTGGAGCCTGGGAAGTCCAAGATCAAGGCACCAGCAGATCTGGTGGCTAGGAAGGGCCTGTTCCTTGTAGACATACCTTCTCACTGTGTCCCCACATGGTGGAAGGAGTGAAGTAGGTCCCTCAGGCCTCTTTTGTGAAGGTACTAATCCCATCAATGATGGCAGGGCCCTCATAATCTAATCATGTCCCAAAGACCCCCCCACCTCTTAATACTATTGCAACAGAGATTAGTTTGTGCTTGGGAAGATAGAACCATTCACACCATGGTACTGGGTTTAAGAAAAACTGATCATCATTGCTAGGCTTCATAAAATTTTTAAAATTCTATTGTGCATCACGGGAAACAGAATATGTACAGGTTGAGAATTCCTAATCCAAAATGCTCCGAAATCTAAAGCTTTTTGAGTGCTGACATGACACTCAAAGGAAATGCTCATTGGAACATTTTTGGATTGTGGATTTTCAGATTAGGAGTATACAACCGGTAAGTATACTACAAATGTTCCAAAATCTGAAATACTCTGGTCCCAAGTTTTTCAGGTAAGAGATACTCAACCTGTATAGTGTTGCCCAAAACTTATTTGATCATAGAATACTTCTTTCCCTTAACAGATACTAATATCTTACCATTGTGTTAAAATCGCCTACAGTTTCAGTACAGTACATGCTGTACAGTTGTGTAGCCTAGGAGCCATATGATATACCCTATAGCCTAGGTGTATAATAGGCTAGACCATCCAGACCTGTGTAAGGACACTCTGTGATGTTCACACAACAAAATTGCCTAATGATGCATTTTTCAGAACGTATCCCTGTTGTAAAGCAACAGTTGAAGGGACATGCTGGCATGGGCCATGAGAGTGAGTAGGAAAGCTGCACTTTTCTTGGGAAATACATCTCTGAACTCACACCAAAGTAACTGGCTCTCAGGGCAGATAGAAACCAGCCATGATGAAGTGAATGTTCTAAGAATACATGGGTTACTGGACCTACCTTTTTATTTGAGTTACAGAAGAACCAACAATCCAGTCAATGCTTTTCCTTTTAGAATTTCTACTAAGAAGCCCTTTTATGAGGAAAAAATAAAAACAAAAGGAACCATTAGGAGTTATGCTCTGTCAGCTGCTTGTGCATCCACTGCTTGTGGATTTATTTGGTTTAGAGGTTTAGAGAAGACTGTCACCGACTAACTGTCACCGACTTTCACTGTCATTGTGGCACATGTGACTTTGAAAACTCTGTCATTGTTAATTTTAGTGATATTTGATGGTAGAATTATTCTCTTTTAGTACAGTATTTACTAATATTTACTTTGTTTAAAATATTAACCCCTTCTATATTCATGTCTTGGTCCTACTGCCTCTTTGAATTATCAAGAAACAGCGCTTGCAATAGCTCATTTAGCTTATAGCTTAATAATAATAACGTTAGTTCTTAGTGTGTTTTTTTTTTCAGAGATAATTTTTTTGGGTTCATATGGTAAATTTTATTTTATCTCTATTTTTTTTTTTAATTCTCCATTTTGGCTACTGAGCCTAGTTCAGTGTAATCCCTGGTCTGTTTCTTCCTACTTGGCTGTTTCTTGGCTTACTTTATTCCTTCTAGTCAGAATGCCCATTCCTAACTGAGACATGCATACAGCATGTCTCAGTTCTGTCCTTCACACTTTGGTTTACAGAATAGTAATTTCTTCCTTCTCTCCACACTAAAGCACTTTCTATTTGCCTCCCTGATGGTACTTCTAATACCATGCCACACATGGTAGTCAACCTATGTGCATCCCCTACCGGCTGGGGAGCGTGGGAGGACCGGTGCTATGTCTTGGACATCTCTGGGCCTTCATCTGGTTTCACATAGTTATTGCACAGAATAGCCGTTCAGTGGATGTTAACTGATGAAAGAATGGCTAATTCCCATAGTGTCCTAGTTACAGTTCTCTCAGTTACTGGTTGTAACTAAGTAAATATTACTAAGTAAATGTGATAAGAAAGTAAAAGTGGCAGAAAGAATTGCCTTATCGAATGGTTCTTCGGGGCATCCCTTATAAATAAAAAGAAACAGGGTAATGTTTATTGAAGCAAGTGTTGAATTCAGTCCTTCTGCCACTCTAAGAAGTACAGACAACTACACTCCTTCCTCTACACAGAGGAACACATCTTCGTATGAATTGTGAAAACCAGTATTCAGCTGCTGTCTCTCAGCAATTTCATTGTCTCTCAAAGATTCCATAGGTCATCTCTATCTAATCCAACATTTCTCAGTGCTCTGGTCAAAACTCTGTCCAAGTTTTCTATATCTCACAATTTTATAGTTCTTCCAGTTGGATGTTTATGAAGAGTCAGGCCAGTACTACACATAGTAGGGGAATTTCTCTCAAATGTTAACATACACTGGAGGCTCCAAGTCACAAATATCTGCTTTTCAAGTGGTCACTAGTTCTCTGACCATATCTCACCACCAGTGCCCTCTTTGTCACTACCATGGAAGCTACCACAAAAAGCAATTTATAGTTATGGAAAAAATCTATAGATGCGGATGTGAAGGAAGAAAAGTCAATCTGCAAAGAGGAATTGCTCTGGGAAGCTCAATGCCAAAGACAGCCTTCTAGGCCCCAATGATACTGTACTTTCCACTACCTACATTTCTCTTCCCTGCTGTGTTGGCTACCATGTGAGATTCCAGTGATTAGAAAAGTACAGTCATTTCTTCTCCCAGTTTAATTTCTATGTATTGAGAGAGGAAGGCTACCAGACTGCTGGTTCCCTTTCTCAGATGTGCCAGCAGTGCAAGCCACCCACCATCTGTCTGGTCACCTGAACCAAATCCCAGGAACTGTGAGAGGTTCCAGGCAGTCCTTCGGTCACCTCTCCTTTCCTCAACCCAACCCAGTACCCCCAGTCTGCCACTCGCCACCACTTTACGCGTGTTCCTCTGGCCACTCCATTTGATGTATTTCCATCAGACTTTACACATACCTCCGTTAGCAAGATCACTGCATCGTATAGAACCTGGGAGCATCAGTCTCACAGCAAATTAATTAGTATAGGAATTAGCATTTGTCTAGCACATGTGGTAGGTACTCAGTAAATGTTCCTAACCATTGTGTGCTAAGCTCTGTGTTCTCTGAGGCAGGTATCAGCTATGAAGGGGGCCATATGTGGCACTGGCCCAGGGGTGGTAACTTCTCTATTCCCCCAGCTTGAGGAGAGAGCCATGTAATGGACACATTCCTTGTACTGTACAGGGGTGGGTAAGAGAGAGCAAGAACTCTACCACCCAGCAGGAAATGCTCTTTGCCTCTTCCAGTGATTCTTCAAACTTTTTGGCCTTGCAACCATTGTTTCCAGTTCTTGTCCAGATGGAAGAAATGCTGCCTCAAATGGGATGTAGGTGGGAACTCTCCCCACTTAGTCCCTTCACCTTCCTTCTTAGAGGTCCCCAGGGACACAGTAGAACCAGTGAATAGCCAGTTTACCATGCTGGGCATTTCACAGGCTTTTACTGTGCTTATTAATTATCACATTCTTATTTTCAAAAGAACTCTTTTTGCACCAGAACATGTGATACACTGGTTTTACTAATCCCTTAAAGTTTTGTTTTTTCCTCCATCGACTTGGTACCCACTCTATTTTTGGAAAAGCATTAACATGCATAACCACTATAGTTAACTTCAGTGCTCATTAATGAAGCCCAGAACTAATAGTTACATTGTCGTAATTTGACAAAGCCATCTAAATCTATGCATGTTTTTTTGAAAGCTCCCTAAACATGCTGCTAAATCCCCTAGAAAGCTACTAAACTGCTTTGGCAGCCATTAGCCCAGCGTAAGTAGAGGAACTCTTTTCAGTAAGTGAACAAACAGAGAAAATATGCTGAATGGCTGGACAAATGTGTTTCAGCTGGCCCTTTCATTTACCGATATAAGGGCGCAGTCAATATCAATCACTGTTTTCCCTGTTGCCCTGAAAATCACAATATCTCTTTTCATCCCACAAGCTCTTTTCACCACAGTAATGTGTCTTTAGAATGACACTGGCATCAGCCTGCTTCCGCTGTCTGAAGTCCAGAGAGCTTAAAAACACATTTTGGGATTCTTGAACCTTCCTCCCCTTCCGTTTTCCTACCGCCTAATCTCTCCTCCCTCCCTCCGCATCCATTCCACCCCCTCCCCAGATTCTTTTCAATTCTTCCAGCTTTCCTCGCTGAGTAAACAGAATTCGCTTCTCAGTTCTATTGCAGCTCTTCAAAGTAAACGTTGACAACCCTATCCGATATTCCTAAGATTTAAGAACTCGTTAAAGAGATACACATAAAGAAATGCTTTTACATGTTAGTAATACATCAAAGATTGACGGGAATGTGGAAATTCTGTGCTATGACAAGGTGTGCTGATGAGCAGGAACTCACTCTGTACCAGAGAATCTTCCTCCTCTGCTCTCCCTTATCACTTGGTTCCCACCTCCCCCCACCACCCATACACACTAATCCTTTGCCATCCTGTGTTAAAATTAAAAGTATGTGCATGTGCGTCAATCTGCCTTTACAATTAAGAGCAAATGCTACGTCTTACACATCTTTTTGCACTCCTGGTTCTGAGTACTTAATACACTGTTTTGGAATGAAGGAAAGAACAGAAAGCTCTGTATATGATTACTTTTTATTCTTTTGAAAACTTAATGTGGACTAACTTTTACAGATAAATTTTAGCAATGTGCTTATAGTTGTAGAAGTTACCACAGATGAATATTTGAAATAATGTGTTTCTAAAAAAGAATAGTGATTGTTTTCTCTCTCCTTTTATTTGGGTTTCTTTTTTTTTTTTTTCTTTTTCTTTTCAGATTATAGCCGTCTGTAGAGAGGCAGCTCTCCTGGCTCTAGAAGAAAACATTCAAGCCAACCGCATTATGAAAAAGCATTTCACTCAAGCCTTGAGCACTGTGACACCTAGGATTCCGGAGTCATTGAGACGTTTTTATGAAGATTATCAAGAGAAGAGTGGGCTACATACACTCTAAGAAAATATACATGTTCATTATGCAAAAAATCCTTTCTAGAGAAAATTTGTTTCTTTTTAAAATTTTTGTCTTGAGAATGTTCAGAAAAATCTTTAATAGGCAAAATGTCTGAAATATGTTCACTAGAATTGAGGGGCTTCAGTTCTTATAGATATTTTGAATTATATGTGTACATGGTTCAGACTCAGGGCATGAGTTTAAATCACTTTTATCTGGAAATGTGTGGTAAGTTTTAAAAAGCAAATGTTTAGCTTTTTCATTTTTGACCTGGTCTATTCATCCCATGAAACGATTTTGTTACTTTAGAATCTGTTTCACTGTCCTCCTAAATGCCAAACCTGTGGGCATCAATTTTATACAAGAACATAGAAAATGTATATGGAGAAATGCATAGTGAAAAATATTCACTGTTTTATTTTGGAAGGCCAGCCGATGATATGACCAAATGTGCCAGCCAGGCTTATGGGGCCTTATTTCCAAATATGTGTTCTCGTTATAGTTCATACCCACATTTTCGCTTTAGCTTGCTTAACCTGTACCTATGGCAAAAAGTTCTTAAGTTAAGAGTTATTTCATATGATACAATGCCCTTTGAAAGTTTAAAAAATTACAAATGTAAGCCAGTCTAAGCCTAGAGCAGTGGGCATGGTTTTTTCCATGAAGTGTTAGAAATAAATCATATGAAGTGTTTGTGTTTTAACTCGTACATATTTTCAGGTTACCAGTAAACTTTTCAGTTCAGAGGTAAACCAAATTACACTCTTAATCATATCATCTTACATTGCATTCTAAATATGTGTATTTATACTCCTACCTATTGTACCTTAGGATTTCTTGACACTTTGATACTCCATAAATACCCTTAAAAAGCTTTTGGACAGTGATTTTCTGACTTTCAGATCAGAAGCTGGCAATGGAAAGAATGCTCACTTAAACTTGGTCACTATAGATCTTTGAAAATCCCCAGAAAGACAAGTCAGATAAGAAATACCTGATTATCAAAATAATGGCTATATAGTTTTGTGGTGACAGATATTCTGAAGTCACATCTCAACTGTTTCTTCCTGTTGCTATCAGAAATAAATCACCCAAAGGACTAAGAATATTGCTATTTAAAACTATGTTGTGAAATATAATAACCACTAATTACACATGGCTTTTTAAATTAAAATTAAATACTATTAAAATTTTAGTTTATCAGACATGTTAGCCACATTTCAAATGCTCAATAGCCACACGTGACAAGGGTCTACCATACTTGACAGAATAGATTATAGAATATTTCCATCATTCAGAAAGTTCTGTTGGACACTGCTGTTGTAGAAAATAAGGCTTACACACCGAAATAAATATACCTCAAAAATATTAAATAAATAAACCTCAAAATTACCTTCTTGCTTTTCATTTTCCCTTTAGTTATTAAAAGAAATATGAAAATAGAGGACCTTAACTTCTTCCCTATTAAATGGATGGCTGAGGGCACAAGAAAATAAGAGAAAAACTTATCCCCAAGGGCCTAAACAAGAAAATGAAAGAAATCTCATTCCCAATAAAATGAAAACCAGAGGGTAAGTTGAAATGACACTGAGGCCCTGGGGCTGGGGGCTGGGGGCTGGGCAGGAGGGTAACAATCTCTATCAACCAGGAGTTCGGACATTAATGGCCACTCAAAGCCTTCAGCACATATGCCATATGAAGTTATAATTGAACCTCACACGTAATGCCCAGATCTTCAATGACCAACACCCTCAGTGTAAGGTAGACTAGAAAAGAAATTCTCTTGCCGGCCAGGAAGACCACAAGGAACCTAAAATAAAATAAATAAGAGGCCCCTCTACAAATTCTGATTGTGGGCTTAAACTGTCATGGCTTCGAGGTTTGAATTCACACTACCTTCAAATTCATAGAACCGCAAAACCTAGAAATTGACATAGAAACATGGCCCCAATCTAGAAATATCCTTGGGGTGACTAGAAGTTGTACTAGTTAGAGGAATAGCCTCATCTCAGCCACAGAGGGTTCCAACAGCTAACACTCTGCTTACAAAGAACTTGTAATCCCAAAGGATGCAGAGCAGTGGGGTCTTACGTCTGCTGGTGGGAGTATAAATTTGTACAACCACTTTGTAAAGCAATTGGCATTTCTAGTAACGTTGAAGACCTCATAATCCAACAATGCTCTTAGGTGCATATCCCAGAGCAAGTATCACATCTGTACAATGAGATAATGAATAAGAAAGTTCATAGCACCATTATTTGTAAGTCATAAGAACTTGGAAATCTAAATATTCATCAATAAGAGAATGGATTTATATGGAATAGTCATACAATGGTATACTATGGCAATAAAAAAATAACTAGAGCTACATGAAAAACAGGGATGAAACTCAGAAACAAAATTGAGCAAAAAAAGGCATGTCTTAGAAAACCATGATAATTATTTAAAGTTTAAAGAATGAAAAATAATATGCATTGTTTATGGGGACTTATAGTGAAAGACTACATGAATGGGAAAGAAAAACACCAAATACTGGGGAGGAATTTCATCAGAGGAGAAAAGTTGGGGTACTTCAGTTGTATCAGTAATGTTTCATATCTTTAGCTGGGCAATGGCAATACTGATGCTGATTTAATATTAGTCTACACATTTTGTATACCTAAGTATTTCATGGCAATTTTTTAAAGATGGGCCTCGAACCAACACAATCATATCATTCAGCTCAATTCCATGGACTTCGATGTATTCCACAGTACCCACAACCCCATGTGTTTGGAAGATCAGGAGTGTTGTGTATGATGGAATAAAATACAAGAAGTGAAATAAGAGATGAAGCCTTTAGGACCCAGGAAACAAGTTGAGAGAAAATTGTTGATGCAAGTTAGTGTGTAGGTGATACTCCCATATCCTTACAGCATGGGAGACATTAAATATGGGAGTAAGACTCTGTTTCCATAGCATTATAGTACTTCAAAGGTGTTAGAAGTTAAGAATTTAAAAATATTTTAGAGCACTACATCTTTAATCTGTCATAAACCAATTATTTATATCTCCAGATAACCAATTATTACCCTTGAAAGGGCATGCTTTTCTTTTATTTGAAGTTTGTACCCTTTTTCCAACAGTAGCTGTGAAAATCTGAGTCACACAAAAGAGCGGGTCAGGTGTCACTAATAACAGTTTACTCCAGCTTCATCTCCATGAGGATGTTACTTCTAATTCCAAAGTCTCATGTTTATGGATTTAACAGAGTGTATGATCCTATTATTTGGGTTTGCTTGTGATAGAATACATGGTATATAGTTCATGGAAAATTTAAGTTTAGTGAGGAAAGAAAATGAGTGGCTTCCTGTCTTAGGAAGACAATTTCCTTTTTGTCATCTGTTTGCTCAAAGTTTGCCTTTGGTCCAGATTCTTTTGGAATTTCAGGGATGTTCACATTGACATGTCTTTTCAGAGTTCCTGGAGATTTTGGTTTGAATGGTATAGTTAATTTTTTCTTCTAACAATGAAACTTAGCAGAATGGCTTCTAACTTTTATTTCTTCATAGCCAAGAAACTGCCCTAACTTAGCTTGAAAAATATTTAGTTGTCTTATTTCTAATGTGTCAAACAAGTTTTACAAATAATGTATAGGTTTTTCATTTTTGAAAAGTGATTGAATTTATAGAAAAGCCAAACAAGCTTATGTTTAATTTATCTTAATTTGGAGAAGGCTACAGAAAAGTTGCTGTAGAGATAGAATAAAATTATTTCCCTTGTCTGTTGTTAATAAAGTTCCTGAATGTGAGGTTATTAGAGTCTTGGCTTGTTTTGTCATGTTTCCCTGAAGACTTCCTTTAAAAATAAGCACACACCAAAGCATCCTTTCAAATCATGTACAGTTTACATTAACACTGGTTTCCAAATGAGGTCCACATAGAAATTCTAATGCTACAGGTTTATTTGCCTGCCTTCCTTGGGTTTTTATTATAATAGTTGTGTGCATGGATAGCCTTTTTACCTAATGTCTTTATCAAATATATAACAGTAGCCTTTATCTTTGGGGCTCGCTCTTACAAAACAATTTACTCTAACAAATTTTAGAAAGATATATTAGAAGATTTTTAATATCCTACAAAATGATTTGGAAATTTGTATACGCCTCTTTCAAGATTTAGTGAGAAACATTTCTGCAGTGAGGTTAAGTATCACACTGTTATAGCAGCAGTTGGAAACCAGTAGATTATTTAGCTTATTCTTTAAAAAACAACAAAACCACAAATTAAAAAATTAGAAAAAAGGAACTAAATTTATAAAGGAAATAAGTTTTGTATATCTATGCTAATCAATGTGAAAGCCCTGGTGAAATTGTTGATTTTCATGTAGCTACTTTTCAAAGCACAGATGGTTTTATATGCAAAAATTTGTTCAGATCTTCAACCCAATCATTGTTACTCTATTTAAACTATTTCAGAGCATAAAAGAAAAGGAAGTTTTTCCATTGCTTGTTAGGACTAACATAGTGCTAACTCCCCTTTCACTAGCTACATATCAAAATCTTTAAAAGAAGTACCTAAAAAATTAATACTCAAAACTAAATAATTGAACATATTAATAGATCAAAGTAGAAAACAATAAATCAGTCATGGAATTCAACATCCATTTCTCATTTTTTAAAAAAATGCCCTTTTATCATAGGAAAGAACTTCATTTCCTACATTAATCAGTTGTTCAAATATTGCCTCTAAAATCTACATGGTCAAAACCTTTTCTGAAGGTTCTCATGACATAAAACAAATTAGAAACAAACAAAGAGACCAGGTGCGGTGGCTCATGCCTATAATCCCAGCACTCTGGGAGGCTGAAGCAAAAGGATTGCTTGAGCTCAAGAGAGACCAGCCTGAGCAAGAGGGAGACCCCATCTCTACCAGAAAGAGAAAAAATTAGCCGGGTGTGGTGGCGCGCACCTGTAGTCCCAGCTTCTTGGGAGGCTGAGACAAAGGGATTGCTTGAGCCCAGGAGATCAAGGTTGCAGTGAGCTACAATGATGCCACTGTACTCTAGCCCAGGTGACAGAGTTAGACTCTGTCTCAAATAAATACTAAAATAAAATAAAATAAAAAGAAATAAACAAAAATATACTTGACAATATTTAGACTTGGACGTAAGTTATATAAGCTTGTTCTACCATAATTTTACAACTTCACTTCTCACCAATCCCAAAGTGTCTCCAACATTTGCTAAACGTGCTAAAAGTTTAGACTTTATCCAGTTTGCAGTGAGAAGCCAGTGTCTCGTACTGAGTTCTATGGTTTACAGAGCCTCTTCTGTTTCTAACTTCATGGCATTTTTTTTTTTTTTTTACTTAAAAGCATCTCTTTCCTCTCTGTAGGATGTCCATCATCAGTTTGGCATTTGCATAAAAGATCATAAGTACTATGGAATTCACTTGGTTGGTTGTCTGAAACTTAGGCTCAACAGTGATCTATGTTTAATGAAGCTCAGATGGCAGAGCTTTCCTGGTGTAATGAAGACAAAGGAAGCCAGATCTAGTAAGTGGCAGAGACAGGAAAGATGACAGGGTCCAGGGCCTGGGGTGGGCATGACTTAGATGGGTACACAAAGAGGTTCTCCATGGGCACAGAGGGAAAGGTAGGATAGATGGTCCTGGAGCAGGAGATGGAGAGAATTGGTGGTAACTCAGGACTGTTTTTCTCAATGAAATAGGAAGCACAGCTCTCAACTGAGTATGGACATGAAAGAGGAGGATTTGGAGGTTTGAGAAAAGGGAGTAAATGGCCCATAAATGTGCAGGAAGATGGCTGTGCAGCACTCAGGGCCTGCTGAGGTCAGTGGTCAGGAAATTAGAGCACAAAGAATTTCCTGTCATTGAGCAAATTCTTATATTTTATTTCAAAATTATATCATTTTTATAGTTTTCCTGAATTTTACTTTAAATGTATATAGAAGCCTAAAACCAGTATCAAATTGCAACCCCAATTTCCATTTAAATGAAGGAGAATCATTTGGCCTCTACACCAAATTAGAAAACAACACATTTTTTTTTCTTTATATATTTCCACAAAAACCTTTTGTGACCTTCTGTGCCTTGCCTCCTTCACTTAATTTTCCAGTAAGAATTCTCCGGAAAACTTCGTGAGAGTGACTGAATGAATGCAAAAGAGCCCATGAGCTGAGAGTCAAGGGGCAATGGTTTGCCACTTCCACTGGCCTGACTAAGCCTCCGGAGGTTCAGTCAAGAGAGAAGCAGGTCCTGTGGCTCCCAGGTTCACCTTTAACAATTCACCACTGTACCCATCCACATTGCTCCCATTTTACCAATAAATAACTAGTCAGAGCTAGGAGTAGGGGACATCCTTCAAATAGATACAGAAATATATGCACACGTTTTTAAACACTTCGAAAGTCACAAAGGTCGTAACTTTTTTTTAAATGTTGAGGTGTTTGGAAGATTTTCTCACAAGAAGTTTATGTACCTGAAAAAATATTACAACAAAGTTATAGCACAGAGTTGGGTTGTATTAACTCGGAGAACGGTAAGGATTTTTCCAGTGGCTTCTGGGGTACTCTGTACTTTTCCTCCTCTTGGGGTAGATCATAGTCCATCATCATAGAACCTACCAGCCCTGGAAATGGTCCAGTAGAAGCAAGGGAATTTGTCCAACTCTTTGGGCAAAAACTGTCTGTCACTGTCACCCAGTGTCAGGTTTCTCCTCTGGTTTCAGTGAACAGGAAGGTCCACACACCCCCATTCTTCTCTCCCTTTCGCGGGTGTATCAGTGGAGGTCTTGCGAGGAGCAAGATCTTTGCACTCCCCACTACCTGCTGTGCTGTCAAGCTTTATGTACACAGGCGAACCTCATTTTATTGTACTTTGCAGATATTGTGTTTTTTACAAATTGAAGGTTTGTGGTGACCCTGCATTGAGCAAGTCTATTGGCGCCATTTTTCCAACAGCACATGTTGCTGTGTCATATTTTGGTAATTCTCTCAATGTTTCAAACTTTTTCATTGTTGTATCTGTTATGATGGTCCATAATCAGGGATCTTAGATGTTACTATTGTAATTGTTTTGAGGTGGCACAAACCATATCCACATAAAATGGCAAACTTAGTCAAATGCTGTGTGTTCTGACAGACTGGCCCCTGTCTCTCTCCCTCTCCTTGGGCCTCCCTATTCCCTGAGACACAACAATATTGAAATTAGGCCAATGAATAACCCTACAATGACTTCCAAGTGTTCAAGTGAAAGGGAGTCTCTCACTTTAAATCAAAAACTAGAAATGATTAAGCTTAGTGGGGAAGGCATGTTAAAAGCCAAGATAGGCCAAAAGTTGGGCCTTCTGTACCAAACAGCCAAGTGGTAAATACAAAGGAAAAGTTCTTAAAGGAAATTAAAAGTGCTACTCCAGTGAACACATGAATATAAGAAAGTGAAACAGCCTTATTGATGATATGGAGAAAGGTTTAGTTGTCTGGATAGAAGATCAAACCAGCCACAACACTCCTTTCAGCCAAAGCCTAATCCAGAGCAAGACGCAAATTCTCTTCAGCTCCATGAAGGCTGAGAGAGATGAGGAAGCTGCAGAAGAAAAGTCTGAAGCTAGCAGAGGTTGGTTCATGAGGTTGAAGGAAAGAAGCCATCCTCATAACATAAAAGGGTGAGGTGAAGCAGCAAGTGCTGATGGAGAAGCTGCAGCAAGTTCTCCAGAAGATCTGGCTAAGATCATTGATGAAGGTGGAAACACTAAACTACAGATGTTCGATGCGGACGAAACAGCTCTCTATCGGAAAAAGATGTCATCTAGGACCTTCACAGCTAGGAAGGAAAAATGAGTGCCTGCCTTCGAAGCTTCAAAGGACAGGCTGACTCTCTTGTTAGGGCTAACGCAGCTGGTGACTTTAAGCGGAAGCCAACGTTCATTTACCATTCTGAAAATCCTCGGGCCCTTAAGGATTATGATAAATCTACTCTGTCTGTGCTCTATAAATGGAACAACAGAACCTGAGAGACAGCACATCTGTTTACAGCACAGTTTATTGAATATTTTAAGCCCACTGTTGAGAACGGCTCAGGAAAAAAGATTCCTTTCAAAATATTACTTCTCATTGACAACACAACTGGTCACCCAAGAGCTCTGACGGAGATGTACAAGGAGATGAATGTTGTTTTCATGCCTGCTAACACAACATCCATTCTGCAGCCCATGGATCAAAGTAATTTTGACTTTCAAGTCTTAGGATTTAAGAAATAAATTTTGTAAGGCTATAGCTCCCATAGATAGTGATCCTTCTGATGGACCAGGGCAAAGCAAATTGAAAACCTGGAAAGGATTTATCATCCTTTGGTGCCAGTAAGAACATTTGTGATTCATGGGAGGAGGTCAAAATAGCAACGTGAACAGCAGTTTAGAAAAAGTTCATTCCAAATCTCATGGATGATTTTAAGGGATTCAAGACTTCAGTGGAGGAAATAACTGTAATTAGAAGTGGAGTGTGAAGATGTGACTGAATTGCAATTCATGATAAAACTTTAACCGATAAAGAGTTGCTTGTTATGGATGAGCAAAGAAAGTGGTCTCTTGAATCTACTCCTGGTGAAGATGCTGTGAACATTGTTGAAATGGAATTTAGGATATTACCTAAACTTAGTTGATACAGCAGTGGCAGGATTGAGAGAATTGACTCTAATTTTGAAAGAAGTTCTACTGTGGGTAAAATGCTATCAAACAGCATCACATGCTACAGAGAAATCTTTCATGAAAAGAGTGAGTCAACTGATGCAGTAAACTTCATTGTTGTCTTATTTTAAGAAATTGCCACCTAACCTTCAGCAACCACCAGCATTGGGGCAAGACCCTCCACCAGCAAAATGATTAGTAGCATTTTTTAGCAATTAAAATATTTTTAAATTAAGGTATATATGTTCTTTTAAGACATAATTCTACTGCACACAATAGACTACAGTACAATATAAATGTAACTTATATATACATTGGAAAAACAAAAACTTCATGTGACTCTCTTTATTGTGATATCAGCTTTCTTGTTGTGGTCTGGAACTGAAGCCGCAACATCTCTGAGGGATGCCTGTATCACAGTTCACATTCTTCTTTTTTTTTTGTTTCTTTTATTGCTAGTTCGTTCCTTTACCATGGACTTAACTGGCCAGCCCCAGTGGACTCACGATGAATTCCATTAAAAAGC
This sequence comes from Eulemur rufifrons, assembly GCF_041146395.1. Classification (NCBI taxonomy): domain Eukaryota; kingdom Metazoa; phylum Chordata; class Mammalia; order Primates; family Lemuridae; genus Eulemur; species Eulemur rufifrons. The sequence continues at coordinate 17,426,421 of NC_091000.1, forward strand.
ACACTGGGGAAGTAGGCGCAAGAATTTTGGCAAAATCACAAAATGGGGATAATAATATACCAATTGGAATGGAATACTCGCCCATCTCGTGGGGGTGCTGTGAGAATTAATTAATGTTTGTAAAGGCCTTTGAGGTCCTTGGAGAGAAGGTGCCACCAGAGCGCTAAGCATTATTGTGAAGGGATTATGTGCACAAATACAATACCAGGAGCCAGGATATTACTAAAAATAAAGCAGAACTTTCTGTGAGGAAGGTAAGGAAGGAAATGCCTCGCTGAAAAAAGCTTAACTGTCTTTTAATACAAATGCTTCGGCTACCCGGTAATGGAACAGCAAATCCGAGATTCTATTGTAAGTAAAGGATTATGTTTTCTCGGCATTGTCAAGGTGCTGTGGCACAAAACAAAATGACTGCTTTCCCCAAAAGAAGGTTATAGTCTTTGAAAAAGAGATTAAGAGGATGTTTGGCTATTGCACTGTGTAGTCCATCCAGGAGGGAAAAGGCAACAGTAAAGGCAAATGTTTGTTTGCATTTGGGGGGAAGGGGTTTAAAAAACTGGAAGAAAGGGGACTGTTCCGAATTAAAATGATTATTGGTGATTGCTCCCAATAAATCTAGTAGTGCAGATTGAAGCATGTTAAAAACCTAAACACATTTTTCATTTGCTTTTCTCTCAAACAAGTACTTTAAATCCTAAATTTGAAATAGCAGAAGAAAGGTATTCTTGCTTATGTATTTACAGAGAATGATCACATTAACTTTGTAAAAAAAAAAAAAACAACCCACGTTGTCCATATTGTAAGTAGTATTTGTTGTATTTAGAAGTCCTTATGAGGCGTTTGGTTAACAAACTTCACAGCAGAAATGGGCAGGAGACCCCAGCCTCCTGTTCCTACCGCCCTTCTTTCTAGCCCTCCCCTCTCCTCCACCCCCTGATTTTGTAACAAGCCCTTTGGAGTCTGAAGCAGATTAGCAAACAAATAAATCCTTTAATGTCAGGGAATACTTTCCCCAGCATAAATGCGATTAATCTGCCAGCCCAGCAAATTCTACATTTCAAATATCTCAGCTGCATAATAAGCCATTTCCCCCAACCCCTAATTTATGGCACAAAGGTCATTTTATGTTAATGTTTGCACTGGTTAGACTTTCTTTCTCCACTCTTCCTTCTCATCCCATCCCCGAATCTCCCGATCTTCTCCTTTGAAAACGTCCTTCACGTAGCCTTTAAAAAAGCGTCAAAAAGCACAAACAATAACCTGTGGCTCCCGGAGGAGCTGGAAGACGGAAAGAATGTGGAACCTGAGCCGCCGTCCGGGACACCACGCGGCCACCGACGCAGTTTCCCGAAACTTCTACCGTAATAGTGAGGAACGATGGGCTGGTTCCGTAGGCCCTACTTGGACATTGTAAGAAATGGAAATGGGTTTGTACGAACAGAAGAGGCAGGCAGTGCGGTGTCTGATCTTAGAATTAGAACTAGAGTATCTCTAAGCACCACTGCATTCAGTGGCTTGCCAAGGCCGCCAAACAGGAGGGGGGCGGCTTGCGGCCACCATGTCCGTCCGCTTGCCAGGGCCACCGTGCCCTCCCAGACCACGCCGCTTCCTTTAGGAAAGCGTCCTCACGCTGCTCTCATCGCCGAGCCCCGGGAGAAAAAGGCTATTTTGGGGTTATTTGCTCAAAACCACTGGGTAAACTCTGACTCACATGAACATTTCCCTTTACTCACCCTTTGAAATCAAAGCACCATGAGTCACCTTACTGTTCTAGCCTCTTGGTTGGTGACCAAAGGGAAATGCTTCATTTTCAGGAGTCAGCCCTGGTGGCTGTTGGGGGTGAAGCGCTGAGGGTCGCAATGGCGCTGGAAGAGCCCTGCAGCTGTGAGCCCAAAAAGTCCTCATGGCACAGGGGCCGGGAGACGACTCCTTCCTGAAAGACAGGGTCTCCCTCAGGCCTTTCTGCTAAAATAGTGGCAACAATAGAGTGAGAAAGAATGCCACTGTATTAGTATGTATATGTCTGAAAAGCAGTCAGGACAATTGTATTTCAAAACAGCAAAATGACATAATAAATGAACCCCAGAAACCAGATGGATGATCTTAGCAATACGATGTTAAGTAAAAAAACAAAGTTCCACATCACAGTATGTAGTGCACGATATCTTTTATATGGTTTAAAGTAACTAAAAATTTTTAAAAATACGTGCAGTTTAGGACTGCAATAAACTATATAGACAGCAAAGCAGGGAAACGATGAGTTCAGGGTTCAGGATGCTGTTGGGGAGGATGGGCTGAGGTTGGTGGGGGGGAATGTGTCATTAGATGTGAGTTTCCGGTTCTATTTTTGTTTGGGGAGCTGGGCTTGCAGATGTGTATTATATTATTAAAAATAAGTAAATAACTAAATATAAGCTGAACATTCATAGTCCAATGATGACAATGTGTCATGAGTCAAGGATCATGATTAATCCAATGAAACATGAAAATGACAAAGTACCATAAACTAGGTGGCCTGAACAACAGATATTCATTGTCTCACAGTTCTGGAGGCTCGAAGTCCAAAGTCGAAGTGTGGACAGGGTTTGTCCTTCTGGGCTGGCGAGGGAAGGCTCTGCCCCGGGTCACTCGCCGCCTGTGGATGGCTGTCTCCTCCCTGTGGCCCCCTGTTCCCTCTGTGCTGTCTATGTCCAAATTTGCTTTTGTTAATAAGACACTGGTCTTACTGGATTAGGACCCACCCTCATGCCTTTGTTTTAACTTGATTACCTCTGTACAGACGCTTCTCCAAGTGAGATCACACTCTGCGTTCTTGGGGGTTAGGGCTCCAACACATCTTTTTTAGGAGAACACAATTCAACCCATAATATCAATGTACAATACTTGACTGTGTTAAGATCCATAGCACCAGGTAGGGAAGAAGATAGTTATTTTAATTGAGTACTTATAAAGCAGTTTTTGAAGTTTTTTCTTCTTTTGGGCACAAAACCCATAACATCTACCTTTTAAAGTTGTGAAGGATAAAACAGAATAATGCCTCATCCCTAATGAGAGTCATCGGCCCACCCTTCCCGCCTGCCTCCAAGCACAGGGCCCCCCGTGTGCATCCTCTGCCCTTTAGACACGTCCTGTTGAAATCTCAACAATTCAGTTTTTCTGTGGCTGCCATCACCTGTTCTTTTACACAGGAATTGTTTATGAACATACAATCTAATGCTGGTTTTTGTTTGTTTTTTCAGAATTTCCCTTTCTTGTGAATCATATTTCTAGCCTGGGGGGAATCTTTGTCCTTTTTCTGAACTGTCTGAGGCCAATTTTCCCAAGTCCGGGTTCAGGTCAGCTCAGCCTGATGGTTCCTTACTTCAGTTTGATCCACAATGACACAGTCATTTGTTTCTCTGGGTTCCTGGAAATTACACAATGGCCATCAAGTTCTTTTTCGTCAGATTTGAGTCAAGAATAGAAGTCCCCTTGTTGTTTCCTCTGCCTTCTTGGTGACGAGTGTGTCATAAATCCTGGCAAAGACGTGTTCCATTGCACAGTTTACTTGTAGCGGAACAAGACTAGTAAAATCTGAACCTTTGAAGCTGGTCACCGTTATCACCTAATTGGCTTGTTAATTACCTAGTGTAGATAATGCATTTTCCCACATCACCCTCAGAATAATAAAAGAGCACTAGTTTCCATTTATTGTGCATTTTCAATGTGTGTACCAGGCACCTAGTTAAGTGCTTCTAGTACATTGTCACTTGTGAGCCTTTAGCCCTTTTCTTCAAATCATCACACCAAAAAAAAAAAAAAAAGCCCTGCGAGGTAAGTGCTATTATTAGTTTCCATTTTACAGATAATGGAAACTGAGGAACAAAGAGATTATGTCCTTTGCCTAAAGCCACACGGCTTGCAATAGGAGGGCCAGGGTTCTAACCCCAGAGCTCTCTGCTGCTTCTTTCGCTGGGCTCTCACGCCAGCTCCCTAACTTATCAGCTTTCTGACCTTTGGGGAGTTGATGACTGTCTCTCTCTGTTTCCTGTTGTGTAAAAATGGGAATATCGACATCCACATCACGGGGACTGTGGTACAAATGAAATGCGATCGCGTGTGGGCAGCAGGTGGAACCGTTCCTGGGGAAGCGCAGGTGCACCAGGCAGGGGTGAGGAGGAGGGCGTCACCCCCATCACTGTGGCCACGGCACTGCTGTGGCTGCCACATTGCCCTGCTCTTCACATGCCGGTGTCTGAAGTCGGGCTCCATCCCATATGCATCTTAATGCACACACTGGATGAGGGTTTGCTTTTCCCCGAAAGGTTATTACTTGTTAGTATGTCTTTCTAGAAATGCCACCTCTGAATCCAGGAAACAGTGTTTCCACGTGTGTTGGATTTGCCCGGCTAGCTGATTGGTAACTGGAGGGAGGAGCCACAGTTTGCTTGAGTTTTCCTGAGTTCTCGCGACACTTAGGGCTGTCTCACGCTCTCGAAGGACGCGATATCTGGGTACGTAGGTGTCTGTCAAAAGCAAATTCAGCTGCCCGTGTTGTGCTAAGTTTTCTGCCTCCTAATGTGGGGAGGGTCTTTGCGTCTCCCTGCAGGGGGGGCCCTGGGGAAGTTGCAGGAAACAGCAGAGAGAAACTACCCCTGTCTCCGTGGAGCTTCCCCATCTCTGGCTTTACCAGGAGATGTGTAACATTAAAGCCAGGTGGATTATGCAGCCAGAGGGCGAGTGGAAAATGTATGTGTCTGGGCCACTGTCCTAAACTCCAGCTCTGAGGAGTTTCCAAAAAGAGAAGGGCAGAACTGGATTATATTCTCCTAGGTTTTATTCTCTCTCCTTGGTTTTGGAGCGAGTGTGTGTATGTGCGCACGCGCGCTTTTACACCCTGCCAGCGGTTAGGACGCGCTGCTGCAAATGTGTAGAGGGACTTTATGAAATAGTTTGTGCACTCAGGAAACAGGCCTTGCCGAGGGAGTCTGCACCAGGTACAGGCCCAGCCTAGGCAGGAATTACCCGGAACAAGAGCTGCAGGCTGCTGTCTTTTGGCTGCATCAGCAGTTTTCATGCCCGGCCTTTTTGAGACTTTTATAACTCTACTGCTAAAAAGCAAACAAATAAATAAAAATTAATTAGTCTGAAAGTTGGTCTGTAAAGCCTCAGCCTGGAGATCATTTTTTTTTCCTAAAATTAAGAAAGTTTCTAAATTATTAATCTATAAACAAGTGAAGTGGTGCCCTGACTCTCGGGACATTTTTACTTGCAATTTAATGGCTTCAAAATTAGGAAGAGCTTACTGCTGAGTTGCACCTCCCACCACAATTACCTCCTCTTTTTTATTAAAAAGGCCACAGGAACAACACTCGTGTGGAACAAACTTCTCTAGCATATATGCTGGTTTTTAAATATCCTACAGAATTTTACTAATCGGATTTTTTAAAGGTCAAAAGTTGTTCAGCTTATATCGTACACACGGAGACTTTCCTTTGGGGTTACAGAGGTTTTCTTTGCTTTTCTTTGAATTTGCCTCTGTAGTTTCTCTTTTGATTGACATGGCCAAATGCTGGAGTTGCTTATTGCAGGAAACGTGTCCTGCTTTCCTTTGTGTATTTATAGAAATTGAAACACACTTCATGATGCGCTCTGCTCTCCCAATAGAAGGGAGATATGACATTTTAGACAATAACTTTTTGAACAGAACGTTTTGCCTTTTATTTCATTCAGCTCCTGTTAGGCGCAGAGCAGCTCAGACCGTTCTCACGGTGGGAGCGACCGTGGTGGGGATGGGTTGGGGAGTGTGGGGGTGCCCCCCCTCTCTGTGAGCCACTCTTTGGTAATTAATGAAAGATAAAGAGGACTTCTCTGCATTTTTTGCAAGAAATGTAAACTTATGTTTCTCCTCAAATGTTTATCTCAGCCCTCTTCTTATCCATTCTGCAGGGCGACTGTGTCGCATGACTCCAGGGGCGCAGTTTCCACATGGCTCCCTGTGCTGGTGTCTGCGTCACACAGGCCGGCAAGGAGCCCAAGGTACGTGGAAGCAGCTGGCTTTCTCTCGCTGCCAGGAGGTACCTTTTATTTCCCATCCTGCTCCCTGTGCCCTACAAAGCCCCACATAACTCTTCTTTCCTTCCCTCACGTGAAGTTCCCCTCCTGTGACAGTGTGGCAGGCCCGGTGAGCTACAGCTTATTGGCATCTCTCCTTGGTTGAGACTTGATGTCATGAGAGATTTCGGAAAAGTATTGAAGAGTCGTGTTTTCCAGGGTGTCTCCCTTGGGACACAAGTTCTGAGCAAGGCTACTCAATAAAAGGGATTTCTGGTCAAATCATTTTGGGAAAAGCTTTATAACATATCTCATTTTGGATAGTCAACTAACCTTGTTAATCAAGGTTAAAATAAGGCTGGAAAGAGTGCTGTGCTTAAAAAAAAAACAATCAACCACAACAACAGCAAAAATAAACCCAGTTTAACTTTGCCTCACCCAGAATTTCCCAGATGATTCATACTCATTTGTTTCATGACACTGGTAGTCCCTGGAACAGGCTTTGGGAATTGCTGTTGTAGGACATCTCAGCCACCTTCTAGGCTCAAGGAAATCAACAATTTAATGAAACTGTTTAATCAGGTTCCAGGGAGATGTATGTGATTATGTTTACACATTTACATTATTATTTTAAAATAGATGACACCTAGAAATCAGGTTGGATTATTACTCTTCAAGCCCCATTATGCAGAGACCATCTGGCCAGTGTACAGGAAATAAATCTAGATGCTGAGATTAGAAAGAGACAAACCAGAAATGTAGAATAAGGCCAACTGACCCCAGAATGGTCTCTTAAGGAAATAATACCCACATCTGGTCCTCAGTTGCACTCATGTAAAGAAATTTGATTTGGTCAGTGCCCTCAGAGGTGATCAGGTTCAAAACAACTGACTCCCATTAAGAAATCTCCCACAAGATTGATGTATAAACCAGAGTGCGGATGATTGCTATTTAGTAAGAATAGAGACGCCATGGGCAGCCATATGGTCATACTGGCTAGTCAGTACACTCTCTTCATGGGAAGGCTGCATGGGAAGCCTGAAATTATAAGGTTGTTTTGTGAATAAGAAATCTGAGCAAGGGAATTTCACCAGATAGTAGTGTTCACTAGAGACACAGATTTGCCACATAGAAGAATAATCACACTGGCAGGCCCATACGTACTTGTCTCCTGGAGATACACCAAATATTCTCCCTATGTGAGACCCTCTTGTACGGCACTCTGAAGACCACTACCCATGGGAAGGGAGGGAGAAGGGTTCCAGCCCAGCTCCCAGGCCTGGTTTCATACCCTGCTTGTCTGGGTCGCACTTCTCTGGGATTGCCTTGACTCGACTTTCCAGACAGTGTCCAGGTGGACGCCTCTGCAGGTGGTTGACAGCCGACACCCCATCACTTCTAGAGAGTGTTTCCATATTTGGGCTACCTTGTCTCATCCCACACGTCCTGGCCACTCTGCAGCCAGCCTGACTGTCTGGATTGCTGCTTCTTTGGTCAGAAGCATGCAGAGAGGTGGGAGGATGTAGGGATGATGCCCCTCGTGGACTCGCCATCCCTGAACTTCTCTATACAAATAACTTTTCCCCCAGTCTGTTCTACTTCTTGGGTTAATTCAAAACAGCTCAAGCCAACAAATGTAGCAAATATTTGTTTACCAAGTTCCTATCATGTCTAAAGCACTATACTTAGCACTGTTGAGGAATTGGAAACAGAAAGTCAGGAATTCTAACCCATATTTCAGGGCTCTGTCCATTTACTGAGCTTAGCAAATAGTTTTGAAAACATCTCCGAGTGCCTACAGTTTTTATTAGCCCTGTGGAAATGAAGCTGCGTCCTCCCACCCGTATCATTCCATTTCTCTGGCACCTTTGTTGTTCTAGTCTTGTTTTGCATCTCTCTTGGCACTAGACCTGGATGCCTCTTAAAACTTGAACTTCTATAACCACCTTATCTAAGGCGATGACCTATGACTCCCCATCTTATTTTATTTGTTGAAGCACTTGTCATTATCTGACATTATTTTACCTGTTTATGATTGCTAAGAGTGTGTCTTCCCCATCTAGAAGATGTAAGCTCAATGAAGGCAAAGACCTTGTCTGTTTTATTGACGATGCTGCTACTGTGTCCCCAGTTCCTAGAGCAGCCTTGGTACACAGTAGGCGTTCAAGCAATACATGCTGAGGGACAGTGACTGAGCAGGGAGGAGTGAGTGAGTCTTGTCTTGGAACCAACACACCTGAACGCTTCTGTCACAGCCGGATTGCAGAAGCACGGCGTGCATATTCTTTTGTTCCCCCCAAGACAACACTTCCAGGAGGGGTAGCAGGTGTTGCCGTCTGCTGTGTCGAAGGAGCCGCACTCAAAGTCCACAGTATCTCCCAGCCCCAAGGAAGTGATTTATTTACTGGCAGAAACAAATGGGCCTTGGCCTTGGTGGGAGGACAAGTGAGAACCTGCCTTTGCTTTGCTCAAGGGCAGAAAGGTGTTAACAGGAAAGGGAGGAGGGAGAATGAGATAAAGATAGGGACTATGGTAGAAGGAATAATAACAGGGATACAATAAAAGAATTATAAATTGTCCTTGGAGGGACGCGTTGAGGGCATCACATTCAACCCTCTACCTTTGCTGTCCCCTACAGTGACCCTGCTGTGTGACCACCATTTCTCAGTACAAATTTACCGCATCACGGGGAGTTTAATACACGGTGTTATTGATAGTAGCTAGCATTTATGGAGCACCCACTTTGTGCCACGCTGGGCCACCAGGTGTGCTGCCCAGGGTGCACACCGCATGTGCAGACGGTGCCCTGAAGGGCATCTCCTGGATCTGTGCACTGTGGCGCCTTTGATGCCATAACCCGGTGGGGTAGGCACACGCTAAGCGTGGCATGGCTGAGAGTCAAACCCAAAGAGTTCCTCCTTCACGTGAACTGACCCCGACCCCCACCTCCTCCTAATTTCCACCCAAGGCCCTGACTCTGGCCTCTGGGGTCCCCAGGCCACCCCAGCCCTCCCCCCACCACACCCAGCCTCCCCGCTCGGCACAGGGACCCTCTCAGCGGTTCCTGGTCTGCTCCCAACATAAATGCGGTCAAACCACTCCCCACTTAACATCTCCAGTGGCTTGTCCCTGCTCTTGGCATCAGGCCAGCTTCCTCCCCACAGCCCCTGAGGCCATCGTGACCTACCCCAGCCCTCCTGTCCTCGTCTGGGTCTTCCTCACCACTCTCCCCCAGGCCGCCATGCACTTGGCACCCGCAGCCCCTCCCTAGCTCGCTCCCTACCCCCTCTCTGCATGCGGTTCCTTCTCTTTCTTTGGGTCTCGGCTTCATATCACATCCGTCTTTGGCCACAATACAGAAGTGTTCCTATGGCATTTTCTACCTGATTCTCTTATTTCCTTCCCAGGGTTTTTAAGCTCATGTTTTAAAAAAATATGCTTACTTGTTTTCATCATTTTCCTCCACCTGAATGTAAGCTCGAGAGGGCAGACCCTGTGCTACCCTGTTCCCCACCAAATCTCCACTTTGTGCCCAGAAAGTTTTCCATTAATATTTTCTGAATACATGAATGTCCCCTGTACATTTGGGGACAGTCATCTGTACTGGGTCCACCCTTTTCCTAGATAAAATGGACTTAGGTATTTCAGGTATTCTTCATATGCCACGATGCCTACATTGCCATGTCCCTATATTGTCCTTAAAGTGTCATCACAACACTCCAGGTGTGATGGAAGCTGAACAGAACACAGTGGGATTCTCCGTGCCCCTTTCCAGGCCGGCTGGAGCCCAAAGGGTAGGTGGCTTTTGTTAGAGGAGGTGGCTGGGTGAGTTAGCCAACTGCCCCTCCCGTCTGCACAGGGGCTGGGATTTGCCGGGGTGGCTCCCAGGTGCGCTGCTTCCCATCCCCGCCCCCCCCCACTCTCCGCGCCCCCCCCCCCCCCCCCCCGCCTCCGCCCTCGCTGCCATTTCCGGGGGCAAACGCTCCCACCAGGGCTGGTTTCCAGCCACCAAGCGAGGCCACTGGCCGTGGTGTGGGGAGAGCTGCTGTCGGCCACGGAGCCCGCTCCAGTCCCGACCCCAGACACAGCCACTGGGAGCGCCCGTGGCCCATCCCGGGCCTCTGGTGGGCCGGACCCTCGCCGCTTTCCCCACAAAATCGAGTTTTGGGGAGACCAGCAGTGCAGGAGGCGGCAGGGAAGGAAGCAAGGTATTAAATCTCCTCAGGTCTCGCGCTTGCTTCTGCTCAGGCCTTTGGGCACATGGACACGTGCCTGCGTTCGTGGCTTCCCTGAGACGCGCCAGCTTATTGCGATGACTCCTTTTCCTCCTCTGACCAAAATCAGTGGGCAGAAGGGAAGTCGTTCTTTGGTGGTTGTTTTGTTTTCTTTGATTTCACTACATCCATTTCTGTTCTCCCTGCAACTCTCACAGCAGGTGGGATGACTTAAAAAGACGTAATTCAGTAATTTGGGATTGTGCCCTTCAGGGCGCGTGCGGGGGTCCCCCCCAGCGGGCTCTGATGTCACAAGAGTGCCAGGTTTGTGTGTGGGGGGGGGGGGTTGTTTGTTTGTTTTTTGGAGTGTGCTTCAGAACTGTAACTTATTTACCGTGTTTGTATTTGGGTCAGTGGGAAAGGCCTGGCAATTAGTTATTTTGGCAAAAGTTCAGTTATGCCTGAAAAAGGAACACAGACTTAACATGTTATATAATCACTCTTAAACCACCTCTGGGAAGTTCTCCAAGCCCCGTGTGTCAGTCTCCATTGTGCTTGTCCGGACACAACCGCTACAAGAATTTCCATTTTATAAAGCAGGGTGGGGACATGCCGGGAGACAGCTAGAGCCAAGTGGAATTGCAAGGTTGACTTGTTGGGGGAGAGCTGGAAGGAAGAACTTCTCTGATCCTCAAACCCACCACATTAATCCTTAGGTCAGGCCAGGACAGAGCCCTCCAGACCACTGGACTCTACGTTGTAGAATAATTTTGCTCCAATCTAATCAAATCTCTGGGTGATTTTTTTTCATCTTTATGTGGTAAACTTTTTATTGAAGTATCACATGCCCCCAGAGAAGGGCACAAAGCGTAAGTGTACAACTCGATGAATTATCATAACACAAAGCGCCCCGTGTAGCCACTTGCCGCTCAAGAAATGAACATTACCTGTGGCTCTCATGTCCTCCCCAAAGGGGACCACTGATACCTCCGTAGAAGAGTTTTCATTTACTTTTCTGATTCCAAACCAAAGTTCTGCTTTTTATTTTATTTCATTTTTCATGATTGTCTGGAAGGGCTCTAACTTAGTCGTATGTTATAACAGAGATTGGGGAGTTGTGGAGCACATCTTGGAGACATGATGGAGTCAGATGTTAAAAACTAGGTCAGGGTCAGGGTCAGGCCCCCCCAGGGCATGGCTGGTGCTTGGGCACACGTTGCTTTGCCAGGTCCCTGTCTATGTAAACAATTTGACTTAAAAAACAAACATGGTGCCATGTGAGGTATAGTGATTTATCATAAAGACCTACAACAATAGTTAGAGAAGAAGTACTTAAGTGCTTGTTTGTTGTCTCATTGGTAGACCTGGACATTCTTGGTGGTGTCCAGGTACCATCTCTTCCTCTTCAGGTCCAGGAAATCTCTCTCATGTTCTTCATTGTCCAATGCCCCATTTCTGGCTAATTTCACATCCTCCACAAAAGGAAAAGATAGCAATGCTGGTATTATTCACAGTATGCCATGGCTCTTCTGAATCATGAAACAATGTAACTCTTCTTTCATGTATTTAATTCTGGCTGGCATCACTGGTGACGTGGCATCATCCACCAGGACAACCACCCGTACTGGCTTCCAACGTTACTGTGCCTTGCTGATGGCACCCACAAGGTGGGAAGTTGTGGATGATGGTTTGTCTTCTTGCCACATTGCATTTACCGTCAGGAATTTTACAGCATCCAGCCAGGCCCGTGCGTCCTCCCATCGTGCTTTGCTTGACCTCCTGGAGGCCTTACCCACTGCGTCCACGGGATGAGACCTCCCCCAGCACTGACTGCACTGCTGCCTTCTCTGCTGCCCACCAGTGGGGAGGATAAGTGGAGTGTGGTGAGCAGAGAGAAGGGTCCCATTCTCAAGGTAATGTGTGTCCCTCATCTGGCACAGCTTAAGGCCAACCCAGAAGAGCATAATGTCACCACGTCAATAGAAAGCAAGAGAAGACATCGATCAGAAAGACCAGCTGGCTTTACCATGCCCTTGGATGAGATAGGTGCTGTCGCCCTGGAGAGGGGGTGGGGGACCACCCTAGCAGCCAGCAGTGCACAGGGTAAAGGAGGCTCGCTGCTACCCTCATTGCCTTCAGGTGCTGCAGATCAAAGGCGGGTTCACAGTTGGACCACGGATGGGCAAGAGCCAATGCACAGGCTCACACACGTGCTCGAGCCCAGGGTCAGCAGGAGACCCTCAGCGGCCCAGAGTCCTCAACTCTTCCTGTGTCTGGCAGGAGTGGGAGTCACCCCACATCAGTGTGTCAGGCCCATTCTGCTGGACCAGTCTGGCATGATTCCATAATAAAACACGCCAGCCACAGGGCCCCCGATCAGTGATGTAGATGTGAGTCTCAAAACTCACCAGGGTATCTGGCTGACCCCAAGAGCAAGGTAAGGATCAGAGGATGCCCAAAGAGAAGAATGGGGCTCACACGGAGCCTGGACTGAGTCTGGGTCGCCATTCCCGAATGGTTCTGCAGGCTCTGGCTAGCCCTAGGGACCCCAGGGAGATTGGACATTTCCTAGGAAGCCACTCCAAAGTGCAGGACCCCCTGAGGCTTGAGGCCTGGCTCTCCTGGGCCTCAGGGAGGTACTGGTGTTAATAAGATTACCAAGGCCGGGCTTTGTGTATTAGGTTTCTTGTCCCAGGGCCTTCCCTGCACTCCTTATTTCCTAAAAGATCTGCTATGACATCAAGAAAGAAAAAAAGGTTATGCTTGCGGTTTCTTTTCGTGAAGAAATATGATATTGTATGTCTTAAGGTCAGTTTTGGCCATTTGCTAGACACATGTCTCTGGGCATGTATATTTGCTGCCAGATGATTCAGTTTCCTTATCTATAAAATGGGAATAAAAGTAATAATAATACTCACAAGATGTTGTCAGAATGAATGAGATAATATTTATAAAAATATTTTGAAAACTTGTAGGGCTTATCCAAATATAAGTTTATGCTTTTTAAAACAAGGAGTTGTGTTTTTTAAATGTTTGAGTGTACTAACTGTCCAACTGAGTTGTTTCAACTCACTCTTGTTTTAGTCATAGTTTAGAATTTACACTGATTATATGATTTGAAATCCATGCCGAGTCAGTAAAGGGTGCCATGGCCTCTTTTATTTACTCCCCTTTACTCTTCTCAGGGAGATCCTTGGCTTTGAGTCCCTGGTACTGGCCTGCCCTGCCCACTAACCTATGTGTTCTATTTACCTTGAAGTAAAATAAACACAAAATTCTTCCTATTTTTCTAACCAAAGGGTATTCTCAAATCCATCAGTTTTGATAAGGCACACTTACCTACATAACATGGGTAATTTAAAAAAGGTGAATCAAGGCTGTGCCTGTAATCCCAGCACTTTGGGCAGCCAAGGTGGGAGGATAACCTGAGGCCCTGTGGCTGGCGTGTTTTATTATGGAATCATGCCAGACTGGTCCAGCAGAATGGGCCTGACACACTGATGTGGGGTGACTCCCACTCCTGCCAGACACAGTTTGAGACCAGCCTGAGCAAGAGTGAGACCCCATTTCTACAAAAAAAATAGAAAAATTAGCTGGACATGGTGGCGCACACCTGTAGTCCCAGCTACTCTGGAGGCTGGGGCAGGAGGATGGCCTGAGCCCAGGAGTTTGAGGTTGTAGTGAGGTATGATGACGCCACTGCACTCTGGCCTGGGTGACAGAGCAGGACCTGGTTTCTTAAAAAAAAAAAAAAAAAAAGAGGTGAATCAAGAGCGATAGTAACTTGGGTACAACCTTAAATAACCCTGAGCTGAGCCTGCAGCAGATGGGTGAGAACAGGGACCACAGAGGGACAGGATTTTCCAGTAAGGCTTGGTAGGCAGCCCTTATGATGGCCCCCAAGACTCCCCACCTCCTGGTGTGTACACCTCTGTCTAATCCCCTGCCCTTGAGGGTGCGCTGGCCTAGTGGCCTGCTTCTAATGAACAGAACAGAAAAAAGGAGATGGGGTGTCGCTTCCGTGATTAGACTGTAAGGCTGTAACTTCCGCCTTCCTAGCAGACTCTCTCTCTCTTGGGCTTTGATGAAGCAAGTGGCCGTGCTGGAGAGGCCAACACGGCAGGGGACTGAGGCAGCCGACAGCCCTCGAGAAACAGAATCCTACCAACAACCGCGTGATCCTGGAAGTGGATCCCTCCCTGGTTAAGTCTTCTGATGGGTCCCCGGTCTTGCTGACACTCTGCCTGCAGCCGCGTGAAGAGACCCTCAAGTAGAAGACCCAGCTATGTGAGTCTGTGAAAAACTGAGAAAATAAATGTGTGTGGTTTCGGGTTGCTGATTTTGCAGTAGTGTGTTATGCAGCAATAGATAATACATAAGGTCAAAAACATTCTAAGAATTAATGACTGTAAACTTTGAAGACAATTCCCTGCACAGGAAGATGACCTCATCTTCATTCACTTTAAAACAGCACAGGTTAATTCTGTTCTGATGGACACTGTTACAAATATACTCATAAAATTATCCTAGAAATTCATTTTAAATGTATTTATAAGTGTCAGGATTAATAATTTTTCGATCAAATTTATCAGCACATCTAACATGAACTCACTGTCTACCTTCCAGACGCATTCCCCTGCTCAGTTCTTATTTCTGACAGAAAAAATGATTATGTTTTAATTCATCTTAGAGACTACCCATCTGTTCATTTTCCAAGTGAAATGCACTGGAGTCCCCAAGAGATTGAGCGACGCACCTAAAGCCACACAGCTCCTTAGAGGCAGAGGCAGCACCCAAAGCCCGATTCCAGCTCTTTCTCTCAGATCCTCCCCTTTGTGTCTCATAACCACCAAACATTGCCAGTTCTTCCGTGGTCAGGCTCAGTCCCCCATCTTTGTCCCCGCTGCCTTTGCACCAGCCCTCTGCAGCCCTCCAATCTACTCTGCGTGTCACCGTCAGATTAGCCTTCCCAAAACCCGCTTTCACCGGCCCCTCCCTTGTCTGAGCATCTCTAAAGCCTACCTGTTGCTGTCTAAGTCAAATCCCAACGCCTTTAGCTCCTTTTCAAATCCTCCTGGAACCCAGGGCCAGCTCACTCCTCAGTGTCATGGCCCGCGTCTCTGTCATCCCCTACTAGGACATACTGCTCCTCACTCCTTGCTTTTTTTGGAAAAAATTAGTTTTTTCTCTTCTCTCCCCTAAAGCTTTTCTTTTTTCCTTTCTCATTCCTTAAAAAACAACTCCGAAGAATGTCATAAGCCTCATTTTCTTCTCCTCGACATGCATAGTCACCTAATCACAACACACTGTGCTGCGCTGTGATCCACCCTGTAGATCTGAAGCCCCGTGACAGCAGGGACTTGTGGGCTATTCTGTTCACTGCTGTAGTCCCAGAGCCTAGAGTAATACCTGGAGCAATAGTCAATAAATATTTCAATTAATAAGTGAAATTTCACTTGTTCTATGAACTTCTCCCTCACACTGTCTTTTCTTTTTCTGCAAATACCTAAACATTTGGTTTTCTTAGCACCTTCTCAGGGTTTGATTGTTTCACGTGTTCCATTTGGTTTCTCTGAGTTGGAGGATTGTTGTGTGTGTTTGTGTATGTTCAACACACTTGCTTCCCCACTGTTCTAGAAATAAACCTTCCACCTAACAGTTCCCCCAGGCCACGGGGGTGGACACGAGGCCCAGGCTGGGTCCACTATGGGACCCCACTCCTTTGGTCATAGAGAATGGTCAAGGGACGCACGTGAGACCCGAGCTAGGAAGGCGGGAGACTGTCCCCCAGACCTACTATTCAGGCTCCTCCAGCTTTTCCTTTAATTCCATGAGCTACCCTCAAAAAAAATCCCCCTTTTTGCTTACGTTGGTTTGAGTTAGGTTTCTGTCACATGCAACATGAAGGAACTTTGTCTTGTACTTTCCTTGTATTTTTCATTTTCAGGCAAATACATGCATTTGGTTGAATATAGACATATTCCGTATTCTAAATTACAGGTAATTCAATACAATGTATTTTTCCCTATTAGGCACTTAGTGAATTATTATTACATGGAAAAGTGTATCTAATACCTGATTACGTGGCCCAGCACAACCTATAGGAGAAACACAAAATAACAGCAGTGTCGATAATGATGGAGAAAAAAATAAATGCCAAAGGCTATCTTTAAGTATATGGTAGAGTATATTTCTTATGGTTCCATTTTCCAGATGGAAGAATTTGGACTCAAAGAAAGCAAACATAGGTCTGGTTTTAGCAGGGGCTTGTTGCAGCTTTCTGACCTCTGTAGTTGTGACAGACCTGGGTGAATTGTAGTTCAGCTTTTTATAGCTTGGCTAGGTTTCCCACCACCGTAGTCTCATTTTTATTACCCACATAAATAAAGAATGAAGATGATGTCAACTTATTTCTCAAGACTGTTTGAGGATTTTTTTTTTTTTTTTTTGGATAATGTATGTAACTGATTTAGCCCAGGTTTTTTTAGGAAGCAGCGCTTAAGGCCCAGGTGTATGTGCTAACTCTTTCATGGACCTGTGCCATCCCAGGGAGGCCAGCAAGGAAGGAGATGACACACCACCGTGCATCGTCAGGAGGCCACAGTTTGTAGCAAGCTCAGCTGAAGGCTGGTCCTCACAGTTCTGCTTCCCAGCGGCCTGCAACAACTCTCCGTGCAGTCTGTCTGGGTGGAGGCAGGGAGGACATACTACTCCCCACTCCCATTGGTCACCGTTTGCTCACGGGGCGTCTGCTCCCTGCGCTTCCAGGCTGCATGACCTAGTCTCTCTGGAAAGTGACACTGGAGGCCCCACAGTGTGAGCTGCAAAAGTCATCAGTCAGCAGCGTGACGTAGCCAGATGAGCTATTGCATGGGCACAGCACGGGCACTGAGAGATCTTAGAGAATCTCCCAACTGAGTGGCAACAAGAAGTCCCAGAGCAGGGAAGGAGAGGTCCATGCAGAGTGAAGTGAGGTCATATCAGGTCATGTCCACCAGTAACATGAGAGAGTGCCAACAGCTGCTGCAGTCAGACCAGCCGGCTGAGCTGGTGGAGTGCCATGATGACATGATCCTGCCAGAAACGCAGCAATGAGCCTCCCACCTACAAACAAGATGCTTCCTCTGCAATCTGCAAGTGTGTGGCTGGTGCTGGGCCTTCTTGGTTGTGAGCAGAAAACCATGGCTGAGCAAATCTAGAGAGCTCCAAAGCGGGGCCCAGAATAGTAACTGTGCCTACCATGGTGACCAATATTGGAAGATGCTCCATAATGCTAATTTCCTTCCTCCCTTAGGTGGCTTTGACACATGCTAGCATGTCTGTGGCTCTGGCATTATTAAAGTGAAATTCTATTAAGAACAAACAATGCAAAATGGGACTTAAGGGGATGTTAGCTTTAATGTTGTAAAGATGAGTGGAATCGTGTTAGTGAATGCTCGTGAACCTAAAGGATAAAAAAACCTCAGCATGTAAATATGAGTGTTTTTCTAAAAAATCTTTTTTTCTTTTTAGAAAGAAAAATTTTTTGCCTAAGCTGGACTCCCTGCAGGCTCAAGCGATGCTCCCACCTCAGCCTCCTGAGTGGCTGGACTACAGGCGTGTGCACCTCACCCAGCTAAATGTGAGTGTTACCATTACTCTCCTTATTTTCCGTAGTCAGTGGTAGGGGAGCCATCCATCCAGGTTGCACGCATATTGCTGACCACCCACTTGCCAAAATTTCCTTTCTCTAAACACCACCAATGGTGACCAAGGTTATATTTCTATCTGTGCCTATGCTCAGTTTTTTAGACATGTGGCTTTTGGGGTTGAGTCTCTAATCCATCAATGCCTTTCTAATTTCTATAATGGTCTGGAGCTTCCTGATTTCTTTTTTCCTGTTGAAATTTTAGAACTACTTACTTACCCACCACTGCCCGGGTTGGCCACTTATCAAGAATGGGCTCCAGGGAAGCGTGCAAGTAGCTGCTAGCAAGACTCTGGCTACTAACTACCCGTGGACTTGATAAGGGGTCATGGCAGCAATGATGCCTATAAGACAGGTGACCCCACAAGATGTCTTTACCATGAAGTTGGCGATTCTTCATGTAGATATTTAATTTCTCAGAGCAATTCCACACAAGATTTCTCAAACCTGGCCATTGGCCAAGGAGTATGAGTTAGTAGCTTTTTCCTTACGGTGGGATCATCTGTAGTGGTTTTTTAAAACTGCCTCAATGTATGAATTTCCTTGAACTAAAAGACAAAAGGTCTAACTTAAAAGTTCTAGCTGTCTGAACATTTTCTACTTCAAAAAAATAAAATGAATTGGACAAGAAGATCATGGTACATGACTCATGGTAAACAAACACCAAACATATGTTATCTGAATCATCCTGTACAAAAGTCAGGAAATTGTATGGATCTAAAAAAGAATTATCAAGAAAGGACAAATGAAGGCTATCCAGAAGACAAATCTGAATGTTTTGGGTTTTTTCAAATTACTACTTTATGTAACTTCAAACAGGCACATCAATGCAGAATGTAGCTATACAAACATATAGGGACCCTGTGATCTACCTCAGTTTTACCCTGATAGGCTTTAGTGAATGAAAGCGTCTGCTTAGGAAAGACTCCGTTAACTTTTTGCAACCATATCCTATTCTGAATGATCAGAATCATAGCCCACTGCTCCTCTACTAAGCAACATCATAAAAATCTGTTGAGTGCTAGCTGTGTAATCATGCATGCCTTCTTTCTAAATGATCTAGTATACAAAATATGTGTCTGGTATCATCCTTTCCTTAATGGAGCTTCAGTCTAGTTAAATAAGTGGGCATGATGCATGTGATGGTTAATTTTATGTGTCAACTTGATTGGGCTAAGGGAGGCCCAGATAGCTGGTAAAATATTATCTCTGGATGTGTCTATGAAGGTGTTTCCCGAAGACAATTAGCATTTGAATCCATAGACTGAGTAAAGAATATCCTCTCTCACCAGTGTGGGTGGGTATTACCCTATCCTTTGAGGGCCTAAATAGAACAAAAAGGTGGAGGAAGAGCAAATGTACAGTCTGTTTGAGCTGTGACATCCATCTTCTCCTGCCCTTAGACATTGGTGCTCCTGATTCTTGGGCCTGTGGGTTTGAACTGGAACTGCACCACTGGCTTTCCTGGGCCTCCAGCTTGCAGACAGATGGCAGATCATGGGACTTCTTAGCCTCCATGGTCATTTGAACCAATCCCTCGTAATACATTTTTTTCTATATACTTGTATATATCCCATTGGTTCTTTTCCTCTGGAAATTCCTGACCAATATGACATGTACATTCCACGTTTCATGAAGCTGTAGGGAGCTATTAATAGTTGGGAACAGGCAGGGAATGCCTCTATATAAGGTAATCTGACATATCTCCTCCTAGAGACAAGAATGGTGGCAGAAAATTACTCAAAGACATAGAAAGCTCTCATATAAGATTATTCTTTCTATTAATATGTATCTATATATATTACACCCAGAAGGAACATAAGTAGCTTACAATGTTGCATTAAATATCAAAAGCACGTGCATTTAGCATGAAAGAAGAAAAATAAAGTAGTCCCCAAATTAGAACTAGGGAGTATGTTGTTGATATGGTGGTGAGCTTAGCAGCCTTCCAAAATTAGAACAAGGAATGAAGCAAAAGCAAAAATGGATATTTAATGATGCTATAGATGAATGACAAATTTGACCTTAAACTTTCTATCAGTTTTTATGCAAAAGGAAAATTTGGGCAGTTATGCAATTCACAATGTGCGTGAGCTAAAAACATACTAAGTGCTAAGGAGAAATGAAACTGTTCTTGAGAGGAAGAGCAAAGAAAGAGGCTGAAGCAGGAGGACTGCTTGAGGCCAGGAGTTTAAGACCAGCCTAAGCAACATAGTGAGATCCCATCTCTACAAAAAACTTAAAAAAAAAAAAAAAAAAAAAAGAACCGGGCATGATGGTACGCGCCTGTAGTCCCAGCTACTCCTGAGGCTGAGGCAGGAAGCTCACTTGAGCCTAGGAGTTCGAGACTGCTGTGAGCTATGAGTGCACCACTGCACTCTAGCCTGGGAAACAGGACGAGATACTGTCAAAAAAAAAAAAAGGCAACATGTGAGGCAATGAGTAATGCCCCCAGTTAGAGTAGACAAAAAAGTGAGTTTTATAGGCCTCTTTTTCTCATTGCCATCTCTTAATATACGCCAAGGGCATCCCATGGAACCTTTAGGAAGCAGTTCTGCAGGGGTGCGGGTGAGGAGGTGGAGGACAGCATGCAGAGGTGAGGGAGTCAGGGCCCACGGTGCACACACAACATTCTACAGATGTAGCTTTAGCATAGGTGATTTTTGAATACATTTTCTAGAGCCTTGTTGCTCAAAGTGTGGTCCTCAGACTAGCAGCATTGGCATTACCTGGGAACCTGTTGGACATGCTAGAATCTTCCACCCCACCTCGAGACTACTGAATTAAAATTGGCATTTTATCAAGGTCCCCAGGTAATTCACATGCACAATAATATTGAAAATCTCTGCTCTGGAGGATGGAATGTATATGTGCTCAGAAATTGTTTTTCTTATCTAAGCTTTTAATAAGTAAAATTTTGATTCATTTGTGATTGCCTTTGTGTCTGGTTCACTGCTTGGCATATGACAGGCACTACTGAAATACACGTTGAATTGCTAATTAATTATTTGACTGATATGGTTATAGTTTGGAAAGAATTTACAGCAAATGTAATTAGATACACCTCGTTTTGGTGATTAAAAATAAATCGTAATCAACACACAAAGCCTGCTAATGATTAACCAGGTGTAGAGACTCCCTACCCAAGACAGCTTGCAAAGATGTCCCCTTGTCTTCTACCTCGTGGTGTCCCCTTTCTGTAACTCGTGTGCTCTTATATGTAAAAGAGACTAAGATGTGTCCTGGATGCCATCAAGGTGTTAGAACACCCGGGATGACAATCTAGGAGAGGTAAGGGGCCCCAAATCCTCCTTGAGCACCACTCCATGCTCCCAACTTCCAGGGAATTCCTCAGCCTTTGACTTAACCCACTTTATCTCATAAACTCGAGGTTCTATTTTGAATATGCCCAAGGCTGAAACGAGCTCTTCTTTCCAGTCCTATTTTGAGACTGAATTCTAGAACTGGTGAGGAAAAATTGATGCATCAAAACTCCCAAAGCTCTCCTGCTCCCAACCGCTATGTCCTTCTCAGGGCGCCCCTCACACAGCCCCGGAAGCACCAGCTGGGGCGTGTCCCGGGTCCCCACTGGCCATGAGCCTAGTCAGTGTTGACTAACTGACGGCTAAATGTGTCTTCACCTTACTTCATAAAACTCACCACTTCCATTACATTTCAAGCTTCTGTGAAGTTATTTAGAAACTATCACTCTGATTTTATTTTAAATTTTACTCGTAAGTGTTTTTATGTCACCGGACCAGAGAGCGGGAGAGGCAGACCAGAGACTAGGGGGCTACTTATCATAAAGAAGTTAATCATTAATTAAGGATTGCAGGGGTGAAGCCAGACTCTGCAGTCTAACCAAGACCAGTGTCTGCGCATTAACAATTATAAACCCGTTTTTTAATTAACTGTAAATGTTTGAATTATAGCTGAAACTCAGTACAAAATTTAAGTATTTAAATAGAAATTTTCCAACTATCATAAAAATCATTGCCATAATCTTAGAAGCAAGATGTGTGCCTTATTTATCTTTGTATTCTTAACACCTAGTGTAGTGTTCGGAACATAGTAAAGACTCAATAAATATTCCTTGAGTGAATGGATAAATGAGTACCCTCCTTCCATGAAGGGTCTGGGTGAGTGTGTGTCCACTGGGACCAACAGCCTCTAGGTCCTACAAGAAATGTGAATGGAAATCCACGGAGAATCAAGAGACCAAAGGCATTAAATTATCAACCACTTTGAATGTAGCTTGTGTGAGATTCATCAGACTTCTGAAAATCAGAAATTATCAAAAGGTAAATGGAGTCTTAGCAAGACATAATGATCTATGTATTAATGTTCCTGATTATAAGAGATTCTGAAATAGATTTTATATGGCTGCAAAGTGTATGCTTAAGAACTGCAATTAGCTGGAAAATACATGACTTAAGAATTCTAACCTCTCTCTGCACTTCCTTACAGTTGCAAGAGTTGGATGCAGGGCTCAAGGACACACGTACCTGAAGGGGTGTTTAGACTACAGCCTCCCCAGGGCTGCGGGTCACCACGTCTCTGATAACTTGGTGTTGCCCACTTTGTAGCACAGCACGAGATGAACTAGGGTACTCTGACAGTTTCTGGAAAAATAAGGGACATCCTTTGTAGTTAGGCCACTGAAGTCTGTAGTGGAAGGACACCAGGGCTGGGGTGGACCTGTGTGCGTTCTAAGTGTGGAGTTAGTGACAGAGGCAGATAGGTGACAAAAGACAGCTTCCTTGCACAGAAATCCTGAGAGACGTGATTCCTCAGGGTGGCGGAAACCACAGGACCCCAAAGTAGAGAGCGGCAATAAGCAGAGAGGATGGATTCAAAAGGATGCCCTGTTTTTATCAGCGTCACGTAAAGAAAACAGTCTTTGGTAAACTTTAGGGAAAGGAATAGGGGGAGCCTTTGCTGACAGATACAATCCCCACTCAGTGGCATTCAGGAGGATCTCCGGAGACTTCCTGTAAAATGCCAAACCAGGAAAGGCATCCGAAAGCAGTGAGAATGGAGCGGAAGGTGCTATGAGCTAAGAGTGAACTCAGAGGGTGCAGAGAGACCCTGCAGGAGACTACGGCAGAGCTTGACGGATGCCCCTCGTCCCTGGGAGACAATCCACTCCCCATTACTGGACATTCAGGGAGCTCCTGTTTGCACTGAGCTTTCCCCTTGTCTAAGACAGGCACTCGGAGCACAAAGCAGCTTTGACTGCTGTTATTTGTCTGATGCACAAAAATCAACGATGGTGAGTTTTCTTCCCTTTTAAACAAAACCCCTTTGCCCCGTTAATTATACTTGCAATGGGGAATTAGTGGCAGGCATTTACTGTGATCTTAAGGAAGATAACTTCATAAGTTGCTCACCAAGAGCCCGAACCAACAAATTGCCCCATCCTTGTAAAAGGGCCTGGGCCCACAGGAGTATTTTCATGCAATATTTTCAGTAGTAGGATCCATGTCTTTAAAATTGCTAGCGTAAGTGGATATAGTGATAGAAAAGCCTACCTCTTTCTCTCTGTCACACACAGGGGAACCTTGGGTCAAACAGTTTTGCTTGGCATGCATGGTGCTTTGAAAAATAAAGTGAATCTTAAACATTTAAAAATCAGGAGACTTCATGTTGAGAACCTTGATTTACCTTTGTTTCCTGCTCACACTGGACCGCATTCCCACATGGTTGCCTCCAGCTGGAGCTCGGTGGCAGCTGGAGCTGGGTGGCTGCTGCCTCCTTTAGACGCGCGTGCACCTTCCAGTTCACCAGTGGCCCCGTCACTCTGGATCAGGTAACTGGTCTCGAGGCTGTGGAGCTGTCACTTATCAGAATGCGTGTGTTGTTTTTCTTGGCGTAGAAAAAGTTCTCATTGCCCAAGACACTAGGCAAAGAGAGGAAGTGAAAGTGGACGGAGGGGGCTGTGTATTTCTTACACCCAGTCCCTGTGGCCTGAGAAGTCCTCATGACATTTTCCCCATGCAACACGTTATTATTCGTGTCAGACATCTCTAGTTCCTTGTTGCTCACCCCTGCCTCCTCCACTCCAGAAGAATGTCTGATTATTACAAAATGTATTTTGCTTACCAATTAACACATTCTGTGGTTCCTACATCTCCAAATGCCTGTCTAAGTGGGACAGATTCTTTTCTTCAATTGGCAAATCTGGGATCTGAGCGTAGACAAATATCTGACGTGTATGGAACTCTGGCCCCTGCCGCTGAGCTCAGTGAAAGTGATTTGGCAAAAGCCTCCCCAGGATGGCTGTGGGGGCAGGAAGGAGGAAGGGATGCACAGCGTTGTCATGTGCCACGATTTGTGACATCATCTTCATATTCATGATCTGTTAGTTACCATTTTGAATGTTTTCGTGTCCTGAGGATCTTTTTTGTTGCTTGAGTTTATGGTTGCAAAGCGAGTAAAGCTGAGAAAGAAATTTGAACCCGTCTATGGCTGTAGCAGGCTCCACAGTTTTTCTCTGAGGATGAGCTGGAGATCAAAAGATGTCACCTTCCTTTCCATTCAACATTAAATTATTTTTCCTTTGAATTACCTGTCTATTTGTGGTCGCAGTGGGAGAAAGGTAGTTGCTGGAGAAATTAGGCACAGGGTAAATATTTGTTAATTGAATGAATGGGTGCACATGAGAGGTACCTTCCAGAAGGCTGACTCATAGCCCAGAGCATATTGGCAGTGAAGGCTGAGCGGGGAGGACGGTGTTGGGAACAGCGCGCAGGTGTTAGGAAAGCCCAGGTGAACCATGCAAACCCAGTGGCATCGGTTACTAACAAACCTGGAGGACTAGGACAGAAAAGAAACGGGAAAACGGGCGACAAGTAACTGATTTTATGCCAGTGGTCATCTTCCTGGATATTTTGCAGTCTTGCTACAGAGTAATCACAGAACAATCATGTATTATTCTATTGCTAATATCTCAACTGTACAAAGAAGAAAAAAATTAAAGTAGTTATTAGCCCTCACATAAAAAGAAAAGGCCTGACTTGATTCTACAAATATAAAACCATAACATTTTTCACACATTGAATCCTGCCAGGCAAGGTACAGTCTGTGGGCTTTTCGTGTTCCGCGCGACAGCTGCCCTGGCGAAGACACGCAGCTCGAGGCAGAGTGGAGATTTCCGTGTGCGTGTAGCTGCCTTCGTCAGCATTTCCCCCTTGTTCCTGGAAACCATCCAGAGGCAACAAGGAGAATTTTTTTAAAAAAAAAATTGACTCCATTTTTAGTGAAAGTAGGAGACAGGTATATTCTCCAAACTCTAAAATATGTAAAAGGCCACCAACTGCAGCTGCGTTAGTAAGAGGAAGAGGGGAAAATACAGAGAGAGGACTTATTGGGTGAGAGGGCCCAGGGTGGAGGATCTAAGTTAGTGCCAGCAAAAATACACTTACGGAAAGTGAGAGGCACATCCCGAGGGGTAAAAGCTTTCCCCCGTGTGATAGATTGTGTTATTTGCTCAAAATATCAACTGACCTCCCTACCCGTCTCTTTCTACCTCCCTGGCCCTTCTGCCCCTCCCTGGACAGAGTAATCCTGGCTGACGATTGATATTTCCCAACCCTGTGACCTCACTTGGCCATGAAACTTGCTTTGGCTAATGAAAGGTGAGTGAAGTGACAGGTATCACTTTTGAGCAGAAGCTTTGAAGAGCCACCACATGGTTCTGCCCTCTCTCTTTCCCCTCTGCCACAGACTAGTGGTGTCCCAGAGAGGGGTTCTTGAATCACAAGGCTGCATTGCACAGCACAGTCAACCCTCGGGTCACCTTCGGTGGCAGTAAAATGAGTGAGAAATAAAACTTTTTGTAAGCCCCTAGGATTTTGGAGTCATTTGTTACCACAGTGTAACTTAGCCTAAGCAAACTGATAGAAATAGTTTCCACAGGAGGTGCAGCGGTTGTGATGAGCTGGGATTGTAGCAGAAGTCTCCTTGGATCGGGTTGGTCAGAACAGCAGAGGAGAGAGGTCCATGTGCATAGGGCCATCCGTGCAGGAAGCAGCCTGCCACTGGAGCAGCCGAGAAGCAGCAGCCAGCCTGGAAAACCAAGGGGAAATATACTGATGTCATGTTGCTCATAGTAGGGCACTAGTAGATATTGTCTAAAGGAACAGAGGACGAAGGTTAGTAAATAAAGTTATAATTATGAAGAGCAAAATAGAACAAAAATAAAAGCCTTCCTAATTATTAGGAGAACAATAAGCAAAATGAAACAAAGAACAGTCCACATAATGGAAAACTTCTAAAAGCAGTATGAAGTTAAAGAACACATAATATTATAGATCAAAACCCAATGGGCTAAACACACAAATGAAAGAAAAAAACATTCCAGTTTGGTCACTGTGTTGGCAGACTCTAGGGCAGCCCCACCCCCATCCCATCATCTCTGCCTCCTGGACTACGTGCCTTTGTGTAGTGCCTGCTACTTGTGTGTGTGTGTGTGTGTGTGTGTGACCGGCGGGGTGGAGAGGGATCCCATGTCCTTCTAACAGATAGAATATGGCAAAAACAATTATGTGTTATTTAAGTCTTTGACTCGCTAGCCAACTCCCTCTAGAGACATTTCTTACCAGCTTGACAAATTAAGCAGCCATGTTGGGAAAGCCACTGTGGCACGGAAGAGCAGGTGGCCTGTGTGGTCAGCCTCTAGGAGCTGTGCTTGGCTTCCAGGAGCCGAGGCTTCTAGGAACAAGGAGCTGGAACCCCCAGCACTGCAATCATAAGCATACAGTTCTGCCAGTAACCAAAGCGAGCTTGGAAGACCATTCTCCCCCAGTCAAGCCTCCAGCTCAACCAACACCATGACTGCAGCCTTGTGAGACCATATTGTTCGAGGCTCTAATTTGTTATGCAGCAA
Source organism: Eulemur rufifrons (assembly GCF_041146395.1). Classification (NCBI taxonomy): domain Eukaryota; kingdom Metazoa; phylum Chordata; class Mammalia; order Primates; family Lemuridae; genus Eulemur; species Eulemur rufifrons. Next base: position 17,453,242 of record NC_091000.1, read on the forward strand.
TAAAAAAAATACACTCACAAAGCAAAATTCAATTCCATGCTGTATACAAGAGACATAGCTAAAAGAAAATGATTTAAAAATGTTGAAAATAAAGCATAAGGAAAGGTGTGTCAGGAAAATGCAAGTTAGAACGATAAGCACGGGTTGCAATCATCAGACTGAAGGGAATTCAGGACAAAAATGGTATTTGAGGCAAAAAAGAATACCAAAGGGTACAATTCAAAATAAAGTCATCATAGTCATGACTTTATGTACCAAGTAACATAGCAGCAACATTCATAAAGCAGAAATAATGGGAAGTTCAAGAAAAATTGAGAGGAATACACTAGTAGATTTGTTTTCTTTCAGTTCTTAAGAGAACAAGGGTTCAAAAGATAAGAAAAGATATAGAATACCTAAATAATATCACTACTAATTAGATAGATCTATAATATATATCAAACTTCTTTCCTAATAGAGAAGTTATCTTCTGTTTAAGTGCCCCTGAACTGATGCCTTATACTAACCCACAAAGGAAACCCTGGTAAGTTCCCAAAAGAATATAGACAAAATTCTCTGATTATGATGAAAAGAACTCATAAATAATAATAAAAGCCCCTATTACAAGTAAATTTTTTAAAAAGCAATAAAACTTGCAACTTGGCTCTAAAAGAAAAAAAAAACTGAAATTAGAAAATATATAGAAAATACCAAGAAGACAAAAATTACATATCAGAACATATGGGATATAGGTAATATAATTTTTATAGGGAAACTTCCTAGCCCTAAATGCTTATATCAATAAGTACAAAAAGTGAATAAAAATTAAGTATCTTAAGAACAACAAAATACACTGAGAAATGCAAAAGGAAGGGATATTAAAAATAAAAGTAGAAAATAATAAATTTGCAAAACAGAAAAACAGCAGCAAATATAAATACATTTAAAATGAGTTTTCAAAAAATAGACAAATTAGTAGCTGAACAATTAGTTTACAGAAAAGGAAATATGTATAGTCTTTAATATAACCTGAAAAGGTCTTCAACCTACTGCTATAAGAAAAATATAAATTAAAAATCGCACCAAGGTACCATGTTTTACTTATCTGATTGGCAAACATTCAAACGCTTGATGACACACTGTGTAGGTGAGGCCTTGGGGAAATAAACTCTCTTTAACAGTTCTAGTGGGTGTAAGAGAAATATATAATGTCTATAGATGGGTATTTGGAAATACCTATCAAAATGACAACATAAACCTGGCCAATCCACTTCCAGGATTTTATCCTGCAGATACATTCATACAAGGAAGAATAAGTTTGTATCTTTGAAGCATTGCTTGTCATAGCAAAAGATTAGAAAAAAACCTAAATTCCCATAAACAGGGTACTGATTAGATAAGCTATAATCGTGTATGTTAACAGCATACTGTGCAGCTGCAAACAAGAGTGACATTTATATGCTGATATGAAAATATGTCCAAGATATAATATGTGAAAAAGGCAAGGTAACAAAATGTGAATAATATATTACCATTTGTATAAAAATGGCGAACTAAATGGAAAATATATAATATTCATAATTACTTCTATGAACATTAAAAATTTTTGAAAGGATATTCAAGAACCTGGTAGCTATGGTTACCTTTGAGAGAATTAATTACTAGGTAGATGGGGAATGTATAAATTTTTATACTTTTTAAAATTTTGAACCATGTAAAAATATTACCTAATCGAAAAGGTATAAAAAATAATTTTAAAAAAACTAAAGTTTTGAAATTTGCTGTGTGATGCTAGATTGATGCACAGATGAACAATATTTTTTCTAGAAAAGGAAATTTCCTTCATAACATATCGTTTTACAATTTATTTCTTCCGTGATAAGTCTCTACAACTTGGATATACTATTTCTTAGTAATATTGTAAATAATTGGAAGTTCCACTGTAGGTATAGATCTCTTGATAGAATGGGAAGATCAAAAATTATCTTTAAGATAATTTTGAATAAATAAACCTCATGTGAAATCTATTATACATACTATATTCATCTACATTTTAGTAAGTTGATATCTCCCCCCGTGGTTTGTTTATAAATACTGCTATGGACTGAATTGTGTTCCCCAAATTCATATGTTGAAGCCCTAACCTCCAGTGTGACTGCATTTGAAGATAGGGCCTTTTGGAGGTAATTAAGGTTAAATGAAGTCATAAGGGGGGTGGCCATGATCCGATAGGTTTGATGGCTTTATAAGAAGAGGAGGAGCTCACTTGCCTGCACTCTCTCTCTCGCCACTGCCCCAGCAAACAGGGAAGAATATGTGCGGATACAGCAAGCAGACTGTCAGGAAGTGAGTTCTCACCAAAACACGAACCTTGCCAGAACCTTGATCTTGGACTTTTTTCAGCCTCCAGAAGTGTGAGGAAAAAAATTTCTGCTGTTTAAGTCACCCATTCAGTGGTGTTTTGTTATGGCAGCCCTAGCAGACTAATATAAATACACACACACACACACACACACACCAGACAGGGCCAGGACGTGTAGTAGATCAACCAAATCAATAGGACAAAATTGCCAGTATGGTAAATAAAATAAGAGATATCAATACAGATCCTGTAGCCCTTAAAAGAAAAATAAGGGAATACTATGAACAACTTTACGCTTATAGACAACTTAGAAGAAACAGATCAATTTCTCAAAAAAAAAAAACCTAATAAAATTCAGCCATGATGAAATAGATAACTTTTATCAGCTTATGCCATTTAAAAAAGCCCCTGAATTTATAATTAAAAAGCTCCACAAGAAGAAATCTCTATGTCCCACTGATAGTCCCACCGGAGAATTCAACAAAACATTTAAAAAAAAATGAACACTAATTTAAACTATCTCTTCCAGAAAATACAAAAGGAGAGAGCACTTTTCAGCTCATTTTATGAAAAATAATACTCCTCTTACAGAAAAACCAAAGACAGTACAAAAAAGAAAACCACAGACCAATATCTCTCATAAACTGAGATGCAAAAATGTTCAAAAATGATTAGCCAACTCAATCTAGCAATATATAAAAAGAATTATATACCCTGACCAATGGGAGTTATTCCAGTCCTATGCAAGACGACTTTAACATTCAAATTTCAATCAATAAATCAAGGCTAAAGAAGAAAAATCACATCATCACATTAATTGATGCAGAAAAAGCATTTGACAAAATCCAACACACGTTCATGATTTAAAAACAAAACTCTCAGCAATTAGGAATGAGAAGAACTAACACAAGTGGTAAAGAGCATGTATCAAAAACCTACAGTTAACATGGCAGTGAATGGTGAAAACTGAACACTTTCTTTCCCTTCAAGATGGGGGGAAAAAGCACGAAGGTCCACTCCCACTACTTTTATTCAAAAGTTCTAGCCACTACAATGAGGCAAGAAAAAGTAAAATAAAGGCAAATAGATTGGAAAGGAAGAAATAAAAACTGTCCGTATTTGAGATGATATGGTTCCCATTCACGATTCCCGAGGGAGCTACAAATACACTCCTAGAACTGATGGATAGTGCAGCAGGATTGCGAGCCCACGACTATGTTACCGCACGTGCCAAAGGGACTTTGCAGACGTGCTGACGTGAAGGAATTCGAGGTGGGAGTGTGATCCTGGATGATCCAGGTGGCCCCGATGCAGTAACAGGGGTCCACAGAGGGTGGGGGCCAAAGAGTCGGACTCGGAGAGGAGATGTTACGACAGAAGCGGAGGTTGAAGCGATGAGGAGCCGTAAGTCAAGGATGCAGGCGCTTCTCGAAGCAGGAAAAGGCAGGGAATGCAGAGCTGCCAGACGGGATGCAGCCCGTGGGCCCATATTAGACTCCTGACTTGCAGAACCGTAAGATAATATATTTGTATCATTTTAAGCCACTGAGTTTCGGTAATTTGTTACAGCCAAGATAGGAAACTAACACAGCTACTTCCCTGCTTTCCTCGTTCTGCAGTGTTGTTCCGCTTAATTAGTTTGCATGCCTTCCCCTCTCTCTCTCTCTCTCTTTTTTTTCAGTTGTTGAGTCTATCCACCTCAAGGTTCATCTCAAATGTTGCTGCTGCTTCCCCCAAGCCTCCCTGGAAAGTGATCTGGGGACTTTGTTCAGGGTCTCCTGAGTTTTTTTTTTTTTTTTTTTACCTCACCAATTACAATAACCTAAAATGAGTCACCTCCACCTCAGCCTGCACACTACTGCCTACGATGTGGATCTAAGCCTATGCCCCAGCTGAAGGCAGTCAGATTCGAGGTTCAGGGCACAGTCTTTCAGACTGCCAGGGCTTCCCAAGACTTGTGACACCAGCCATGTGTTTGGGGGCCAGAGGCACTCTCGATTCGGACCAGCTGGCTATACATTTGGGGGTCCCTATGGCCTCCCTCAGATTTAATAATTCACTAGAATGACTCACAGAACTCATGAAAGCACTATATTTATGATTATAGTTCTATTACAGTAAAAGTGTACAAATCAGAACCAGCCAAAGGAAGAATTCCAAAGGGTGGAATCTGGGCCTGGGAAGATTCCAAATGTGAAGCTTCCGTATCCTCAGGAAGATGTTACCCTGCTGGCACCAATGTGTGGTGATAGGCACATGGGGTATTGCCAAGCTAGGAAGCTTTGGTGTCCAGAGTTTTTATTGCAGCTTCATTAGGTGGGCATGACTGATTGAATCATTGCCCTTGTGGTTTAGCTCAGTCTCCAGCTCCCCTGTCCTCCTCAGAGGCTGGGCCGGTGCCCATGGCTCAAAGCCCCAAACTTCTAATCACACACTTGGTCTTCCTGGCATGGTCAGCTCCCTACCTTAAGACTATAGGTGTGGCAGCCCCCTCCCCCAGCCATCTAGTTAGCATAAGTCTCAGGTGCCCACCATAAACTATCAAGCATGGTCCCAGGGGCTCGCCATAAATATTTGTAACAAAGACACTTCTATCATTCAGGAAATTCCGAGGGTTTAGAGGTTACCCCCCAGGAACCTGCAACAAAGACCAGCCAAATTCTTTATTACACACCCTCTGGTTAAAGTTCTTCCTTGGCTCCCTTACTTTGGAAATAGAACTAAGCTACTTAACAGGGCATTCCAGGGCCTTCCTGAGGAGTGGCCTGATAAAACAGGCATAACAAAACCTCTTTCTAAAGAATGAAGGAGCTGTGCTACCACCTGGCACATAGCAGACACTCCATAAATTCTTGTTTAATTAATTATTGACTGATTGATGGGAGGAAGAAAGGAAAAGTACAAAATAAACAAGAAAATAAAATAACATTTATAAGCTAGAGAGGGATGAAGAACTTTTCAAAAAGAGAAATGAAAAATAATAAAACTTGGGTTCGTTTTCCATGCCTCTTGGAAATTAAATGTTTTAAATAATAGTTTCTGATTCTGGCTTCTTGATTTAACTTGGAGTCTAAGGAGTTTCTTTCCTCATTTCTAAACTATTACACATCAGTCTCTTTTTATGAAGTTATTACAGCCAGTAATATGAAGGAATATCACTATAAAATATTGAAATTGATTCTTGGAAGAGACATTATCTAGTATATACAGTAGAGACAAGGCATTAGAAATGTGTATTCATGAATACACAGCTAATGTGACATTCTGTTAGGTAGATAGCGAGGGATTCCAGGTCTCCTAGGGATGAAAATGGGTACTGCTGTAATTCACCGCCCCCCAATGGGCTTTTGGAGAGGCTCATGGAATATCTGCATGCGCAGTAAGACTCAGGTCATGCAGCTCCCAACTGTCCAATCAAAGTGGTTCCATGGTGACCTTTGAAGCACAAGGGAGGTCCCTATCCGAGCATTATAAAACAAGACACAGGCCATACCCAACCCCTCTTTTTGCACCCTTCCTTTGGCTCTGCCTTTGCTGCGACAATGGGTCCAGTCGTCATCTGTGTCATATGTATCATGCTCTATAAACCTATATCGTGCTCTTGCCCTATAATCCTATTTTCCTCTCCTCAATGAACTTCATTTTCATGCTTGCCTGACTTTGTCATGTCTGATCATTCTGTCGGTCGCCAAGAACTGACATTTTCAGACTAAAACCTGACAATTCCAGATTCCTTACCAAGACAATGTACCTAATGTATTAATATAATGAGACTTTCAGATGGTACTGTCTTTATAAAAGAATTTTTGATGCTATTTCCATTTCTTCTTCCTATGACTTCAAACATAGACATATGTCAGATTATTAGTTTTATTATTCATTAGTTTTACTACAATCACAGTTATAGTGTCTGGTTCTATACTTTTGTGTAGAATAAAAAGATATAACTATGGACTATGTGGGTGGGGAAAGAGGATATATACTTCTTTATGTGACTTTGTATTCGGAGAAAGGGAAATCAAGGAGAACGATGGCAGACTTTCTTCGTCTGGATGTAAGCCGAGATACTTGACAATAGTCCACAAGAGGAAATTATATGGCCTGGATGTTGTAACATGGAGAATATAATCTATTATCCATCCCCCCAGTCTCACTCAGGATTAAGGAATTTTATTTTTCAGGTAAATATTTGTTTCTGTATAATTAATAGTTTAAATGAAATAATTTTCATATTTTAAGAAAGAATTTAAGAAATTCCCTTATAACTTAGACCTAGCTAGGGTAACTACAATACAGTATGTATACATTTGACAAAATTACCCCTTGCTATCTTAGTATCGGGAGAGGAAGCAAGAGAGGGAACCAGTCTTGTTGGAAGATGAAAAAGAAGGAGATGGGATAAACTCCTTCTGTGTATTTTACCTTTCCTCCCCCAACCTCACTGCCACCTTGGGGCCCAGACATCTTCAAAACATGTAAACCTGATGTCAAAATAAGAAAATACGAACTGATTTGTGCAAGATGATTGCAACTACTTTATAATTAAACATCTAGGGAATTATGTATGTGAAATAGATATCTCTGGACATACCAGAGATTTAATTACATCCCGGATTAAAAGAAATTTTGACCCAAGATTGAGAACAGATGCTCAGTCACTTCATGTCCCAATGGTAGCTTTGTAAGCAAGTGACACTGGATGCTGTGCCTTCAAGAACATTTCTCCTACCTCATTGTTTTTTGTCAAATACTCATTAAAGGAGAAACACAAAGAACTCCACTGTTGGATTTTTCTCTAGGTTTCTTGAATGTTAGAAATCAACAGGATTAGTGATATTTGATTGGAAAATTTTCTTAAGCATTTACTCTTGTGATTTGTCTCTAATCTGGAAGGAAACAGCCGACTTATTAAATCACCATGTTATGTCTTGTTCTTCCAACTTGTGAAAATCCAAAATCTGGAATTTAGATTGTGGTTTGTCTCATTTTCTATCTTTATGTTTTTAACTTTATACAAATGAGCAAATAATGCAAAACTGGGAGGCATTAGATATTCTTCCCCTTATTTTGTGGATGGGACAATGAGGCCACCCAAAAAAGACATTAAAATGTATTTGAATAGAGAAATATACAAACAACTCTTGTTGCTAGGTTGTTGAGTTGATTGTTACAGAAAACAGAAGTAATTTGAATTTCCCCATTCAGTCCAGGAATTAGGGAGATCCTTTCTCTAATTACACAACATGCATGGATTCAGCCTCAGGCGCTAAACTGGGTGCTGGGGGTATAATGGTGAACACAACAGTCACATCATGAAGCCTTCCAGCCTAGAGGGAAAGACAAGTTTTAAACAAATTATTCTAAATAAATGATTAATTGCAATGTGCACAATTGTACAAAGAAGTACATAGTGCCCAAGAATTGTATCATTGAGGGAGAAATAACTTGCAAAGCTTCTGAGGTTAGAAAAAGCTTGGCACATTCAAGGAACTGAAAAAACTCCAGTGAGGTTGCAGCAGAGAAAAGGACTGGATGTGTCTGGAGAGAGAGGAAGGGGCCACATCACAGTGACCCAAGGCCATGTGATAAAGTTGGAGTTGGGTCCTGTGGGGAATGGGAAGCAATTGAAGAGTTTTTTATGTTAAAAACAAACCAACAAAATAGTAATCAGATTTTTGTTTTGGGAAGATCACACTGGCAGCAGTGGATAAGCCAGTCCAGGTGAGAGGTGATATGACTTGTTCCAGGGTGGCAATGATGTTCCGGGAGGGGACAGGGAGATGCAGAAAGTAGAACTGTCGACTTGGCAATTGACTGGATGTCAGGGATGAGGCTTTTGATCTGAACAAATGGATGGATGGTAGTGTCTTGTACAGAGATAGGAAATGCCGAAAGAGGAGTAGATTTGAGTGTAAGTGTGAAGAGATGATATCATGTGTTCTCTTTTAGAGTTAATGAGTTAGAGGTGCCTGTGAGACATCCAAGTGGAATAAGCACATATTTTTATGGGTCTGGTGCGCAAAATTGAAGTCCAGGCTGAAGGGTTTTAGCCATAATCATGATAACGATGATAAGGAAATCATGGGAGTGTTGAGATCACCTAGGGAGAGAGTATGGAGTGAGGAAAGATGACGGCTCAGGACCAGCATGACCATGGATTCCAGTTTGCCAGGGACAGTCCCCATCAACTCCCACTGCCCAGCACAATTATTAATCTCACCCCTTCACTCTCAAAAGTGACTCAACTTGGACAATAAATATATGGACACTTTATGTAAGCCAGAACCAGAATGTCTGCATTTAAAGCTTGGTGAAGCAAATTCACAAAAGGAGCCAAAAGAAAGGAAATAAACCAGGAGAAAGTGATGCCACTTGAAAACAAAGGAAAAGAATGTTGCAAAAAAAGTTTGCATATTGAATTGCAGAGTGTTCTCTCTTGGATTCTGGAATGATGGAATTCCATGGCAGTCAAAACCTCAGATAGGACAGTAGAGTGGAACAAGTTCAGGAGTTGGGCAGAGGTGAGGATGGTGGTGATTGGTCCTGGGGCAAGATAAGTGCTGTTGATACTGAAAAAAATAGAGAAAGCTTAGACACTTAAAATACAAAATAATCTTTTCATCTTGGCAAATATATTGGGGAGACTGTTAGGAATGTTCAAATCAGCTAACTGGAATAATACTTAACTGTTTCTAGCTCCTGTCACTCAAGCCATGCTGTTTCTTATCTCCGTGACTTTGTCACAATTTTTCCCCAGCCTGAAATGAAAATCCATTTTCTCCTTTATTCTTAGGATGAGGTCTGGTTTCACCTTCTCCAAGGAACCTTCCCTGACCCGGGTGCCCCTCTGAGGCTGGATTCCCTCCCGCTCCCAGCTCTGTCCCCAGAGTGCCTACCATTTTACACGGAAAATTAATTATTCGTCTCTTTACTTCATCAGATTGTAAATCCTTCTTAGACTTTTAATTCGTAAAGTTAGGGAAAGAGGCTTATTCTTATTTAACTTTGTATCCTCGGCCACCAGAGAGGGTTTTGGGGACTGCTGATGTAAAGCATTTCGAGGTCAATGCAGTGGTTCTGAACGTTTAGTGATTTTGCTCCTGGTGAGAAGAGGCAATTAAAGGTGGGATGGGAAAGTTCTATATCAGGAGGATGTTGCATACTTCATGTCTTTGGTCACATCCTCATAGAGACACCACTAGTGGAATGGCACAAGAGAAAGGGCTTTCTATAGTGTATCTTTTAGTCAGAAAAAACACAGATTTCTTACGCATTTTAGTGCCATGTTGAAAAACATTTTAAAGCAGCTTATAATTTCCTATATCTGGTTATCAATACAGTCCTATTTTTACACTTAACCTTTGTGTGGGTGGGTGGGGAGGGGCTTAATACAGGGACGCTCCTTTATTTTTACCTTCATGTATCTTGATTGAAACCTCCTGATTGTTGCCTGTATTAGGTCCCACAAAAATAGTATTGAATTCACGGGTAAATCTGGGGCCTGAAACACAATATTTCAGCCACTAACATGCACCTGTGCACAATGAGCCCTGAACAGGAATAAGTTATCTTCAGAGGTGTGGGTTGTACCTGCGAACTGCCGCATAGGGAGATGGCACGTGAAATTCCCTGGAGGTCTCCTGTGATGTGCAAGCTAGAAGAAAGAGGTATACACGAAGAATCAGAGGAGCCAGAGCCCCAGGTGCATGGTCTTTGACGTGAGAAATTTGCCATCCCCAAAGACATTATTGTTTCCACTACCTGTGTCCCAGCAAGCGGGGCTAGGGGCGCCCCCCTGCCCCCAGCAAGACAGTGAAAATCAATCCTTTGAAATCTTGATATCAGAGATGAGACCTAGTATCATGGGAATTTGTGCTTTTTCTTCTTAAAATTTGGGACTGGAATATTTAAGTAAATCATGGCATATTCTTACAGTGGGCTATCAAGCATGTATTTAAATAATGTTTCAAATATCTATTGTCATCTCATTATGTAAACACATCAGAAAATGTGTACAGAAAAAAAATATCTACCGCCACTCTGTGCCTTCCCAGTTCCACTTTGTGTATAGCTAGTCGTACTAAGTTTTCTATGATCAGATATTTGTGAGGTTGTCTGTTGTATATTTATAAGAATCCTCCTTCATTTAAATTTACTTTGCTGCCTAACCATGACTAGGACACGGCATTCCTTATTTCTCAGTTCTCTCCCTTGGATGATGAAAGTGGCTTCCTAGTGACTGAGAGCAGTGATCAACCTGCCCCTCCATCCTCTTTACCGCTGCCAAGGTGGTCTTTCTCCCGTGATGCCTGGGCCATGCATTTTTAGCTCTAGAAATGGATTAAAGCTGTGCTGGGTAAAGTTACCTCCGCTGCCCTGTCACTGCTTCCTTCAGTATAGTTCCATCTTCTCACTATTCTAGGTTTTCGGGTAGCATATTTTTGGGAAAAAATAGGTCACGGCTAAAACAAGTTTGAAGACCAGTCTTCTACAGAGTAGCATACAACTCCCTTCCCTGGCGTAGAGTCCCTGTGTGATCTGACCCCGCTTTCCTATCCAGCCTTCTCTTTATCTCTCCTACCACCTTACATTCTGATTCGACAATTTTGAATTCCTTATACGCCATGATTATTCTGCCCTCTGTACCTTTGCACACACATTTAGCTCTTCTAGCTGTCCTCCCTGTAGCCTCAGCCCCACCGTTGTGTCTGCAGCCAACAAACCTAAGCTCCGTGTACCCTTCTTTGTGCAGTATCCCCGATTCTGCCAGACACATCTTGATGCTTATATTTATCAGGCTTAGTGGTTGCAAGGAGCAGAAAATGAGTTAGGCCACCTATGATGATTAAAAGAGAGGAATTTCGTGGGAATCCAGAAAAAGAAACCATGGTGTGGCTGTGCCACCTGAAGAGTCCAAGAGCTTTAGAGCCTCCGCAATCGGCTGCTGGTGGATCTTCAGTGGAATGTCCTGTTATTATCATAGCAATTCAGCCATGCTTTTCTGTCTACTTTTCTTCTTTCCACCAAAGTTCCTCACCCTCTACTCTATACATCTGGGTTCAAATCCTTGTTCTTCCACTTGCTAGCTATGTAATCTGACCAAATTACTAACCCTCTTTGTGTGTCATCTCGTACAAAGATGAGATAGGAAAAGCATGAGATTATTAAAGGATGAAATGTTAGCTACTATATTTGATCAATTCCAAATGCACATTTTCATCCACATTTTTTTTTGAGATAGGGTCATACTTTGTCACCCAGGCTGGAGTGCAGTGGTGCAATCATTGCTCACCGTAATCTTGAATTCTTGGGCTCACGTGATCCTCTTGCCTCAGCCTCCTGAGTAGTTGGGACTGCAGACACATGCCACCACACCTGGGTAATTTTTTTATTTTTTGGTAGAGATAGGGTCTTGCTGTGTTGCCCAGGCTGGTCTCAAACTCCTGGTCTCAAATGATCCTCCCTCCAGGCCTCCAAAAGTGTTAGAATTACAGACATGAGCCATGGTGCCCGGCCTCATCCACATTTTAATACCTCTGAAATCAGGTTGCATTTTATTAATACAATTGTTCTCTGGCAGACAGGAGTCAAATTGTGAGGTAGTTGTTGTTGCCTGCCCATGTGCAAACTTGGTTGTTATTCCTGGCTGCATGACTGAACAACAGCAGCCTCTCCATGTTTGACTTAGGAAACTATTTAAGGACCATGTGAGGCAGGAATATGAGTCCTGGCTGTTGTTTGAAAACCTTCTATTGACACTTTTTTGATAAGATCAAGAACATTCCAGTATCAAAACACAGAATAAATTTTGGAAGAAATCCAGAAAGCTACGGTGCAGCACTCTTTTAAGAACTGCCACATCTTTTAAGAACTGCTGCTCAATGTTCTTAATGGCTGGGTAGAAAAACACAAGCCTTGATGACAGTCAAAAGTAATTCAGAAGAATCAGACTTTGAATGTTAAGAAGTTTTAGGAATCCTAATAAATTTATTTTGCTTAAATTGTGTTATTCAGGTGTGCATAAGAATGATATATGATACAACCTATTCATAAATCAGCATTAAAAAGCCATTTCAACAAGTATAAAACAACACTGTAAGTTATAAGGAAGTATCGCATCATGGATAGATTAATTGGCAGCATTTTAAAAAATTTTATAGTAGAGCATAAAATAAAAGTGCATCGTACAACTGACATCTTAGATTTGATGAAATGTGGTATTTTGGTTATTATTGCCTAATAATTTTTCTTTACTCATAATGTTTACTTACGGTCTCTGATTGCATTTTTCTTCATGACTTTGAAGGTTCTATTTCTTCAAATAACTGCCTTATTCTCTGCATAATTTCCAGACTAGACCAGCTTATTCTTTTTTCTAACCCAGTTTTGTGTTTTTTTTTTAAACCAGAACATCTTTAGGCATGGCCTACACTATGGATGGGCTGCCTTTAGGTCTTGAGCCGGGCCCTAGTCCAATCAACTGTGGGGTAGAGTCACGTGGCAGAGAATGTGACTGCCTAGAGTGTGCTCAGGGATTTGTTTTCATCTTTATATTTCCAGCACTTGGCACAGTCCCATGCATAGTACCAGTACATATTTGTTGAATGGATACATGAACCAAAAGGACCTTGCAAGAAAGCAAGGTCCATGACTCACTCACCACACACAGTTGGACAATGAATTGCAAAGTTTTTAAATTAAACAGAAATCACAATAGCATCCTAACCTATTTGCTATTATAAATATTTGATCTCAACTTTATAAATGTAATATTTAAGATCTTTCACAGATTAAGGTTTTCTCGTATCTGTACATTCTCCTGACTTGGGAACTTTTTCATTAATCATAAGGGAGCATAAATACTAGTTAATATCTATGTGATATAGCAGCATAATATAATCAACATACTATTGCTTGAATTGGCCAGATGTAGCTATAAATATTAGTGAGCTCTCATGAAAACATTTCTCCCTGAAAATGTTTTCTTATTCCTGTTTCTTTCACAATTGAACAGAAGAGAATGGAAGAGATGAGCAATGCCTCTCTAACTTTTCTGATGAATACAGTTCCCACTTTGACTCTGAAGTTCCCCATCATTGAGAAAATTCTGTGAACTTTATATGTTCAAACCTCCTTACAAGACTGGTTTCTTCCCAAAGTAAGCGTCCTTAGTATGACTGACGAAATTAGGTAATTTTACCATTCTTTAAGGTTTTATTAAAGCCTTGTGGCAAGACTTCCATCTATTGCCATTACGTCATGTAATAAAGGGGCATGCAATGGATGTTCACAGTTACGTTAGATCTGGCCCTTTCCCTCCTTTTCCACTGCCAACATCACCCTGCTCCAAGTTCTCCCTGCCACCCACTTGGATTACCATGCTCACCTCTAAACCAGCTCTCTGACACCAGCCTCTTCTTGCTGCAGTCTGCATGGTCAGATGAATCTTCTGGGAAAAAACCCTTTCATAAGGTAACTCCTTTGCACTAAAATGTCATTGTCCTTGGGATCAAGCCCAGGTCCTCATTGTGGCATTGAGGTCCGTCTGTAATTTGTCCCTCGCTTACTTATCCAATTTTGACAATTATGATTTTATCAAAGAACCCTTCCTTTCTACTCATGCCAGTCTTGTGAATCAACCATGATTATGATGTGCCTATCACCTATTTGCACCTTTTGGTGTTTCCTTTTCCCATGTCCCAAGGGCAGGCTATCTTTTTCTTTTCCTCTTCTATGAATCCTATTTATTCTAGAATAAGGTTCGAGTTCTTCTTCCTATAATAATTAATACATTATATATTTTATAGCAATATATAATTTATGTGTTAGCATAAATAATTATTTCCCTTCACTGTTAATTCTCTCTATAGCAGCCTTTTTTTTTTTTTTTTTTTTTTTTTTTTTTTTTTTTTATGAGACAAGGTCTTGGTTTGTTGCCCAGGATAGAGTGCAGTGGCATCATCATAGCTCACTGCAGCCTCAAACTCCTGGGCTCAAGTGATCCTCCTTCCTCAGCCTCCCACCTCAGCCTCCCGAGTAGCTGCAGCTATAGGTGTGTACCACCATGCCTGGCTACTTTTTGTATTTTTTTGTACAGACAGGGTCTCCCTCTTGCTCAGGCTGGTCTCGAAATCCTGCCTTCAAGCAGTCCTCCTGCCTCGGCCTCCCAGAGTGTTAGGATTGTGAGCCACGCTGGCCAACAGCAGCCTTTTAACATTCAACATAGTGGATCTTTTACAGCAGATCTTTTAACATTCTAAACAAGTAACCATCAGCTGCAAAACCTCCTACGACTTTAGAACAAAACCTGGAGTCTTTATTATGGGCTACGAAGCTCTACATGGTGTGGGTCAAGCCTTCCTTTCTGACTTCCTCTTTACCATTTTCCCTCTCACTAGCTCCCCATGATATGATCTCAGGGCCTCTTTGCACTGGCCATTTCTTCTGCCGCATGACTCATCCCCACATATTTGTGTGGCTCACTCCCCTACCTCATTGTGCCCTGCTCACGTCTTACTTCCTCCAGGGACCCTTCTTCACCACTGTGGCTAAAGTAGCCATCACCTCTCAACCCCTATCTCTCTAACCAACCTTCATTTTTTTCTTTATTTTACTTAGCTTTACCTGCTATTGTTACAAAATATTAACTTGTTTATTTCCTGTCTCTTCCTCCTCCATGTGAGCTCTAGGAAGGAATGAGGATAGGG
The DNA here is from genome assembly GCF_041146395.1 of Eulemur rufifrons. NCBI lineage: Eukaryota > Metazoa > Chordata > Mammalia > Primates > Lemuridae > Eulemur > Eulemur rufifrons. The sequence goes on from NC_091000.1 coordinate 17,468,290, forward strand.
GCTTCGTCTGTCTTGTTCATGATGTGTTCGTACTGCTTGGCACAATGTAGGTTCTTTGTAAATATTTATGAAACAAATGGATGAATTATTGAAAGAATGAATAAAATATTTTGCGTTAGGTTTGAATTTGAAGTATATCTACTTCAAAGGTGCCCTTTTGAGGTCCAGGAGGGGAAAAGATTTGCAGAAGTAATATGGCCAGTGAAGGAAACAAACAAAAATAGAAGCTTTCCTGCTATTCTCAACTGCCTGAGTCTTACCCTGTCCCTCACTGTCCTCTTTCTTTTGTATCTTCCTCTATGTGGCTGGTCATCTTACTTCACACATGTAAAAATGTAAATTCAAGGATGAAAACAGATTCTCAAACAAAATGTATACCATTACCATGTGATTTAAATTGTGTCCTTTAAAATACAACTTTAAGAAGCTATATATTTACTTCAATGATACTATCATTACTGAATGTATTTTTAAAACTCTTGTTTCGGAAAGATTTTCAGTCAATTTATTAGTAACCCAAAAAATCATTTTTGTTATTTTAATCTTGACATCTTTTCTTCCCAGATTTTAACTCAGCCTGAGCACTCATCTTACTCAATACACACAGCTCCTGTTGAGCTACAGGTTAGCAAAATCCAAATCCATCTTCAAAAGGGACAGATTTTTCTAATAGTGATATTATTTACAATATGTACAATATCTCATATACAGTATTGATACACAACATTGAGATTATTCAAAAGAATGTGATTTGGCCCAGATGATATTTACAATCCAAGGATTGGATTGTAAATATATATATTTACAATTATATATACACAGTTATACAATATAAATACAGAGAAAGATTTGTACAATTGTAGCATTATTAGAATAAGTAACTACTTTGAGTGGGAAAACACCTTTTTGTATATATTAGTTCTCATGTATTAGTTGAGAGTCAACACAACTACTTTATTGCCTTCTCCATCAATGTCGTATCTTCCCGTGGATAGTGTTTTTATGTCTTCAGTTTTCTCAAAAAGCTGCCAATGTGTATAATGCATATTTTGCAATTTTATTAAAAACTAATATCCTAAATTATATAGCAAGGATTGTAAAATACAAAGAAAAGAATGTAAAACATCGATCAATTGTGAATATCCAATTCCTAGGATCAAGCACATTTTTCGTTTTGATTGAAATTTGAAATGACTTATTTTTAACAATAGGTGGCGCTTCACAAGTTTTTTGTTAGTTGAAATGCATTGACTGTATGAAATATCTCTATTAATTTTAAAAATTAATACAAAATATTAAGATTCATATAATACGTTGGTAATTGGCAGAAACTTCTACTAAACCTGCCATATTTATGGAGGATCAAAGTTCACATTCGAAGAGATTATAAAAAAGAGGCAGCAGTAAATATACTTTCTGAAAATATGTAGAATGATCATTTGTTTTTTACTTTCCTATTTAGTTTAAATTTTTAAAATGTTATTCAATCACTTTTTAAAATATGTATTCACTTTTTTTACTCTTATTCACAGTTTACAAATTTTATACAAGGTATTTTTAATGTTTATAATGATCTTTATAAAATGTAAAATGTTAACAATTAAAAATTCCAGATAAATGATCAGGTGATCAGGGCTCATTATGTGTCTTAATCTGAAATTGTTATCAGATAACTGCTCCAAAATCACCCCCGCACAACACATACACATGCACACCCACACACACACACACACACACACACACGTATGGCAATACAATTATTTAAACCTGAAAGTTCTCAGTCTTAGAAGAACAAAAGTAAAACCAAATTGACTTGACATAGTATAACACAAATAAAATCATTATTTGGGGTGAAGCACCTGGAAAGAAGAGCCCTTAAACATTTCTTCATCATACGGTGTGTTTGAGGCAATAATTAATAATTTATATAGAACTTTAAAGCTTACAAAGCACTTGCATATACATTGAGTCCTTCAATAGCACTAGGATTTGGGAGGGCAAAGTATTGTTATTAACCTCAGGTTATTGATAAAAAGCAGGCTCAGAGAAATTAAGTGAGGTTCACCTAGCTAGAAAGTGGCAAAGGTAGGACTTAATATCATCTGATCATACGTCTGGTACTCTTTTCACAATACCATATGTTTTCCTACTTATAACATTGGACAGAGGGGAATTATGAGTTAATTTGGCATATTAGCTAAAGTTATAGATCATGATACAGAAAGATGATATAATCAAAACTCAGATCTTCAATACATGTATCTCTATACTATTATAGACTACTTAGTCTGTTCTGTTATAGACTACTTGTTTATATAAATGGAGTTATTTAAAATGTTTCAAAAATTACAAATTAAGGAAATTTCTAAGTTTAATTTTTTAGAAAAAAACCTCTTTTGGAAAGTTTTGTATGTTTTTAAAAAATATTAGACATTCTTAAAGAAGAGCATGCCTATAGTTGTTTCATTAAATAAATAGCCTACATTTTTTTCCTCACAAATAAAGGATAAACTATAGCCTTTGGCATAGGTTATTTCAATAGGAAATAAAGATTAAAGCAGGCAAGCCCCAGGAGATCTTTTAGCTTTTTTTGTTTTTGTTTTAGTGAAAACATGATTTTATTGTCTTACTGTTGTATCTTCGGGGGGCAGTTACAGTCTTAAATTAACCTAGATTCTTATGTGTTTGTCTCCAAAGATGAAGACAGCATTAGGTAGTTATGGGAATGAGAGATTAACAACTGTTGCTGATCAGGATCAAAGATCATACCAGGTGATCATTATAAGGGCCATTCCACTCCTTTTTTCAAAAATCAAATCAGCAGAAGAGATGGCTAATCTTGTTTTCTCATGAACATGAAGAATAAGTCAAGGCTCGGAGGGGAACGTTTAACATCACTGGAAGAGGAAAGAAGACAGGATTTATTTTGCATTTGGCTAGATAAGAAATGAGGACTGTTTTGTACTAGGGCAAAGATGTTTCCCTAAACACCCTTACCATGTGGGTTTAATTAGTACAGTCTTTGATATATAGTAGTGATGCAGTTTGAACTCTTCTCACTTTTATTCTTGTAAAGGAATATGGTACTTAAGAAATGAAGGGCACCAATTTAGAACCCTTCCATGTGCATTTCTTTCTTTATTTACAACTTGCAGAAAAAGAGAAATCACTTGTGACAGAGTACACATATGAATAGTCGTAGAATTATAGAGCTGACAGACACTCTACAAATCATTCAGTGTAACTTACTCAATGTATTGCTTCATTTGCCCACTTCCAGAATCTGAAACCAGTACAGAACATTAGTACTTTAAATAGGGCAGAAGGATGAGAATTATGCTTATGAAAATGAAGAGAATGTTTATGGAAAATTTACAGAATAGGTTGGTCTATTTCTGTCAACTACAAAGATTGTTTACAAAAGGAAACTGAAAATAAAATGGCCTATCCTTGCCAACTTTTCTTGGGAAGTATAGTAATATAGTGACTATTGCCCTAAAAGGAAAGAGAACTTAGTTTCCATTACTGGTCTTCATTGATTTATTAGATTCTTACAGACTAACTCATCAACTTCCGTGATTATTCAGTTTGTGTGTTTGTTTCTCAACAAGGTAAAAGACTATAATACATTTATTATCAAGACTTCACAGAAACATTGGGAGAATTAATAAGGTATTATTTTTCAAAAGCTTGGAACACATTATGATTCTTCTATTTTTATTTTGGCATATAAGGTAGATAAATGAGTAAGTTAAACTTCCTAGTACTCCACTTTTGAATTTTTTAATCACTAGCAGTTGTGAGGATTACCAGATTTTTTTCAATTCGCTTTATTCTTTTTTAAAAATCAAATCAGCATAAAAGATGGCTAATCTTGTCTTTATATGAAAATGAAGAACAAGTCACTTTCCATTCCACTTTATTTATATGTATCTTAATATAGTAAATTAAAAATTATAAGATTTTCATTGATATTTTACATTGTTTTTCCTTTTTAGAAAAATTTCATACTCCAGTTATCCATTTGTTGCCAAGGTACACTGTAATTAAAATTACTAAATCAAGAATAATGTATATTTTAAGCTAAAAATTTAGAATTTCTACAAAGTCTTATAGTTGTAGGCAATCAAAAGGAGAGGCAGATTTCATTACATGTCTTCTAGATCCAAGGTGACAAGGCTATATTTATATTTATTTGTCATGTAATATTTAGAGAAAAATATGAGTTCAATTTAGTGTTAAATGATGTAAAGGGTCATTGATCAACTTTGCACAACATATTTGATTTCTTAATAGCACTTGACCCATGATGCTGGTGTTTTAGATAAAATCTCATAATTTTATATATTATTGTAATTTTAAATACTTAATCTCATGAAAAATTGTTTTAATACATCTCTGGTTGAAATAGTTTGAAGTGTATCTGTAATAGAAATCTTTCAAATATATTTTTGTAGGATTTATGAAAGTAGAATGTTCAGTGCTCCCTCTCCTGGTTTTATCATATTGGTGAACTGACCTCTCATCCCAAAATTGTGATAATAGCTAAGAAAACTATTTTGAAGAATGAAGTAAGATACTCCGATGTGACATTCTATTTTTGATTTGACTATTCCAAAGACATTCACAAGGAACCTATCCATCATGAGTAAAACTTCATTCATCACAAAATCTCATGAGATCTATAAAAAAATAGAAAATATATATAATAAAATCAATTTTATGCTTTTAAATAGCCTATTTTAATACAATTCATAATATTAAGGGTGAATATGTGGTTTCTTGGCTTCGTTCTCATTCTATATTATTTTCTAGTGATTTTTGTTGTTCTTCTTCTTAACTATGCTATAGGTTCCTTAGAGGCAATTCCAAACACAACTTTAATTTTTGAAAGTGCTCAGATAATTGAAAATCTAATATGTATGTGAATATATGTATATATATATGTGTGTGTATATATATATATATATATATGAAGTTTCAACAGATTCATTTGCTATTGTAAAGGAGATTTTAAAAAATTACTTTGAACTGAAAATTTCCCTACTCACATTTATATATGACTTAGATTTTAGAATTTTGTTTTTGTTTGTTTTGCAAAAGACTTTAAGCTACTTCTGATATGTAGTACTTGGAAAAATAATTTCTTTTTACTAACCATAAACTATAGTTAGTAAAAAGTTTTCAGTTTTTAGGTACCTTTTAAAAGTGTCTATAGAACCTTAAATTTCACATATAATTATCCTCACTACAGATGAACTACATGATTTTGATGATAAATGTCTAAAATCCCATAATATGTAAGAAAGCAAAAAGCAAGTTTCCTAGTTATTAAAGTGGTTTTTCAGTGACACATCACGTTGAGAATTATAAAACTTCTTAGTAAATTTTTTCATTTTAATTAATTGCCTTTTAGTTGATTTTTAATAATAAACAGGTTGGGGTTTTTTGCAGAATTATACAAATTTATTATAAAATTGAAGAAATTTTGGATTTTTTCATGTGATTGATTTTTGGGAAATTATATCACAAGCCAAGATAAACCAATTATTTAAAAATCTATAGCAGGAATTTCACCTTTATGACACATCTTTATATTACATTTGTAGTAAGGAGTGCCACCTTTTGAACTTGGAGATTTCACATATTCTGAACTGTTTTAAATAGGAACTGTAACGTTATGTACGTATCTTTTTTGTATCAATATGCGTTTTCCTTCTAGTTGATCAGAAGTAATGGATTGGCATACAATTTGTTTCATCTTTTATTCTTCACAACTCTTTTCCAAGTCAGCTTTAAGGGTGGAGTCCACCAATCCTTTTAATTCAGATCAATAACTAAAAACTGATAACTAAATTCGAATGTTTTCCTTTATGATAAACTGCATTTGCAGAATTTTTAGAGGCAATCCCGAAGATTTAGAGGATGTTTATTACACGAGTCTATAAGGAAATGTATAAACGAAAGAGGAAACGACAGTTGAGGAAATCCTGTTCCAGGTTTTCGGGCAGCCCGTGTGATTGACACATGATATCACTGGAGGCGTGTCCTAGAGTGGAGGTGGAGGTGGAGGCGAGTAGCTGAAATTCTGCGGAGCCGGAGTGGGATCCCTCTGTAAAGCACGCAGTGGTTTGCAGAGCGATAGCGGCAGACAGAGCTCCCTGTCCTGGATAAGGAACAACTGCAGTCGCTGTAAATGTGCCTGAAAAGCAATTTCCAATCATTGCATTAGGTAAGAACCGTTTTCCTTCCTTTCATTCCGTAGACGTTTTAGGAAAGATAAGGTGAGAAATGTTGGCTTTTCCTAGGAACTGAACATTTCTTTGAACTCGTTTTAGAGCTAAGATTACTGGTTGCATTTCAAAACACCAGTAGCATTCCCACTGCTAAAACTAATGCTCTTAAAGTAAATGCTATCGCTAAAAGAAAAGCAGGGTCCCTTTCACCTTTTTTTCTTAACAGAACAGTAACAAGTTTAAAGTCTGAAACGATCGAATGTGTGAAACACAGGGCCGTTTATGCCGAAGAGGGGCTGGCACTCGGTGTGTGGACCAAACGCGTGTGTGTTTAGGCATTGTTGGCGACCGAATCCCGAGCGAAGCAGTGGTTTAAAACCTGAATTTCCCGTCTCTGTGTATTGATTTCCAGTGCGCAGAGGCGTTGCTTTAACGTTGTTTGAAATCCTAGGCACTCGAGAGGCACAAACACTTGGGCAAAAACGTGCAGGACTGCATGTTACTTGGTTCAATGCTGACACGCCGCCTGTGCGCCGGCCTGTCAATCACTGGGAGCAGCAACAGGGAGCACATGGCAGCTGGCTGCGGGCGAGCTGGTGAGCGGCCCGCCCCGCTCCACGCTTTGCCCGGGTGGCGGGGCGCGCTACACGTCCAAGTGCCAGGGAAGAAAGGGAAATTCATGTGTTTCTGTCTCTAATCATCTGGCGCAGGGATTCCGGCCCTGGAGCCGCAAGGTCGGAGGACTGGGAGTGAGCGCTGCCCGGGAGAGGCTGACCTGCCAGCACCGGAGTTCCCGGGGACGCTGTGCCCCCACCTGCCCAGCGTGCGGGATCGGGAAAGTGCCTCAGCCTGTGCGGGGTACAAGGGAGGACGCCCGCCCTGAGAAGGACCCCCAAACCTCGCTCCCTTCATAACCCCCCCCAACCAAAGCTGGTAAAAATAATAATAATAATCCCCACTATCCCCCGACCCGGCAGCGGCGGCCTCGGCCTCGCAGGCACATGCTCCGGAGTCCCACCGGGACCTGCGCAGCTCCCTGACCCGCCAGACGACGCCAGTTCGAGCCCCGTCCCAGGCGCCGCGCAGTCTCGAACGCCCGTGACGTGGATTTTCACTCGTCCGGAGGCCGCCACCCCTTCCTTCCTTCCCTGCGAGGAGTGAGTGATCTGAACTCGAGAAGTACGCTCTTCTGAGCACATCGTGCCAATCAGCTGGCCGGTCACCCTCGCTTCTCTCCGCCGTCCCCTGCTCGCTTTTCTGAGAGACGCCAAGAGCCCTCCCGAGAGGATTCTTTTTTAAAACCGGTTCTTGGAAGGGGGGTGCCGGACAAAAGCCCCAGAGGTGGATGTTCCTGAGCCGCCCGGCGAACGCGAGCTGTGAGAGATCTTTGCCGGGCAGCGCGGAGTCGCGGGAGAACTGCCCTCCGCAGCCGGAAGGGGGCCGCGGGGAGCGCTCCTGCCCGGCGGCGGCGGGGGCGGGGGAGGCCGCAGGCCGACTCGCCGCAGCTCCCGCGATGCCTCCTCGTCCTCCCCGCCGCGGTTGATGCGGCGAGTGCACGCCGCCGCCCGCCGCGGACCTGGGCCGGGTCGCACGGCTTGGCCCCCCGCCACCGCTTCGGCCTAGGTGAGTGTGCGCCGGCCGCCCTCGGCCCCGCGGGGGCGGGAGTTGCGCGGGCGGGACTTGCTCCGAGCGGCAGGTGCGGACTCCGCGCAGCGGCGGCCCCGGCCGGGCTCCGGGAGGGGCGGGGGAGAGGGGGGAGGGACGCCGCCTGAGCCGCGCGGCCCCTCCCGCCGCCCCCAGCCTCCCGGGGGCCGCGGCTCCGGGGGCGCTTGGGGCTGCGTGGCGGGGTGGGCTATCTTCCGCGGCTGCGGTCTCACGGTCCCCAGTTGCCTGGAGCGGTGGCCCGGGTTGTCCCCTCGGAGGAACCCTCTACGCGAAAGATGAATTCAAGCCTTTGGGGGTGTACCCGTGGGGGGGGGGGGGCGCTGAGGCACTTCTTGGCCTGTGCCACCCGAGGGCTTTCTGCAGAGGAGTCGGTCCTCAGTTGTGGGAGCGGGAGAGCCCGTGTATGTGTGCGCGTTTGTGTGTGTAGGGAGGCAAACCCCCGGGATTCGCTGGTTACCCCCTCGACAAAGTTAGGCTGTGCCAACGCCAGCTTCAACTTTGTTTTGAGGGCAGTGCAAAGGCGAGGGAGGGGAGAGGGCACTGCCACTTTAAAAGTGGGGAAGTCCGCCCTCCTGAGGTAATGGTAACCTCAGCCTCCTCCCCTCCTCCTGCCGGAGAGAGGGAGAGAGAGAAAACTTGTTTTCATTCATAACTTTTTCCTTTTCCTTCCTCTCTGTCAACTATTTATTCACCGCTCCTCTCTGTGCGGATTGCAGAGGGCGCAGCTCCACTGTCGTAACTGGCAATGTGGCGGTGCTTCCCCGCCGCCCCGGGTTTATTTCTCTCCGGCCCTCGATGAATCAAGCGCTGGCTTTAAAGTATAGACAGATGCTTGCTTATGATCAGCCGGACCGTGGGCTTGCTTTTGGCGCCCGAGTTAACTCTGAAGGCTCTTCATGATTTGTCAGAAACCTTGGTGGGCTGCGCAAAAAGTGTGTTGGAAATCCACGGGGATCCTTAGGATGTGATGGGATTGTCCGAAAAGGTATTCGACTTCGATTCTTGTTTTCTTGGGGAAAACAGTGTGCCCGAGAGCGTGTGAGCTTGTTTGGGGATCGATCGAGGACTGTCACTGCTTGAACATGGGCATTTCTTAGGATCAGAGGTGGTGAATTTTCATTGCTTTTAATTTTGATCTGGCAGCTTAATTTACCAGCCTGCCTGAACTTCATTACAACTATCATTTAGAATGCAAATTTGAATTGCGCCTGTAGTTTTGAGTTACACTGTTCAAATCCTCCTCCACGGTTTTGCTTTTCGTGTGGAATCTGACAGCACTTCGAGATATCCTTTGCTTTCAAAGCACTGGGTTAAAAAGCTCTTTGAGAGGAGCAATGATACTGTGCAGGAGTAACGATTAGACGTTTTTAACAGCCCTTAAGGACTCCAGGACGAACCCCCTCAGCTTATCAATGTGTTTCTCCTCCTGTGCTGAGCAGGTAGAGTTAAGAGGAAATTTGGGAGAGCTGAGTTGTGAAAATAAGGATAACTCCGAACAGTTAACATGTAAGGCATATTCTAGGGACGTTAGTTAATGTAGGAAATGGACTTCATTCTGCTTTATTTGTTAAACCTGTGGTTTTTGGCTCAGTGTTGTAGTGGAGAATGGGCATTTTTGTCTTTTCATTCTTGAATTGGATCAAACTTGTAGACTTTAGAAGGAATTTGTGTGAAAAATATTCTAGTTTACCATTGAATGAAAATGGCAACGTTTTTATGTTTGATAGTTTGTTTTATGAAGAATACGTTATAAATTAGAAATAATTTACTATTAGTATGGAAACACAAATGTTTATTTTTATCAAAATATTAATGTACTTGTTTTATTACAAGAAGCATATTGATTCAGAGTTGGCAATGCTTTTGAAAATGAAGGTCTGTCATTAAATACAGATTTTTAAATTAGAGGAAATACAGATAATTAAAACTGCCAGGATTTCCCCATGCTGCTTTAAAGGCCTAATGCATATTTGTGCATAAAAGTTATCTTGTTATGTGAGTGAGCTCTTATGTGAGCTTTAAAAAAATCATTTCATGATTTCAAATGTGAATTCTCGGTTACAATATTCACATACATTGAATCGTGTGTGTGTGTGTGTGTGTGTGTGTGTGTGTGTGCGCGCGCGCGCATGCGCGCACGCGCTAGTGGCTATGAAACACCAAGAACTGTTGTGTTCCTCATACATTCATTTTTGCATCTCAGATAAATAATGGGTTGCTTTAAAGTCCCGATTGCTGCTGAAAATCACCTTATTTTGAGATTTCATTTTAATGTGGAATCTCAATTTTTTTAAAATGCCTTGATTAATTTTTCATTATTAATCTAATGCCTGTAATAGCACACAAACAGGAAAAAGACAACAACAACAAAGCTATTTTCAATTTTTTAAAAAGTAGAAATTTTCCCTTATGGAAACCACTGATGAGCTTACACTGAGCTTTCTTTACATGAGAGCTATTCCACTGTTTATATTCAATGTTCCCTACCAAGGTATACTCCATTTTAATTATTTGTTAAGTTCACAAACAGGAAGGCATTACTTCCTCTTGATTCTGCTTGTCAAACGTTGGAAAAACTTTCAGTTTTTATGGCATGGGGTCTCTTGCTTACATTCTTCTTCTGTGATGTGGTCCCCAGCCTTTTTTGGAATTGGACTCTGGCCAGGATCCCAGCATCATTGTAATCCTCTGGTGAAGGAGATCATTACTAGGTGGTTTAGGCAATTTGTGACTTCACAGGATTTTTCCCGTCAAAAAATGCTTCCTGTCATTTATTTTTTTCTCTCTCTGTTTTTTTCATCTTTGATTTCCTTTTAGGATTTCAGATGCATGCCAGGTTTCCACTGATTGCCAGAATTTGTGATCACTACACATGGATCCCCAAAATCAACATGGCAGTGGCAGTTCGTTAGTTGTGATCCAGCAGCCTTCTTTGGATAGCCGTCAGAGATTAGACTATGAGAGAGAGGTTCAGCCTGCTGCTATTTTGTCCTTAGACCAGATCAAGGCCATCAGAGGCAGCAATGAATACACTGAAGGGCCTTCAGTGGTGAAAAGACCTGCTCCTCGGACAGCACCAAGACAAGAAAAGCACGAAAGGACTCATGAAATCATACCAATTAATGTGAATAATAACTATGAGCATAGACCTACAAGCCACCTGGGACATGCAGGACTCCCAAATAATGCCAGGGGCCCCATTTTGAGCAGATCGACCAGCACTGGAAGTGCAGCCAGTTCTGGGAGCAACAGCAGTGCCTCTTCTGAACAGGGACTGTTATTAAGGTCACCACCAACCAGACCAGTCCCTGGTCATAGGTCTGAAAGGGCAATCCGGACTCAGCCCAAGCAACTGATTGTGGATGACTTGAAGGGTTCCTTGAAAGAGGACCTGACACAGCACAAGTTCATTTGCGAACAGTGTGGGAAGTGCAAGTGTGGAGAATGCACAGCTCCCAGGACTCTGCCATCCTGTTTGGCCTGTAACCGGCAGTGCCTTTGCTCTGCCGAGAGCATGGTGGAATATGGAACCTGCATGTGCTTAGTCAAGGGCATCTTCTACCACTGCTCCAATGACGACGAAGGGGATTCTTACTCGGATAATCCTTGCTCCTGTTCACAGTCCCACTGCTGCTCTAGATACCTGTGTATGGGAGCCATGTCTTTATTTTTACCTTGCTTACTCTGTTATCCTCCTGCTAAGGGATGCCTGAAGCTGTGCAGGGGCTGTTATGACTGGATCCATCGCCCAGGGTGCAGATGTAAGAACTCCAACACTGTCTATTGTAAGCTGGAGAGCTGCCCCTCCCGGGGTCAGGGTAAACCATCATGATTTTTGGAGGTGGATGGCACCTCCTGAACTTACAGCTTTTAAGTTGTGGCTCTTAAAAAAGATCCTATTAGATACTGGTTTTCTTTTCTTTAGAATTTTTCCCCGTTTCCTACCTTCTCTTTCCCTGTTCCCAAGAGTTGACTCATGGATTTTAGTCTTCTCTTATGGATGATCTTCAGTAAGAGTGGACTGTGAAACTGCACCTGGCTCCCACTTATGGCAAAAGCCTCTGCCATCCACTGGAGAAGAGGGTATTGAGAGCTGGTGGGCTTTTGTGTAGCCTTTTTGTTCTGCAAGCAACTTTTCCAAAGTTGTATACGTGAATATACACCCACACCCAGACTATGGTGATTTAGAGCTGTTTTTGATTGGGTACTGTGGGAGCAGGGAAGTTGGTTTTTAAAGAAACAACTGTTTAATTGCTTAAATAAGCTATGTATTAAATCTATTTCCAGTTAGGGCTATTTTCTTAGCTTTGGACCCTTAAGTAGCATGGGGAATATATTTTTGTTATAACAGAAAAATTTCCTTTAACCACTGCTCTCTCCTTGTTTGTCCCTCAAAGTTCTCTTCCCTCAGTTTTGGCATTATCTTACCCTGGAGATGCCAGGTGTTTCTTTTTTTTCTTTCTTTTTATGTAATTTTAGATTCGCTTTACAATGTACATCTTCACATTGGAGATATATTGGTTGTATCTTGCTCATCTTTAGCTTTCATATTTGTGAAAGACTCAGCCACCTTTCTTCCCTACCCCACGCTCTTCCACCAAATTTTTGTTGTCGTTGAGGGCACTTGGATAACTGAAGTTGATATTTATAGCTGATCAATCTATAGGTGTCACAGAACTATGCTGCCTAAAGTGATCTTGGCTCCTTAATGGTCCTTTTGGCCCCTTGGTTAGTTAACAGCTAATTCTAATCTTTTCTGTGTTTTCATTGCCTTAACCACAAATTGTGGTGCTTTTTGTATATTTTATGTATAAATCACAAAGTTGAATTCTGACTATTTTTAAGACAAAAGTCTGTTAAACTTTTTTATTGTAAAGAATATTTATTATGGGAATCTCTATTATTTTATGATATTTATTGCAAAAGACTGTTGAAATGTACTCATGTCTGAATATAACAAAATATCAACACTTAACAGAAAATAAGGTGACACGAAAGTACATATGTTAACTATAATGCAGAAAATATATTAATTAATGAAACTGTCTCTTGATTTCTTCATTCATTAACCTGTACTATTATGGTGGTTTTTGTTTATTTGTTTTGACTTTTTCTTCCTACACACCCATTTTACTTCTTTCCCTTAAGATATTGAATTTATACACAGATGAGCTCAAATTATGAACTAGATGGAAAGTGCATTAATCAAAATTTTGTAATCCTAACTGTTTCAACAAATGCCAAAGTGAATTACTTTATAAAAGTGACAATTTTTTGTAATATTAACTAAATCACTCCCTACTTTGGCTATTTTGTAAGCATGAGATTTTGTGTATGTCATAGTTTCTTCAAATGGGACGTATCCACAGCGTAAGTTTTAAAAAATGTTTATCTTAACTCTCTTGGGTTAATCAGAAATTAATCTCATCAGCGAGACTTAATGAACTTAGTTCTGTAGACAGGAGTCTCTGGTATTCTCACTTTAATAAAGCATTGTAGAAGTTAGAGTGTACCAAAAGAATAAATAGTTCACATTATGAGAGAGATGTTTTAAAAACATTTCTGTCCATACTTTTTCACTTCCTTTAGTAAGTTTATAATGTGGCCTGACCAAATTACACTTTTTCATGTCCTGTGGAATAAGTAATCTGAGGGCCTAAAACTTTATATGGAAAAAGTAAGTATTTTAAAGCTTATTTTTCAGTCTGGTGAAACTACTACATAGTTAGAATCTTTGGATCTGATAACATTTTTGGTCATAAATATTTAAACTCAGTCTCATTGAGTCTCCCTATGACTAAATGATAATAATTATCTGCATTTGAAAATAAGATGTTGACATAATTTGAACCTAGGTTATCAAAATTCTTAATCCAGCTTTTTGTTTTGGTCAGTCACTCATAGATGATTTGGTTATTAGTTGAGGAGTGTGTATTTGTTCTTTGTAAATAGGCTTTGACTTCGTTTTATGTAGTAGACAGAGTATAATTGGTAGAAATCTGTTTTAATGCTTTCCCATTAAGCCACTAAACCTATTTGTTGGCAGTGTGACATTTGATCCATTTGATCCATCAAATGTCACATTTTCTTTATGCTCTGAAAGCAGGAGGATTTTGAAAGATGAATGTGTTTTGGAGGCTAGGTCATAATCTAGTATTTTAAATTGTGAACTTGAGTATTTTCCTCTCATACTCAAGTTATGTGATGTCATCACTGGACCCTTAATATTTATAGAGTATTTCATTGAGATTTGGCTCCTTAATGAAGTATATAAACAGAGACTCCTCCAAAATGCTGTGGGGTTTTTTTTCTGTTATTGTTCAGACACTTAGTATAACTAAAAGTTGATATAAGAGCTCTCTTTAGCTTCAATAACTAGACTAAGAAGCAATACCTTTTATTGAAAGAAATTTATAACTTTTATGAGAATGAAGTATGCTGTGGAGTTTTTAACTTCTGGCTATATGCAGAATACATTAAAATTAAAACACTGAGATAGTGGTCTGCTGTTTCCAGTGCTGTGTGTGAATTCTGCCGTAATGTAGGTCCGTACTTCGAAATAGCACTAGGTTAGAAGTTTAGATTTCTAACAGAGGCTTGTCAGGTTGCAAAATATAAACACACTTTGATTCAAAACTTGCTCTTTTGTGATGGTTTATAAACTTAGAAAGAAAAAAATACTAGGATGTGTCCTAGCGTGTCATAAGTGCTTGTGAGTCCAAGGCTTTTGAATCTTATTCTGGTCATCTTAAAGTGCTAAGACTTTGAAAGAGTCAGATGGGATTTCTCACAATGCCACTGCCATTTATTTAATACTGCTGAATGAAAAATAACATGTCAAATAGATTTATGTATTCCACACATTTGTCCTTCTTCCCCAACTAGTACAGCTTGACAGAATGGATATTTTTGATAAATGGTTCCTTTGCAGTATATTTTTTGACTGCCACATTTTTTTGTTTCAAAGAAGTCTTATTTAGATAATTTAATTGTGAATAAAACCAATACAGGATTTCTGCAATTGAGTAGTTTCCTGTTAACAGTTTATAAAATGTAACCTAACAGAAAATTGAAATGTAAAAAGTAGACATGTTTCTTTTTGTGAAGGTTTAAGGAAATCTGAAAATATAGTCTAATTATATGGTTTTCAAAATCTGAACCATAGAATATTGCAGGTATTAACTAAAAAAACAAAAATTAAAACCAAAAAATAGTGGTCTTTAAAGTGAAAGGAAATGAGTTAAAAACTAATTATGTTTTTACCCTAAAATTGATATTGGAACAAAATTCAGAGGATTAATTTCCAGGGGATTGATTTAATTTTTGAAATGTCTCCTTTTCCTAAATCTTTCCTTTTTTATAGAGTGATGTATTTCATGGCAAATTTTATATATAGCTCTTTATACAAAAAACACAGTGCCTTTTTGAAACATTGCAATACTGAAACAGAGAAAAAGAGTGTCTAGACACTTCTCATCCTCAGCTCTACCCCACTTCCCACTATACATTTTCTTTTTAACTGTAAGAGAATTTGGTATTTTTAAACATTTTGAAAACAAAACGTTAAATCCTTCTTTTGGCCAAGTGATAGTTTGAAGGCTGTTTTTTTCATTATTTAACTGATTACACATAATCAAAATAGCCATGTATGTACTTATCTGACAGTTACTGATTCTTCTAATATTAGCCATTTGCTATATTTATTGAACACCTACTATGTGCATTATTCTATATACAGTAGAATCCTAGAGCTAGAAATAGATCCCAGAGTATATCTTAATGTTTCTCAACCCTGTATGAAAACAAATAGGTCACTAGTTAAATTAAAAATTCAGAAGTCTCTGTCATAGCTCAGACTACATCAGAAGAATCTTCAGCGGAGGGGCCTGGTATTCTGTATTTTCAAAAAGCTTCCTGGGTGATTTTATCAGGCAACTTTGAAACTGACTTATGTAGCTAGCTGTCTTCATTTTGAGGATGTAGAGACAAAAGCATGGCTTGAGAAGATAAGAAACTGTTCATGATAGCTAGGGCAGAACCAGAACTCTTTCATCTGATATAGATGTTCTTCGTTTCTTAGCAGCCAGCTCGGTGCCTTTCTGCTGCAGCCGTGGTTAGCCTTTACCATACCATTCTCTTTATCAGAAAGTCTTTCCTTCATAATTAATATATTTGACCATAATTTAGGAAACAAAATGTTTTTCTCCATATATTTATCTGCACTTAGCTATCGGGAATAAGTAGCAAGTGACTTCATTGCCATGATTGTTTTTCATACATTAAAATTAACAGCTTAATTTGAAAGCTGAGTTTGTATGTTTCCTCTGGGTTTACATAGTGATAGTAGAACAGATTGATTTAATCAGTTTGTGAAAGGTAGTAGTAACTAACTCTACATCTAGATTTAAGAATTTGTGTGATGGTACTTCTTGCCATTTTTCTGGCTGCATTAGGATTACAGTGATTAAAAAGCTACTTTAAATGTTCATTTTGCATTATTAAGAAGATGATGTCTGGGTAGGGTGTAGTGGCTCACACCTGTAATCCTAGCATTTTGGGAGGCCGAAGTAGGAGGATCCCTTGAGGCTGGAAGTTCAAGATCAGTCTGAGCAACACAGCGAGACCCTGTCTCTACAAAAATATAGAAAATCAGTTGGGCATTGATTGTGGCATGCACCTGTAGTCCCAGCTACTTGGGAGGGTGCGTGAGGCAGGAGGATCCTTTGAGCACAGGAGATTGAGGTTGCAGTGAGCTATGATGACGCCACCGCACTCTAGCCCATGTGACAGAGCAAAAGCCTGTCTCAAAAAAAAAAAAAAAAGAAAAAGACAAGATGATGTCTGTTAGAATCATAGTAGATATGGCAATAATTCTAATTGCAAAAACTATTAGAGAACCTAGAACTGCTGAATTGGATATTTAGGTGAAATACACTGGAAGCATCATTCACCAGGTAGTCTAAGAATCTACCTGGACTAAATAAAATACAATAATAAATAATTAGAATCATAATTTGATGAAGTAAGCATAGAGTCATTATTTTTGTGTAGAAAGAAACTTAAAGGCCATCTAACCCAGTCTTTTTATTTCAGAGATGAAAAATTCAGGTTCAGAAAAGTTAATTGCCTAAAGTCATGATCTAGTAGCCAAAATAAACTTTATAAAAAACTACTTGCTGCATATGTACATGTGATAAATGGCTAGAAGGAAGGAAGGAGAGATTGACTGAGGTAAGTGGGGGTTGAATGAAAGTTTCAGCTTCATTTATAAGTTATAAAATTGAACAAATTTGTTAAAGTACGCTGGATTAATGGTAGTCCACAGCAGAGAAATAAGTGCCGAAAGAACAGAGCCAGACAAAACTAGCTGAGTAGATTTGACATAAGAAAACAAGGTGTGTGTTTGAGAAAACTCAGTTCCAGTTTGGCCAGCAGTGGTTCTCAGCCTTAGCTGTACATTAAAATCTCCTGAGGAAAAGACACCACCACCACCAATGAACAAAAGCCTGTGCCTAGACACCACTTTAGGCCAGTTTAATCAGAATCTCCGGGAGTGGGCCTTGGCTTTTGTTTGTTTTATTAATAAAAGCACCTCAGATGATTGTAAAGCCCAGCCAGTCAAGAGCCTCTGAGTTAGATCATAGGTATGTGTAGGGGAATTGTGGAAGATTAATATAGCAGAGATTAAGATAAGAAAGCCAATTTAGAAGAAGAAAACCAGAGATAGTAGGGTCCTGAACTAGCTTGTAGGTTAGTAGGAATGGAAAGGAGGGGAGTGAATGTGAGAAGTGTTGTAGATGGCAAAGCTACAGGACTTTGTGATTATTTGTATGTGGACTGGAGATAAGGAAAGAATTGAAAATAATATTGAGGTTTTAGACCTAGGCAAATGGGAGAATGGTAGTTCTTTTAAAACACATGGGTGGAATTAGTTTTGGGTATGTGGAGGGGGACAAGTTATGAGTTCTACTGGGCTAAACACTTACAAAGTGCAAGAGGAGTTGCCTGCAGATCATCGTGAACAAAAGTCCAGCGTTTAAGAGAGGTTAGTGATGGCCTGTCTCCACATGGGAGTGAAAGGGGATCTGTAGTGTAGACCCCTAAGGGAAAGAATGGAATTAAAAGCAGGCTAGGAAGAGACCACATTTAGGGAGCAGAGGGAAGATACAGAGCCAATAGATGGTGAGGTGGTCAAAGAAGCACAGGCAACAGAGATTGGTATGTTTTTTAATCTAAAAGCGGAGACTTTCAAGATGGAAATTAGTAATCAAATTTCAAACACTGCAGGGATACCCAATGAAATTTGGTGGGCAGTATTTAGGTGAAACTGTAATGAAAACCAGATTGCATGGGATTAGGAAATGAGTGAGTAGGAAGGACATGAAGGTAACCGCTTTAGGCTATTCATTCTAGAAATTTTGAGATGATAGAAAAATAACGAGGCAGGTAACAGCTGAGAGGATTTTTAGAATAACAGAAATTTGAGCCTTTTTTAGAAAGATGGTAAGAGCAGTTGAGAGGGAGAGAGAGATGGGGCAGAGGGAATAGCTGAAGGAACACAGTCTGGAAGAGGGAGGAGGAGATGGAAGAGAAAACGCAAAGGGGAGCTTTAACCTTGGCAAGAAGATTCTCCCAGTGTAAAGAAAGAAATAAGAGAGGGAAGAAAGAGATATAGTGGAATTTTGAGAGGGAGAAGAGGAAAGTCTGCGCTGTTTTTGGTAAATAGGAAAATGGTGTTCTGTTGATAGTTGAGACATAATTGGTATCACAGAGGCCTAGAATGGCTGGTTACGGGGAATCCTAATGGCAGGGTCAACACGAAAAGAACAGGCGAAGAGTGGTGAGAGAGCTCAAGCTCATAGAGCAGGGAATGTTTTGGGGGCCACCTAGCGCCTTTCAGATTTTATCTAGACATTCCCTAGAACTGGTTAGAAGGCCAGATAAGGCAGAGAATTAGTGTTACCTGGGCCAGTAAGAAATGGGGAATTTTAAAAAGGTCAGAAATTTTTGTGGAGTTGTCTGAGTATTTGCTAAAATGACTGACCAGAAGAATTGGATGAAGGTTCCAGTGAGCATGAGGTCCAGGTTTACTGAGAGTAAACCTGTGAGGACAGCAGAGGACAGAGGAGCATTTCCAAGTGAAGATCTTAGAAAATAGGTAAATGCTGAGGAAACCTGTAGTTTGTGCTGATAGGTAGCTGAGGTGACAGGAGTTAGATTTGGAGCTAAGGATGAAGTGGAGGAGAAAAAAGGAGGCCAATGTGTTAGAAGAGTTGTTAATTGAGGTATTAAAATGCTAGAGGCACATACAGGTGGAGAAAAAAATCTAGAAGCTGGTGTTTATGTTTGGAAAGGATATTTTTAGGAACTTTTTAACTTGTTTTTAAACTAATGGATTATAGATTAATTATGATCTGATAGAAAAATGGAGGATTTCTTAGTAAGGAATAATCTTAATAAGAAATGAACTGGTGGAGTAGAATTTATTACGAATGGGATGTGTTCCGTTTATAGCACAAATGGTCTGTTAACAAAATCTGTAATTAAATAAAGAAAATATCTTCGTGAAAACTGATTGACCAGTCAATCCAGTCAAAACAATGCACACAGCCAAAAGACCTTCTGCTTTCCACATTCCGTTGTTTAAACTTTTGTGTACTTCAGAGGCGCTTCAGAAAGGAAAGAGATTGGGTCCAAGACCTTAGTCCTGTCTACTTCACAGAGTTTGCATGTCGTGGCTTTGCAGTGGAAGCTGTGAGTAAATTTGATTCCTTAACAGAATTACATTTTATTCTTCTGGGCCACCCAGAATCTGCTTTCTACTCTAAATGTAGAGAGGCCTATCTTTCTAAAGAAAGCTGCTGGTGTCAGAGTTATTTACAGAGCATGTGAAGTTTTAACTGGTTACTCTGTGGTTTGTAAAACCTGCTCTTGGAATTGTCTGTAATTTCCCCTTTGTATCTGCCTTTGGCCATTTTTGGGTTTTGCCCTTTAGTACCAGAAACAATTCAATTAGGAAAGATAAAAGAAAAGAAAGATAAAACTAAAATTTATCAGTTTAACTTCTTGTATCTAGTATCTGGAATAGTGATTGTTACAGTAGCGTAGAAGTTCAGTAAATATTTGCTGTTGACTTGCTAGATTTATTCTTAAAAGCTTCAGAGTAAGGAAAGATGCTGAGATTAACAAATGAAGTGAATTTTAGTTTTTGCAGGGTTTTTGATACTGTTTCTAATGTCAACAATATTGGTGATTTTGAGAGAAAGTAATAGTTTGGCTTTGTCGACCATGTGTTCATTCATCCAACAACCACATCTTAGGTGCTCAGCATCCCAGTCTTCAAGCAGTAATTCATAACTTTCTGACAATGTGATTGGTGCTATTATGGGGCCATAGATGGAAGCACTCTGACAGGAGAAAGCTAAATCTGTCTTTGCAAATCAGAGAAGGCTTCACAGAGTAGACTTGCAAGATGAGTAGTAATGCATCAGGTAGATAAAGGAGAGAAAAGCATTTCGGAAAAGTAGAAAGGCATGTTAGTGGGAATGATCATGGCATGATGAGAAAATTGCAAGTAATTTATGATGTTTGGGGTGTGAGGTGCCTGTGGGAAAAAGTGGAGCCAGTCACGAGAAGTGTGAATGTCAGGTTAAAAAGTTTGAGCTCTATCCTGTAGGTGATAGGGAGCCACTGACAGATTGTAATCAGCAGAGTGACATGACCAGATTAGAGTTTCAGAAAGATTCTCCAGGCAGCACTGGGTAGTGCTGATGGACTGGAGGGGGAGGGGGAGAACAGCCAGGTAGTTCGCACAGTGGCTGGAGGTGACTGATGGGTCTGAAAGGAGGGGACGGGCTTGAGCTGACGGCTGGGGCGGATGGCACGGGGGAGGAGCCTCGGGACCCAGCACTGGGCTAACTCATCTCAGGTCATGGAAGGCAGCGACGGCATTTGTGTACATGCAACAGATAAGCAGACCAACATTTTCCACACTGAGCATTCTCCTAATTGTGCACATTTAAGTGTCTTTTCCCCCCAGCCCACGTCTCTCTTGGAACAGTTAATGAGTAATGAAGTGGACAGAAGGCAGGAAGCAAGAAGGCAGAGAAGAGAATCAAAGGCTTTGAAAATCAAACAGAAACTAAGTTATTAATTCATTCTTCCACCCCGACTTCCCAGAGTTCATTGTGTACCCCTCAGAAAAGTGAATTATGTATCTTAACTTCGTTGTCAGAAATACCAAATTCTAGATCTTTAAAATTCCTGAAACTAACCATTTTCTCCCGATTGTCTAGAGCCATTTCCTCCACTGCTCCTCTGCTCCCGACTCAGTCATGACATTTTGAATCATTCAAGTATCACTAAAAAAAATGTTTACAGTTTCAATGTCCTGGTTTTCCTTATTCCCTGTATTTTTCTCTACCTGTCTGTGAAAGTCATAGATGGTGGTGGTGATGGTGGAGAAAGGAAGGAGGGTGGCTGGGGAACATGTATATTAGGTGATAGGGAATTAGTATCACAGAACAGTTTGAAGCCACTCAAAACCAAATCTGGGAGAGACCTTAAAAGCTCCTTACTTCTTCCTTTCCTTTGTTTTAAAGTAAAGCATGTTGAACCCCAGAGAGGTGAAATGACTTGCTTAAGGTTAAACAGTTAATAGAAAATAGAACCAACTGAATGAGAACAAGATATGAAAAATACTTTTAAAAAGGCCTATTTCCATTTCCATTCTGTAGACCTTGTCTATACTTGAAGTTTGGTAGTTTAATTACAATTCCCAAAGTGTATACCCTAACAATAGGCTAATGCAGTAAAATCCAAATTCTTACAGAAGCTATACATATGAAGGGCAAAATAATTTTGGGTTTGGAATTGGTCACTTTTTTTCTTTTGGTCTGAAATGTTTGTAAATAATAGTATCAGAGTTAAAATTTTTCTATACTTTATAGGCAGTAGAAGGCACATGTAACTTGGAAATGGTTTTTTTTTTGAGAGGTGATTATTATAAAACAATATGACTTGAATTTGAAGAAACTGGCATTGCTTGATTTAAAAAATTTAGTCAAAAAAAGTCAAGTGTGGGCCGGGCGCGGTGGCTCACACCTGTAATCCTAGCACTCTGGGAGGCCGAGGTGGGCGGATCGTTTGAGCTCAGGAGTTCGAGACCAGCCTGAGCAAGAGCGAGACCCCATCTCTACTAAAAATAGAAAGAAATTATATGGACAGCTAAAAATATATATAGAAAAAATTAGCCGGGCATGGTGGTGCATGCCTGTAGTCCCAGCTACTCGGGAGGCTGAGACAGGAGGATCCCTTGAGCTCAGGAGTCTGAGGTTGCTGTGAGCTAGGCTGACGCCACGGCACTCACTCTAGCCTGGGCAACAGAGTGAGACTCTGTCTCAAAAAAAAAAAAAAAAAAAAAAAAAAGTCAAGTGTGAAAGTCCATTATTTCTTCTCACCCTATGTAGATAATGGGATTGTTTTCTCTTTGGCACTGAAATAGGTACCAAGTGGTCCCTTAATTTCTTACGTAAAAATTTTAATTGGGGGGGGGCTTTTAATCCTTAGGAATAATATGCTTTGTGTAGATTGTAAAGCCTGGTAAATTTTGGAAAAAAGAATAGTAGACAATACTCTTGGAAAAAAAAAATAGTCTGCTTGAACTTGCCTTTTTTGAAAAAAAAAAAAAGAAAAAAAAACAACAACATTCTTTCATAAAGCATTTTTTTCAAAAGTATTTGCCTTTGAGCATTTTTTCCTACTTACCCATGCTTATCTTTCAAAACAAACATTTATTCCTTTCTAATATAGAGTGTGAGGAAGTTCCTTTGAGGTTATGCCCTACAAACGTATCCAAGCAGTAACTGTCACCTCCTTCCTATGGCACAAAAAATGACTAACTCAACCGCAGGCAGCACAGAGCATAGAGCGGTGATTTCACGATGGGGGCTGTTCAGATGTTACCTATGGGACAGTTTCTCAAGGGGAAAAAAACACACAACTGTATTTTTGTGTGCAAATAAAATTTTGGGTCCTTTTGACCCAATGGAAAATGTGTGTCTACTGGTGGCTGCCTAGTTGGAATATGATGATTTACTGTTGGAAACATTTGTGTCATTTATCATATGATGTTACTGGTCTACAGCATGACTGCATAACAAATAACCGTATTAAAAATTAATCTTTTCCAGTTCATCAGACTGTACGTCTTTTTGACTCTCCAAGTTTTCTCCTTTCCTCTTGCCCTATCCTCTTGTCCTGCAAGTCACTCTTTACATTAACTATAGGATTAAGTTAAAATTCATGCACTAGGTATTTGTGGCTGTGCTTCCAAACGCCCAGCCTGCCCTTTCACCCTTCTCTCCTATTTTTCCGAAACATAAATCTATCCAGTGGAATTGGTTCACTTTCTGTCCCCAAAACACACCTCCAGATCCAGACCTCAGAAACTGCCTTTGCCTTTTTCATCCTATTCTTTTATGGCTAGCTTTAAATCCTACCTCTCTGACTGGGTCATGCCAAAATAATCTCTCCCAGAAATTCTTCAGTAACAACATTCTATAAACTGATCATTACTTTTAATGTTTACTTTTTAATATTTATGTCTTGTCTCTCCTTCTATATTATAATTCTTTGAGACTGGGATTATGTTGTAGATTTACCTGTATTCCTAAAGTGCTTTACCCATAGTAGGCACTCAGTAAATATTCATTGATATTTTTTCCTGCATTTTACAATTGAGTCATAAAAGCCCATATTTGGCTTCTGTTTTTCTAGCAATAGGTCTATTTACTTTATTAATAAAATACATATTCTGATGTGATATGTATCCTACTTAAAGTCATTTTTGTCTAGTAAATAGAATTCTAAAAAATTATGTAATTATCTGGTGCAATTTTGGTAATCTCATTGATCATGTTAAAGTTTCCAGGGGAGAATAATTTTAAGAATTGTGGTAGTAAACCCTTGGCATGGGAGGAGACAGACATTCAAGGCTGTAGAATTATCTCACCTTTCACCCAATGTAGTGATGCATCCTCTCTATAGCATCCCAAATAGATAGGCCTGACATGGAAGTGCCTGGAATTATTTACTCCTTCGTTTTTATTAATCTATTCTTAGTTACTCATAATGCTAACCACTTGGTCTTCTCCATTAGGAATCCAAAGTATCCTTAAAGGTAATTATTATTGAGTAGACTTGAAGTCTTGGAAAATGACAGAGCACGTCTCAGCTTCTTAGATGCTAATGCTTTTTCTCCAGGATACTAAACTATCCCTTACTCTTCTTGTTGAATTTGGCATAGGTCTGAAACCCCTCAAAACATCCTTTTTTTCAAATATACTATGGCTATAAGTACCTTTGAATACTTGGATAGATATTAATATATAACATTTTCAAGGCACTATTATTGGTAACTACAGTAATATCTCAAATTGTATATTGCACACAACATTTTCTATAAGTATGTAGGTTTATAACATTTTGGATTTCAACATACTTGTGAGTTGAGGAGTATGTTAAATTATTAGCCTAGTTTTACAGATAAGAAAATTTGACACAGGGAGGAAATATGATTTTCACATTTACTGGTAAAGTCAGAGATAGAACTGAATTTCCCTGATTCTGCTATTAATAGTTCATTCTGCTGTCTTTTTGGTGCCCACTATATAAGAAAGGTCATGTCGACGTGCCACACCAGCTGATGAGGCATCAGTGTTTTTTTGCCCGTGGCTTTTGCTGTGATGGAACATCCAGTTGAAAAAACAATCCCTATTTTCATACTTGAATTTACAGGAAGGTTCGTTTTAAATTTTGCTGTTTTGTATAAAAGATAACCTGGCCAATTTCTTAATTGCATCCCATTCCTATGGTTTAAAAACAATGTTGTATAGAGTCCAAATACACAAAAGTAAATTTAAATTACCTTAGATTTATTATTTTAGTACTCTGGTTTATCATAACTCAGCTGTCTGTAGCGAACAGTTGACCTCTTATTAAGTAGTCTCCTCCAACCCCCATCCCTGCTCAAGTTATTAAGCAGGAAGGATTCTAATTATATAGTCTCATGTGGGAGAAAATTGGGAAGACTAGGTAGAAATCTAAATGATGCGAGTTACTCTCAGATCTAGGAAACTAGAGCCAGGTGTCATAGCACTCTAATTAAAAACTTTTATTTCTGCAGATTTATTCTGTGGTCCTTACTGAACAGATCTGCCTTGGGTTTCTGCTGGTGAGTTTTTCAGCTGGAATGCAGGCTTTGTTTCTTTGAATAGTTGAGTGCAGATTAGTGGTATGCCAATTTCCTGTGGCCTTTCAGAGCTGCAATTTGAGCCCTGTTTGCTCCTGGCCCTTGCACAATTGAAAACAATGGGTGACTTCTTTTAGGTTTCACTTCAGGGCTCTTAGAAACAGGGGAAGTGGCTAAAGCCCTACTTTACAGGTAATTAACAATAGATAATGTTTGCTCTGCATTTTTTAGAGCCGATAAAAGGTAGAAGAACATATTCAGCTCCTGATTTAGACACTGTGCGGTGGTTTATGGATACAATAGCTGTCTTAGCTTTAGCAAGGTGGCATAGGTTACATATATGTCAGCACAAAATTTGTGAAAAGTAGAAGAAAAAAGAATATTATGAAAGCACTGAAGGGTAACCAAGAAAGCACTCCTTAGAGATTCTAGAGAGACTGTCACTTTAAGCCATGAATTTTGATTCAGGGTGCAATCGATCTCTGTTTTATGGGGTGAACAATTTTCATAACCTGTTGACATTATTCAAGATAATTTTTTATGCTTTATGAATTCAATGTTAGAATTCACCTGTTTGTTAAAATGATGTCAACTTAAGAAGTTTTTATTTGCCATCACATTTAATCATCTGCCACACATATTCTTATGAAAGGATTTTAGGTGCCTAACATGTTGTAGAAAACAATGTATTCTTGCCCTTTTATTGTATCTTTAGTAGTGATAGGGTTTTTTGTCTTAACATTTTGAATAAATAATATTTTTAAACCACCCTTCTCCCTGAAACGTATGTCCACTTCATGACAAAGTAGATGTGTAGCAGTGCTGATTGACTAATTAACTCATTCCATCTCCAACAGTTAGTACCTACTCTGCCCCACATACTGGCCAAAGTACGAGGGGTAGAAAGATGATGGCAACTGCTTTCCCACACTCTCTTTGAAAAAAAGAGTAATCTCAATTTTAATACATCTACAATTGAAATGTGTAGGCAGCACTCTTCATAAAAATGTAAAGACTGGGTCATGTCTGAGATTCCCCAAGTAGCTTATTTTTAGAGTGAACAGAACTCTAACGCAGAAGTTGGTGGCTTTTTGTTCCATACCACTTCTAACTAGCAACATGAAAATGTCACCTTACTCATCTGCTCTTGAGAGATGATGAACACAGAGAAGTTGCTTTAGTAGGGAATTTATATGTCATTTAAAACCAGAGCAGCTCTTTCTAAGTGTGTTTAGGCACCCTAAAGAACAGTGTTTTAAGTACAGAGCTGTACAAAGGTGAAGGAGCCCTACATCAATTAATTAGTCGGTTCAGACTTGCTGAGCGCCTGGAACGTGTTCAGCACTGTGCCAGTGGTGTGGGTTTAGAGGGAAAGTATAAGCTCTTGATCTCCACTAAGAGCTGGATCAGGAGGCTGACCTGGCAACCGGAAATAGGAAAGCACTTAAATCCTCTTTTCTGCTGATAAAAGTAACATATGTTTATTGTAACAGTGTTTTTGCAAATGTAGAGAAGTATAATGAAGAAAACAAAATCACACATAATCCCGCTACCCATTTCTTAGTTACAGAGGGGCTTTAACAATCATTTGGATACACTCTTTACCTGTCTCCTAGTTTCTTTACTTCCTAAAATAAAGATTTAGAAGTAGAAACACTCCTACTTTTCTTCTCCCTTTATTATCTTCTAAAACTTGTTGAATCTTTTAGAGTAGAGGCACTGGTTCCAAAATATAGTATAGACCAGAGTGATCTTTCAGAAAACTCACTCTGAAAAGAACCAGAATTTGTATTTTATTTCATTTCCTTCCCTCCATTCTAATTTCTTAATAAAGTGAAGCTCTTTTCAGAGAGTTGAAAAGGGGAAAAACTCAGGTTGTCCTTTCAGCTTTCTAGTACTTACCCAGCTAAGCATATTTATTGGAAGAAAACTAAGATACTGATGTTAAAGAAAAGAAAACTAAGGAAATTTGGATTGCCAGTGAAAGTGAAAGTGTAAAAGCGCAGTTCCAAGAATATACGGTTTTTATTTAAAAGAAACTGCAACTATTTACTATTGCCAATAATTACAGCAAAATAATCCTGTAAAGAAAAGACTTTTAAAAAAATGTGAACCTTGTTTTGCTGTGAGAGCCAAGTAGCTGTTCCTATCCTCCCCGACCCTCCCCCCAACTTTTTATGTTAACCACATTAATAGTGCTAATAATTTCCCTTGAGAAACTTTGTCTCTGAAGATGAATGCTCATCATTTTACCCACGGTGACTGGCTTGGAATTACGTAACCAATTTTACTATCACTGTCATTAAAATCAGTGTATATTTCATTCCAGTTGTACAGGAAGCATTTGCTTAAAGTATCCATTTAAAATATGACTTAATGTTTAGATAGTGAACTTGTATATTTGTCATGTCAAACCCTCAGAGAAATATTTTGTTTTCCTTAAGTGCTCTCAATGGCTGCTTGGTTACATGCAGTTGTGATTAGCTATGTGTACATACACAGTTATCGATATTAAAACAATACGCTATAATGATACTAGTAGAATGCTCAAGTTCTGTTATTCTTTTGTTCCACAGTTAAAGAACTTTTTAGTTGTAAATAAAGTAACATCTTCAGTGTACATCATTCTGATACTAGTACGATGACATCTTTCATCTTTTCTTATGAAAGAACTCATTTGCTAAAACAACTGCTGTACTTAGGAAGAAGTGACAACCCTATTTTGGTTTCATTTAATTAACCTTTTACTCCTAGATAGGTAGGTGTTCCGCCAAAAATTAAGGTATTTTAAAGCAGCAATGAGCTCACTTAATTTCTCTATTTTAAACAGAGTGCTTTTGATGGTTTACTAGACACGACATCACAGTTTCCTGTTTCATATTTGAATTAAGCAGGGTTGGAGAAAACCATTTGCCCTAAGTTTTCAAACTCTAGGGACAAAAAGCCCCTGACCAGAAGTCTTAGAAACATGGTGGCTTTTCTAAGCTGTAAAAGGGAATTAAAACCACAATACTGATGAACCAAACAAATATACAACCTCCCTCCCACCTTCTTTGCCCCCAAAAGAAGGGGAAAAGCTAAAACAGGACATTGAATGATGAGATGATTATTTAAGCCTGTCACTTAAAACGGCTCTCAGCGTTTTCCAAAAATTTTCCTTTCTAATCACAACTAACCTAGCACTTTGTGTCTTGGCAAAATTGTGTTTCATGTTCTCAATTGAGAAAGGGAATTTTAACGGACAGTAACCTTTGAGGCTCAGTAAATCCATGCAGTTAGAATTTAGTGGTGATAGTGGCCTCGGGACCGGGGTGTTTAATGGTGTGGTAAATAAAGAAAAAACACTGAATCTTTTCTTCAATCTTTGGGGAATAAAAAAGCCACATTTGACATTACGTATTACTCTTGTGCATGCTTATTACTATTATTTTATTACTTTTTTAAAAAAAGCAACAAACTGTTCTACAGAAAAGAAGACACTTCTGAAACCCATGTAAACCACCAATTTCTTAAGAGTTACAAACGCAATTCCTAGAGAGGAAGTTCTAATATATGACTATTAAATTAAAATTATAAATTACAATGATTTTTAAAGATGGAAAATAATGATTTTAAATAATTGTGCAATTCAGCAGAAATGTTTTGTAAGCCCAACCTCTATACACCCATAATGAGGAGTTGGGATGAGCTAAATTCTCTCAGAGAAGCAAACTAAAATCCCGAGCCTTTGGAGGAGCAAGTGATCATTTCCTGACGTGGGTTTGAGGGAGCAAACATGGGCCAGTGGGGAGGCAGTGGGCCAGGTTCTGAGGTTATGGTGGTGAACAAGACTTAGTCTCCTTTCTCCTCTTAATTACATAGGCAAAAAGACTTTTTCTGAAACCTTCCTATTTTCAGTACTAGTACCCTCCTAGCTCTGTATTCCAGATATTGCTATCCTTAAGAGATGAAAGGTATCTTTTCCTTCTGAAGGAAACTCAAAGAGACTAGTCATTTCCCCTTTTCTGTACTGGAACCGGGTCACAAAGTAATGGAGCTGTCAGCTGAGGTCCCCATCATGTCAGTTCTTAATGCCAAAATATGGCGTTTGAACTCTGCTTATTTTGTGATTGAATCCTCTTCAACAAAAGGCAGCTAGCATTGTTCCTTTAATCTCCATTCCCTGAACTTTTCGTTTGGAAGGTGTATCTTTATCCTTATACATATTAATACTCATTCCCAGATAATTTTACTTAGGGTTTGTTTTTTTCATTTTATTGTAAATTCCTCCAAAGGACAGCACACTCTTTTTCTATCCTTTCATCAAAATCATAGCTCACTATATGCTGAGTTTACTATGCACTGGGGTAGCTAAGAACTTTACATGAATTGTTTTATTTGATCTTGTCAACAATTCTATGAAGTAGATAGCATTATTATCCTCTTTTCTAGATGAGGAAACCCAGGCACGGCAAAGTGAAGGAACTAACCCAGGTTTCCACAGCTGATACTGGGGGAACCAGGATTTGAACTCCAGTTATTTGACTCTAAAACCTGTACATAATATAAGATTAAAAATTACCTTTGACTTTTAGCCACAAATTTCTAGGAGAGTGGCTAGAGTGGCTTTTGTTCCACAGTTAAAGAACTTTGTGGTTCTTTAGCAAGAACTATTCCTTGCTACTTTTCCATGGAAATAGAAACCAAAATCAACTCTTAATGAAAAAGCAGATAATTGTATGTTTTATTTGAAAAGGAATTAACTTTTTTTTTCTTGTTCTCAACCTTAAGACAATGTATATGTTCTTTGTAATTTGGCCTGTCCTTCCTTTGGGGATGGAGATGGATGGGTGGGTGGAAAGGTGTAAGTTTTAAAGTATCTTTCATTAATACAAATGAATAATGTACTAACTTTATTGACACAACCCCCCACTATGTTTAATAAGATTCTAATATTGAGTTGAGAGATCCATCCTTGATGGGCGATGGTGGCAGGGGGCGGGGAATAGCTAGGGCAATGCCTGATTTTTTTAGCCTAGCAATGACCAGGAAAGGGCTTATTTGATTCATAAATTAAATTTCTACTGTACTATATTGTATGATCCTTGTATGGGTAACTTGCCTTTGCTTTATTCATTGCTAACTCCAACTCTAAGCAAGTATCTAAGATCATGCTAAGAGCTGGCCAGTCAGTAAATAACAACACTGAATTTCTTTCATATGCTGACCTCTATACAAGGAAGCATGGGGAATCAACAATTAGATAGCAAACTACATGAAAGTAGGAATCTTCATTCACTTTTAAGCCTGCAACACCTAGAACTGTGCTTGGCATTTAGCACTGTGGGCACTCAAAGTATTATCAACTGAATGAATAGACACTGCTCTAAAGGAGCCTCAATCTAATTGGGTGATATAAAACCAATAGGCAACCTCCAATAAATGCAAGAGTATGACATTTAATAAAGTATGTATTTTAAAACAAAGCTCCCCAGGTAATTCTTGTGATCAGACTGGTTTATATCCCCTGATCTAGTTCAGAGATTCTGAAATGTATTTTCTAATAGAACTATTTTTGACCAATTAATGTTACCTGAAAGTCAGTATATAAAAGATTAATATGCAACCACTCTTCTTGAAGAGAGAGGGGTGGTGGGCAGCCTCCTTAGCTTTTCCTTTCCTCCTTCCCCACACCCTTTAGGATAGTATTAAAACCACAGTCTAATATCTAAATAAACAGTCATCCATGGAGAGGCTTCAGGGGCCCATGAATGTTTGAATGATATGCAAAATTGTGTGAGTGTGTGTGTGTATGTGAGAGAGTAAGAGAGAGAGAGATACTCTTTCTTGAAGAAGAGTCCAGGGCATTTTCAGATTATCAAAGAATCTCTGTCCTAAAAATGGGGTAAGACCCACTGCTCCCCCTACAGGAAAGGTACTTTTTTACTGTGCATAACCATTTTTTTGGAGGCAGTTACTGAAGGTTGGATAATTTGTCACATAAGTACATTGCACCACTAGAGTTCCAGTTTCTGAAAAAAAAATACAAACACAGTTTTTAAATGCTGCCCCTCCCTTATCAATTGGAAACTAGAGAGGGACCATTAAACCATTGCACTCACATTACTGTCATGTAGCAGCCAAATGGTACTTACTGAACCATCTTTTGTGGGGTTGAATTTGGCCCAGAGTTTATTGTTCCTGCTCTACCTGAATCTCCAGTTTCCAAATAGTCCTCTGCTACTGAAAAAGAAATAAAATTTCAAGACTTTTTAATAACAAGTATAAGACATCCTTTCATACTCATACAAGTGTGCCTCTTTCAGAAGTTGACTTTACCTACAGTTTTTTAAATATTCCAACCAAAATAGATATTTTTGAAAGTTTCATATAGCATGATGATCAGAAATTGCTTAACTGAGCCCTGACTTTGCCGTATTGCCAGATCAAGGAATACTGGGAAAATACAGAGCACATACAATTTGATTCATTCTTTCCCGAGTTCTATTTCTTCTTCGAAAGCTGTTGCAAAATTGATACAAATTTGTAGATTAATTTAGCACACTTCTATTACTCCTAGTACCAAATCACTCTATATTAAATAGGGATCGCTCACTTTCTCTGAAAGATAGTAAGCTAGGTGGTGAGCTCGTTTATATTAATAAAATGTTGACTTAGGTCTGACTAGGGTGAGTGTTGACTAGGGTGAGTGTAGGTGAGATGCGGTAGCCACTCTTTCCTAGATGTGGCACACTTTTTGCCTCACTTTGGTTGGATTAGAGTCATTCAATTCAACACATTTATAAAGTTTCTGAGAGAGTTCTGGTGATATAGTAGTAAAGAGGATAGCTACAGTCCTTTCCCTCACAGAGCTGATGCTCAAATAAGAGACACAGACAGTTCTAAACAAGCCATGATAACATGTTACAGTCAGTGCCATAGTGCTGTGGAGGTAATGTGTGGTGTGAGCATGCCAAAACAGATAGAACCAGGTTTTTTCTGGGATGCTTATCTTTCCTGCCATGACATGGAAAAATAATTATATATATATTTCATGTAGAAGCCATTCGAGAGGTCCCTACTCTTCCTTTTCCATGGGACATATTTCTAGGGGTCTTCCAGGGCAGGGAAATCACGGAATAATAGTCTTGACTGTTTCTTCATTTGGGCCTACAGGATTTGAACTATGGCTTCAAACCCACTTGAGTTTTCTTTAAGAAATTACATTAAATTGTTCCAATTTTATCCTTTCTTGTTTTTTGAGATGCTTCAGGAGTTATTCTCGCCTACACTATCTTTCCTATTCTTGCAAAGGGTTTTAGGTAGGAAAGGGCAGTCTCCATCTTGATCTAATTTCCCACACAGGGCTTAACTTAGTCCTTCTCTACCGACTTTGCGCAAACTTCTTTCTCCAGAGACCTCTTATCACTCCCCTGGCAGAATGTAAGTTGCTTTGCTTAACGGTTTTGTTTTTTCTCGGTTAATCGAGACCACAATACAAAACAGTTTTTATGGAGGTCTGTCATATTTGGGAATAATTTCAGAAAGACTTTGCTCTATTTTTTGTTACTTTTTGTCTGCTCAGCCGATCCAACAGCATATCGTTTTCTGACATCCACACATGATGGATGGATTTTAAATGTTATCCTAATAAGTGTGGCTGACATTTTGTAAATGCATCCTCTGGGCTTTTCCATAGTGCAACATATTACTCCAGTGCACTATTTTTGTACCATAATCAAAAAACTAAACATTTTTGTTTCTGATTTTTTTTGACTGAAACTTCAGTTTCTTTCTAAAACTTAAAAAGCTCAGCTTTTCTCTACACATTAATCTTATCAGTGAGAGGCCTTGAAGTCACATCCCAGCATTATGTGCAGACTCAGACGGGGCTTCTGTCCTGTTCTCCCAGGATGCCCTGCTGCTGCTTCTTTCATTTACTATTTGAACTGCACTGTCCGGTAGCACACCACCTCTTAAAGAGTTACGTGCAGAAAACAATGGGCTCACATCAACAACAGGACAAAGCGTATCTATTTCCTAGCGATTGCTAGCCAAGATGCTAGATCACTTTAAAAACTATCAGCCAGTCTGAAAGTTAATTTGCACATAATGGCTTGAAATTATCCATTCACTATGCTGGAAAATTTTGTCTTCTACCTTTAAATGGGCTTTGATACTTTTAAAGTTTTATTCATATTCACGGCCAGGTATTCATTCTCCTGGGTATGATCAGTGAAAACTTAAGGGGAAATTAGGATTCTCTTTGGGTGGTGACTCTTTTTTTTTGTTTTGTTTTCTAGGTATTTTTTCACAAATATGAATAGCTGCCATTTGATTTTTAAATATCTAGTTTAATCTTATGAAAAACTTATACCAGGGATTTACTTTATTCAAACACTATCTCTTTTATAAAAAGGTGGTTTTGAGCAGCTAAAAAACATTAAGAGAATTATTACTGAAACAGAAATAAAAGGATCAGGATGAAAAACAAAAAACGTAAGATTAAAGTTGTGAATATCTCTAAACAGTTAATAAATTTGCAGTGTTTGAACTTCCAAGATGATCCAAAATTTCCGCCAGACTAGAAGAAAAAGTGAAAATATTGTAGTAGGATGTTCTTAGCTTTAGCAATCAGAGGATATTCTCATGGAAGACAATTTTTGCCCCAGCACTAAAATCTAAAGGACAATTCTCACACAGAGCTTATGTAGAGAGTACTGAATGTCAGAAATGGACAGTGTCCTCAAAAAAGGTAGAAATAGTTCATATGGTTATTTCCTGTAGTAAACTTCAATAAAAGCCAGAGATATAAAAGTAAAGCATATTTTCATGAGACTGATTTTTTTTCAAGGGAAATTAAAAAGGCCTAAACTTTGGGGCTCAAGAATCATAATCTTCTGGTGGTCTTAGTCTTCCATTAACTCTCTCAACTTAGGGTATGTGTTATGGACTAAAATGTGTCCCCCCGCAATTTTCATATGTTGAAGTCCTAATTCCCAGTGTGACTGTATTTGGAAACTGGGACCTATAAGGAGGTAATAACGTTTAAATGGAGTCATAAGGGTGGGGCCATGATCCAATTGTCTTTATGAGAAGAGAAAAAGACACAGGAGTGTTTTCTTGCAGGTTCTCTCACGTGCATTTTCTCTCTGTCTCTCAGTTTGAGCAAGAGGAGAGACCATCTGAGGGCACAGTGAGAAGGTGGCCATCTATAAGCCAGGAAGAGAGGCTCAGGGACATCTTGATCTTGGAATTCTAGCCTCCAGAACTGGTAGAAAATAAATTTCTATTGTTTAAACTGTCTAGTCTGTGGTAATTTGTTATGGCGGCTCTAGCATAGTAATACAGTATGGCTTTTAGAAAAAGCTGGATAAAAGATAATCCTAGCAACTTTAGCATAAGGATTTCTTGGTCTGCAGGTACTTCAGTGACTTACCTGCATGTAGGGCAGGGAATGGCTTTATAGCAAATGTCCATTAGGCAGTTCCTCAACTTTCATAAGAGGTCGTCAGCCCTACCAGTGCTCCTGACTTCCAAAGCAAATGTATTTGCCTTCACTCAGCATTGTAATGTTTGCTGCAGGTTAGTTTCAACTCTCCAACTAGCTTATAAACTCCTGCCCATCCGTGGCTCTGGGCGATGTATGACTCATCTCTTCCTTGCTAACTACTCTACTTCACTATTTAGCAGGAGCTGAAGCCATCAGATTGTTGAGCTGCATGTCTTCAGTATTGCAGAAGTACGAAGATGGTGAATAATTTATTTTTTCTCTCATATTTTCATCAATGTAAGTAGTTAGACCAAAGAGATTAAGGCCGGAAAAAGAAGCCCATAGTCAAGAAGTTATGACTTTAGTATTCTTAATTCTCCTCTAATGTTTTGACTAATAGATTCAAGAAAATAAGAATAAATAGTGTACAATTAATTCCTTATACCAAGTTTTTTATCATATATTTGTTGTGGCCTTTACTATTTTACATTACACATTTTGACATCGGGGAAAATTTCTCCAAGTTAACCTAAAAGAATTTGAGTCAAAATATATACAAATTTAAAACTAAAATTGTGTCAAATCTGGCAAAGTTTAGACAAACTCAAGACTACCAGGGGAAAAAAATTCACGAAATGGGTGTGTTTTGACACTTTAGATACTGCTTTATTAAGTTTGTGAATGTCAAGTATGGCCCCTTTCATACAGTAGCTATTTTAAATGTGCAGGTTATAAATACTTGGTCTGATGAGTAAAGATGGGAGACTTAGGAGTGGAAAATTATACCCTATAACTCATGGTGGCCAAAGGCACATTGATCATCTATTTATCTGAGTCGGAATTTTTATTTGCAAAATTCTTGTTTTTCACCCTGGGAGGTTTGGGTTTACTTATTTGTGTAGTAGTAAAATATCTTACCTATTAAGCATCTAGGGTGGTATCCACTAAATACACAGAAAACATAATGAAGATAGATGGGAGAAGGAAAGGAAAAGGTGCTTAGAAAAAGCCCCTAAAATAAAGTATTGGGCCTTGATGGATTGCTAATATGTTTTTCAGCTTATAGCAAAACACTTCTTATTTTAGAAAGATGTAAGTTATTTGGCTACTCTGCATTGACTTGGCTCAGTTTGATTTAACAGTTTGTCAATGCTGCACTAGGTAGATTCGAGCAGATAAAATGTAAACCAGAAAATAACGATGTGCTTGCCTTGTCTTATGGAATGAGAGCAACAGGGCTGGGCCATGCCAAAACCATGCCTCTTTCTCTAGACTCATTATAAGTTGTGAAGTGGCGTGATGCAATGTGAATGTTGGGACAAGTATCCCTTTTGTTGTTCTCAAGGGGGTTATGTCCTGGATTTGTTCCTTTGCAAACTCTGCAGTTTACATAGCTGGAGAGACTCAACGCCTTGGCAGGGGCACAGGTTTTCTCCATGAGTTTACCTTCTGAGAATGGCAGGCAGTCAGTGTATGTATGAACTGTGTTCTTTTTGCCTGTGGTTAATCATTTTGTCACTTATTTCTTTTAATGACATGAGAAAATAATATTTTATATGACTACTAGCCTTTCTGAAAGAAAACAAGAAAAGAGCTCTTCTGGCTTGCACCTGGCCTCCTTGGTCTTCCCTTTAACACACTGTTCTTTCATGAATGTGCAATCGCTGATTTGCTTACATTTTAACTATTTGAGCATTTGCTCCTGAAAATACTAGGTGAGGAGTGGTATCACAAATCTTCCTGAAGATTGCAAAACAGGTCAAGAGAGCGTACATGTTCTCCAGGCTTCTTCTGGGTCGTTTTCTCCGAGACACATTGCTATTGCACCATCGGTACTTCGGTCGGTAGCAGAATTTTAGGGAGCAGAATTGTGGAGCAGTTGAGGAAATCATTAAGTATCAATACGGATTACTGTAGTGACAATGAGAGATTTATTTGTTTTAGTAGCTACTTTGTCAGCCGCTTATTAATGACTTAAGAAAGTCTTAATCTGGTGGGTAATTCTGTTTACTTGTAAATATTCTAATATATTTCTTCTGAATTTCTATTATATCTATAATCCCAACCTCACAGTTTAAAACTTGATGATGTTCTCTATGTACTTCATTTTCAGAAAATATGTTTCAATAATATTAAAAACTTTCAATGCCTTAGCCATCTTTGATTTTACCGCAAGGTTTAAAACTTCTTGACTCAGTGTTCTGAAGTACCTGAATTTCAGGCAGAGATTGACTTCTAACTTTCCTAAACATTTTTGTGAACCTGAAGGAGAACAAATCCTTGAATACCTATAATAACCATTCTTTGGACTAAAGCCAATCCACTTTTTTTCCTGTAAAATACACCCTGAGAGTCTTATTTTACTCAGAGTAATAATTATCTGGATGTTCAGTACTCAGCAATTAGAAGCAGGATGAAGGATGATAGAAAGAAGGGGATTTTTTTAGGGAGCAGACAAAATGAGAATAGTGAGAAATAATAACTATTGACCTAAAAGATGTCCTCTGGGCCTTGGAGTAAAGGATTCCAGTAGTTTTAAGCACCAAACTGTTCTTGAGATTATTGGTGTACTGTGATACAGTATGATATTTTATTTTCATAATAATGATTTCAAATTTACAAAAAAAGAAAATTTTATTTATTTATTTATTTATTTATTGAGAGACAGTCTCACTTTGTCACCCAGGCTGGAGTGCAGTGGTACGATCATAGCTCACTGCAACCTCAAACTCCTGGGCTCACGCAATCTTCCTGCCTCAAGCTCCCAAGTAGCTGGGACTACAGGCCCATACCACCATGCCTGGCTAATTTTTTTAATTTTTATTTTTATAGGATGGGGTCTTGCTATGTTGCCCAGGCTGGTCTTGAACTCCTGACCTCAAGCTATCCTCCTGTCTCGCCCTGCAAAGTGCTAACATTATAGGCATAAGCCACCACACCTGGCCAGAATATAGTATATTTTAGATAAAATTCAAAATAAAAATTTTAATACTTGGGAGAGTAAATTTCATTTATTTGGAAAATTAAAGTTCTCCTATATGAAATAACTTATGATGGTATTAAATGAACTACTGATTAATCAATTAGTTTAAAATAATATGAAATGCATATTTCTTAGATCATTTCTGTACTCAGATATCTAAGTTGGCTTCTGCTTATCTTGTGTATAAAATCCAGGTTATCATTTCCTGAGTTTGCTGTAATGGTAACCCAATAAATAAGATGTCTACTTGGTTCACGCCTGTTCTCCCAGTGGCTGTGTTTCTATCCTCCCTCTTTAAAGTGTGCTATTAATGGAGTTTTCTCACTTTCTTAGCCTAGCCACAGTGATTGGTCCAAGAGATGGGCATGTGACCAAGAATAGTCCAATCAGAGTCTTTCCCTAGGATTTTCTTCAAATAGGACAAAAGGATGAGCTTTTTCCCGTCTCATTCTGAAGATGTGAGGATGTGAGCCTATAATCCCCTTCATTATATTCTCTAGCAGTCAGAGAAACTACCATGCCAGATTAAAAGAAACTGGGGCCATTAGTTTGCTTCATTAAGCCAGTAAATTCCCTAAGCTACTTCAATTTGTGATTCCATTTCTTGCAACTAAGAATCCTAGTTAACTCATTTCCTAAATGTCAGGCACTTTACATTATTTCTTATAGTTATAACCTTGGGTTGTGGATGTCATTATCCCTATTCTGTAGTTGAGGAATTTGAACTTTAAGGAGTAAGTACCTTGCCTAAGGTCACAGTACATTCACATTATTGTGCAACCATCACCACTATCTATTTCCAGGATGTTTTCATCATCTGAAACAAAAACTATACTCATTAAACAATAACTCCCCGTTCCCTTCCTCCTGAGCCACTCATAACCATAATTCTACTATCTGTCTATAAAAATGTAACTCCTTTAGGTACCTCATATAAGTGGAAATATACGATAGTTATTTGGTCATTAAATATGAAATGTCTGATTTCAAATCAAGAGTGTAGTTTATCATATCACAAACAAGAAGCAGTACAATTAATCAAAGTATGAGCCTAAACTATTGACATGGTTTTGCCATCTTAATTGTAGCTTGTTTATGCCAGCAGCAAAGAATTCTGGAGAGCGAGTGGCTATGAAATCATGAAAGGTATTTTTCACAGCTTGTTGAGAATTGAATATTTTTCCTTGCAAGAAGTGGTCCAAAGTGTGGAAGAAGTGGTAGTCAGTTGGTGCAAGGTCTGGGGAATATGGTGAATGACAAAGAGTTTCCAAGTCCAGCCTCTGTAGTTTGCGCAGCATTGTTTGGACAACATGTTGTCAAACATTGTCTTGTAAGAGGATTGTCCTGTCTCTACTGAGCAATCTTGGCTGCTTAATCACAAACATCCTCATCATTTCATC
Organism: Eulemur rufifrons; assembly: GCF_041146395.1. Taxonomy (NCBI): domain Eukaryota; kingdom Metazoa; phylum Chordata; class Mammalia; order Primates; family Lemuridae; genus Eulemur; species Eulemur rufifrons. The sequence goes on from NC_091000.1 coordinate 17,507,297, forward strand.
CAATTGGTTGCAGTAGACATCTGCTGTAATTGACCAGGTGTCATGAAGCTATAGTGGATAATACCAGGACTGGGCCACCAAACAGACATCATTAGCTTTTTAAGATGAATATTCAGTTTTGGACTGTGTTTTGGCACTTCATCTGTATCCAACCATTGTGCTGAATGCTTGTGATTGTCAAAAAGAATACATTTTTGAGGATGTTGGTACTTTGAGATGGGAGACCTCCAAACTCCTCATTTGCCGGCAAATTAATAAACTCCTCTTTCCTTCTTCTCAAACCACTTGTCCTCATTCTTCTGATGCAGCCTCAGGGACAAGTGCTGAACCTTTGGTAACAGAATTTGGCTTCCCTGGGTGGGCCCATTGGCACCCCACTGGAATAGCACCCCGTGAAGAGGCAGGGAGCAGCCCCGGGTCAAAGCCATGGGTCTTCGTGGGTAGGGTCAACTTCTTTTTGAGGTGAGAGAGCAAGAGACAGCCCCAGCAGCTGCTGGAGCCTGTTTTAGCTCTGGGGAACTCCCATCTCTGTCTCCCCGAAGGAGACACAGCTCCCTGCAACCTGAATTGAGTTGAGAAGAAGGAAATGGATTTGGGAAGTGTCTGGGGACCGGGCCATTTGTTGGGTAAGTTCCTGGCTTGCATGCTGAGACCCTGATTCCACCCATATGGGGCGTTTTCAGACTGTCCTGTTGGGTTTGTTTGTTTGGAGGCACCATTTTGGGGGTGGAAATTACAAGGTTGAGTGGAACCTGGTTTGCGTTCAGATCTCATCTGCAGTTCCTGGAGAATGGGGAGACTAGGCCACCATTTGGGGAGAGTTTCCCAGGGAAAGGGGGGATTAGGCCATCTGGGGAGTTTTGAACCTTCCAGCCATTTGGGGTGGCATTTATTCCTTTGGATTCCCATTTGTGAACCTTCCAGCGTGGTAGGGCATTAGAGGCACTGTCTGAAGTACCACTGGGAGTGGCATTTTCCCCTTTTGGATTCCCATTTGTTTGATAGGCCTTGACATTTTTGTGTTGAGGATCCCCTGTCTTGTCTTTTTGTTCTTTGTGAGTTTTGTTGCAACATAAGGAAACTCCACCACAAATGTCTCTTTGGGGAAAAACTTTGGAACTTACAGCTACGAACCTATGTATAAAGAGAATGGTCTGGAGTGTGAGAAGTGGCTGCTAAATGAAAATTCCCATTTGATTGATAGGCCTTGGCATTTTAGATTATTTGTGTTGGGAATCCCCTATATTGTCTCCCTGTTTGATTGTGAGTTTTGGCCTAACATGGGAGGCTCTGTTTCTGTTCCATCTGAAAGTCCCTTGGGAGAAATTTCTGAATGGTCAACTATGAACTTATGTCTGAGCTATCTGTTCTTTTCCCAGGAATTTGTTGCTTAGATCCTAATTTTGATATGGAGGTGCATTCTAAAGGGTCTCCTTCATTGCCTCTTCCTCCCAAAATTAATCTCAATTGGCCTTTCTGTGCTTTTGCAAAAGAGGAACCTGAACTTTCTCATTTGTAGATAAATGAGCTTTTAAAGAAGACTGAAAAATAAATCCTTTAAAAGACAAGGAGAACAACCCCCTTTGGGCACCCCAATTGGTTTATGGTGCCTCTACTTGTAAGTATTTGTATAAATGGGAAGGTTCAAAGGCATGCTAGGTTTTCTAGGATGACGAATTCTTGTGCATAAGTGTTTACTGAAATATCAAGGAAAATTCAGAGCTCAAATAGCCAACCTGCCACTGTAGAGTTACAAAATGATCTGTGTTTGTATGATTTTTGATAAATGAGGTCCTCCTGCCCCTCCTGGGACTCCCTCAGCTGGCCAGGGTGAGGCACTGGGAGGTGCCACAGTGCGAGGGTGGACCCACAGGAAGGAGGGCCCACTCTTGCAGCCTGCTGTGATGCACAGCAAGGAGGAAGGAATGCCTGACGCTGCTGCCATCTTGGCACCATGGGGCGGGGGCTGGAGAGGGCGCTGCCTGAACTAACTCTTCAGTCCCATGCCCAATAAATTATGACTCGGGGTTCTTGGGGCAGCAAACCCAATTTGGGCCAGAGGGAACCCACAGCTGTGTCAGGCAATTTGCGGCAATATCATATAGGTGGACTTGAATGTGTAAAAACAGCTGAAGGGTCCATTGAGACTACCAAAAGGAATGGTCAAAACAGCCACCCCAGACTGACTTTTTATAAAGAAGGACTTAAAAGGAACATTGCCTAAAATTGGAAAGGACTCCGGTGGCAGGAAGCCTCCAGGAAAGCAAATAGATTTTTTTAAGTGCAGGACTCTGACGGCGAAGGAGCGGGCCTGGAACCCCTTGCCTCCAAATATCCCCACAGCAGCCCTGGGCAAAATTGACAGTGTGGATTCTATTGGCACTAGCCACATGGACGGAAGTAGTCTAGGGGGCCCCTCCCGTGGCTGCCTCCCCGATCCCTGGCACCAGCAGTGCCTGGTGCTCTGCTAGCCAGGCAGGGGGCAGCAGGTGAGGGGGCCAGGTGGCAGTGAGGCGGCCATAGACAAGCAACAGCTGAGAAACTCATCACAGTGGGCCCAGGAGGCCAACCTGGGCCAGCAGGAGGAGCACTGGGGGTTGTGTCAGAAGTGGCAGAAGTGCACCTCTTGGTGGGGTTTGCCGGTGAGCTCCTGCTGGAAAAATACAGGGCCTGGTGAAGTATACAGGAGATTGCTGTTGCGCTTTGACGTCCGGGCCTCAGCAAGCCTGCGTGTTGTTACAGCATTGGCAAGAAGAGAGCTACCAAAAGTGAGTAAGGCCATATGGGTTGATGGGACCCTGGGATGTACACAGAGAATTTAAATTCCCCACACCAATGACTATAGATACATGCAAGATCAACATGCCACTAATGATATTGTACAAATGACTATGAATGATACCCAGTTACATTTGAGTTGCAGGATCCTGGGACCGGGGTGGCTTCATGACTACTGGACTGTGTTAGGGGCTTTAAAAGGGCTCTCCTGCCCTGTCTGATGGGAGCACAGTAGGGGACTTTTCTAAAACATCACCCCAATTCAGGAGGAAGTAGCTTGATGATTATGTTGCCCCTCTTCCCATAGATATGGAAGGGTAAAAATTGATAGTGGGGAATTCATAACAGAGAAAATGGCCTCAAAAAGGATGAAAATATCTTCTGTCTCTTCTAAACTCCCCCACCCTTTATGAAAACTAAAACCTACACCCCTGCTTCAGGCCAGTGGTCAGGAGGGGCAGGAAAGTGTCCTTTGTTCTTTGTGCCACAGGAGATGGCTCAAGGGAATTGTCTGTGTCGGGAGGTCAAAAGATTGTCTTAGCCGAAGCTGGGATGAGTCCAGGCAGAAGTCATGAGATTGTCTTAGCCAAAGATGGATTTTGGGATTAATCAGCACCTTTAAAAGTTCTGCACTTCTGCTCAGAAACAGGAGAGACAGGAGTCTGCCAGCTTCCTCATTTGCCGACAACTTCTTTTTTTTTTAGTTGGGTTAAATATTCTTTTTTTTTTTTTAATTTCAGCTTATTATGGGGGTACAAAAGTTTATGTTACGTATATTGCCCTTGCCCCCCACCCCAAATTAGAGCTTCAAGCGTGTCCATCCCCTAGATGGTGCACATTGCACTCATTATGTAGGTATACACCCATCCACCCCCAATCTGCCCCACACCTGATTAGTGTTATTCCTAAATGTGCTCTTATAGGTGATGATCAGTGAAACCAATTTGATGGTGAGTACATGTGGTGCCTATTTTTCCATTCTTGGGATACTTCACTTAGTAGAATGGGTTCCAGCTCTATCCAGGAAAATACAAGAGGTGCTATATCACCATTGTTTCTTATAGCTGAGTAGTGCTCCATGGTATACATATACCACATTTTATTAATCCACTCATGTATTGATGGGCACTTGGGTTGTTTCCACATCTTTGTAATTGTGAATTGTGTTGCTATAAACATTCAAGTGCAGATGTCTGTATTATAGAATGTCTTTTGTTCTTTTGGGTAGATGCCCAATAATGGGATTGCTGGTTCAAATGGTAGGTCTACTTGTATCTGTTTAAGGTACCTCCATATTGCTTTCCACAGAGATTGCACTAGTTTGCAGTCCCACCAGCAGTGTATGAGTGTTCCTGTCTCTCTGCATCCATGCCAACATTTGTTGTTATGGGACTTTTTGATAAAGGCCATTCTCACTGGGGTTAAGTGATATCTCATTGTGGTTTTGATTTGCATTTCCCTAATGATTAGCGATGTTGAGCATTTTTTCATATGTTTTTTGGCCATTCTTCTGTCTTCTTTTGAAAAATTTCTATTCATGTCCTTTGCCCACTTTTTAATAGGGTTGTTTGATTTTTTCTTGCCGATTTTCCTGAGTTCTAAATAGATTCTAGTTATCAGTCCTTTATCGGATGTGTAGCATGTGAAAATTTTTTCCCATTCTGTAGGTTGTCTCTTTGCTCTCATGACAGTTTCTTTGGCTGTGCAGAAGCCTTTTAATTTAATCAGGTCCCATTTATTTATTTTTGTTGTTGCTGTGATTGCCTTTGGGGTCTTCCTCATAAATTCTTTGCCTAGGCCAATGTCTCTAGGAGTTTTTCCCACATTTTCTTCTAGAATTCTAATAGTTTCACACCTTAGGTTTAAGTCTGTTATCCACCGTTATTTGATTTTTATGAGAGGTGAAAGGTATGGGTCTTGTTTCAGTCTTCTACGTGTGGCTATCCAATTTTCCCAGAACCATTTATTGAATAAGGAATATTTCCTCCAGTGTATGTTTTTGTCTGCTTGGTCAAAGATTAGATTTGCTGGCAAATTAATAAACTTCTCTTTCCTTCTCCTCAAGAAAAACAAAAATCCGTGTTTTATCACACGTAATAATACTGTGTAGAAATGGTTCACCTTTATGTTGTGATAGCAAAGAAAGGCAAACTTAGGGATGATTTCTCTTCTGATGCTTGTTTAATTCATGCAGAACACTTGTATCCAGCTTCTTTACCTTGCCCATTTGTTTCAAATGGTCCAAAATTGTTGGAATAGTAAAGTCAAACTTTGCTGCTAATTCACAGGTAGGTTGAAATGGATTCGCTTCCATTATAGCTTTCAGCTCATCATTATCCACCTTGGTCTCAGGCCGCCCACATGGCTTATTTTCAAGATTAAAATCACCGGAACAGAACTTCTCAACCATCAACGTATTATGTGTTCATTAGCCACATGCTTCCCAAACACTTCGTTGATATTTCATGCTGTCTGGGCTGCACTTGTTCCATGATGGAACTCATGTTTGAAAGTAACGTGCGTTTTTGACTTAGTCATGGTTTCACAAAAATTGCTCTACCAAAAAATTTGAAAGATAATCGTAAGCCAAAACATGCATTTGAAAGACTGAAGATGTACCTTCACAATAAAAATAAAACAAGAAATTTAAAGTGAAATGTCAGAGATATCAACTGTCAAACTTAGTACTTAAAGAAATCGGACACTTCATACTAATAACCTAATATATTTTTGTGTCTGGGCTATTTCATCTACCACAGTGTTTCAAAGTACATTTCAAATGGCATGTTTCAGAATTTCTTTCCTTTTTAAGGCTAAATAATATTCCAGCATATGTATATATCACATTTCGTTTATCCGTTCATTCATCGATAGACATGTGGGTTGTTTCCACCTTTTGGCTATTGTGAATAATGCTGCTGTGAACATGGTTGAACAAATATCTTTTTGAGTTCCTGCTTTCAATTCTTTTGGATATATACCCAGAAGTGAAATGGCTAGGCCATATGGTAAGTTTATGATTAACTTTTTGAGGAACTTTCATACTGTTTTCTCTAGTGGCTACACCACTTACATTCCTACCAACAGTGCACAAGGGTTCCAATTTCTCCACATCCTCATCAATACTTGTTATTTTCTATTTTTTTGATAATAGCTTTCATCGTAATGGGTGTGAAGTGGTATCTCCTTTAGAGTTTTGATTTGCTTTTGAAGATCACAATCTTTAACTATGACTCTTTTGTATGTCCTCCTCTATGGCAGGACTTTGCTCCCTGAACTGTCTTTATCTGTTATATCTCTTAGTTCAGAGCATCAGATCCAGTTCACCAGACTCAGAATTTGGCATTCTACCTTTAAACTTCCTTGGCTCAAAGAGACTAATGTCTTCTTCACTTTCTGCCAAATCATGTTCTGCCCTTCTTTAAAATTCTGTTTGAAATTCATCTCACCATTGAAAACTTCCCTAAGTAACCCAACTTAATCCAGAGAGCATTTTATTCTAGTATCCCTTAGGCATTAATGAACAATTAGCATTGGGCTTTATCTACATATTCTTTTTCGTGTTTTCCAGGTGGGTTTATCGTACCTACTTTTAGATTATAAACTTGAGGAAATGGATCCTGGGTATTTTTCTGTGACAATCCCATTATACCTATCATCTGGTGATCAGTGTGCCGTGGACACTTAATAAAAGTTGTTGACATTTATAATGTATTTCATTATTTTTCTCTTGTAATATTTTCTCATGCTTATGTGGATGTCAAAAAGCAAGTTCTAGTTTCTTTATCTACTTTTCTGCTTCCTACTTCCATGAAATTTCCTCTGTGAAACAGCTTCTCAATGTGTTCTATTGGGACAAAGGTTTAGTTGTCCTCAGAGAAATAGACATTTAAATGCTCTATTTCCTTTCTAGCAGTGTTTCTGGATTGGTTGGCAGATATTTATTCCAAATCCAATTTTTTGCACACAGCCATTTTTAAAAAGACACTTATATTTAGAAACATGAATATCATACTGTGGCCCACCCTGAACAATCTCAGATCAGCTAGTCTGTTAGCCATACTGTACCCTTCCAGAAAACAAACAAACAAACAAAAAAACCCAAAAAACCTCTGAAGATGATCAGGCTTCCTGTTCTGTGGATTTTGAATTACTGTAATTAGGATCTCATGTTTGCAGCCACACAGTCAGCAGTGGTCTCTGGGCCCAGCACTTTCTATTTCAGTTGGTAATTACTCAGTAGTAAAAAAAAAAAAAATCACAGATGGGGGAGAATTGAGGACATAGTTTACTTGGTGCTGACTCTGCGGGGGTGGGGAGATAGGGTACACTATCTGTCATTCTAGCTTTCCGCAGACCAAAGTAACTAGGCTGAATGTAATAAGGCCCTTTAATTTCCTTGCACCCATTCAAAGGTGCTTCAATACGAACTAGGAAAAGGCTCTAGAAGCCAGAGTGATGGGGGAAGGGAGTGGTGAAGTGGAAGTAACGCCGGGGAGGGAGGACAGAGGAAGATGTTAGCGCAACGGTATCACTGAAAAAAGATTTTTATAGCCTTTAAAAATTATGTGTGTGTGTGTGTTTTAACTTAAGGTTAATGTCAAATAATAATTAAACACCAGTTCCTGGATCGTCTACTTAGTACTTATCAAGAGAGTTTATCTACTGAGGCCAAACGCAGTGCGTCGTCTAGTTAGCATTTGCTAAGACATGCCCTTCTATTTGGGAAAAGATTGCTCCCCTGCTTCCCTCGGCTCCTTGTTTTCTCTGTGCCTGGGAAAGCTGGTCTTATATTATTCAAAAGTTTGAATCCCACAGCCCAGAGTCACTGGCCCCTTTAAAGGGGGCTTTCTCCCTTGTCTTAAAGAACAGACCTCGAACGGAGCCAGATGGTTCCCGTCTGCTGCCTTGAGTCAATGCACTTCCTCCCACAGACGGGAGCCCTTTTGCCCTCCTTCCTCCCCGGCCCCTCCCCGCTTTCTACCCCCCACCACTGGGCCTCTCTGTTTTGTCGCTAGAAATAATCTTTTATTGCCCAGTTGTTCGGAAGTGACCTTTTGCCCTTGATTAGATAGCACCAGGCTCTATCACCGGATTGCTTTTGAGCTGGCAGTTGCTTTTTTGTGTCGGCTGATCCGGTGTCAGGGAGAACAATGCAAGGCTTTGCAAAATTTTAGTATAGCTCAGGCCTCATGTGGAACAGGTGGGGGTAGGGACGTTTGGGGTTATATGAAGCAGCCGGGTGGATCCCGGTGGCAAAATATCTTTTCTTTAGTAAACTGAAAAACAAATGGCATATTTTAAAATTCAGTTGTATATATGTAACTAACTCCTGTTTAATAACCTTGTATTTCAGAGGAATAGGAGATTACTCTAGGATTTCAGAATATATTTAAGTACACAAATATACTATTAAACTGACTTGAGTGTATATTCTTACATTGAAATATTAATCAAATGGACTATTGAATTTTTCAGGCAGCAATTTTCCAGAATGTTTCAATTATTCTAAGAAACAAGTGTAATAAACCATATAATAGAGAATGTGTTTAATCACTGAAAGCTAACTTATTTTTTATTTTTGAAATTAGGGAAAATATCTATGACTTTACTTGTTTCCTGGGTAAAAATGAAGAAATTTGTGACTCTGTTTCTTTTGTAACAGTTCTCAAATTCTTTTGATTTAAAATTCCCAGGAATATCTTCCAGCACTGATAGAGTGGGTGAGTTTGAAAGTTTTGTTTTTATACTTTCAATTTCATCTTAGAGGTGAATATTCTGCTATACAGATGTAGAAGAATTGGGGCATTCTTTTTAAGGTTTATTAATATATTTTTAACATCTAAAATTTTGAAGTTTTCTAGCCCGCAATCTGAGGGTGGAAAATATCTTTTCTTACCCAATTCCTACCTTCTTACAGCTCATGCAACCCTAACTTACTTTTTGTTGTAGGTGATTCTTAATGCTAATGGCCACACCGTTTCTTAATTCTTGGCCTCCCAGTTATGGTGGCTTAAAATGAGTTCCACCTTTCTGCTTTCTTTCAGGTGTTCTGGTCCATTTCTTGTTTGATAGGTTTGTAGTGTTGTAGTGTTGGGGGATACCTGAGAGTTTGTCAGGACTGTTCTCCAGTGTCACGCAGAGGGACTATATTTGCTACACAATGTGGAAAGTATGTACATTACCCTCCACCACAAAGGAAGTTAAAGATATAAAATGCAGAGTGAGTAAGTATTACCAGCTCCATTTTATAGATGAGGCAGCAGGAATTCACAGTCATGTAAATGTTCTAGAAGTATCCAGACCAACTCTAAGTTTCCCATTGCCTTGTTTCTATACTTAACACATTAACTGCCATGTGAGTTGTAGTTAAGTCATGCTAGTTTTGAGCCTGGGCCTTGTAAAGCATATGTAACTCACACGTCTCTTCACCTTGGGAGCGGTGTGAACTACTTTTCAAGTTGTATATAACTCACATACAGGAAGCAATAAAAAAATAACAAATTTTTCATTATGTGAGAAAGGATCGTTTTGTTTTTGAAGTTTTGATTCTATTTTCATAATAAAACACCATGGCCCCAAGGAAAAAAATTTTTTCTAGTGTGGCAGTCAATGTGTTAAGAATGGTTGTTTTCATGAAAATTAAGTGTGTGGATGTCACAAAGGAAAATGATTGGTGTGTTCTGCATTTTTAAATTTTTTGTTATTTGTGCTTTATTGGTTAAATATATTTCTCTCAAAAAAATCAACATGTAGCATGCATAATTTTCTAATAGTAATTTTGAGAATATGTTGGTGTGTATATATGTATATATACATGTATATATTCATGTGTTTTAAAAAAGCAATGAGTATTGATAATCAATTTTATTAGCAGACAAGGTAAACAGTTTGCCAGATAACTTGCCATTTGGTGATTTTCCCTGGGTGAGCCTAGGAAATTGGGAAATGATCAAGGAAAGATTGAGGTTGAGATGTCATTTAGTAAAATGAAAACATGCCATACCATTCAAGTGTTTGCAGATTTCTTTTTGTTTCAATCTATCTCCCTGTTGGCAAGGGTCTTACCTATGTATGTCTCTATAGGGGTGGGGGTAAGTTTGAGTGGCAGCATTTGAGTTTTTTTAAAAAGGCCAGTAAATGCTTCTGAGTTCTTCCATTTAGTTTCTTTAATCAAAGGGGATCCTCAGTTCTGGCACTGTTCTGAGAATTGGTCAGACAGCATAGATGACAAGGGATGATTTGGAAGTTTCCTTTAGGGCCTTTGGGTGGGTAGCAAGGGAAATGCTGAATCTGCTTATCATTGTGGCTTATAGACAACAGGAGACTGGGTCATAGCAGTGCTTATTTTAGTCTCTTTAAACTCCTCCTCTCTGAAATAAAGATACTTGTCTGAAATAAAGATGCTTCTCTTTTTATTTCATGGAGCTATAGAATAATAAATTCTTTGTGAGGAGAATTTAGCTTATATATGAACTTGAAAAAGAGTAGAGAGACTAGGACTCAGGAGACCAACATTCTTCTTTTGGTCATTTCTTAAAGGGGCTAAAAACTTTCCTGTAATTTACATGGTTATTGAGGTAGTGAGTGAGATATATTATATTATAATGATAATAGTATGATGTTTCTGGCAACTACTACCACTGCAACAAAAAGACAACAAACAAGTAAGCAAACAAACTATGTAGTTTCGAAGCTCAAATCAACAAACATTATCTTAACTGTTAGCCTATTAGTATAGCAATGCTATAAAATGTTTCAATATATGTTGAAAATGAAAAATATATTCTTTTGTTGCCATGCCCAGAAAGCTGATTTTCTACATCTTTAGCATAACAATGTCTACTTTTCACTTTTAGAGAGAATAATATGTAAATGCAAAGATAAAATTATACATTTCAATGAAAAAAGTAATATACTAACAAATTATTGATGAGGTTGATGTTAAGAAGTATACAGAGGCATAGTAATTAAGGCCACAAAGCTGATTTGATGATTATTGTATATATAATCACAAAAAATAATTAAAGTAAGCCAAAGTAGATTCTTTTGGTTAGGAAGAAAATTAAATATATTCTTAAAAATTGATTGAATGTAAAAGGAAGAATTAAAAATAGTCATGGTGAAATATTATATGGCAATGGCTATCTTCAGTTAATTAACTGGATATTTGTTTTATCATGAAATAATGAAAAATTTGTTGACTCTTATATCTGCCAATATTTCCTCATATTTAATTTTACTCAGGCCACCTAAAATTTGAGTTTCATTCCCTTTACTGAAATGGGGCTCTCTGAAGTTCCTGGAAATTCTTTTGCAGGTATAATTCCAGATGGCTTAGTCTTTAGCCATCTGACCCTGGTCTCAGGGGCACTAGGGTCTCTGTGTCCTTTGATATAACTCAGCCCACACACTCACAACACTGTAGTTTCTCCCATCCAAGTACTAGCCAGGCCCAGTCCTGCTTAGCTTCTGAGATCAGATGAGATCGGGCACGTTCAGGGTGGTATGGCCATAGATAACACTATAGTTTCTATAACATGTTAATGCTGATGACTTCTAAAGCCCAATTCTTGTCCTCAGTCCTTTTCCTCTGCTATCCCTCCTTTGTGGTATTCACAAATAAAGTCCACTGCCATCTTAATTCAAAGGACTCAATGTTCCTTCACTACCTTGTCCCTCCAAGGGTTTATATCTTGCTCTGCTCTATGGTACTGCTCATATATTTTACTGATGACAAAAACAAAACATCCCTAAAATGAAACTTATCATTTCCCATAAGAACCTATTCTTACCACTACCATTGTTTTTTGGGTGACTTGGCAAAGGGTGTTCAATAACTTGCTGCATAGAGGTAGGGAAAAAAAATGCCACCAACTTGTCAATCATAGATGAACCAGCCTCAGAAGACTGTGAAGAACTTTGTAGGTGATAAAACCTAGGGATAGTGAGGGAAAGTGGAGCTTGTTCCAAGCCATGTCCTTTTATTGAATGAAAAGAACACAAGATGGCGGTGCTGGGGGATGTCATGTTAGACTTACTTTGTTCAAGCCCTGGTTGGACCACCGACCTTGTAAAGCTCTCTGAACCTCAGTTTCCTCTTTGTCAAAGCTTTTACCCCCTAACTTTTGTGGTTAGCATGAAAACCCCATGAAGTCCTAAGCAATATAAATAGAAGGTAATTACACTACAGTGATCATGTTGGGGATTTGTGGTTGCTGTAATCACAATGAGAACATACATACCATGGTTGCAGTTAAGTGTTTATTTGCTTGTTCACTTGTTTATTGCCTTTCTCCCCCTTAAGTTGTAAACTCCATTAGGGTAAAGACCATGTTTGTTTTATTAATCATTGTAATCCTGTTATATATTACAGTTTCTGGCCCTGGGAGGCACAGGATAAGTGTTGGTTGAATGGATGGATGGATGGATGGATGGAATATGTTAAATAGCTCCAAGAACATTAGCTTTGTGAAGTCCAAGGGACTATCAGAAAGTTCATGTGCCATAGCTTATGATCATTAATACTTGTAAGATTTCCCAAAGCTTCACTCCGAGTTTATTTTAGAGACAGTTTTAACAAATCTGGCAATCTAGTATCCCAGATTACATAACACTGGAGGCTGATAATCAGGCGTTTAAGAAGTAGAAAAACTACTGGAGGAACTCAAACATATGGCAGCCTGGTACCACTTAATTCAAATTAAATAGAATGATGTGTTCCTAAAAGCTTTGTGAACTGTGCATATCACATAAATGCATGGTGTTGTGTAAGGGGAAAGCAGCCTACCAGCTCCGGGTCCTGAGGCCACTGTAGTGACATTGTGTAGTGATGGATGCTCGTAAGGATATCTCTGAACCATCAAGAAAATTAAATTGTGTTCAGTTTCCATAACAAGATAAGGAAATGTGTATTAATAGTTCATTTTAAATTTAGAAAGATTTCTCTCAAAAGTGGTCAAAATATATAAAATTGAAATACCTTATTTCTGATAATACTAGATAAATGAGATATTTTATTCACTAAACCAAAGACCTTTAAAGCAGTATCCTAATCAACCAAGTGCTAAAAGTTAGGAAGTTACATTTGGGATATATTAAAACACCCTTAAGGCCTACGTATGTAGATGCTGAATAAATTAGAACTACAGTACTATATTAAAAGAATGGACCATTTTACTAAGTCGAGTTGGTCAGCTCCTATGTTGGCCTAAATTAGTGGTGTTTTATTTTTGCCACAACATTATATCCACTTTGTATCTGGATTATGCCATATATAATAAGCATTTAAGATATTAAATATATTTTGGTGGATCTAGGTAGCTGGATTTCCATTGTCACAGGGAGAATGGGGTTGGGGTTTTATTTTTATATTTTTAGTCTGATATTCACAAGTGACAAATTTTGAGAGCTTAAAGTTGATTTTAAATTTCATTTGATTTCAAAAAATACTTATTGACCACCCTGTACGAACTGGAGCTGGAGACAGATGATGAGTCAGGCAATGTCCCCTCTCAAGGAGCAAATGGTTTCCAGATTCTCCAATGGGGACAAAACCTGTCTAAATCCATGAACTTTAAAGTCTCGTGATGTTTGCAGAAGAGAATGACAGTAGTTAGTTAATTTTAGTGAGCAAAGAATGATAAAAGATTCAAAACCCACAGCCTAAAATAAGTGAATTTTAGTTGTGAAGTATGTCACATTAATTGTTAAACATGAAGGAGGAACATTGATCTTTTAGAAAATATTTCAATTCTATGTGTTGGTTTTTTTTCCTTGATTATGTTGAATTATAACGACTTTTTTTTTTTTAAAAAGGAAATGTTTAGTTGGGTAGAAATAATTAAGATGAAAGTAATTATAGAAATAAGACATTTTCATCAAGTCAGTTTTTATACACACTTACTTTGTATACTTAATTTTCATTTTCCTTTGTTTTAAAATCTTCAAGGTAGGTAAATTCAAAGTAGGTGAAACTTTTTTGAAAGTCTTAAAAAGTAAGCAATTCTAAATCTTTTCATCAGTTAGGTTTTGATGTCCTGGGTTATTCTAATCCCCTTAAATCAACCAAGAACATAATAAAACTATTCAGAATGGAACAAACTGTGTCTGATTAAATGATAATTTCCTAAATTGAAAAAAAAAAGTTTCGCTACATCAGATAGTAGTCGATATCCACGGCTCATGATCAGATAGAGGAACTCACACATGCGCCATTCCGGGAGCGTTGCCAGTACTGCTGTCATCACTGGTAGCTGGAAAAAGGCATGATTAAAAGATTTGCTTGTAGTGTTGCTCATCATTAGTAAGTTGTATATCTGGTAAGTAGACATAAACAGACGCAACTCTCTGATATTGTCTCCCTCCTCCATTCTCTGCACCCTTCACCTCTCTTTGGCTCTCCTCAGAGGTGTGCTGGTCTGCTGTAGCTGGCAGTGCAACCTTTGCAGTTGTTATCGTGCATTTTTGGATGCTTGATTGGATTGGAGCCCATCCCCCCTCCACAGCCATCTATGCTAAAACAAACGAGAGCTTACTTCTAGCGCACATCACAATCTTCAGTTGTCTTCATCTAAAATTTATAACATAACATATGTGTTATAAAGTCATAAAGTTTCAGCCATAAGGTAGATGGAGCAGCAAAGATGACCACAATGAGAAGGTCAGGTCAACTGATAGTGACAAACGTTGCCCCCATAGAGGGTAGTGGCATACAGGAATATGTTATGAATAAATGCAAGGGAAAGGCCCATAAAAAGGAAAATGGCCTTATTAAACAATGGGAATGAAGAAATTGTGGTGACTTTAGAATGGCAAAAGTAAAGAATGACTTTTTTTTTTAAAGGCATCTTAATGAAAATGAAAACAAAAGCTTATTGAAGAAAATAGGAAAACAGTTAAATGAGCACAAGAAAGAAGGAATCCAGTTTATGCACAGCCTAGAGGGTGAGGAATGAGCTGGTGAACCATTCATGGCTACATGTAAATGCTGTGTGACGCACCAGGGAACTGCTGTTAGTCACAAAAGGGAAATGATGGTACATCTTTCAGGCTCTGAGGGCCCCCCTGGAGCCCATTAGCTGTGTGCCAGGCTCCCTTATGGGAGGCAGTACCCAAACCTATTTAGAATCATTTTGTTGCTTTGAAAAATTGGCCCCGTGGGACAAGGAATTCCTGCTCCCCCGAGGCACCCTGGAGCTATACAAGAAGACGTTGCGTGGCAGTGTACGGCCCTTGCGTATCTACTTCTAGTCTTGCTGTCTGACACGCAAGGCGATCAGGACCCTTCTCTGAGTCCACCTAAAATCTGTGTTGATAGGAGATCTGAAAGGAGTTAAATAAGTCTACTATAAATCTAATAAAAGATTCAGTAGCTCAGTTTTCTTCTCCAGCAAAATAATGCAACCAATATGAGAACAGTTTTCTACATCTTAATTTCTGGTTTTTTTGTTTTTTTTTTTTTTTAACATCAAAAAGCTCAAAATCTTTTTCAGAATACCACGGCCTATCGCACCTCTATATAATGCACATAAATTAAGGATAAGAAATAAAGTTAGAAAGACTGTGTTTAGGATTGCTCAGGTACAGGTTTGAGGCCAGTCTCTACCACTGGCAGGGGACAATATCTACTTACAATATCACCCTGAGACCTAGGCCACAAGGCCTTATGCTGGTGCATTGCCCCTCCCTGCCGTAGTGGACCCAAGTCTGCCTTTTCTCTGACCTCATCTCTTCCGTGGTGCTGGGGGTCTACAGGTCCAAGAAGACATGGCCACCCTCCCAGACCCTGTGCCGCCTCCATGTTCTGGGTACCCTGGACTCCAGAATTCTGGACCTAAAACAGCAGGGCCTGCTTTCAGGGCCAGTACAGGACTGAGTCTCAGGTCTGTCTTCACAGCGTAGACCATGGTGCCGTGATGCTGCCACCGAAAGGGTCAGCAAAGGGGATGGAAATTAGATGGAGCAGGACATGGAGGGCTGTGGTGTTCCCACGCATGGAAATGCCGGTGGCATGGGACAGAGCTGCGTGTGGGAAAGTAAAGGCCCTCCGTTTGTACACTGGCTCCTCCTGCAGACACTGGAAGCACACCTGCACATCTAATAAAGTTATTATAGGGTTTAAATAAGCTAATGTATGTAAAGTGCTCTGCATAGAGATTGTGGGCGTTCAGTATGCTTTTGTTCTGGGATGGTTTCTGTTTTAAATTAAACCCAACTTAGCCTCTTCTAAATTTCCATGAAAAACATGTACCCAGAGGCCCAAAATAAAATGAAACCTCTTTAGCAATACTCAAAAATAAGACTAATAGCCATCTTATTGCCAGAATCTGGGAGGAATTTATAAACACCGCAAAACCTTTAGAGCAAAATAAAGAATCCAGTTGGTGTTTGGGGTCATTTCACAGTGATAAAAAGTACTGCCCATGCCATGGAAAAAAATTCATAAACCTGCATAAACTGAATCATATAGGTATTGTAATAACAGGAGTCAAAATCAGTATATAAAGTAAAAAATACTAGAAATAAAGAGTGGACACAATAAAATTGTGGAATATTAATCTAATATACCTTTTTTGTAGCTTTTGACAAATCAAGTAGGTTACATATAGACATAGAAAATTTGAATATAATTGAGTTTACAGTTAATTATCAGTTTGTATAATTCAGAGAACACACTTTTTAAGTGTTTGTGAAATATTTTCAGAAATTTATTGTACTAAGAAAAGAAAATCTCAATATGTTCTTCCCAAGTAGAAAGGGAATAGGCTGCATCACCTGAACTCAATGTCAGAAAACTAAAAATTAAATACAAAACATAAAGCAAATGATTAATTGTCCTGGCAATTAAATACCATGTATCCATAAAATGGATACATTTCTGATTTTTTTTTTTTTTTTTTTTAAATAGAGACAGGATCTCACTCTGTAGCCCAGGCTGGTCTTGAACTCCTCCTCTTAAGTGATCATCGCACCTTGGCCTCCCAAAGTGCTGGGATTATAGTGTGAGCCCCTGCAGCTTATTTTCAGACTCATCTCAACTTCAGAGTTGTAAATGTGCAAAATATTGTGTTTGAAAATTAATGAAATGCTTCAACTTCTGGTAGAAAGAAAATGAAAAATTTACCAGTTATTACAAAAAGAAACAAAAACACTGTTAGGATAGTCTTAAATTGATTTTCTTTTAAAGAAGAAAGAAAATAAATGAACTAAATATTTTATTCAAGAATTATTTATTCTGAGACAAGGTCTTGCTCTGTCACCCAGGCTGGAGTGCAGTGGCCCAATCATAGCTCATTGTAACCTTGAACTCATGGGATCCAGTGATCCTCCTATATCAGCCTCCCAAGTAGCTAGGGATACAGGTGTACACCACCACACCCCAGCTGATTTTTTAAAAACTTTTTTGGAGAGATGGGTTCTCACTACTTTGCCCAAACTGGTCTCAAACTTCTGGCCTCGAGTGCTGGGATTACAGACGTGAGCCATTGCGCCTGGCTGGTTAATTTATTTTTGAAGAAAAAACTATTTTTCATAAATTTAGTATGGCTTAAACGTACGGTGTTTATAAAGTCTGTAGTAGTGTACACTAATGTCCTGGGCCTTCACATTCACTCACCGTTCACTCACTCACTCACCAAGAGCTACTTTGGGTCCTGCCAGCCCATTTGTGGTAAGTTCCCTATACAGGTGTACCACTTTTTTTTTATCTTTTATACCATATTTTTACTGTACCTTTTCTATGTTTAGATATGTTTATATCTACAAATAGTTACCATTGTGTTACAATTGCCTACAATATGCAGTACAGTAACATGCTGTACAAATGTGTAGGCCAGGAGCAATAGGCCATAACATATACCCTACATGTGCCATAGGTTTGTGTAAGTACACCCTATGATCTTTTCTTAGAACATATCCGCGTCGTTAGGTAATACATGACTATATTACATTTAATTGTAAGACTACAATGTGGGAAAGCATGTTGTAGGATAAATGCAGCCAAACTTTATGGTGCTGCTTCAGTTTGTAGAAGCTCTATCTCAATATGGGGTCCCTAGGTGCTAATTTAGGTATTTATAAGCATCCCTCAATTTATTTGAATAATTTCAAATGACTTAATGGAATCATACATTTCCTATGAGAAGTTTGCTTTTTCTGTTTTGTTTTTCCTGCTTTTGTTTTTGGTTGAAACTCAAGGTAGTCTTATGCCAGACACTCTGGCAGCTTTGTGTGATTTTGATTAATAAAAGACCATAAATTACATCATTTCAGTTTGATAGACAATTTTAAAACCAGGCCAGGTGAGATGGCTCATGCCTGTAATCCCAGCACTTTGGGAGGTTGAGGTGGGAGGATTGCTTGAGGACAGGTGTTTGAGATCAGCCTGGGCAACATAGTGAGACTCTATCTCCGCAAAAAATTAAAAAAAAAAAATTAGCTTGGTGTGATGGCATGTGCCTGTAGTCCCAGCTACTTGGGAGGCTGAGACAGGAGGATGGTTTGAGCCACAAAGTTGGAGGTTACATTGAGCTATGATTGCACCACTGCACTTCAGCCTGGGTGACAGAGTGAGATCTTGCCTGAAAACAAAACAAAAAAACAAACTTGTGATCACTGGAGAAGAGTGGAATTTGGACCTACTGACTCCAGTGCAACCCTCATGTCTCACCATATCATTTCAGGACAGTTCTTCACTTAAAGAGTTTTAGTTTCTCTATGGTATTAATAGAATTGGTTTTTTTTCATAGTCAATGTTCAAGAAAGTTAACAAACAATTTGCATATAGATGACCCTTCCTTCATATATATCTAATATATTAAAATCTGAATCTACACAGCACATATATTTTTCTTGGACTTCTTTGAGTGACTATATCCATGTAGGCCTCTAGAATTTTCCTATTCCTCCCCAAATTCTTTGTGTTGGGGACAAACCTATGTTGATCTGACTTACTTGGGGAACATTATTAATGGGCATACATGCCTCAGTTATACCAATGAAGGGCACAAGTTCTTGGAGCTGTAAGGCTCATGAATTCTCAGAATCATGCAATGAGTTCAGTGGACAATCTCCTTCTTCTTGGTGAATGATGTGGAAATCTTCAGTAGGTATTGGTGGATGTCAAAGCAGCCTGTGACAGATTTCCTCTTCCAGATGCCTCCAAATTTGACTTTGGTATTAGATGCATTGATCAGCTACTTTTAAATATGAAATGAAAAATCAGGAGAAAAAATGTTATCATTATTCTGTTATTAATTATGCAGGACACAGATGGGACGATTTGCAAGCAGAAATGGGGATGATAGTGATTTGGGATGAAATTTTTAAAAATAAGCCAGGGTTTGAACACAACATAATCAAAGTTTCCGAATCTTTATGTCATTTCCTCCATCAACTCCATCTTTGCTTTTCTTCCTATGACAAAATAATGAACAAACCCTTAAAATAATAAACAAGTAACAGAAAAAATTTCTCAAGTGAACTTTTTGACTCCTGTTTGTTGTTATTGTTGGACTCTGTTTTCAATAGTTGCTTTTTTAAGCTTTTAGGGAAACAATTCATAGAAATTTATCATTTTTCTCTTAAATCAGTCCTAAAGTGTGTGTGTGTGTGTGTGTGTGTGAGAGAGAGAGAGAAAAATGTCCCTAGGATCAGCTCTATTTGCATTGGTATTTCCAGTGGAAATGTCAAGTGTGACCTTTTTCTTGTTTGGGTGTCTAATCCTATTTTAGAACCCTGTCACGCCCCTGCAGAGGGTCAGCGCCCTCATGAATAGAACTTCTGCACCTGCTCCCCCTTTCTTCTCCTCTTGTTCCCCTCTGAGTAGGACTGGAGGATGTTCCGGATGGCAAACAAAACAATAGTATGCTTCAGTGACTGCAGTGACAGAAAATAATTCCAGACTTGGGAGAATTTGGTAGAGTAAGTTTTGAAACCATGAGAAAATAAACACAAAAATAAGCAAACCTGAAAAGAGAGGGAAAAAAACGTGCAGGAACACTGCATTTCATTGCTGCAAATATCAGGGCTAACACACCCTTGAACTTTTCAATTGATGAGATAGAATCTCTGGGAAAAAAAGATCAGCTTTAGCAAATCCAGGATGCTGATCAGTGTCATTGACATTTCACTTATAAAAAAATTATTAACATAAAAAATTGTGGGAAACATAACCGAGGAAGTCCAGATCACCTTAGTAACTGGAATTGATTTCCTCATTCCCCAAAGTAGAATTTTGAGTAATTATACTTATTGGAACTGAATTAAGCAGTAAATGAATGTAGACAACATAAATAGTAAAGGAATTGTATTTTCATCTTATTATCATTTAAAGATAATGTTCTGTAAAAATCAGCTCTGTTTGTTAGTGCTTCGGTTGAATTATAATTTCCAATCACAGGGATTATTAGAGAATGAAAGAATTTTGTATTAGAACATAACCAAATTTAAATATGTAATTTGTCTCTATTTTATATTTGTTTTAAAGTTAACCATGGATGAAAAAGCCAAATTCACACTGAAACTGCTAAAACGATAAATTTCAATATCTACAGTTTTGCCTGACAGATTTGACCACACAATCCCTAAGGGAACAATCTTTCCCAGCCATATTAATATTCACGCTGTTTTTCCTAAAATCTTGCTAACAACTTCTTTTTCTTATGAAATAAATCCTTCATGGTGTTTCCTCAGATTGTAATCCAAGTGCGTTTTCTCCTTTACTTTGTACCATACTCCAAAATCCGGTTTAGGATGCCGCTCTTCAATAAATGTATCTCTGCTCTTCCCTTATCAGCTTATTAGTATCTTGACCTCCCAATAGTTTCCTAACTGGTTTCCTTGCTTGCAGCCTCCCATCTCCACCCAGGTCATTCTGCGTCCCACCACAGGAGTAACCTTCCTGAGAGATGGTACGACACTCTTCGAGTACCTCCAAACCCAGAAGTTAAATATAACAGCGTAACTGATTTCACAAGACATAATCAAACTAGTTAGAAGGAATGGAACAGAGATGGGGAGTGCGAGGATTCAGAAAGCTTCAGAAAGCACTGCAAGTGGGAATGACCTAGAATAGGGATGAGGTGGGGCTTGAAACAAGCCGTGAAGAAATGGGAGCATTTGACAGGAAGAGAAAAGGCAAGGGAGCACACATCCTCTTGTAGGGAACAGCAGTGACCAAAGACATGAAAGTGTTAGACCCTGGCTAATACAGCAGTTTGGCAAGGAGTGTGGGAGGAGATGAATCTGAAAAGTAGGTTAGGATTTGCTCGTGGCTGGTCATAATTATCAGTTTATAAATCTCTGCCCTTTAGATTTTGGGAAGCCATGGAGGATGTTTGGGCAGGGTAATGATATTATCATCTAGAAAGACTCACTTACTGGAAATGTACAGGCCAGATTGGGTGGGGATAGAATATCTGAGGCAGAAAAACTGGTTAGAAGACAGTTGCTAAAATCTAGGTATGTAAAGTTCTTTATTAGGGTGCAGGCAAAGAGAAAAGTGGAGACAGATATGAGAGACACTGGAAAGGGGATATTTAGAGGATTTGGAAATTAAATGAGTATGTAGAGGAGGACTTAAAAAATGACTCTAGGATTTCAAGTTTGATGACTAGGAGAAACAGAGCAGCTAGGAGAAACAGAGCAGCCAGGAGAAGCATCTGGAGTTTTGTGTGCATGTAATAAGGTTTTAGATGCAGTGTTTGTCACTTATGGGTTTGGGATGCAGGATTTGAGTTCCAGAGAGAACCCTGGATAGAAACGTACATTTGGGAATCATATTAATTGCGTGCTAGTTGAAGCCTTGAAAATCACTCAACAGGAGCTAGATTTTGGATAGTACTCATATTTATGAGATCGGAAAGAAAAGGAGAAAGCAAGGAAGGAGATGAGAGTTAGGAGGGACCCAGGTGAGGACCATCGTAGAACAGCAAAGGAGAGAGTGGCAGAAGGGAGGAGGACGTAAGCAAAGACAAAAATCTATGAAGACGTTCACAGCAAAGAAAATGCAGCCCGAGAATCGGTGAATCGCCTGCTGTGTTTGTGAACTGCAAGGCGAAAGTTGGCTTTTGAAAGTGGCCTGAAGCCATGTTACAAATGATTTAGGAAAGAATGTGTGGTGTGAAAGCAGAGGCGTCAATCATAAAAACGTGCGAACTTTTGTGATAAACGGAAGGAGACAAATGGGCTGGGCAGGGTACCCGGCTCATGTGAAGAACATCTGCAGGACAGGCACGCTGTGTTGAAGGCGGAGAATCGAAAGCCAAGAGAAGTGAAGGACTGAAGGTGTTGGGGGTGAAAGCAGGGATGAATGAATGACTGTTTCCTGACCATGAGTAACTGAATGACCGTGATGTTTGAAGTGACTACTGAAATTTGGCAAGGCATCCTGGAAGGTCTGTGCGTGCATCTGTGTGTGTGTGTGTGTGTGTGTGTGTGTGTGCAGGAGACTGAGATCGTAACTCTTCTGGGTGAATCACAGTGGAATGTTCAGTGGTGGGTGGAGCAGGCTGACTGAGCTTGGGAGGGCTAAGGTGTTCATTTGTGCCCTCAGATGCCAGTTCTCAGTGCCTGTGACAATAGCAAATTTGATGTGTTCTCAGGCTGCAAACAGAATCCGAGTGAGTGGACTCTAGGAAGCAAAAGTTTCATTTTTAGGTGGTTTTGTCTTTTGGGCATGAAAAGGTGGAAGGACAAAAAATCTTACTGCATCTTATGTGTACCCCACCGTGCGGTGGTCGTCTGTTTCCTTGCGGGTCTGATCTCCCCCATTAACTGTGAGCTCCTCAAAGCCTAGGCCGCTCGTCTCTGAATCAGAATACCTTGAATGTTCCTGGCACATAATCAACCAATATTGCCTGCTGAATGAATTAGGGAGGGCATGAGGCCGTTAGCTCTGGAGAGGAGGGGAGTTCTGCCTTCCTGAAGGCAGGAGAAGGAGAGAGGGATATAGAGAAGTAATTTTAAAAGCTTACATCAAAGGAAGAGGCTACTCATAAAGATGATTTCCATTTCTTTAGTAAAGTGGTATCCAAGAGGATTTTCTGATGGGAGAGGTGGCAGGGCCTGAAGAAAGCTGTTGGGGGTCTTCTGTGAGCGAGGTGCTGAGGACGCACTTTACATAGGCTGCCTTTAGACCCAGTGGCGCCGTGACGTTGCTGTGATTATTCTCATTTTCTGATAAGGAAACTGAAGCTGAAATAGTCACACATTTACTTATAAGCTCCTATTAAAATCCGAGTCTCTCAACTGCAAAACCTGTGCTTCCTTCCATATGCTTCCTTATTGGAGTGGTTGTAGGAAGTGTATAAAGGAAAGGAATCCAGAGATGAGGAAAAATATTATTTAGCAGTGGCAAAGGTCTATAAGGATGAGTGAACTTGATCTTGTTTAAACTCAAGGCAGTAAGTTTCTTGGTTTCTATTTATTATTCTATTCACAATTTTGAGAACAGAGGAAGCAAAGGCTGTGGAAATCCAGGCTTTGTACCTGATAAGCTAGAGGAAGTTTAAGTGAGGAGGGTATAACCAAGGACAATTGTGTGGAAGGGGCTATTCATCAGTTATTTCGGGTTGTTAAATCTACTCTTTTTTAACAAGATTGGAAGCCTCTGAAATGTTTCCTCATTGTGACTTATGAAGTATTAAGGACTGATTCAACACTCAGTAACTGCGTATGGAATGGTCAGCACCAAACAATGTGGAAATTGTTATTAAAATGGAGATTTGTGCTACCTAAAGCAACATTGCTTTGGAATTGTGCACTTTGCCTATTAAGATGCTCTTAAGCCAACTGAGGATTTGATTAATAATAATAAAGTTCTTTATTAAGGAAAATCTGGCTGAATAGACTTGCCTGGATCAGACTAACTGCATGGAATCAAATAGATAGTCAATCTTTGGTGAAACAAGACTTGCAGCAAATTCATTAGCTTATTTTGTGACACTCTAGGAAGGACGGTAATAATAATGAGTATTTTTGATAAGTAATAGTAAGTATTACTTATTTGTGCAGGCAGTGTTCTAAGTACTTCACATGCACTAGTGTATTTAATCCTCATTAAGTAGTATAAGTAGTATATCAAGGTTACTATTGTACAGATGAGGAAACTGAGACCAAAAAAAAGTTAAGTAGCATGCCTGAGATACACAGCAAACTAGTGGCAAATTCAGAATTTAAACCCGATGGTCAGCTCCTACGTCCACATTCCTAACTACTTTGCCATTTTCCAAGTTATGACGTTTTCTATTTTATTTTCCATTTTACAGTCCAGGCAGCTTCTTTGTGTCTGACGAGAAACATGAGTAACTTTTAACAAATCTGAAGTGCGTCCTTCCTTTTCTCAACATCTGTCCTGCCAATTGTGTGCAGAAGGAAATGCTCTTTCTTACTCATCTGTGTGACATTTGTATCTCAATGGTTCTTTGGCAAAAATGTTCAAAACCCAAAGAAAACTACTACGACAGAGGCTGCCTTCGTCTATCTTTCCATAAACAACAGCAAGGCCAAGTCTGTGAGTTCTCAGATTCTTCCTTTCTCAGTTTTGACCCATTTCCTCTCATTTTGGTTTAGAAATGGTATTTTTGAAATCTTTAAAAAAGGAATTTAATCTGCTGACCACTGTAAAATAATTATTTATCAAAAGAATAATGAAGCATGCCTTGTTTACATAGGATTTAAATTGGAGAGATCTTAACAGTAGGATTATCTTTACATTTGTATACCCAGAGGACTGAAGATATGCTGGAGTAGTTCTGAAAGAGCGATGCTATCTTATGTTTATTTTCTTACATCAATAAATAGAAACCAAGAAATAACTCTTCTTGGCTTCTTCCTGTCTTAAATGTATTATTCAGAGATGACTAATAGAAACTTAGATTGAGTTTTGAACGTTAATGTAAATTTTGTGTTTTGTACTTGTAGTCTGAAAGTTTGCCTTTATAGACTGGACTGTAGGATGCATAACATTAACATAAATTTGTGTTAAAGAATAATTGTCTAAGACTTTTTAAAGCTATAGCTTAAATTACTATCAATGCTCTTAAGTACCTCAGCCAGTGTTTAAAATTTAGTTCATTCTAATTAAAGGAAATCGATTTTAATTGTTCACACTAGTGTACAGAATGATTCATACATATAACAAAGTTATTTACAGTTGGAATTTGCTTGTTGAGTTTCCAAAGCAGAGCATTGTATCTGACATATATAAGGATTTGTCAGCTGTTATCTACTTAAGAATTTGTAATACACATGAAATTAAATTCTATTGGCCAGATTGTTGCCCAACAAAAAAAGTATCTTTTATTGTCAAAGCCTTTTAAAATTTCTTCTTTGTTTGTTTTGTATGACTAAGTTTGTACCCTTACATGGGAATAGTATAGGACAGATCCTCTTCACAACACAAACATACCAGCCCCGATATGCCCACATGTGCACGTATGTTGTTGTACTCCCAAGAGGTACATGTACACATGGATAATTCTCTCATTCTACATCATTAACACATATGTTTATCATTTCTATTTGCCCATATACTTATAATCTCAAAGTATGATCAATAAACAGCTATATGGTAAATTTTGTAATAAGCATTGTCAAATTTAACATGTATTTAAAATTTTTGTTTTAAAATTTCTAAAAATACAAAATGTTTGACAAACAGTGCTAAGTAATAGATGGATAAAATAAACATAAAGTTGCCTGACAAGTAGGAATCTCCCACCCCAATTTCTGAATTTTATACTAGACTGATTTTAAACATATGTGGTTATAAGCTTATCAGATTTCCAAAAATGAACCTTCTATAAAAATCACACTGGGCCCCTCAGCTGTGTTTTCTTCCATTTTTTATAGACAAATTGAAAGCAAATGTTTTTTTTAAAAAATACAATGAACTGAAAACAGCTGTCAGGATGCACTTTTTCTCGTCTGTAATACAGAAGTGTAGTAAACCAGAGCTTAAGTCTCCCCAAATCATGCAATATAATAAAAATAATAATCCCAGTTAATGGTAGTTTTAGCATTAATTCAGAAGTATAAGAGTTAATATTTGCTGCAGTAGGGTCCAAATGGCTCATTTAATTCAGCAAACGTTATGATTAGAGCAAGTGATGTGGGGCAAAATGCATATTTCATTTTGGAGTGTCTTAATTGCAAATATATTTTACAAAGAAGAGACTTTTTGAAAATTCATATGAAGTGTTTTAACAAATATTATAGAGATGATTCTGGACATTTCCCTCTATAGCTACTGAAGCCTAGAGTGAATGCATGACTATAATATAAGACCACAGAAAAGATGGTGAGCAGAAAAACTCAAAAAATATATGCACAAAATATTGGATGGCTTATCTGTTCTAAACATAAACATTTCTTTTATTTAATAATAACATTTTCCTTAATTTAGCAAAAGCATATTAAATTAACAGGAGCTTATTTTAAAATAACATGAACATTTAGTCCACAAAGACACTATGAATTTTTTTTAACTTAAAAAATATCATCCTTTCTAGATGTGATATCTTAAGAAGGATGTAACATCACCTATATAGAATTCTTGCCAAGAATGCATAATGAGTTTAATCATAAGGAAACATCAGATAACTCTAAAGGCGAAACATTCCATTTAAAAGAGAGAGAGAATGAATTCTTTAAAAATGTTAATGTCTTAAAAGACAGAGAAAAGCTAAGGGAATTTTCAAAATTAAAGGACACTAAAGAGATGTGACAACCAAATGCAATATCTGCTCTTAGACTGGATTTAATTCTGGAAGAAAAAATGTTATAAAAGACATTATTAGGTCAAGTAACAAATTTGGAATACAGATGGTAGATTAGATAGAAGTATTGCATCAATGTTAAATTTACTAAAGTTGATAACTGCACTGTGGTTATGTAAGAGAATATCCTTATTCTTAGGAAATACACACTGAAGCATCTGGGGTAAAGGGCTACAATGTATGCAGCTTGGTCTCAAATGGTTCAAAATGATAAAGAAAATGGGACAAAATGTTAACAGTAAGATAATATGGGTAAAAGGCCTATGGGTGTTCTTTGTACTGTTGCGACTTTTCTGTAAGTCTGAATTTATGTCCCAATAATAATAAAGTCTGAATTTACTTTCTATAAGTCTCAATTTATTTCCAAATTAAAAAAAATCACCTTACTTGAGAAAGAACTATTTCTGGGGACCATGAACTCTTCTTTGATAAATACTGTTGTAGAAATACCATATCTGCAATCACTAGGTGTTATTAAATATTGGTTGAATGAATCCCTGACTGAATGAAAGAATACAGTTGACATGCTGAATTACTTCAGATTTGGTTTCAAATTCTGTGGTAATTGATATGAAAACATAAGCAAAGTCATTGACTCAGTCTTTTAGGGACCAAAGAGTTGAATATACTATATACCTTATTTTGTTGTGCTACAAGTTTCAAAGGATTTTTCTTTTGTAGTCTCACTCAGCTGGTCATCAATCTTGAAGGAGTGTAGTGGCCTGCAAATTCCTCTCCAGGAGGTATGTGTACATTTTTTTTGCTTATGATCACACTTTATTTACAGTTTTATCCAAGTGTTTGCCTGTAACATATTTCATGAGAGCAAATTTTTAAATTACTTTGGAATTGCCAACTGAGGAACCCAAAGTCCTTCAGTGAACTCTCTCTTCTCCTAAAAAAAATATAGACAGTTTTGTTCCCATTACAAGATACAGGAAATGAAGGGTCTCCTCTTTCTACGTAGCTTCCTGTTTATCTTTGTGTCACCTCTTGCTCCATGCTCAGCTAGTTCCATCTCATTTCTTTCCTATTTTTTTTTTCTTATTTGTGATAGAATTGGTTTAAAGATCCAAGTACATTTTGTTTCTATAAAATCAGCTTATAAGTAATGATGAAAGGGCTGTGAAATAGGAAAAAGTTGTTGGTCTTGACCATGCAATTTAATTTTTTTTAACATGACTAGAGAGGCAGACCATTATGACATGATCTCTTTTAAAACTTGCTATGCAAAATATGCTCCAGCAGTGCCAGCATCACCTAGGACCTTTTTGGGAACACAGAATCTCAGGTCCCAACCCATATGTACTGAATAGGAATCTGCAGTTTAGCAAGAGCCCCAGATCTTCCGTATGCACATAAAAGTTGAAGAACACTGATAAAACCTTAAAGATATTCTAAAACAGATGTTCCTGAGGAATCCAGAGAATCCAGTGACCTAGATTGCTATCAGTTATCACTACTTGGGTCTGCTTTGAGAAAAAATAAAAATAATAGCTGTTGTATTGCCTTTGTAGTGCCTTTCCCCCTAATTGTTTACTATGATTTTTTCTTTTCTAATACTCCCCAGTCTTTTTAGTTCTTTTTTTTTTTTCCTCATTGTTTGTTTTTATTGCTTATCCTAATCTTGGTGGTATGTTGTCCCAGACACAATTGTGTTGGATGTTTTTCATTACCTGCCTCACATAATGACCCAATTTTTTTCCATTGTAGTCAGAGGACATAGACTGTAAGATTTAAATCCTTTGACATTTATTGAGCCATACTTTTTTAATTAAAAAAATTAACTTAAGGATGGGGTCTTGCTATGTTGCCCAGGCTGGCTTTGAATTCCTGGGCTCAAATGATCTTCCTGCCTTAGCCTCCAGAGTAACTGAGACTACAGGTGCACGACACTGCTCCTGGCATGAGTCATATTTATGGCTCAGCATATGGTCTATCTGTGTGATCATTCTACATGCACTGGAAAGCAAATGTGTATTCAGCATTTGTTGGGTATACTGTTTAGTAAATGTTAACCTAATTTGATCAAGCGTGTTATTTAGACCATCTATATTCATCATTTTTTAAATACTCCTGTAAAGTACACTTAGAGAGGGGTATGGATTGGTCTATTTCTCCCTTTGAGTCTGTCAGTTTTCGCTTCATGAATTTTGATGTTCTGTACATATTTAGGATTTTTGCCTTTCTGAAAAATTTCTTCTTGTATTATTATATAATGCCATTCTTTATTTCTTATATTAGTTTTTTAATAGAAATCTACTTTGTCTTACATTGAAATAACCACTCTAGCTTTTTTAAACTCACTTATCACATAATATGTTTTTACCTCCTTTTGCTGCTAAGTCACCTATTTCTTTGTAATATATGTCTTTTGTAGATAGCATACAGTTGGATCTTGTACTTTTATTTGTTCTGAAATATCTGCCTTTAAATTGAAGTATCTAGTCCATTTACATTTAATATAATTACTGTCATGATTGGGGTTATGTCTATCTTTCCATTTGTTTTCCATTTGTCCATTCTTTGTTCTGCTGTTTTTCCTTTCCTACGTCTATTTGGTTGGCCAGAATAACATGCTCTTGGACTCCTTTTCTCCTCATCTAGGTCAGGAAATTTTCCCCAGGCAGAGAGCTGGGTGATCCTAGAACTAGAGTCGTGAGTTTCTATTCTCTCAGAGATCACTGTCTGGCACTGCCTGTTAACCATTTCCTAAAAACATGTGGGAATCAACAATCTTATAATTGTTTTGGTGGGAGGGAGGGCTACCTTGATTCCAGTTACCCATCATGGCTGGAAGGTCCTCTAGTTTTATACTGAGGGGGAGAGAGAGAGAGAGAGAGAGAAAGAAAGAAAGAGAGAGACTCTCTACCTTGATACTTATTTAAGGATTAGTGACCAAAAATTGACAGAAAGAAGTTTGTTCATTAAAGCTTTTATTGGATGTCTTGAGTTTAATATTAATAATTTCCTATTATTAAACATTTGTACTCCATTTAGGATATAAACTTTTCAAAATAATTATTTTATTAGCATGTTTCTAATATAAATAATGTTCTATCTAGGTTATTTTTGCTGGTGTCCTCATTAATTGTCTTAGAAATATTATTCAATAAAGAAAAAGTAATTAAATATTTTTTATTAAACAATGTTTGTTTCAATCTATTGACACCAAGGAAACAAATCACACTTTATGAACTTTCACAGAATATTGTTAGAGGATAAAAAGAATGCTTGCAATTTGCATGTATGTGTATTTCCTTGGGACGCTATCAATGGCTCTATAAAGTCTAAGGATTATGTTACAGCTCACTCTTTTATGACCAAAGAAGGACTGTAATTGAATATACATTGCATAATGTTTGTAATTGGGTAAGACATAGGCGTTCTGATGCCGAAGTATCCTATGAACCTCTCATCAAGTTATTTTTCCATTGTTCCAGGGAAAACTTGCAGCCTCACTGTAAAAATGGATCTGTTTAGTAAGCCATTCTTCCCTTCCCCCAAGGGGAAAATTCTGCCCCCAGAATTTTCATTTTTCTAAAGAGAACTGGAAAACTAAAGTAACTGGTATAGACCTAATATCAGGAATTTTAAAAATCCTAAATTATGGCCTAACTTTGATTTCTAACAACTAGCTTTGAAC